>NC_092125.1:68533177-69158177 GCF_043159975.1 Macaca nemestrina | reverse complement strand
CATCATGGGTTGGCTGTGGTGGCTTATGCCTATAATCTCAGCACTTTGGGGGACTGAAGTGGGAGGATCGCTTGAGCCCAGGAGTTTGAGACCAGCCTGGAAAATATAATGAGACTTCGTCTCTGCTACAACCCAAAAAAGTCTTCATTCTGACTGGCGTGAGATGGTATCTGATTGTGGTTTTGATTTGCATTTCTCTAGTGATCAGTGATATTGAGCTTTCTTTCATGTTTATTGGCTACATAAATGTCTTCTTTTGAGAAGTGTCTGTTCATGTCCTCTGCCAACTTTTTGATGTAGTTTTTTGTTTTTTTTTGATGTGGTAGTTTTTTTTTGATGTGGTAGTTTTTTTTTTTAATTTTTTTAAAATTTAAGTTCCTTGTAAATTCTGGATATTAGACCTTTGTTAGATGGATAGATTGCAAAATTTTCCTCCCATTCTGTAGGTTGCCTGCTTTCTCTGATGAGTTTCTTTTGCTGTGCAGAAGCTCTTTAGTTTAATTAGATCCCATTTGTCAATTTTAGCATTTGTTGCAGTTGCTTTGGGTGATTTCATCATAAAATCTTTGCCCATGCCTATGTCCTGAATGGTATTGCCTAAGTTTTCTTCCAGTATTTTTATGGTTTTGGGTTTTACATTTAAGTCTTTAATTTATTTTGAGTTAATTTTTGTATAAGGTTTGAGGAAGGGGTCCAGTTTTAGTTTTCTGCGTATGGCTAGCCAGTTTTCCCAGCACCATTTATTAAATAGGAAATCCTTTCCCCATTGCTTGTTTTTGCCGGGTGTGTTGAAGATCAGATGGTTGTAGATATGTGGTCTTATCATGTTCTTTGCAGGGACATGGATGAAGCTGGAAGCCATCATCCTCAGCAAACTAACACAGGAACAGGAAACCACACAGGAATGGGAAACCAAACACGAACAGGAAACAAACACCGCATGTTCTCACTCATAAGTGGGAGTTGAACAATGAGAACACATGGACACAGGGAGGGGACCATCACTCACCGGGGCCTGTCGGAGGTAGGGGACAAGGGGAGGGAGAATATCAGGACAAATAGTTAATGTGTGCAAGGCTTAAAACCTAGGTGATGGGTTGATAGGTGCAGCAAACCACCATGGCACATGTATATCTGTGTGACAAACCTGCACATTCTGCACATGTATCCTGGAACTTAGGAAAAGAAAAAAAATAAAAGCAGGAGAATAAAAAAACCAATCAAAATTAGTTTGGTGTGGTGGCATGTACCTATACTCCCAGCTACTCAGGAGGCTGAGGTTGGAGGATCACCTGAGCCTCAGATATTGAGGCTGCAGTGGGCAGAGATCATGCCACTGTACTCCAGCATAGATGACAGAGTGCAACCCTGTCTCAAAAACAAACTGAAAAAAAGTTGTGGGATGAGGCTAAGACATTACTTAGATGGTAATTTAAAACATCAAAGAAGAAAGATTTAAAAATAATAAGCATTCAACAAGATAATTTAAAAAAACAAATTATTTAAAAGTAGGAGGAAGATAAAGATGAAAGCAGGAATTAAAGATTTTTAAAAATACACAGGCAAGATTAGCAATATCAAAAGTTGACTGTTTGAAAAGACTCACACAAATGATAAAACTTTGGTGAGAAGGCTTAGACCAAACAACATTAGGCCTAAACCAAGGCAGTTCTACAAATATAATAGAGATTTAGAAGACAGTAAGAGAAAATTAAGCATTTAGAGCAGTATGTTTGAAAACTTAGATCAAATAATAAAATTCCTAAGGGAGATAAACTTGATTCAATTAAAATAACAGAAAACCATCTTGCCCTAAAATTGTTAATAATTGAAGTGGCATATAACTTCTAATGAAGAAAATGTAAGCACCAGGTGATTTTATAGATGAATGCTACCAAATTTTCAAGATATATATTATTCTAGTCTTATGTAAAGTTTTTCAGATAATAGAAAAAGAAGGAATACTCTCAATTCATTCTGTAAGACCAGTAAAATCACAAAACCAAAACATAAGCATGGTGCAGAAAAGTAAAATTATAAGTTAACCTCACTCATGAGGATGGATGAAAAATTTATAACCAAAAAAGAGTAAACAAGAATTCATAAAGTACAGAAAAGGTAAGGTGTTATAATTAAGTTGAATTTATTCCAAGAATACACAGGTGGTTTAATATTAGAAAATTTATAAATCTGATTTATTACAGTAACAGATGAAAGGAGATAATCCATATAATTATAGATGCAGAGAAGGCAAAAAGTCAAAAACGTTTCCTGATAAAACCTCTTAGCAAATTAGGAATAAAAAGGGATGTTCTTAATTTGATAAGGAATATCTATTAAAAATCTTCTGAAAACATCATTGTAGTGGGGGTATATTTTAAGAACATTTTATTTAAAATCAAGAACAAGACAATGTTCACTATCATAGCTTCAAGTCAACATTTTGTTCAAAGTCCTAGCCAATACAGTAAGAGAGAAAAAAGAAATAGTTGTAAGGATTGGGAAGGAAGCAACGAATGAAGAAAAATTAAGTGGAAGGATATTCTCTGACAGATATTAAGACTTCTTATAACAATCTAATAATTGGGACAATACAGTATTGATGCCGGATAGACAAATAGACAGATGGAACTGAATAGAAACAGACCCATATATCAGGAAATAGGAAGAATAAAGGTAGCATCACAGGTCACTAGGGTAAGGAAGGACCACTCAATAAGTGGTTCTGGGATATTTGATTATTTGTAGAGATGAAGTGGTATTTTTTTTCTCCCTCATACCACATGTAAACAAGAAGCTTCAGACAAAAAAAAAAAAAGCTTAAGTCATTTGACTTAAGTGTGAAAGGCAAAACTTTCAAACTTTTAGGAAAAACCCTTATATCCTTTGCATAGCAGAGGGTGTCTTTATTTTTTTACACTTTATTGTATTTTACTTTATTATACGTTAAGTTCTGGGGTACATGTGCAGAACATGCAGGTTTGTTACATAGCTTTACACATGCCATGGTGGCTTGCTGTACCTATCAGCCCATGATCTACATTAGATATTTCTCCTAATGGTATCCCTCCGCAAGCCCCCAACTCCTGACAGGCCCCAGTGTGTGATGTTCCCCTCCCTGTGTCCATGTGTTCTCATTGTTCAACTCCCACTTATGAGTGAGAACATGTGGTGTTTGGTTTTCTGTTCTTGTGTTAGTTTGACATGAACTCAATCCTTTTTTATGGCTGCATAATATTCCATGGTGTGTAAATGCCACATTTTCTTTATCGAGTCTATCATTGATGGGTGTTGGGGTTGGTTCCAAGTCTTTGCTTTTGTGAACAGTGCCCCAGTAAACGTATGTGTGCATGTGTCTTTATAGTAGAATGATTTATAATCCCTTGGGTATATACCCAGTAATGGGATTGCTGGGTCAAATGGTATTTCTAGTTAGAGATCCATGAGAAATCGCCACACTGTCTTCCACAATGGTTGAACTAATTTACACTCCCACCAACAGTGTGAAAGCATTCCTATTTCTCCACATCCTCTCCAGCATCTGTTGTTTCCTGACTTTTTAATGATTGCCATTCTAACTGATGTGAGATGGTATCTCATTGTGATTTTGATTTGCGTTTCTCTGATGACCAGTGATGATGAGCGTTTTTTCATGTGTATGTTGGCTGCATAAATGTCTTCATTTGAGAAGTGTCTGTTCATATCCTTCACCCACTTTTTGATGTTTTTTTTTTTTTCTTGTAAATAAATTCTTTGTAGATTCTGGATATCAGCCCTTTGTCAGCTGGGTAGATTGCAAAAATTTTCTCCCATTCTTTAGGTTGCCTGTTCACTCTGATGGTAGTTTCTTTTGCTGTGCAGAAGCTCTTTAGCTTAATCAGATCCCATTTGTCAATTTTTGCTTTTGTTGCCATTGCTTTTGGTGTTTTAGTCATGAAGTCTTTGCCTAGGCCTATGTCCTGAATGGTATTGCCTATGTTTTCTTCTAGGGGTTGTATGGTTTCAGGTCTTATATTTAAGTCTTTAATCCACCTTGAGTTAATTTTTGTGTAAGGTGTAAGGAAGGGGTTCAGTTTGAGTTTTCTGCATATGACTGGCCAGTTTTCCCAACATCATTTATTAAATAGGGAACCCTTTCCCCATTGCTTGTTTTTGTTAGGTTTGTCAAAGATCAGATGGTTGTAGATGTGTGGTGTTATTTCTGAGGTGTCTGTTCTGTTCCATTGGTCTGTTTATCTGTTTTGGTACCAGTACCAAGCTGTTTTGGTTACTGTATCCCTGTAGTATAGTTTGAAGTCAGGTAACATGATGCCTCCAGCTTTGTTCTTTTTGTTTAGGATTGTCTTGGATATGTGGGCTCTTTTTTTGGTTCCATATGAAATTTAAAGTAGTTTTTTCTAATTCTATGAAGAAAGTCAATGGTAGCTTGATGGGGATAGCATTGAATCTCTCAATTACTTTGGGCAGTATGGCCATTTTCATGATACTGATTCTTCCTATCCATGAGCACGGAATGTTTTTCAATTTGTTTATGTCCTCTCTTATTTCCTTGAGCAGTGGTTTGTAGTTCTCCTTGAAGAGGTCCTTCACATCCCTTGTAAGTTGTATTCCTAGGTATTTCATTCTCTTTGTAGCAATTGTGAATGGGAGTTCTCACATGATTTGGCTCTGTTTGTCTATTATTAGTGTATAGTTTATAGTATAGTTTGAAGTCAGGTAGTATGATGCCTCCAGCTTTGTTCTTTTTGCTTAGGATTGTCTTGGCTATGTGGGCTCTTTTTTGGTTCCATATAAAACTTAAAGTAGTTTTTTCTAATTCTGTGAAGAAAGAATGCTTGTGATTTTTGCACATTGATTTTTTACCATGAGACTTTGCTGAAGTTGCTTATCAGCTTAAGGAGATTTTGGGCTGAGACGATGGGGTTTTCTAAATATACAATCATGTCATCTGCAAACAGGGACAATTTGACTTCCTCTTATCCTATTTGAATACCCTTTATTTCTTTCTCTTGCCTGATTGCTCTGGCCAGAACTTCCAATACTGTGTGGAATAGGAGTGGTGAAAGAGGGCATCCTTGTCTCATGCTGGTTTTCAAAGGGAATGCTTCCAGTTTTTGCCCATTCTGTATGATATTGGCTGTGGGTTTGTCATAAATAGCTCTTATTATTTTGAGATATGTTCCATCGATACCTAGTTTACTAAGAGTTTTTTTTAGCATGAAGTGGTGTTGAATTTTATCGAAAGCCTTTTCTGCATCTATTGAGATAATTGTTGTTTTTGTCATTGGTTCTGTTTGTGATGGATTATGTTTATTGAGTTGCATATATTGAACCAGTTGCATGCCAGGGTGAAGCTGACTTGATCGTGGTGGAGAAGCTTTTGATGTGCTGCTGGATTTGGGTTGCCAGTATTTTATTGAGGATTTTTGCATTGATGTTCATCAAGGATATTGGCCTGAAATTTTCTTTTATTGTTGTATCTCTGCCAGGTTTTGGTATCACGATGATGCTGGCCTCATAAAATGAATTAGGGATGAGTCCCTGTTTTCTATTAATCTGAATAGTTTCAGAAGGAATGGTACCAGCTCCTCTTTGTACCTCTGGTAGAATTTGACTGTGAATCCATCTGGTCCTGGACTTTTTTTTGGCTTGTAGGCTGTTAATTACAGTCCCAATTTCAGATATGGTTATTGGTCTATTGAGGAATTTGACTTCTTCCTGGTTTAGACTTGGGAGAGTGTATGTGTCCAGGAATTTATCCATTTCTTCTAGATTTTCTAGTTTATTTGCACAGTGGTGTTTATAGTATTCTCTGATGGTAGTTTGTGTTTCTGTGGGATCAGTGGTGATGTCCCCTTTATCATTTTTTATTGTGTCTATTTGATTCTTCTCTCTTTTCCTCTTTATTAGTCTGGCTAGAAGTCTATCTATTTTGTTGATCTTTTCAAAAAACCAGACTCTGGATTCATTGATTTTTTTTTTGTGAAGGGGATTTTTGTTTCTCTATCTCCTTCAGTTCTGTTTTGATCTTAGTTAATTCTTGTATTCTGCTAGCTTTTGAATTGTGATGTTAGAGTGCCAATTTTAGATCTTTCCTGCTTTCTCTTTTGGGCACCCTAGTGCTATAAATTTCCCTCTAACACTGCTTTAGCTTTGTCCCAGAGATTCTGGTACGTTGTATCTTTGTTCTCATTGGTTTCAAAGAAGATGCTTATTTCTGCCTTAATTTTATTATTTACCCAGTATTCATTCAGGAACGGGTTGTTCAGGTTCCATGTAGTTGTGCAATTTTGAGTGAGTTTCTTAATCCTGAGTTCTAATTTGATTGCACTGTGGTCTGAGAGACAGTTTATTATGATTTCCATTCTCTTGCATTTGCTGAGGAGTGTTTCACTTCCAATTATGTTGTCAGTTTTAGAATAAGTGTGATGTGGTGCTGAGAAGAATGTGTATTCTGTTGATTTGAGGTGAAGAGTTCTGTAGATGTCTGTTAGGTCTGCTTGGTACAGAGCTGAGTTGAAATCCTGGATATCCTTGTTGATTTTCTTTATCATTGATTTGTCTAATATTGATAGTGGGGGGTTAAAGTCTCCCACTATTATTATGTGGGAATCTAAGTCTCTTTGTAGTCTCTTAGGACTTACTTTATGAATCTGGTTTCTCCTCTATGGGGTGCATATATATTTAGGATAGTTAGCTCTTCTTGTTGAATTGATCCCTTTACCGTTATGTAATGGCCTTCTTTGTCTCTTTTTGATCTTTGATGGTTTAAAGTCTGTTTTATCCGAGACTAGGATTGCAACCCCTGCTTTTTTTTGTTTTCCGTTTGCTTGGTAGATCTTTCTCCATCCCTTTCTTTTGAGCCTATGTGTGTCTCTGTACGTGAGATGGGTTTCCTGAATACAGCACACTGATGGGTCTTGACTCTTTATCCAATTTCCAGTCTGTGTCTTTTAATTGGAGCACTTAGCCCATTTACATTTGAGGCTAATATTGTTATGTGTGAATTTGATCCTGTCATTATATTGTTAGCTGGTTTTTTTTGCCCGTTAATTGATGCAGTTTCTTCATAGTGTCGATGGTCTTTACAATTTGGTATGTTTTTGCAGTGGCTGATACTAGTTGTTCCTTTCCATGTTTAGTGCTTCCTTCAGGAGCTCTTGTAAGGCAGGGCTGGTGGTGAGAAAATCTGTCCGCATTTGCTTATCTGTAAAGGATTTTATTTCTCCTTCACTTATGAAGCTTAGTTTGGCTGGATATGAAATTTGGGGTTCAAAATTCTTTTCTTTTCTTTTTTTTGAGATGGAGTGTTGCTCTGTCCCCAAGGCTGGAATGCAATGTCCACTCACTCTGGTGCAATGTCTGCTCACTGCAAGCTCCGCCCCCTGGTTCATGCCATTCTTCTGCCTCAGCCTCCTGAGTAGCTGGGACTACAGGCACCCGCCACCATGCCCGGCTAATTTTTTTGTATTTTTAGTAGAGATGGGGTTTCACTGTGTTCGCCACGATGGTCTCGATCTCCTGACCTCATGGTCCACCCATCTCGGCCTCCCAAAGTGCTGGGATTACAGGCGTGAGCCACTGCACCCGGCTAAATTCTTTTCTTTAAGAATGTTGAATATTGGCCCCCACTTCTGGCTTGTGTGGTTTCTGCTGAGAGATCCACCATTAGTCGGATGGGCTTCCCTTTGTGGGTAACCCAACCTTTCTCTCTGGCTGCCCTTAACATTTTTTCCTTCATTTCAACCTTGGTGAATATGACAATTATGTGTCTTGGGTTTGCTCTTCTTGAGGAGTATCTTTGTGGTGTTCTCTATATTTCCCGAATTTGAATGTTGGCCTGTCTTGCTCTGTTGGGGGAGTTCTCCTGGATAATATCCTGAAGAGTGTTTTCTAACTTGGTTTCATTCTCCCAGTCACTTTCTTGTATACCAGTCAAATGTAGGTTTGGTCTTTTCACATAGTTCCATATTTGTTGGAGCCTTTGTTCATTCCTTTTCATTCTTTTTTCTCTAATCTTGTCCTCACACTTTATTTCATTAAGTTGATATTCAACCTCTGATGTCCTTTCTTCCACTTGATCAATTTGGCATTGATACTTGTGTATGCTTCATGAAGTTCTTGTGCTGTGTTTTTCAGTTCCATCAGGTCATTTATGTTCTTGTATAAACTGGTTATTCCAGTTAGCAATTCCTCTAACCATTTTTCAAGGTTCTTAGCTTCCTTGCATTGGGTTAGAATATGCTCCTTTATTTAGCTCAGAGGAGTTTGTTATTACCAACCTTCTGAAGCCTATTTCTGTCAATTCGTCAAACTCATTCTCCATCCAGTTTTGTTCCTGTGCTGGTGAGGAGTTGTGATCCTTTGGAGGAGAGGAGGCATTCTGGTTTTTGGAATTTTCAGCGTTTTTGTGCTGGTATCTCCCCATCTTTGTGGATTTATCTATGTTTGGACTTTGATGTTGGTGACCTTTGGACAGGGTTTCTGTGTGGATGTCCTTTTTGTTGATGTTGATGCTCTTCTTTTCTGTTTTTTAGTTTTCCTTCTAAGAGTGAGGCCCCAGTAGAGGGTTTCTTAAGGCAGTTGCCAAAAATGCTAATGTAAGTTTGATGCATTTGACCACATTAAAATTAAGAATTTCTGTTCAGCAGAGACTGCATGAAGGAAATGAAAAGACAAGTTACCATTTGGGAATACGTTTTTAAAGAGAAGTTCCACAAAGCAATAAGAAAATGGCAAAGAACCCAGTAAATTAATAGGCAAAACACATGAGCAGCCATCACACTGAAGAGGAAGCACAAATGACTACCAACATAGGAAATGATGCTTTACCTCATATGTAACCAGATAAACAGGAATAAGACTGCAAGTAGATACTGTTACATGCTCAATAGATCACAAAATGTAAAAAGTCTGAGAACCTCAAATGACAAGCATGTTACAAGACAGTATAAAATCTGGCAGTCTCATTCCTAGGTGTGAGACTCATCCCTAGAGTCTCATGCAAAGTTGCATCAGGGGCATGTTCAAGGATGTTCATAGCAGCATTGTTTTTATGATTAAAAACCTGGAAACAACCCAGATCTCCATCAATGCAAAATAAAATTCCATTGGGTGGTATATTCACCCAATGCATAACATAGTATGTTTATAAAGCTTAAGAACAATAAAACTAAATAGCATTATTTAAGGATCTGTACATTTGTTAAAAATGGAGAGCTAGCAGGGGACAGGAGGATTAGAGACTCCATTTCTGCCAAGATGAAGTAATAGAGACCCAGCCTCCTGAAACAATGAAAAAAAAGGAAAAGATATATGAAATGACAGTTTTCAAACTATCAGGTATCAGACAATCAAGGAGAATGATCTCTGAGGGCTGAAAAACAATCTGAGCCTTATAATTCCCTGGCTTACTGCCTGGAGAGGCCATGCCATAGGGAGGGGGAGTCCAGGCAGAGCTCAGCAGTCTTCCTGAGTAAGGAGATGGAACTAGGAGTATAGGTAGGCCAAAGTGTAACACCAGAGAGAAGAAAATTGCACAGAGAGAAAAAGCTGCAGAGAGCTGCAAAGGGTCCCCCTTTTATCTTCAGCTGAGTAGTGATCATTGCAGGCCTGTGTAAAAACTACTTGAAGTCAAGGAAAGGGCTACTCAAAAGGATTAGAGAGAGCAGTACTTGGAGTACACACAGGACTGGAAATAGTTCCCATTAGCTAGCGTGGAAAAACTACAGATGATAAAATTATCAGACAAAGCATTAAAACAATTATTATAACTGTATTCTTTTTGTTTGTTTTTTAAGACAGAGGTTCACTTTTGTTTCCCAGATTGGAGTGCAATGGTGCAATCTTGGCTCACTGCAACCTCTGCCTCCCAGGTTCAAGCGATTCGCTTGCCTCAGCTTCCCGAGTAGCTGGGATTACAGGCATGCACCACCATGCATGGCTAATTTTTAAGTTTTAGTAGAAATGGGGTTTCTCCATGTTGGTCAGGCTGTTCTTGAACTCCCAACCTCAGGTGATCCTCCTGCCTTGGCCTCCTAAAGTGCTGGGATTACAGGTGTGAGCCACCATGCCCAGCCTCTATAACTGTGTTCTGTATGTTCAAGAAACAAGAGAAAAGACTGAGCTTAATAAGTAGAATCATAAAAAATATAAAAAAGACTCATCAGACTTCTAGAGATGAAAGGAAAAAACATGTCGAATGGATTTAATACTGGTTTAGAAAATATAGAAGAAAAAATTGTTTATCTTGAGGGCATTTAAGCATAAACTGTCCCATTGAAATAAAAGAGAAAAATGCCTGAAAAAAATCTGCTTTTTGAATTATGCTGTTACAAGAATAAAAAGACAAGCCTCATGCTGGGAAAAAAAAATATTTGCATGTCACATATCTAATGAAAAGTTTTAGCCAAAATATGGAAAGAATGCTTAAAACTCAATAAGACGAACACCCAATAAAAAATAGACAAAAGATTTTAACAGACATGTCATCAAAGCAGATATAAAGATGGCAAATAAGCACATGAAAACTGACCCAGACATGATACAGAAGATAAAATTAGCAAACAAGGCATTAAAATAGTTATTATAACTTCATTGTATATGTTCAAGAGATAAAAAGCTCAGCATCATTAGTTATCAAGAAATGATGCTAAAACTACAAGAAACCACCATGTACCTATTAGAATGATTAAAATTAAAAACTGACTATACCAAATATTGATGTGGAGGAACTGGAACTCTCCTACATTTCTGGTAGGAACATAAAATAGAATAATCATTTTAGAAAACAGTTTGGATGTTTCTTTAAAAATCAAATATATACCTATTATGTGACCCTGCTATTTAACTTTTATTTACTGAAGAGAAATATAGCATGTGACTATATAAAGACTTGTACACAGATCTTCATAGCAGCTTTATATATTTTTTAAGGGAAAAATCCAAACATCTTCAGTAGGTAATGGGTAAGTATATTGTGATGCATTTATACAATAGGCTACTACTCAGTCATACAAAGGAATAAACTGTTGATATTTGCAACAACGTAGATGAATTCTAAAATACTTTTTTTGAGTAAAAGAAGTCAGAGTGCACACTGTTATGATTCCATTTAAATAAAAATTCTAGAAAATGCAAACTGATCTATAGTGGCAGAAAGCTCATTGTGGTTGCCTGGAGAGAGAGGTGGAGAGAGCATGCTGAAGGATGGGACATTACAAAGTGGTGAAATGAACATTTTGTGGTCATGAAATGCAATTATTTTGATTGTGGTGATGGTTTGATGGATGTGCAAAAATTACTATACCTCAGTAAATTTTTATGTAAAGCAAGAGAAATGGAAACCTAAAATTTGTGATACAGGTAGTAGTTAATTCTTGGAGGAGGCTAGGAAGGAGCACATGGGTGGATGCAATTAAAATTGATGATGTTCTAGTCCTTAGGCTGCATAGTGGATTCATTATTTTTATGTGACATATACATTTCATAATTATTTATGCATGTGAACATTAAGTAATAAATTTACCAAAATGCTGCTTGTGGTAAAGAACATTTCTGGCAAAGAGAGCCTCTTGTCCATTCCAAGGTGGCTGAATGGGAACAGCACTGGTCTGCAGCTCCCAGCGTGATTGACGCAGAAGATGGGTGATTTCTGTATTTCCAACTGAGGTACCTGGTTCATCTCATTGGGACTGGTTGGATGGTGGGTACAGCCCACAGAGGGCGAACTGAAGCAGGGCGGGGCACCGCCTCACCTGGGAAGTGCAAGGGGTTGGGGGATTTCCCTTTCCTAGCCAAGGGAAGCTGTGACATACTGTACCTGGAAGATTGGTACACTTCTGCCTAAATACTGCACTTTTCCCACTGTCTTAGCAATTGGCAGACCAGGAGATTCTCTACCATGCCTGGCTCAGCAGGTCCCACGCCCATGGAGCCTTGCTCACTGCTAGTGCAGCAGTCTGAGATTGACCTGCGAGGCTGCAGCCTGTTGGGGGTGTGGTGTAGGGGCATCCGCCATTGCTGAGGCTTGAGTAGGTAAATAAAGTGGCTGGGAAGCTCGAACTGCAGCTCAACAAGGCCTGCTGCCTCTAGACTTCACCTCTATGGGAAGGGCATAGGTGAACAAAAGGCAGCAGACAACTTTTGCAGACTTACACGTCCCTGTCTGTCAGCTCTGAAGAGAGCAGTGGTTCTGCCAGCATGGCATTTGAGCTCTGAGAATGGACGGACTGCCTCCTCAAGTGGGTCCCTAACCCACATGTAGCCTAACTGGGAGATACCTCCCAGTAGGGGCCGACAGACACCTCATACAGGCAGGTGCCTCTCTGGGACAAAGCTTCCAGAGGAAGGATCAGGCAGCAATATTTGCTGTTCTGCAATATTTGCTGTTTTATAGCCTCTGCCATGATACTCAGGCAAACAGGGTCTGTAGTGGACCTCCAGCAAGCTCCAACAGACCTGCAGCTGAGGGACCTGACTGTTAGAAGGAAAACTAACAAACAGAAAGGAATGGCATCAACATCAACAAAAAGGACATCCACACCAAAACCTCATTTTTTGGTCACCAACATCAAAGACCAAAGGTAGATAAAAACCACAAAGATGGGGAGAAACCAGAGTAGAAAAGCTGAAAATTCTAAAAACCAGAGCACCTCTTCTCTTCCAAAGGATCACAGCTCCTCGCCAGCAATAGAACAAAGCTGGACAGAGGATGACTTTCACGAGTTGACAGCAGTAGGTTTCAGCAGGTCGGTAATAACTAACTTCTCTGAACTAAAGAAGCATGTTCTAACCCATCACAAGGAAGCTAAACACCTTGAAAAAGGGTTAGACAAATGGCTACCTAGAATAAACAGTGTAGAGAAGACCTTAAATGACCTGATGGAGCTGAAAACCGTGGTACGAGAACTTTGTGATGCATGCACAAGCTTCAATAGCTGATTCAATCAAGTGGAAGAAAGGATATCAGTGATTGAAGATGAAATTAATGGAATAAAGTGAGAAGACAAGAGTAGAGAAAAGAGTAAAAGGAAACGAACAAAACCTCCAAGAAATATGGGACTATGTGAAAAGACCAAATCTGTGTTTGATTGATGTATCTAAAAGTGATGGGGAGAATGGAACCAGGTGGGTAAACTCTCTTCAGGATATTATCCAGGAGAATTTCCCCATTGTAGCAAGGCAGGCCAAGATTGAAATTGAGGAAATGCAGAGAATGCCACAAAGATACTCCTCGAGAAGAGCAACCCCAAGACACCTAATTGTTAAATTCACCAAGGTTGAAATGAAGGAAAAAATGTTAAGGGCAGTCAGAGAGAAAGGCTGGGTTACCCACAAAGGGAAGGGCTAACATTGGATCTCTCAGCAGAAACCCAATAAGCCAGAAGAGAGTGGGGCCAATATTCAACATTCAACATTCTTAAAAGAATTTTCAACTCTGAATTTCATATCCAGCTAAACTAAGCTTCATAAGTGAAGGAGAAATAAAATCCTTTACAGACAAGCAAATATGGAGAGATTTTGTCATCACCAGGCCTGCCTTACAAGAGCTCCTGAAGGAAGCACTAAACATGGAAAGGAACAACGGTACCAGCCACTATAAAAACATGCCGAATTGTAAAGACCATTGAGGCTGTGAAGAAACTGTATCAATTAATGGACAAAAAAAGCAGCTACCATCATAATAACAGGATCAAATTCACACATAACAATATTAACCTTAAATGTAAATGGGCTAAATGCCCCAATTAAAAGACACAGACTGGCAAATTGGATAAAGAGTCAAGACCCATCAGTGTGCTGTATTCAGGAGACCCATCTCACTTGCAGAGACACATAGGCTCAAAAGAAAGGGATGGAGGAAGATCTACCAAGCAAATGGAAAGCAAGAAGAGCAGGGATTGCAATCCTAGTCTCTGCTAAAACAGTCTTTAAACCAACAAAGATCGAAAGAGATGAAGAAGGCCATTACATAATGGTAAAGGGATCAATTCAAGAAGAAGAGCTAACTATCCTAAATATATATGCACCCAATACAGGAGCACCCAGATTCGTAAAGCAAGACCTTAGACAGCTACAAAGAGACTCAGGCTCCCACACAATAATAATGGGAGATTTTAACACCCCATTGTCAATATTAGACAGATTGATGAGACAGAAGGTTAAGAAGGATATCCAGGACTTGAACTCAGCTCTGTACCAAGCAGACCTAACAGACATCTGCAGAACTCTTCACCCCAAATCAACAGAAATATACACTCTTCTCAGCATCACATCGCACTTATTCTAAAATTGACAACATAATTGGAAGTAAAGGACTCCTTAGCAATTGTAAAAGAACAGAAATCACAACAAACTCTCAGACCACAGTGCAATCAAGTTAGAACTCAGGATTAAGAAATTCACTCAAAATCGCACAACTACATGGAAACTGAACAACGTGCTCCTGAATGACTACTAGGTAAATAACAAAATTAAAAAGAAACAAGTTCTTTGAAATCAATGAGAACAAAGACACAATGTACCAGAATCTCTGGGACACAGCTAAAGCAGTGTGTAGAGGGAAATTTATAGCACTAAATGCCCACAAGAAAAAGCAGGAAATATCTAAAATCAACACCCTGACATCACAATTAAAAGAACTAGAGAAGCAAGACCAAACAAATTCAAAAGCTAGCAGAACGCAAGAAATAACTAAGATCTGAGTGAACTGAAGGAGAAAGAGAAACAAAAAATCCTTCAAAAAATCAACGAATCTGAATCCAGGAGCTGGTTTTTTGAAAATATCAACAAAATTGATAGACTGCTAGCAAGACTAATAAAGAGGAAGAGAAAGAAGAATCAAATAGAGACAATAAAAAATGATAAAGGGGATATCACCACCAATCCCATAGAAATACAAAGTACCGTCAGAGAATACTATAAACACCTCTATGCAAATAAACTAGAAATCTAGAAGAAATTGATAAATTCCTGGAAACATACACTCTCCCAAGACTAAACCAGGAAGAAGTGGAATCTCTGAATAAATGAATAACAGGCTCTGAAATTGAGGCAATAATTAATAGCCTACCAACCATAAATACTCCAGGACCAGATGGATTCACAGCCGAATTCTACCAGAGGTACAAAGAGGAGCTGGTACTATTCCTTCTGAAACTATTCCAATCAATAGGAAAAGAGGGAATCCTCCCTAACTCATTTTATGAGCCAGCATCATCCTGATATCAAAGCCTGGCAGAGACACAACAAAGAAAAAGAATTTTAGACCAATATCCCTGATGAACATCGATGCAAAAATCCTCAATAAAATACTGGCAAACCGAATCCAGCAGCACATCGAAAGCTTCTCCACCACGATCGAGTTGGCTTCATCCCTGGGATGCAAGGCTGGTTTAGCATACTCAAATCAGTAAACATAATCCATCACATAAATAGAACCAATGACAAAAACCACATGATTATCTTCATAGTTGTGAAAAAAGGCCTTTGACAAAATTCAACAGCCCTTCATGCTAAAAACTCTCAATAAACTAGGTATTGATGGAACATATCTCAAAATAATAAGAGCTATTTATGAAAAACCCACAGCCAATATCATACTGAATGGGCAAAAACTGGATGCATTCCCTTTGAAAACTGGCACAAGGATGCCCTCTCTCACCACTCCTATTCAACATAGTGTTGGAAATTCTGGCCAGAGCAATCAGGCAAGAGAAAGAAATAAAGGTATTTAATTAGGAAAAGAGGAAGTCAAATTGTCCCTGTTTGCAGATGACATAATTGTATATTTAGAAAACCCCATTGTCTCAGCCAAAAATCTCCTTAAGCTGATAACTTCAGCCAAGTCTCATGGTACATAATCAATGTGTAAAAATCACAAGCATTCCTATACACCAATAGCAGACAAACAGGGAGCCAAATCATGAGTGAACTCCCATTCACAATTGTTACAAAGAGAAAAAAATACCTAGGATTTCAACTTACAAGGGATGTGAAGTACCCCAGCAAGGAAAACTACAAACCATTGCTCACTGAAATAAAAGAGGATACAAACAAATGGAAGAACATTCCATGCTCATGGACAGGAAGAATCAATATCATGAAAATGGCCATACTGCCCAAGGTAATTTACAGATTCAATGCCATCCCCATCAAGCTACCAATGACTTTCTTCACAGAATTGGAAAAAACTACTTTAAATTTCATATGGAACCAAAAAAAGAGCCCACATATCCAAGACAATCTGCAGCAAAAAGAACAAAGCTGGAAGCATCACGCTACCTGACGTCAAACTATACTACAAGGCTACAGTAACCAAAACAGCTTGGTACTGGTACCAAAACAGATATACAGACCAATGGAACAGAACAGAGGCCTCAGAAATAATACCACACATCTACAACCATCTGATCTTTGACAAACCTGACAAAAACAAGAAATGGGGAAAGGATTTCCTGTTTAATAAATGGTGCTGGGAAAACTGGCCAGCCATATGCAGAAAACTGAAACTGGATCCCTTCCTTACACCTTATACAAAAATTAATTCAAGATGAATTAAAGACTTAAATGTTAGACCTAAAACCATAAAAGCCCTAGAAGAAAACCTAGGCAATACCATTCAGGACATAGGCCTAGGCAAAGACTTCATGACTAAAACACCAAAAGCAATGGCAACAAAAGCCAACATTGACAAATGGGATCTGATTAAACTAAAGCACTTCTGCACAGCAAAAGAAACTACCATCAGAGTGAACAGGCAACCTAAAGAATGGGAGAAAATTTTTGCAATCTACTCATCTGACAAAGGGCTAATATCCAACATCTATAAAGAACTTAAACAAATTTACAAGAAAAAAACAACCCCATCAAAAAGTGGGCAAAGGATATGAACAGACACTTCTGAAAAGAAGACCTTTGTGCAGCCAACATACACATGAAAAAATGCTCATCATCACTGGTCATCAGAGAAATGCAAATCAAAATCACAATGAGATACCATCTCACACCAGTTAGAATGGCGATCATTAAAAAGTCAGGAAGCAACAGATGCTGGAGAGAATGTGGAGAAATAGGAATTCTCCTATTTCTCACTGTTGGTGGGAGTGTAAATTAGTTCAACCATTGTGGAAGACAGTGTGGCATTTCCTCCTGTATCTGGAACTAGAAATACCATTTGACCCAGCAACCTGATTACTGGGTATATGCCCAAAGAATTATAAATCATTCTACTATAAAGACACATGCACATGTATGTTTATTGCAGCACTATTCACAATAGCAAAGACTTGGAACCAAGCTAAATGTCCATCAATGATAGACTGGATTAAGAAAAGGTGGCACATACACACCATGGAATACTATGCAGCCATAAAAAAGGATGAGTTCATGTCCTTTGCAGGGACATGGATGCAGCTGGAAACCATCATTCTGAGCAAACTGTCACAAGGACAGAAAACCAAACACCGCATGTTCTCACTCATAGGTGGGAACTGAACAGTGAGAACACTTGGACACAAGACTGGGAACATCATATACCAGGGCCTGTTGGGGGCTGGGGGACTGGGGGGAGATAGCATTTGCAGAAATACCTAATGTAAATAACGAGTTGATGGGTGCAGCAAACCAACATGGCACATGTATATCTGTGTAACAAACCTGTACATTTTGCACATGTACCCTAGGACTTTGAAGTATAATTTTTTAAAAAAGAGAATGTCTTATGCTAAGTTATGAAGGCAAAAGAAAGAATAAGGAGAACTGCAAATTTTTGAGTATATCTGGAGCTGGTAGTGAAAGAGGTCAGTAGGGAGAGAGGCAGAGTTAGAAGTAAGAGATTGAAGGTTCTGGATAAGAGACGGTTTTGAATGCCATTCTAGGGGGTGTGAATTTTACTTGTAGGCACTGGGAAACCACTTGTAGGCACTGGGAAACCACTGGAGGATTTCCTGCCCGGAAAAGACAGGATTGGATTAAAATTAATTGGATTGGAAAGAATCCTGAATTTCCATTTATGGAGACAGATTGGAGGAGGTTACACCTGAGCCAGGGAGACCAACTGAAATGCTTTGGAGTATTCCATGCAAGAGAAGATGAGGGCTATGGAAATGGAGGAAAGGGACAGATCCAGATTGCCAGAAAAGTTGGAGCAAAACCAAGAGAGTTTTCATAGAAACCAGGGTAAGATAGAATTTTGAGAAAGGTAATTGTCAGCAAATACACAAGGATTGAAAAGCTTCTTTCAGTATATCTAATAGAAACTTTATGGTGAGAACAGCCCACGTGGATGTTGAGGGTGGATGCCAGCTTGCCCTAGGTTCAACCTGAGTGTTGAGGTTGGGGCCAAGTGGCAACTTATATTTCCAGAAAATAGTCTGTGCCTGGAGGGAGCAAAATATTTTATATTCAAGTGATAGAGTTCCTTAAGATAGGGAATCCAGAGCAGAGCTGGAGGGCTTAGCCTTAAAATAGAAAAGGCTCACCCTATGCTCTAAGAAAATAGAAAGGTGGCTATAGGTGTAGGAATAATAATAGGTGTGGGAAAAAGATTGTGAGGGAGTTCATATTTGATAGCTTTGATTATCTGGGTCAAATAAAAGCTGGGGTACCTTTTGAAATTGAGTATGAAAATTTGGAACAGCTGTAATAGCATATTAGAAAAGGAGCTAATCAAAAACCAAGCAGTCAACCAATTAACCAGCCAAATAAAAACCTCCATAAAAATATTACTGTGGTTGAAGCTACTGCATATGGTTGCCTAGCTTACGTAAATGCACAAGATTAGAGACACCAATAATATTCTCATAATAGTTTACCTGAATGATATTCCAAGGGTTGTGAAGTTTACAACCTCAACTGTACATGGAAGCCTTAGCTACAGGCTAGCCTGAAATTAGAAACCATAAATTCAGTAAGAACAATTGGCAGGTTTATGTGACTTTTTTTTTTTTTTTAAAGAGTGAGTCTTTGGATTGATCCAAAATACCCAAAGTTAGAGTGGACTTTTGGGAGCCATGGAGTAGTAAGGCAAGAGGGCTGAGTGTTGAATATGATTGTTAGAGGGCAACAGAAATGACACACTTTAATCTTTATTCTGGCTCAGAGCTCTGTATGTTCTCCCCCTGTTGCTGTACTGCACGTATTACTGGTTTGTCTGACCCTTCCACAAGCTGTAAGCCCCGTAAAGTGACCAGGCTTAATGTCTGTGCCTAGGTCAGGACCTGCACACAGTAAGGACTCCATAAATCTCTGCTGGATAGACTGATAGAAAGATGAGGCTTTATGAGGAAGGAAGTTACATCATCAAGGAGTTATGCACCAGGGAGAAAGGAAAGATATGGTGTATATCTGAGTTTCAAGGGCTGGTGAAGTAGGAATAAGGGTGTGAATGAGCTGGAGGGAAGGAGTTTATGGCCAGAGATGAGTACATCAGTGTTTGGTACTTTAGAATTAGTACACCCTGTGAAGTGACAATTCCTTAGATATTACCTGGGCAGTAGATGCTGAGGGAGAGAGGAGGTAAAGAGACAGAGAGGAAGACCAAGTGCTCAGGTGCTAGGCAGCTTGTCTGGGTGACTGAGGAAACATCACAGAGGAAGATGTGGGCCCTTGGAGGATGGTGTACCCCACGCAAGTGTCCTCAGGGAGTGACAGAGAGTGGCCACAAGGTAGAGAGATAAGAAGGAGGGCCAGGAACGCATGGCTTAAACCTCAAAGAAGAAAGGCTTTTGCACAAGGGAGTAAGGAGAATGTTCTAGAAAAGACAACAGTGTGCGTCATATAACTGTTTTAAGAGGGTGAAGGAGAGTTGGCCTGAGTTCAGTCGAGGTTATTCTATTTGTACTGACGTGGTTGTGTTGCTTTAGTCCTTACTCTGAGCACCATATCTCTTTTAATATATATAAATAGTCAATGATCATAATAAGGGTTTGATATTTTAATAAAATTACACCATTACAGAAAAAGCATAATCTACTGGATTTTATCTCATTACCAATACATTTCTCTATGCCTGAGGAAAGCTGATCCCGTTAACCCCTGGAACCATGACAAGAAGAGTATCTAGAAAGAAATGCTTCTGCAAGGCAGCTTTGTAAACTCAGACCAACAAACTGCCAGCAGATTGCATAGCTTCCATTAGCTAAACACCAGAGGAGCGGGATCCCAGCAGCTCTGGCTTGTTATATAAATTACATGCACACAGCAGGTTCAAATGCTCCTAAAGCATCAAGAACATTCTCTTTGACATATATTAGCATAAGTATTTCCATCTTTTCCATTTTCCCCCTGGATCTTATGCTTTACAAACCCTATCTGTAGTTTCCTCTTTATGTTTTCTCAGTTTTCCTGGATGCACACAGGCTATGCCCCCCACTCGCCTGCTACTTTTCGCACAGCACACCTGTATAGAGGCCGTCTGCCCCTAGTGGAGTTTCTGTCATAGCCCTGTGGACAGAGCATGCCCACCCTGGTTCTTGGATGTCCTGAGTTGTGCTGTTTGAGTCTGCAGAGATTCTCACTGCACATTTAGGCTGAGTCTGTCTGGAAATACTCCCCTTCTCTCCCAGTTTTAATTAAGAATGATTCTTTACCCATTTAACCTTTTAATGTCATTTATAGCACTTTACACATTCAGATATAATCTTATTAAACTTTTATTTTCTTTTGCTTATTTTCGTTTCTCCCACTAGAAGGTAAGTTCCGTGAAGGCAGAGATCCTCTACTTTGCTTCATGTTGAATCTCCAGGGCTGGGCCTGGCACTTGAGGCCACTCAATAAGTAGCACTTTTTAGCCAGTATTTGTCAGTTGTTCCTATGTTAATATGAAGATTAAAGTACATACTTCATAGAGTTATTGTGATGATAAAATGAGATGATGTATCTGTCACATGAGTCAATAGTCCCAATAAGTGGCAGGTGGTAACTGGACACATTCTGGAGCTCTTGTTCAGGGCCTGTCTTTAAGAAATCTAAACTGAGAAGTGAGGGGACAGCAGCTGCCAGCTTCCCACTTGCCCTCCCCTGCCTGGGCAGTAGGTGGCACTCTGGAGGGAGACCAAGAAGAGGCTGTTACCTGGTACTCAGAGAAAAATGAAGGTGGGAAAGAAACTGACCTATTTATACATCGGTTTTTGTTCTTGTTCTCTTTGTGTTTGCGTGGCTTGGCAATCTTTTCCTCACTGGCTTCTGGTTTTAGAAGAATACTCTGTTTGATTAAAGCAGGTTTCACATGGTTGGTTCACTGTTTTTCCATTCTTTCTTTTAAATATCCTCCTTATACCTAGCTGATTGATTCATAGCATCTTCATATAATGTTATCTCATAACGTTGCTGCCAAGGTCTGGAATTGGGGTGAGCGGCTCCGTGTTTAGAATGTAATTACTTTGCAGCAGCTTGGAATGTACCAAAGTAATGACCAGATGAACAATTATAATGGGCGATATGGCTAATTGTGGCAGATCAGCAGAGAACGCTGATCATATCACTAAAATCAACAGCAGAAAGCTGAGCATTGGCTGGTGCAACCGGTTCATTGCGTTTATGAAGTGCTGTTTTGTGTGTTCCCCTCTAGGAGGAGCCAGGACCTGCGGGAGGTAGAAAACTAGCAGAGGGCATGGGTTCTGCCCTTGCTGTTACTGTCATGTTAGGAGAGAAAATAGACTGGGATGTAACAATTGAGGACTGTGTTAAAACAACAACAACTGTGTTCACATTGCTTAATAAAGCAAAGGGATAATCTCTTTGGATGCGGTTAATTAGGGACGACTTCCTGCAGTAGGTGAACTTAGGGTTTGTTCTTGAGGAAGGTGGTAAGATTTGGGCTGACAGGGTTAAAGACATAGGAAAGGAACTTGAAATGCCAAAGCTGAGGAATAAGCAAGATGTGTACTGGGCTCTTCCAGGAGAGAAGGGTTATGACACCTTGGTATATGGGACATGTGTTTGCAGAGGACACAAGGGCTAGCTGACTCATGTTTCAATCTGAGGTTGGTCGATTTTACTCTGGCAGTCCTTGGGCAGTTCATGGTATCTTTTTCCCTTTAAGTATAAAAGGCATATAACAATATTAAAGAAAACTATAATAAAAAAATTGTTCATTACACATCACTCTAACCCAGGACTCGGCAAACTACAGGGCAAATCTAGCCTACCACTTGTTTTTGGACAGCCCATGAGCTAAGAATGGTTTTTACTTTTTTAGATAGTTGATGAAAGACAAAAGAGAGGGATAATATTTTGTGACATGAGAAAATGATATGAAATTCAAGTTTTAGTATCCATAAATAAAGTTTTGTTAGAACCCAGGCATGTTTCTTCATCTGGATGTTTTCTTTCTTTTTTTTTCTTTTTTTTTGAGACAGGGTTTTGCTCTGTTGCCCAGGCTGGAGTGCAGTGGTGCAATCTCGGCTAACTGCATGCCTCCCAGGTTCACACCATTCTCCTGCCTCGGCCTCCTGAGTAGCTGGGACTACAGGTGCCTGCCACCACACCTGGCAAATTTTTTTTTTTTTTTTTGTATTTTTGGTAGAGACGCGGTTTCACTGTGTTAGCCAGGGTGGTCTCGATCTCCTGACCTCATGATCTGCCCGCCTCGGCCTCCCAAAGTGCTGGGATTACAGGTATGAGCCACCACGCCTCGCCTACATCTAGATATTTTCTATGGCTGCTTTAGGGTATAATGGCAGCATTGAGTAATTGTGACAGAAACTGTATGACCAGCAAAGCCTGACGTCTGGCCCTCTACAGAAAATCTTTGTTGACTCCTGCCTTAACTCAATGATTTTTCATTTCTGCTTATTTCCTTCCTGTCTTTATCTAAAATGTGCACATAATTTACATAGTCATATTCATTTTTGCCTACAGCTTTTCTTTGTCAAACATTCTTCTATAGTAGTGATAACTAATTTTAATGAGCATGTATTTGTGTATTGCTTTATAATGTAAAAAATGCTTTGTATCCATTATTATTATTATTTTTTAAGAGACAGGGTCTTACTCTGTTGCTGGAGTGCAGTGGCACAATCACAGCTTACTGCAGCGTTGAACTCCTGGGCTCAAGTGATCCTCCCGCCTCAGCCTCCTGAGTAGCTGGGACCACAGGCATGCACCACTATACTCGGCTAATTTTTTCCTTTTTTTTTTTTTTTGTTTTTACAGGGGTAGGGTCTCACTGAATGTTGCCCAGGCTGGTCTCAAACTCCTGGGCTCAAGCAATCTGCTCCCAATCCCCACCCCAAAGTGCTGGGATTACAGGCATCAGCCACTATGGAGGGCAATTATCTTGATTTATTATCACAAAAACCCATGCGATAAGATGGGAGTGTTCTCATTCCATGGAACTTTCATAGTGATTAAGTGATATGCTCCAGATCACACAGATAGCAAGCAAGTAAAGCCAGGATTTCTGATCCCAAATCTCTTATTCATTTTATTTTTCTGGTAACTTACAATTTTTTCCCAAGCTAATTTATTTTTAATTAACAATTCTTCTGTTATCAGTTATGTAGGCTGTTCCCAGTTCTTGTTTACCAGTGGTGTATCTCAGTGAACATCATATATAGACTGATATATGTTATTTATTTTTTTTAAGGTGAAGAATTGAGCTTTAACATTTGCTTTTCAGCCAAGAGACCCGGTGGTATGAATGGGGTAGGGATTGATCTATAAGGAAGAAGACAATTCTAGGGCAGGTGGTCTCACCCTTGTTCAAAAGCTGTCTCCTTAGAGGTTGATCTAATTTCCAAAGTCATTCAGCAATTATTTGTATGGTGCCTGTTAGCACCAGGCACAAGAACAGGTAGGTTCTGGGGCTTTGGTCTTGAAATTAACAGGGTCCCTGCCCTCAGGAGACTGATAGTTACATATAGGATGGTGAGGGGACAGGTAAGTTGGCGGTGATATTGCACTGTGGTGAGTTTACAACAGGAATATGTGCTGGATGCTTGGGAGTAGGGCCACTCTGGCTGGGATGTCAAGGAAGAGTTCTAAAATGAAGGATAGGTAGGAACTTGGTTAGGTAAAAAGCAGAAAGGGGAAGACAGTGAGAAGAGAAATCATTTTGGGCATGGAAACCCACCTACATGAAGGGCAGGTGGTAAGACAGACCATGGCAGATCTGAGGAATTCAAGTTGTTCAGCGTCACTGGAGTGTGGGTGTGTGAGAACATGGCAGGAGAGAAGGCAGGAGGAGCGGGCAGGGGCCAGGTCACAAGGGCCTTATGGGTGGCAGTGAGGTGCTGAGAATAGTCCAGGTGGAGAATAAAACACAAATTTGGGCCATGTTTTTCCCTTGTTTATTGTGAGATGTGTCTCTAGGGCTGTTGTTGATGCCTCAGAGAAGGCTGTGCAGTATATTTCTGCATCAAAAGTTGGATGAGTAATACGGGAGTTTCTAGAACAGGAGTATCTCAGTGACTGGCTCACAAATAAGTGCCCTAGTTTTTGTTGCAGAGTGAAGCAAATGGGAAAGGACTTCTGATTCTGAAACATGGTTTTTGTCTCCAGGCATTCACCAAGGAGGGGCAGGGCATCTTGCCTCCCTAAGGCAGCCTGGGTACGCGTGCTCCCGGGCTTCCAGGACATTGACTGGGTATCCTGGGGCTGTTTTCTGGTCCAGTGCTCTGTAAGTTCCCACAGAAAGTACAAGCCATGCCTCAGACTCCTAGGAATATTCTCCGGACCAGCAGGAGCTAGTCTGACCTTCATGGTGCGATCCCTCTGAGACGTTTGCAGTTATTTTATGAAGACCAAGTGGGATAATATTCATGGAAAAGTTTCGTAAACTGTGAAGTGCTACATGGATGCTATGTATTAATTCATCCAGCTAATCTTTGTTGAGGGCCTGCTATACTGGCAGTGTTCTGGGTGCTGAGGACACAGCAGTCCCTGCCAAGGCAGTGTGTACATTCTAGTGTGTGAGGCATCAACAAATAAATGTAAAGCCTCTAGTACACTCAATGGTGATAGATGCTCTGGAGAAAAATGAAACAGGGAAGGGGGTCTAGGAGTTGTGATTTTAAGTGTGTCAGTGAAGTCCTTGGAGAAGGTAACATTTGAGCAACAACTCCAATGAGGTGAGTGAGGACGATTGGGTGCCAACGTTCTGGCAGAGGATAAACAAGTGTGAAGGCCCTGCGGTGGAAGGGTATCCAATGTATCTGAGGAAAAACGGAAGTTCCCTGTGACTACGTGGGAGTGAATGAGTGAGTGAGTTGAGGGGACAGTGGTAAGAAACAAAGTTGGAGACATCCTGAATCAGGAGAGAGAGCACTGCAGAATGTGTGGCCCTTGGGGACCACTGTGAAGACTTTGGCCTTCATCCTGAGGGGAAGCCCTTGGAAGGCCCATTTATTGTAACTGTTCCTCCTCTGCTCTGGCCTCCTGCACATCCTGAACCACGTGACTTGGGTTTGAATTTGGCTTTGCCACTTAGTCACTTTATAATCTTGGGAAAGTTACTTAATTTATCAGTGCCTCAGTTTCCTTCTTTGTAAAATGGTGATACATGTAGTTCCTAACTTACAGGAATTATGAGAATTAAATAAGGTCATGTTTATAACATACAGTGCCTGGCACATAGTAAACACTGTGTAAGAGTTAGTTTAAAACAGCAAAAAAAGTTAAGTACTGCATCCCGAGACCTCAAATAGATATTTGTGCACCAATGCTTATAGCAGCATTATTCGTCGTAGCCAAAATGTAGATACAACCCAAGTGCCCATTAATAGATGAATGGGTAAGCAAAATGTGTTGTACACACACAATAGGATATTATTTATTCACTAAAAAGTAATGAAATTCTGACACATGCTATAACATGGATGAGCCCGAAAACACTGTGCTAAATGAAAGAAGCCAGACACAAAAGGACAAACATTGTATGATTCCACTTATATAGGTTTCTAGAATAGGTAAAATCATAGAGACAGAAAGTAGATTGGAGGTTATCAGGAGCTGGCAAAAGGGAGGATGTGGAATTAGTGTTTAATTCAGTTTCAGTTTGGAAACATGAAAAATTTTTGGAGATGAATAGTGGTTATGGTTGTACAACCTTGTGAATGTATTTAATGCCACTGAACTGTACGCTTAAAGAGGGTTAAAATGGTACATTTTATGTTATATATTTTTTATTGCAATAAAAAAATACTGTAGCCTGTTTTTTTCTAGATTTGGCCACAAGGAATAATGTATATTATATGAGGAGTCAGGAAACCAGGGTTTGTGTCTCAGCTTTGTCATTTGCTGCTCTGTGCCTGGAATGAGGCACCCTTTCCTGCACTTCTGGTTCCTTATCTGTAAGAGAAGGGGTGTGGGATCAGTTACCCCTGAAGTCCCCTCCTGACCCATAGTTCTGTGATCCCAGAACCCCTGAGGCGAGGCTTATGTCCTCAGCTCTCCATTTAGATGGCAGTTAGGTGGTCCCACCCTTTGGCAGCTTCCTTTGGCCATCTGCTTTCTGGCCTGGGGAGCTGTGGCTCTGTTTGCTTGCCTGGAGGGCCTTTGCAGTGGAGGGCTGTGTTCTGTCCAAACATGGGATTGTGTCCTAGTATCACCAGGAAAGGGATTTAAATTACTGTCCATAAATGCATTATGACTTTAAAAGCCATTTCTAAAGATTACCACTACTGCCACCAGTACTCATTTTTAGATGTTTTGATTTTAAGTTTCTAAAAAACACGCTTATGAATTGATTTGCTGTAGACTCATAATAGTTCTATGATTCAGGTAAGAGTTGGGGGAACTGCAGAGTGACCCTAGCTAGGCCAGTGACTTTGGAGTCAGTTTCTTTACCTCTCTGGGCATTAGTGGCCTCCTCTGGGGCTGAACTGAGAGTCCTGGGAGTCTTTTAGTGCCTACTTTGTTTTATTTCTGAGCCAAAATGATTTGGATAATACACAGTATTTAAAGAACTGAAGCCAGCTTTCAGTCCCTGGGCCCAGTATATGTGGGAAATGGGTATCTACTGAGTCCCCATGGAATGTACACAGGTTCTGCCCTGGGTAGTCCCAGGACACCATCCTGCCTGTCTTCAGGTCACCTTGTAAGAGCCCAGAGTCCTCAGTCTTTGCGAATATAGCGGTGACCGAATCTAATCTATTCTGACACTAGTCTTTTGGGGATGCAAGGAGCATCTTTTTATTCTACCACTGCTTTTGTTTATTTTTTTATTTTTATTTTTTATTATTATTATACTTTAAGTTCTAGGGTACATGTGCATAACGTGCAGGTTTGTTACATATGTATACTTGTGCCATGTTGGTGTGCTGCACCCATCAACTCGTCAGCACCCATCAACTCGTCATTTACATCAGGTATAACTCCCAATGCCATCCCTCCCCCCTCCCCCCTCCCCATGATAGGCCCTGGTGTGTGATGTTCCCCTTCCCGAGTCCAAGTGATCTCATTGTTCAGTTCCCACCTATGAGTGAGAACATGCGGTGTTTGGTTTTCCGTTCTTGCGATAGTTTGCTGAGAATGATGGTTTCCAGCTACATCCATGACCCTACAAAGGACACAAACTCATCCTTTTTCATGGCTGCATAGTATTCCATGGTGTATATGTGCCACATTTTCTTAATCCAGTCTGTCACTGATGGACATTTGGGTTGATTCCAAGTCTTTGCTATTGTGAATAGTGCCGCAATAAACATACATGTGCATGTGTCTTTATAGCAGCATGATTTATAATCCTTTGGGTATATACCCAGTAATGGGATGGCTGGGTCATATGGTACTTCTAGTTCTAGATCCTTGAGGAATCGCTATACTGTTTTCCATGATGGTTGAACTAGTTTACATTCCCAGCAACAGTGTAAAAGTGTTCCTATTTCTCCACATCCTCTCCAGCACCTGTTGTTTCCTGACTTTTTAATGATTGCCATTCTAACTGGTGTGAGATGGTATCTCATTGTGGTTTTGATTTGCATTTCTCTGATGGTCAGTGATAATGAGCATTTTTTCATGTGTCTGTTGGCTGTATGAATGTCTTCTTTTGAGAAATGTCTGTTCATATCCTTTGCCCACTTTTTGATGGGGTTGTTTGTTTTTTTCTTGTAAATTTGTTTGAGTTCTTTGTAGGTTCTGGATATTAGCCCTTTGTCAGATGAGTAGATTGCAAAAATTTTCTCCCATTCTGTAGGTTGCCTGTTCACTCTGATGGTAGTTTCTTTTGCTGTGCAGAAGCTCTTTAGTTTAATGAGATCCCATTTGTCAATTTTTGCTTTTGTTGCCATTGCTTTTGGTGTTTTAGACATGAAGTCCTTGCCCGTGCCTATGTCCTGAATGGTATTACGTAGGTTTTCTTCTAGGGTTTTTATGGTTTTAGGTCTAACATTTAAGTCTCTAATCCATCTTGAATTAATTTTCATATGAGGAGTAAGGAAAGGATCCAGTTTCAGCTTTCTTCTTATGGCTAGCCAATTTTCCCAGCACCATTTATTAAATAGGGAATCCTTTCTCCGTTTCGTGTTTTTGTCAGGTTTGTCAAAGATCAGATGGCTACAGATGTGTGGTATTATTTCTGAGGACTCTGTTCTGTTCCATTGGTCTATATCTCTGTTTTGGTACCAGTACCATGCTGTTTTGGTTACTGTAGCCTTGTAGTATAGTTTGAAGTCAGGTAGCGTGAAGCCTCCAGCTTTGTTCTTTTGACTTAGGATTGTCTTGGCAATGCGGGCTCTTTTTTGGTTCTGTATGAACTTTAAAGCAGTTTTTTCCAATTCTGTGAAGAAAGTCATTGGTAGCTTGATGGGGATGGCATTGAATCTATAAATTACCTTGGGCAGTATGGCCATTTTCACAATATTGATTCTTCCTATCCATGAGCATGGTATGTTCTTCCATTTGTTTACATCCTCTTTTATATCACTGAGCAGTGGTTTGTAGTTCTCCTTGAAGAGGTCCTTCACATCCCTTGTAAGTTGGATTCCTAGGTATTTTATTCTCTTTGTAGCAATTGTGAATGGAAGTTCATTCATGATTTGGCTCTCTGTCTGTTACTGGTGTATAAGAATGCTTGTGATTTTTGCACATTAATTTTGTATCCTGAGACTTTGCTGAAGTTTCTTATCAGCTTAAGGAGATTTTTGGGCTGAGACAATGGGGTTTTCTAAATATACAATCATGTCATCTGCAAACAGGGACAATTTGACTTCTTCTTTTCCTAACTGAATACCCTTGATTTCTTTCTCTTGCCTGATTGCCCTAGCCAGAACTTCCAACACTATGTTGAATAGGAGTGGTGAGAGAGGGCATCCCTGTCTTGTGCCAGTTTTCAAAGGGAATTTTTCCAGTTTTTGCCCATTCAGTATGATATTGGCTGTGGGTTTGTCATAAATAGCTCTTATTATTTTGAGATGCGTTGCATCAATACCGAATTTATTGAGTGTTTTTAGCATGAAGGGCTGTTGAATTTTGTCAAAGGCCTTTTCTGCATCTGTTGAGATAACCATGTGGTTTTTGTCTTTGGTTCTGTTTATATGCTGGATTACATTTATTGATTTGCGTATGTTGAACCAGCCTTGCATCGCAGGGATAAAGCCCACTTGATCATGGTGGATAAGCTTTTTGATGTGCTGCTGGATCTGGTTTGCCAGGATTTTTGCATCGATGTTCATCAGGGATGTTGGTCTAAAATTCTCCTTTTTTGTTGTATCTCTGCCAGGCTTTGGTATCAGGATGATGTTGGCCTCATAAAATGAGTTAGGGAGGATTCCCTCTTTTTCTATTGATTGGAATAGTTTCAGAAGGAATGGTACCAGCTCCTCCTTGTACCTCTGGTAGAATTCAGCTGTGAATCCATCTGGTCCTGGACTTTTTTTGGTTGGTAGGCTATTAATTATTGCCTCAATTTCAGAGCCTGCTATTGGTCTATTCAGGGATTCAACTTCTTCCTGGTTTAGTCTTGGGAGAATGTAAGTGTCCAGGAAATTATCCATTTCTTCTAGATTTTCTAGTTTATTTTTGTAGAGGTGTTTATAGTATTCTCTGATGGTAGTTTGTATTTCTATGGGGTTGGTGGCGATATCCCCTTTATCATTTTTTTATTGCATCTATTTGATTCTTCTCTCTTTTCTTCTTTATTAGTCTTGCTAGCGGTCTATCAATTTGTTGATCTTTTCAAAAAACCAACTCCTGGATTCATTGATTTTTTTGGAGGGTTTTTTGTGTCTCTATCTCCTTCAATTCTGCTCTGATCTTAGTTATTTCTTGCCTTCTGCTAGCTTTTGAATGTGTTTGCTCTTGCATCTCTAGTTCTTTTAATTGTGATGTTAGGGTGTCAATTTTAGATCTTTCCAGCTTTCTCTTGTGGGCATTTGGTGCTATAAATTTCCCACTACACACTGCTTTAAATGTGTCCCAGAGATTCTGGTATGTTGTATCTTTGTTCTCTTTGGTTTCAAAGAACATCTTTATTTCTGCCTTCATTTCGTTATGTACCCAGTTGTCATTCAGGAGCAGGTTATTCAGTTTCCATGTAGTTGAGCGGTTTTGATTGAGTTTCTTAGTCCTGAGTTCTAGTTTGATTGCACTGTGGTCTGAGAGACAGTTTGTTATAATTTCTGTCTTGTACATTTGCTGAGGAGTGCTTTATTTCCAATTATGTGGTCAATTTTGGAATAAGTGTGATGTGGTGCTGAGAAGAATGTATATTCTGTTGATTTGGGATGGAGAGTTCTGTAGATGTCTATTAGGTCTGCTTGCTGCAGAGATGAGTTCAATTCCTGGATATCCTTGTTGACTTTCTGTCTTGTTGATCTGTCTAATGTTGGCAGTGGGGTGTTGAAGTCTCCCATTATTATTGTATGGGAGTCTAAGTCTCTTTGTAAGTCTCTAAGGACTTGCTTTATGAATCTGGGTGCTCCTGTATTGGGTGCATATATATTTAGGATAGTTAGCTTTTCCTGCTGAATTGATCCCTTTACCATTATGTAATGGCCTTCTTTGTCTCTTTTGATCTTTGATGATTTAAAGTCTGTTTTATCAGAGACTAGTATTGCAACCCCTGCTTTTTTTTGTTCTCCATTTGCTTGGTAGATCTTCCTCCATCCCTTTATTTTGAGCCTATGTGTGTCTCTGCATGTTAGATGGGTGTCCTGAATACAGCAAACTGATGGGTCTTGACTCTTTATCCAGTTTGCCAGTCTGTGTCTTTTAATTGGTCCACTTAGTCCATTTACATTTAAGGTTAATATTGTTATGTGTGAACTTGATCCTGCCATTATATTAACTGGTTATTTTGCTCGTTAGTTGATGCAGTTTCTTCCTAGCCTTGATGATCTTTACATTTTGGCATGTTTTTGCAATGGCTGGTACCGGTTGTTCCTTTCCATGTTTAGTGCTTCCTTCAGGGTCTCTTGTAAGGCAGGCCTGGTGGTGACAAAATCTCTAAGCATTTGCTTGTCTGTAAAGGATTTTATTTCTCCTTCACTTATGAAACTTAGTTTGGCTGGATATGAAATTCTGGGTTGAAAATTCTTTTCTTTGAGAATTTAAATATTGGCCCCCACTCTCTTCTGGCTTGTAGAGTTTCTGCTGAGAGATCTGCTGTTAGTCTGATGGGCTTCCCTTTGTGTGTAACCCGACATTTCTCTCTGGCTGCCCTTAACATTTTTTCCTTCATTTCAACTTTGGTGAATCTGGCAATTATGTGTCTTGGAGTTGCTCTTCTCGAGGAGTATCTTTGTGGCATTCTCTCTATTTCCTGAATTTGAATGTTGGCCTGCCTTACTAGGTTGGGGAAGTTCTCCTGGATGATATCCTGCAGAGTGTTTTCCAACTTGGTTCCATTTTCCCCGTCACTTTCAGGCACCCCAGTCAGACATAGATTTGGTGTTTTTACAAAATCCCATACTTCTTGCAGGCTTTGTTCATTTCTTTTTCTTCTTTTTTCTTTAGATTTCTTTTCTCGCTTCATTTCATTCATTTGATCCTCAATTGCTGATACTCTTTCTTCCAGTTGATCGAGTCGGTTACTGAAGCTTGTGCATTTGTCACGTATTTCTCGTGTCATGGTTTTCATCTCTATCAGTTCGTTTATGGCCTTCTCTGCATTAATTATTCTAGTTATCAATTCTTCCACTCTTTTTTCAAGATTTTTAGTTTCTTTGCGCTGGGTACGTAATTCCTCCTCTAGCTCTGAGAAGTTGGATGGACTGAAGCCTTCTTCTCTCATCTCGTCAAAGTCATTCTCCAGCTTTAATCCGTTGCTGACGATGAGCTGCGTTCCTTTGGAGGGGGAGATGCGCTCTTATTTTTTGAATTTTCAGCTTTTCTGCCCTGCTTTTTCCCCATCTTTGTGGTTTTATCTGCCTTTGGTCTTTGATGATGGTGATGTACTGATGGGGTTTTGGTGTGGGTGTCCTTCCTGTTTGTTAGTTTTCCTTTTAACAGTCAGGACCCTCAGCTGTAGGTCTGTTGGAGATTGCTTGAGGTCCACTCCAGACCCTGTTTGCCTGGGTATCAGCAGCAGAGGCTGCAGAAGATAGAATATTGCTGAACAGCGAGTGTACCTGTCTGATTCTTGCTTTGGAAGCTTCCTCTCAGGGGTGTACTTTTCATTCTGCTACTTGGTGCTTATACACAACCTGCTCACTACTTAAAAAGAAGCGGAGAGGCTGGGCGTGGTGGCTCACGCCTGTAATCCTAGCACTTTGGGAGGCCGAGGTGGGCGGATCACAAGGTCAGGAGATGGAGACCATCCGGGCTAGCTTGGTGAAATCCCGTCTCTACCAAAAAAATACAAAAATTAGCTGGGCCTGGTGGCGTGCACCAGTAGTCCCAGGTGCTGGGGAGGCTGATGGACGAGAATGGCGTGAACCCAGGAGGCGGAGCTTGCAGTGAGCCCAGATCGCGCCGCTGTGCTCCTGCCGCGCCACTGCGCTCCAGCCTGGGCGACAGAGGGAGACTCTGTCTCAAAAAAAAAAAAAAAAAGGTGGAGACTCATCAGTTCTATTATAGTTGGGTTGAGTTTGGGGGAGAATTTTCTGAGTGATTGGGGGAAAATAGTAGGCTGGTTTGGCTGGTGTCTTTGGAATAGCCATGGAGACTTTGATTTCATTGCTTGTTTCCAAAAGTCTAATTGTAATCAATAGAACTCATCCTCATGGCTGCTTGTCCAACAGTTAATTCATAAAAAAACTACATTCACATAAAATGGGAAAAATTGCAGCATTTTTTCCATAGGATAGTTGTGAGAATTGAATGAATGACTGTAAGACTAAGAGTTAGGACTGATTGGCACATTGCAAGTTCTTTAAAATTATTGTTATTTGCTACTACTTAGCAGGATTGGGATGACAGGTCAAAGTCTATATACAACTTTTCCACAAAAATAAACTTCTGAGTGGTATATTTGTTATTTTGGTAACTTCTGATAATTATAGTCAAAGAAGTGCTAGATCTTTTAAAGCAAGTTTAGAAAGACCAATACCTAGGTATAAATTGTATCCTATGAGTTTTCATTATTTCAGATATCCTTGTTTTTTTTTTTTTTTTAAAATAACCGTATCAGGTGAAACTGACCTTTGCTCCCCTATGGGTCTCTGAGTGTCCTGAAGCACAAGTCTAGGATCCCTGCCCGTTTTCCTGACACTTACACGGCTGTTTTGGTCCAGTATATGTGACTGCTTGTTTGCAAATTTTCAGAGAAGGGGCATTATTCTCCTTATTTATTAACTCTCATCTAGGGTTAACTTCTTTTGATAATTCAGATTCTTTCTTTTCACTGTGGAGAAATAGTTTCTCCGCTTTGTGACTTGTCTTTTTTAGCTTGTTTTTTTTACAGCTGGAAGACAGCAAGGTGGCACCCTTGTAAAACAACCACTAATACTTTTATGGGCATTAGCCCTGTATTACCTGCATTTCTCCTAGTTTATAGGTGAAGATGTGAAGCTCGGAGAAGTTGGGTGACCTACTGGGGTCACAGGGGGCCTGGTCTTAGCCTGTGACCTTAGATTGAATTCCACATGTGATATGGTCCATCCATGAGACTCCTCTTGGTGGCCTTTTGTTGTTGTTTTCCTAACAAGAAGGCAGTTTATTTTGTCTATGGCTTCTCTTATTCTCAAAAGTTTTACTTATTGATTATTTTAATCCACACAGAATGATTAAGTATGTTTACTTACTTCTGCCTGTCTCCAGAAACTTTGGATCTATATATTTACTGGAAGCCTCTTAAAGGAGCTATAATTTTCTTTACAAATCTCTACAGAGATTTATCCTCAGAAGGCCTAATGGCAGTAGAGTGGAGCTCTGTGTGTCTCAGCCGCTTCATGGAATGGAAGTCTAGAATGATTAGTAGTCTCATCACCATTCTCTGTTGAGCTGCAAAGACAAATGGCTCTCACGGGCTTTAAATCTATTTGTGAAGATAGGACAGAGTTAAAACCATAAACAATATAAAGGCAAAATACTGATCCTCCTTCCAGCTGGAAGGGGGCCCTTATTACCTTAAACCTAGAAAATCCCTGAGTTAGGATTGCGCTGTTTCCCTGTGAGTCCTCTGTTTCTCCCTGTCCCTTTTTCAGTCACACTGAGAGGCATCATGGGGCCAAGTCCACCCTCATGGCACCTCTTTTGGGAACCTGCTTTGACTTCCTGTGACTCCTCAGAAGTATGCCCAGTGGCCTGCCAAGCTTTTTTTCGGAGGGTACTCTGCCTCACAGAGCTTTGGTTTGCCAGACATGTGAGGTAGTCCCTGAGTATTGGGAATTCTCAGCACCCTGCCCAGTTCTCACAGATACAACCCAGGTGTTTGGGCTGCTGACCTGTACTTTAGCATACCAGGCTCCCCAAATTCCGGGGAACCTTTTGCACATCTAAACCAGCTTTTTAAAACCCTGCCTCCTTTCCCCCCAGCAGCTAGTGGAGGCCTAGGGCAAGCATACCACAAATTCTCAGTGCTTGTCAGGAGGCTACACATTTGGAGGCTTCTACCTTCTTACTTGAAGCTTGGTGTTGGGCAAGGATGCCACTGAAGTGGATTATGTTTGTGGAGGGAATGCGTGCTTTTTAAAGGCCAAATTAGACTGCATAGGGAGTTACCTGTGTTTTCCCTCTGCATGAAGTAAATAGTGTTAGCACATGTGGTCAGGAGACCCAGCCGCTTCCTTGCTTCTTCAAATCTTCCTAGTCAAGGTGATGCTTTCCTAATGTTGGTGCTGTTCTGTATCCAGAGCTCTGCCCAGGGGACTGATAAGTGGACCAGTACTAGACTCGGGCCCAGGGGCAAACATGCCTATAGATGCAACCCCCATGAAAGTCATTGGGGTTTTCATCCCCGCCAGACCCTGACATACTGTCGTCTTGGAGAATTTTAATCAAATTAGCCTAAAGTAAATTAAGGGCATGGCTAACTGCATCAGTGTCAGGATACAACAGGATTGTATTGCTTCCTTCAATATGAGAGAAATAGATTCTAGGCTACTTGGATTAATTTCATTTCCTTGGGAGAAGAAAACCTCAAATTTGTGTTCTGAGAAGATGGAGATATGGTTTGATAAAACCAGATTCTCTTTTCTGTATCCTTTGGATTTTATTTGGCCAATGAAAAATATTTCAGTTTTCAGGCCTCTAGAAGGAAAGAGAGCCCTACATTATCACAACTGAATACACAGCTTATTTCATGGTTTGAATTGTAAACAGAAAGGAAGTGGATGGTATTAAGCAACATTTGTAAACTTCCTTCAATGATTGTTTTCTATGGAGACTGCAGATGTGCCTTTTGGACACATTATTGGGTTAAACAAATGGAAGGTTGCAAGCTATCCCATTTTTAGTTAAAAGCTCTCTTTACACTCAGTAACCACATCCTTCCCCTGAATATGGCAATGGACCTGTTAAATAAATAGAAGAAAATCTTGATGCATACCCACAGGTCTTGTGCTAATTCAGTCTTAATGATGGCAGCTAACTTGTGCTTGCTGCTGCATTGCAGCTTACAGGCTGTGTTTTCTCTGTGGCTGATTGTAGGCAACATGAGGGCAGGAAATTGTATCTTCCTAGTTTTTGTATTACTGGTAGCTCTTGGCTGTGTCTTTCTGTCCTAGGTTTTCAGGAAATGATTACCAAATTGAATTAAACCAGCCTAAAGTAAAATGTTGAAGCAATGGAAGGGAAGAAAATTATATTTAAGCTTCATTGAGTAACTTCCAATAAAATCTGGTAAGCCAGTTTATTCCATGGTACAGTTGTAATGGCTTTGCAGTTCTCAGAGTAATGGGATCATCATGGAATATTTATTCTTGAAGTCATCTCTGTTTTATAAAGACAACCAACAAGACTATCTCTGTTAATAACACAGTAAATCCTTATAACAGACCACTAATTTTCCATCATCAAAACTTCTTATAAGTCACAGTTTAAGTTTCCATTCAACAAACATTTATTGGGCATCCACAGTGAGCTACAATTCTAAAGATGAGAATTTAAAGGTGGAATCTATAGGGCAAAGGGTTAAGAACGTATACTTGGTGGTCAGTTGATCTAAGTTCAAATTCCAGCTGTGCTGCTTTCTACCTATGCTATATTGGACAAATGATGCTGTGTATCTGTTTCTTCAACTGTAAGTTGGGTATATAATATCCTTACCTCGAAAGGTCATGATGATTAAGTGAGTTAATGCATGTAAAATGCCTTCTGTGCCTGGTAGTCAGAAACCACTCAATAAATATTGATTATTCTCGCCAAAGATGTGTTTCCTGACCTCAAAAGCCTGTCAGCCTAATAGAAAGACATTGTGACAAATGCCAATCCGGCCTCAGGACATCTTGCACTTGCTGATCCTTCTGTCTGGAACATGCTTCACTTAGATTCTTTTGTAGCTTCCACTCTCCTCTCTGTTGGGCCTTTAATGCTAACATCTCAGTGAAGAGTTTTCCTTCACAACCCTATTTAACAATGACCATCATCCCTCTTTTTGGCGCCCTATATTTTCATTTCCTGCCTAATTTTTCATCTTATTGTCATATAACAAAACATTACTTTTCTTATCTATTCTGTCTCCCCCTGCAGTCAAATGAAAGTTCCAGAAGGGCATGGATTTTGGTCTTGTCACCAAGACCGGTTTATTAGTGCTTGAAACCGTGTGTGGCTTGTACTAGGTGTGCAGGAATTATTTGTTTAAAGAATGAATGAAGAACCATTCATGGGAGCCTAGAGGAGGGCATGTACAGCTCTGCCTATGGGGATTAGGGGGCTTCACAGAGAGGAAACTGTTTGTGTTGCGTCTTAGACTAGCAGTTCTCATTTTTTTGTCCATAAAGACCACATGGAAAGTTACGTTCCTATGATTGATACCTGATTCACAGTTTCTAAGACACTGCCATATTCGTACTCCTTTCTTACAGTCAAGAAAGCCAATTAGAATTCAAGTCAGAGAGTGATACTATTCTTGAGATAAGGTCAAATCCACACTAATATTTATTTTAAAAGATAAACTACTTGCATACTTTATACAGTGATAATTTTTTAATAATAAAGATGTTGTGACTCATCTTCCCACTGGGATATTGAGAAGTGTATCTGAGGATGGGTAGGAGTTTTCCAGGCAGACAACCAGTGTGACAGCGTTTGAGACAGAAGAAACAGCGTGAGTGAAGGCACAGTGTGATTGTGGAACCACAAATAATCTGATATGACTAAAGAGAGGTTCCTGGGAGAGAAAGAGTGAGAGATGAGGCTGCCAAGGATTAAATTACGAAGGGTCTCATTTGCTAAACTAAATAAATTTTATCTAGAAGACAGAGGGAGATATTGCCTAGTTTAAGTGGGGTTGTGTTGTATTTCTAAACTTTAATTATTTTTATAACTTAATTTAAAAACTGAATAAGTAAATTCACATGGTACAATGTTCAAAAGAGCAAATACAGTAAGAAAGTCTTCCTTCTTGGGGACAATCGATATTTCTAGTATTTAACATGTATTTCTAGAGTGATTTTATGTATAGATAAGAAAATAATTTATTTCCTATTTTTATCCAAATGGCAGCAAAATTACCTATTGGAATACCAATATGCTTAACATTGCCCTTCTTAAAAGGACATTCAGTGAAGAAATGCTTGCATGACCAACTAAGATGATGATACCTGGTTTTGTACTTGAGAGATTATAGACCCAGAGCACATTCTCCAAGTTAGAGGATAGGAGATAGAATGAGGGTTAGACATGCCAAAACCATAGACATTCCAGTGACATGCCGAAGGGTCATTTCAGGGACATTCCCATAGAGGTCTTGAGGTCGGGAGGAATTCCTGGATTGAAAAGGTAGATTTGCAGGTCATTAGTGAATAGATGGTGGTTAAAGCCACGTTAATGGATGCAGCTGCCCAGGGAAAGGGGCTATATTGAGAAGAGAAGGAGGTCTAGAAAAAGCCTTAGGGAACAATTTCACATAAAGAGAGGTGCTTTGGGAACCAAGGGAGGATAGTCTTTTCTCAATTGTTGTAGTAGTCAGTGTTCAAATCTGGTTAATATAAGGAGGAAAAAAGGTTATTAAAAGGATGTTAGGAACTCACAGAGCTTTTGGAAAGATCAGGAAAACATTTGGAGGCTACGTGGCCAGGAACAATGCCCCAAATCATGTTGTAGAATGAGAACAGGAATATACCACTGCTGCTGCTACTGGACATGGACCTGTAATATACACAGCTGATAAAACCATCAGGGGACACTGAATACCACTTCCAGAACACGATCCACTGCCTCTGGGAACTAGCAATACTGCCATGCTCTAACCAAAAGGGTCTTGTGTAGTTCCTCCATTAGGTACTATTCAGTTACTGGAGTGGGTACCTCTGATGGGCCAATTCTAGATCATGTGCTCATACTGTAGTTACATGGAAAAGCAGGTATTCTGGCATGCTCAGCTTGTGTGGTAGGAGACAGGATACACCTTGTAAGGTGATGATTCCTCAAACACAGGAAGACAGTTGAGATACTGTGTGGCCATACAGAATGTCAAATGTTCATTACAAGTGTCAAGTGCTGAACGTACAAAATTAGAAAGTCATTGGTGACCCTTGGGAAGGTAGATTCTGAGAAGCGGTAAGAGTGAACGTCTGATTGTGATGGATGGAAAAATAAGTGGTAAATGAGAAATTGAGCCGTTGTGTGTTGATTGTAGTTTTAGAAAGGAATGTTAGGAAGTTTGGCAGGGCAAATGTGGCAGGAGGGCAAGGAGCAAGGTTGTTAGAGCGGTGGGAAGAGAGTACTCGAAGTGATGTAACTAACAGAGTCTAGTGTGATACAAAAGGAAGTGGAATCTGCAGAGTTGATAGCTGGAAAAATAAAAAGAGATGAGGAATAGAGATATCAAAGAGAAGCCAAAAATTAGGTAGGATGGCGATAAGTGGAAAAGAGTGGGAGGCATGGAAAGTTGCACTCATCGTGTAGAATGCTCATGTGTAAATATTTCAGAGCTGGTGTGGTTTCCAGTGATGATGTGGAGTAAAGGTAAAGATCATTGGCAATGAGGAGGTCAAAGAATAGAGTGTTGAATGATTTTTCCTCATGGACATTAAAGTTTCCTGTGCTGACAGCAGGAGATTGACTGGGGAGCCACGAGAAAAGATTCAGGGGCTATAAGGGAGGGACCAAGAAATTGGTATGCAAGATAATTAATGAAAATACTAAGTCTAATTTCTGGCACATTTGTAAGCATTAAACAGATGTCACCCATTCATAATTAGATAGCAGTAATGAGGATGTGGTATTGCTTGATGGCATGAATGTTAAGGGAGAGGAGAATTTTGGTTTTTGAGTGCCAAATAGCACTTGTTTGGAAGATGCAAGTGTAGAGCTTGAAAACTCTCTACTATTAACTCCAAGATGTAAGGGAGAAGAGGGAAAAAAAGCAGGGTGCTGGGGGAAAGCCAGGTTTCAACTAAAGCAAGAAGGTGGTGAGAACAACCTATGAAGATGCTGAAGTTGGGAATTTCTCTACACATGAAGATGGGTTCCAGAGGTCTCAGAGGGAAGCATTGAAAAGGAGGTCTTTAGCTGGAGGAGGATGCAGGGAAAGAGTAGTGATGAGTAATATGGGGTTGAAAGCAATCAGGAAACTTTAAAAAACATTTTCCTGCAGAATTTGCTATGGATGTGATTGTGTCTCCATACGGACCTGGAAGCCTGTCAGAACTATCTATCAACCTGAAAGACTAAGTGGTTCTTTTCAGCAACACATTGTCATCAGTCTGTGACTGTTATTTCCCTGTCTATGACAGAAAAAATAAAATCGAGCAGAGAATTGGTGAACCTGGTTAGATGAGAAGACAATGTAAAGCCCAGTTTAAGGGAATGCTTTATTTAGGCCAAGTGAATGGCTAAAATTTGCTAGCTTGCACACAGATGAATCTAATAATTGCTAAATTTCCATTTCAATTTGAATTGCATCAGTATAACTACAACAGAGGTTACTGAGATTTACCAACGCATTCTCTCCAGTCATAGATGTTGGCCTTCAGGGATAAAGCTCACTAAAATAGGTTCTCACTGTCTCTTCATCCATGTTGATCCAACTTGAAATTCTTGATTGTTCGTAATTGCAAGTTTGTGTTAAAGAACTCTATGGAATTATTTGAAATGTGAGGTAGGTTTTCTTTTAAAATTATTTTTAATTGGCACATAACAGTTCATTTTTATGGGGTACAGTGTGATTTTCAATACATGTATACAATGTATACTGGTCAAATCAGAGTATTTAGCATATCAATCACCTCAAGCATTTATCACTTCTTTGTGCTAGGAACTCTTTTAGCTATTTAAAAACGTATAATAAGTTATTAACTGTAGTCACCCTGTAGTGCTATAGGATACTAGAATGTATTGCTCCTCTCAAGTTGTAATTTTGTATCCAATAACTGAACTCTCCCTATTCTCTCTCCCCTTTTCAGTATCTGGTAACCATTGTTTTTGCTCTCTACCTCTATGAGAAAACCTTTTTACCTTCCGTATATAAGTGTGAGCATGTAATATTTATCTTTTTGTGCCTGGTTCATTTCATTTAACATAATGTGTTCCAGGCTCATCCATTTGTCATCCTGCAAATGACAGGATTTTATTTTTTTATGGCTGAATAGTATTTGTGTGTGTGTGACATTTTCTTTGTCCATTTATCTGTTGATGACACTAAGGTAAATTCCATATCTTAGCTATTGTGAACAGTGCTATAGTAAACATGAGTGCAGCTATCTCTTTGACATACTGATTCCCTTTCCTTTGGGCATAACCCAGCATTGGGATATCTGGATCATATGATGGTTCTATTTTTAGTTTTCTGAAGAACTTCCTTACTGTTGTCTATAGTGACTGAACCCATTTATATTGCTACCAGTAGTGTACAAGAGTTCCTTTTTCATCTCATCCTCACTAGCAATTGTTACTTTTTATCTTTTTGATAGTAGCCATTCTAACTGGAATGAGATGGTATCTCATTGTGGTTTTGATTTACATTTCCCTAATGATTAATGATGTTGAGCATTTTTTCATATACTTTTTAGATCATCTGCCAATTCTTTTTTTTTTTTTTGAGACAGAGTCTTGCTCTGTTACCCAGGCTGGAGTGCAGTGTCACCATCTCGGCTCACTGCAACGTCCACCTCCTGGGTTCAAGCGATTCTTCTGCCTCAGCCTCCCGAGTAGCTGGGACTACAGGCGCGAGCCACCCTGCCCAGCTAATTTTTGTATTTTTGGTACCATATTGGCCAGGCTAGTCTGGAACTCTTTACCTCATGATCTGTCCACCTTGGCCTCCCACAGTGCTGGGATTACAGGCGTGAGCCACCGCGCCCAGCCCATCTGCCAATTCTTAATCAGATTATTTTAAATGTTTTGCTTTTGAGTTCCTTGTATATTCTAGATGTTATTTAAGGATATTCATCCTTGTTGGATGAAGAGTTTACAAATCCATTCTTTAGGTTGTCTCTTCACTCTGTGGATTGTTTCCTTTGCTTTACAGAAGCTTTGTAGTTTTATATAATCCCATTTGTCTCTTCTGGCTTTGCTACCTTTACTTTTGAGGGGTTACCTATAAAATATTTTCCCAGACTAATGTCCTGAAACATTTTCCATAAGTTTTCTTACAGTAGTTTCATAATTTCTAGTCTTACATGTAAGTGTTTAATCCATTTCGAGTTGGTTTTTGCATGTGGTGAGAGATAGGAGTCTAGTTTCATCTTTCCGTATATGGATATCCAGTTTCCCCAGCATCATTTATTGAAGAGACTGTCCTTTCCCCAATGTATGTCCTTGGGACCTTTTTTGAAAATAAGTTGGATGTAAATACATGGGTTTATTTCTGGGTTCTTTTTTCTATCCATTGGTCTATGTGTCTGTTTTAATGCCAGTACTGTGCTGTTTTGGTTACTATAGCTTTGTAGTAAATTTTGAAGTCAGTGTGATGGTTCCTGTTTATAATAGTCTCTAATGATCCTTTCTATTTCTGTGTTATCCATTGTAATGTCACCTTTTTCATTTCTGATTTTATTTATTTGGGTCTTACCTCTTTTTTTCTTAGTTGGTTTAGCTAATGGTTTGTTGATTTTGCTTACCTTTTTTAAAAAACAACTTTTCATTTTATTTTTTTTTGTATGTTTTTAAGTCTCTATTTCATTTATTTTTGTTCTGATTCTTGTTGCTTCTTTTCTTCTACTAATTTTGTTTGGTTTGTTCTTGCTTTTCTACTTCCTTGAGTTCACTGTGAGGCTGCTTATTCAATGTCTTTCTGCTTTTTTGATGTAGCTGTTTATTGCTATAACCTTCCTGCTTAGTATTACCTTTGCTGTATCCCATTGTTTTTGGTATGTTGTGTTTCTGTTTTCACTTATTTTAAGAAAATTTTAAATTTCCTTCTTAATTTCTTTAGAGATCCATTGGTCATTTAGGAGCATGTTGTTTAATTTCTATGTATTTGTATAGTTTTCAAAGTTGCTGTATTTATTGATTTCTAGTTTTATTCAGTTGTGGTATGAAAAGATACTTGATATGATTTAATTTTAAAAAACTTCTCATGACTTATTCTGTGGCCTAACATATGATCTATCCTGGAGAACGTTCCTTTTGCTAATAAGAGAAATATGTATTCTGCAACTGTTCGATGAAATGTGGGTAAATGTCTATGAGGTCTGTTTGGTCTGTAGTACAGTTTAAATCTGATGTTTGTTTGTTGATTTTCTGTCTAAATGATCTATCTAATGCTGAGAGTGGGATGTTGAAGTCACCAACTTGTATTTTATTGGGGTCTATCTTTTCTTTTAGATCTAGTAATATGTGCTTTATATCTATGAGAGCTCCAGTGTTGGGTGCCTATATATTTACAGTTATTATATTGTCTTGCTAAATTAATTCTTTGATCATTATATAAGGAACTTCTTTGTCTCTTTTTACAGTTTTTGGCTTAGAGTTTATTTTTTCTTACATAAGTGTGCTACTCCTGCTTGGTTTTGATTTCTGTTTGCATGGAGTATTTTTTTTTCCATCCTTTCTTTTTCAGTCTCTGTGTATTTTTACAGGTAAAGTGGGTTTCTTTTAGGTAGCCTGTAGTTGAGTCTTGGTTTTTTATTCATTCATGCAGTGTATATCTTTTAATTGGGTAATATAATACGTTCACATTCAAGGTTATTATTGATAGGTTAGTACTTCTGTTATTTTTGTTGTTTTGGTGATTTAGATATTCCTCATTTTCTCTGTTACTGTTTATCTTTGTGGTTTGGTGGTTTTCTGTAGTGACAAGGTTTAATTTCTTTTTCATTCTCATTTGCATATCTCCTCAGCCAGTAAGTTTTATACTTTCATATGTTTTTATCATAGTAGTTATCATCCTTTCTTTTCTAGATGTTGGACTCTCTTAAGCATTTCTCATAAGAAATGGTGATTCCCTGATATGTGACTTGAAGCTTTTTCTCTTGCTGTTTTTAGAATTCTATCTTTGACTTCTAACAGTTTGACTATAATGTGCCTCACAGATAACCCTTATTGGGTTGAAACTATTTGGGGACTGTCGAACTTCCTGGATGTGGGTGGATGTCCATATCTCTCCCAAGATATGGGAAGTTTCCAACTATTATTTCATTAAGTAGGTTTTCTTAAGTATCTTTTCACCTTCTTGAATTTACATAATGTAAAAATTTATTAACTTAATGGTGTCCCATAGACTTTCTTCATTACTTTTTATTTGTTTGTCCTCTGGATTACTTCAAGAGGCTTGTCTCAAGTTCAGAAATTGTTTCTTCTGCTTGAACTAGGTCTGTTGTTGACACTCTGGATTGTATTTTTTATTTCGTTCGCTGAGTTTACCTCCAAGATTTCTGTTTTGTTCTCTTTTATGGTATCTATCTCTTTGTTGAATTTCTCATTTAGATCATGAGTTGTTTTTCTTAGTTTTGCTGAATTATCTATCTGTATTCTTTTATATCTCACTGAGTTTATTTTGTTTTAATTTTTAAAAATTTTATTAGGTTTCTGGGGAACAGTTTGTGTTTGGTTACATGAACAGTTCTTTAGTGGTGATTTCTGAGATTTTGGTGCACCCATCACCAGAGCAGTGTACACTGTATCCATTGTCTAGTCTTTTATCCCTTACTACTCTCACCCTTTCCCCTGAGTCTCTAAAGTCCAATGTATCATTCTTATGCCTTTGCATCCTCATAGCTTAGCTCCCACATATGAGCGAGAACATACAATGTTTGTTTTTCCATTCTTGAGTTACTTCATTTAGAGTAATAGTCTCTAATTCCATCCAGGTTGCTGTGAATGCCATTATTTTATTCTTTTTTATAGCTGAGTAGTATTCCATGGTATATATATTCAGCACACTTTATCCACTTGTTGATTGACATGCATTTGGGCTGGTTCCATATTTTTGCGATTGCAAACTGTGCTGCAATAAACGTGTGTGCAAGTATCTTTTTCGTATAATGACTTCTTTTCCTCTGGGTAGATACCTAGTAGTGGGATTGTTAGATCAAATGGTAGATCTACTTTCAGTTCTTTAAGGAATCTCCACACTGTTTTCCATAGTGGTTGTACTAGCTTACAGTCTCACCAACAATGTGAAAGTGTTCCCTTTTCACTGTATCCTTGCCAATGTCTGTTATTTTTGATTTTTTTATTATGGCCATTCTGTAGAAGTGAAGTACGCATTGTGGTTTCCCTGTAATTAGTAATGTTTAGCATTTTTCCATATGCTTGCTGGCCATTTGTATATCTTCTTTTGAGAATTGTCTATTTATGTCCTTAGCCCACTTTTTGATGAGATTGTTTTTTTCTTGCTGATTTGTTTGAGTTCTTCGTAGATTCTGGATATTAGTCCTTTGTCAGATGTATAGATTGTGAAGATTTTCTCCCACTCTGTGGATTGTCTGTTAACTCTGCTGCTTATTTATTTTGCTGTGCAGAAGCTTTTTAGTTTAATTAAGTCCTACCTATTTATCTTTGTTTTTGTTGCATTTGCTTTTGGGTTCTTGGTCATGAAGTCTTTGCCTAAGTCAATGTCTAGAAATGTTTTTCCAATGTTATCTTCTAGACTCGTTATGGTTTCAGGTCTTAGATTTAAGTCTTTGATCCATCTTGAGTTGATTTTTGTATAAGGTGAGAGATGAGGATTCAGTTTTATTCTTCTACATGTGGCTTGCCAATCATCCCAGCAGCATTTGTTGAATAAGGTGTCTTTTCCCCACTTTATTTTTTGTTTGCTTTGTCAAAGATTGGTTGGCTGTAAGTATTTGGGTTTACTTCTGGGTTCCTTATTCTATTCCATTGGTCTATGTGCTTATTTTTATACCAGTACCATGCTATTTTGGTGACTATGGCCTTATAATGTAGTTTGCAGTTAGGTAATCTGATGCCTCCAGATTTTTTCTTTTTGCTTAGTCTTGCTTTGGCTATATGGGCTCTCTTTTGATTCCATAAGAATTTTAGGATTTTTTTTTCTAGTTCTGTGAAGAATGATGGTGATATTTTGATGGGAATTGCATTGAATTTGTAGATTGCTTTTGAAAGTATGGTCATTTTCATGATATTGATTCTACCCATCCATGAGCATGGCATATGTTTCCATTTGTCTGTGTCGTCTATGATTTCTTTCAGCAGTGTTTTGTAGTTTTCCTTGTAGAGGTCTTTCACCTCCTTGGTTAAGTATATTCCTATGTATTTTACTTTATTTTTTTGCGGTTATTGTGAAAGGGATTCAGTTCTTGATTTAATTCTCAGCTTGATTGCTGTTGGTGAATAAAAGAGCTACTGATTTGCGTACATTAATTTTGTATCTGGAAAATTTGCTGAATGCTTTTATCAGTTCTAGGAGCTTTTTGGATGAGTCTTTTTAGGGTTTTCTAGGTATATGATTATATCATCAGCAAACAGTGACAGTTTGAGTCCCTCTTTATTGATTTGGATGCCCTTGATTTCTCTCTTGTCTGATTGCTCTGGCTAAGTCTATCAGTACTATGTTGAATAGAAGTGGTGAAAGTGGGCATCCTTGTGTTGTTCCAGTTCTCATGGGGGAATGCTTTCTTTTCCCTGTTCTGTATGATGTTGGCTGTGGTTTGTCATACATGGCTTTTATTACCTTAAGGTATGTTCCTTCTATGCAGATTTTGCTGAGAGTTTTAATCATAAAGAGATGCTGAATTTTGTCAAATGCTTTTTCTGCATCTATTGAGATGATCGTGTGATTTTTGTTTTTATTTCTGTTTATGTGGTGTATCACATTTATTGACTTGTGTATGTTAAACCATCTCTACATCCCTGGTATGAAACCCACTTGATCATGGTGGATTATCTTTTTAATATGATGTTGGATTCTGTTCATTAGTATTTTGTTGAGGATTTTTTAATCTGTGTTCATCAGGGATATTGCCCTGTAGTTTTCTTTTTTGGTCATGTCCTTCCCTGATTTTGGTAGTAGGGTTATACTGGCTTCACAGAATGATTTACGGAGGATTCCCTCTTTCTCTATCTTTTGGAATAGTGTCAGTAGATTGATATAAATTCTCAGAATATCTGATAGAATTCAGCTGTGAATCCATCTGGCCCTTGACTTTTTCTTGGCAGAAATTTTTAAATTATTTCCATCTCGCTACTTGTTATTGGTCTGTTCTGAGATTCTGTATCTTCCTGGTTAAATCTAGGAAGATTGTATTTTTCCAGGAATTTATTCATCTCCTCTAGGTTTTCTAGTTTATGTGCATAAAGGTTTTCACAGTAGCCTTGAATAATCTTTTGTATTTCTGTGGTATTAGTTGTACTATCTCCCGTTTCGTTTGTAATTGAGCTTATTTGGGTCTTTTCTTTTTTGGTTAATCTTGCTAATGGTCCATCAATTTTATCTTTTCAAAGAACCATCTTTTTGTTTCGTTCTTTTTGTTTGTTTCATTTAGTTCTGCTCTATCTTTGTTGTTTCTTTTCTTCTGCTGGGTTTGGGTTTGGGTTTGGATTGTTCTTGTTTGTGCGGTTCTGTAAGGTGTGACCTTAGGTTGTCTATTTGTGCTCTTTCAGACTTTTTGATGTAGACACTTACGGCTATGAACTTTCATCTTAACACTGCTCTTGCTATATCCCAGAGGTTTTGATAGGTTTTTTCACTATTATTGTTCAGTTCAAAGAATTTTTAAATTTTCTTCTGGATTTCATTTTTGACCCAGTGATCATTCAGGAGCAGGTTATTTAATTTCCATGTATTTGCATGGTTTTGAGGGTTCCTTTTGGAGTTCATTTCCAATTTTATTCCACTGTGGTTTGAGGGAGTACTTGATATAATTTAGATTGTCTTAAATTTACTGAGACTTGTTTTGTGTCCTATCATATGGTCTGTCTTGGAGAATGTTCCATGTGCTGAATGTGTATTCTGCAGTTGTTGGTTAGAATGTTGTGTAAATATCTGTTAAGTTTATTTGTGGTAGGGTTGACTTTCTGTCTTGATGACCTATCTAGTATTGTCAGTGGAGTATTAAAGTCCCCCACTATTATTGTGTTGCCATCTATCTCATTTCTTAGGTCTAGTACTAATTGTTTTATAAATTTGGGAGCTTCAGTGTTAGGTGCATATATATTTAGAATTGTCATATTTTCCTGTTGGACAAGGCCTTTTATCATTATATGGTGCCCCTTTTGTCTTTTTTTAACTGCTATTGTTTTAAAGTTTGTTTTGTCTGATATAAGAATAGCCACTCCTGCTCACTTTTGTTGACCATTTGCATAGAATATCTTTTTCCACCTCTTTACCTTAAATTTATGTTAGGTGAGTCTCCTGAAGACATCAGAAATTTGGTTGGTGAATTCTTATCCATTCTGCCATTCTGTATCTTTTAAGTGGAGCCTTTAGGTCATTTACATTCAATGTTAGTACTGAGTGAGATTTGAGATATTATTCTATTCATCATATATTTGTTGCCTGAATATCTTTTTTTTCCCATTGTGTTATTGTTATATAGGTCCTGTGAGATTTGTGCTTTAAGGAGGTTCTATTTTGGTGTATTTCAAGGATTTGTTTCAAGATTTAGAGCTCCTTTTAGCAGTTCTTGTAGTGATGACTTGTTAATGGTGAATTCTCTCAGCATTTGTTTATCTGGAAAAGATTGCATCTTACCTTCATTTATGAAGCTTAGTTTTGCTGGATACAAAATTTTTGGCTGATAATTGTTTTGTTTAAGGAGGCTAAAAATAGGATCCCAGTTCATTCAAGTTTGTAGGGTTTCTGGTGAGAAATCCGCTGTTAAGCTGATAGGTTTTCCTTTATAGGTTACCTGATGCTTTTGCCTCACAGGTCTTAAGATTCTTTCCTTTGTCTTGGCTTTAGATAACCTGATGACTGTGTGCCTAGGCAATGACCTTTTTCCAGTGACTCCTCTTGGTGTTCTTTGAGCTTCTATTATTTGGATGTCTAGATCTCTAGCAAGGCTGGGGAAGTTTTTCTTGATTATTCCCTCAAATATGGTTTCCAAACTTCTAGATTTCTCTTCTTCCTCAGGAATACCAATTATTCTTAGGTTTGGATGTTTAACATAGTCCCAAATTTCTTGGAGGCTTTGTTCATTTCTTAAAATTCTTTTTTCTTTTTCTTTGTTGGATTGGGCTAATTTGAAAGCCTTGTCTTCAGGCTCTGAAGTTCTTTCTCCTGCTTGTTCAATTCTATCCTGAGACTTTGCAGTGCATTTTGCATTTCTCTAAGTGTTTCTTTCATTTCCAGAAGTTGTGATTGTTTTTTAATTTATGTTGTCTATTTCACTGAAGGATTCTCGTTTCATATCCTGTATTATGTTTTTGATTTCTTTAAGTTGGACTTCACCTTTCTCTGGTGCCTTCTTGATTAGCTTAATAATCGACCTCCTGAATTCTTTTTCTGGCAATTCAGAAGTTTTGTCTTGGTTTGGATCCATTGCTGGTGAGCTGGTATGATCTTTTGGGGTGTCACAGAAGCTTGTTTTGTCATATTACCAGAATTGTTTTGCTGGTTCCTTCTTATTTGGATTTACTATGTCGAGGGGAAGTTCTGGGATTCAAGGGCTGCTGTTCAGATTCTTTTGTCCCATAGAGTGCTCCCTTGATACAGTGTTCTCCCACTTTCCCTAGGAATGGGGCTTCCTAAGAGCGAAACTGCAGGGATTGTTTTTGCTCTTCTGGGTCTGGTCACCCAGTGGAGCTACTGGGCTCCGAGATCATACTGGGGAGTGTTGGCAAAGAGTCCTGTGATGTGATCCATCTTGAGGTCTTATAGCCATGGATACCAGCGCCTGCTCCAGTGGAGGTAGCAGAGGATTGAAGTGGACTCTGAGGATTCTTAGTTGTGTGTGTGTGCGTGTGTGTGTGCGTGTGTGCGTGTGTGCGTGCATTTTTTGAGATGTAGTTTTGCTCTTGTTGTCCAGGCTGGAGTGCAATGGTGCGATCTCGGCTCACTGCAACCACTGCAACCTCCACCTCCTGGGTTCAAGCGATTCGCCTACCTCAGCCTCCTGAGTAGCTGGCATTACAGGCACCTGCCACCATGCCTGGCTAATTTTTTGTGTTTTCAGTATAGATGGGGTTTCACCGTGTTTGCCAGGCTGGTCTCAAACTCCTGACCTCAGGTGATTCACCCACCTCAGTCTCCCAAAGTGCTGGGATTACAGGTGTGAGGTTGTGTTTTTGTTGAGTGTGCTATTTTTTGTGTTGGTTGGCCACCAGCCAGGAGATGGCACTTTCAAGACTACATCAGCTGCGGTCCTTTAGGGAGGATAAAAACTTGCCCAGGGACACCTGGTTAAGTATTCAGGTTTCTCAGGTGGTGGGCAGTACCATAGGGCTCCCAAGAGATTATGACCTTTGTCTTTGGCTACCAGGGCGGGTAAAGAAAGACCACCAGCTGGGGGCAGGGATAGGCATGTCTGAATTCAGTCTCTCCTTGTGTGGGGCTTGCTGCAGTTGCTGTGGGGGTTGGGAGTGTGGTTCCCAGTCCAGTGGAATTATATTCCCAGGGGGATGATAGCTGTCTGTGCAGAGTCATACAGGTCACCAGGGAAGTAGGGGAAAGCTGGCAGTCACAGGCTTCACCCTGTTCCCATACAGCCCTCAGTCCTAAAGGCTGGTCTCACTCTCACCATGTCCCCCCTAACAGCACCGAGTCTATTTCTGGGAAGCAGGTAACCAGGGCTAAGAACCTGCCTGAGGCCGTGAGCCTCCCCACTGAGAAAGCAAGCTGACTCACAGATTTTTGGCATATCAAGGAACCTGTAACAGTGATCAAGTTCCGTCAGAGGGTCTGTGGATTTTTTTTGGCTTTGCTGGTATATTCCTGCAGTAGTTCTTGGAGCAAAAGTTCACAGTGTGAGTCTCCACACACTGCTCTGTCCATCCAAGTGGGAGCTGCAAGCTAGTCCTGCCTCCTGTCTGCCTTCTTAATCCCAGTGGATCCTCACTGAGTTTCTTTAAGAGCATTATTCTGAATTCCTTTTTAGACATTTTATAGATTTCCTTTTCTTTTGGGTCTGTTACAGGAGAATTATTGTGTTCCTTTAGAGGTGTCATGCATTCTTTCTTTTTCGTGTTTCCTGTGTTCCTACATTGATATCTGTGCATCTGGTAGAATTGTTACCTCTTCCAGTTTTATGGAGTGGCTTTTGTAGGGAAGGACTCTTCTGTAAGTATATCCTATAGCATCAGTTGGGTAGGGCACTTTGGCTTTCATCTGGGTGAGTCCAGGAGTGTAGTCTCCAAATAGGTTTTTTTGTTTGTTTGTTTATTGTTTTTGTTTATGTTTTGGCTGTAATCAACATCAATGGTATCTGTGAGTGCCTCGGTGGCCTAGACTACAGTTGTTAGTGGAGGCAGTTATGTGGCTTTTCTGGGGGTTGGAGCTGCCTGACAGGCTGGTTCTGAAACCCTGGAAGTGCACATCATGTACAGTGGCTCCACTGGTCATGGAGACAGCGTTGCTGGTGGTGATATGTCCCAGGTGTAGGCCAGTCCCTGGTTCCACAGTGTGCAGAAGCTCTGACAGCCAAGGGGTGAGGTGTGTTTTCTGATGCAAGAAGTCTCATGTTTTTAGTGTACTAAAATAAAATAAAAATATTTGGAGTATTCTTTTTTTTTTATCTCATCTACTGAAGTCAGGCAAGTAAAGAAAAAAATCTCAAATTAATAGCTTAAAATGCTTTTAAATAACTAGAATTCCAGCTGCTAATGCAGTAAAAGAGAACTAATGCAACAACCGTGTAGTAGAGTATCAGTGTACACATAGATAAACAACACAATGAAAAAAATGCTTGTTTTTTATTGTTTCAGGGGCTCTTTATAACAAGAAAGAATTGTATAATAATTCAAACTTAAATTTAGTTGAGAAAATATTGAAGACCCTTTCTGCAAAGGCACTGGGCTCTAGACCTTGTATGGGTATATTCATTCCCTAGGGCTGCTGTAGCATGTTACTGCATAAATTTATTCTCTTACAGTTCTGGAGGCTAGAAGTCTAAAATCAAGGTGTTGGCAGAGCCATGGGGAGAATCTATTGCATGCCTTTCTCTTAGCCTCTAGTAATGATGGCAATTTTTGGCATTCCTTAACTTGAAGATACCTCCCTCCAATCTGTATCTGCATCACTCCAGTCCTTGTATCTGCATCTGTTACATACTATTTTCCCTCTGTATCCATCTCTTCTCTTCTTATAAGGACACCAGTAATACTGGATTAAAGATCTACCCTATTTCAGTATGACCTCATCTTAGCTAACTATACCTGCAATGATCCTTTTTCCAAATGAGGTCACATTCTGAGGTTCTAGGAAGGACATAGATTTTTGTGGGGACCTTATTTAACACAACACATGCTGAATACATGGGGCTTCTAAAATGAATAAAAAGTGACTATTGCCTTCAGAGAGGTATAGTTCCTGATGTAGTTGGGGAAATAGGTACAGGAAATTAATGCAAGGCAATGTGTTCAAGTGATAACGAATATAGAATACTTATGGACACATGGAGGAGTTGGTACTTGGTTGGAGTTGGTGACAAACCTGAAGACTCACTAGTATGCAAAACAGGAATGCTGAGCATTCTGGGCTGAAGGACCAGTCCGAGCAGGCACAGTCGTACAATTGTGCCTCCACAATGTGGGATGCTTGCAACACTTTGAGTGTATGGCTAGAGGATAGCATGGCCTTTGGCTAGTAATTGCATGGACTGTGGTGGCCACAGAGGAAGGATGGAGAAAGGACGAAGTAAGAGGGAGATAAGAAAGATGATGGGACCCCCAATGGCAGTTTATCTCTATAAATGACTGCCACAGAAGTCTGCTCTTCAGAGGTAGTAGGAGTGGGAGTGGTCTAGGAGAGGTTGGATGACCATTTCTTAAAGGTGGTCTAGAGGACATTGCTGAACTCAGAGGAATTGGCCTAGGTGAATTCTATGCTCCCTCTTAGCTCTCCAATTCTGCAATTATTAGGCAGAAATATATTTTCAGTTATCATGTCTTGTATCTCTCACTATTATTATGCTTTTGATTCTTCCTCATTTTCTCCCTATTGAGCACCTTCCATATTCTAGGTGTTGGAGATACAATAGTGAACAAGAAGAAAAAGACACTGTCGGTTTAATCTCTTCTCTATAGCATTAGCACAAAGAGTACATAGTGGGTTCTACATAAATGTTGCTTTGAACTGAATACAAGTAAGGAAAAATGACAAGGCCGTTTTGCCCTGGGCAGTAAGTTCTGCTTCAGAGTAGAACTGTTTGAAAGATGATTTCAGGGACCTCCTTATGAGGAGGTGGAGAGTAGGTGGCTGCTTATGTGGTGTTTGATTTCTGAGTCATCAAAAACACTCCTTTGCCTCCCAAAATATCTCCTCCATGCAGGCTGTGGGTACTTTTAATTCCACTGTTGGAAGTTGGTTTCCCAAGGTTTTCTCCTCTGTTAGAATGTAAATGCCTATAAAGAGAGGATATCCATTTACCCTCATTAGTCTTTTGTGCTTTAGTATAAGGGATTTTCTCAGCCCTTTTTACATAGTGGGTTTTTGAGAAAAACACACATAGGGGAAAAAGAGACCCAGAGGAGGAATATTGGGCATGCCAAAAGTAAGGCTTGTTAAAAACGGTTTGGATGAGACTGACCCTGGAGGTGTAGTTCCTTGGCCTACAAAAATCTATTCTTATTCTTGCATCTAGCCATTTGTTGGTGTATGTTGGACAAGAATGGTTGAACATTTTATGGCTACGAACTTGTCAGTTTTTTTTTAAAGGGCAATAAATCTCACCTCTTCCATCCTCACCTCAACAAAAATAATTTGTGTGGCAACCTGATATATGGTCTGTATTGACAAGGCTATGCTACGTATGGTTTACGTGTTCACATGACAGAGGGGTTCTGTATTTGTCAGGGAAGGCAAATACTAGCTGCTGTAACAAATGTTCCCCAAAGTTCCAGTGGCTTATTTCAGAGGTTTCTTTCTCATTTACATCACAATACAATTCAAACTGATTTTGGGGGAAGGGATGTTCCACATAGTCCTTCCGGGACCCAGGCTCTTTTCATGCTATGGGTCCACCTTCAATGTGTGGCCTCACAGTCATGCTAGACTCACCTGGAAGATGTGCTAGGGGAGAAGAAGCATGTAGAGAAAGCACACTTACTAACTGCCATGGCCTGGAAGTGACATATTTCACCTCACATTCCATTGGCAAGAACTAGTCCCCAGGAACTACCCAGATGGAAGAAGCTGCAAAATATAGTTTAACTGTATCCAGGAAGAGGAAAAGCCTCTTGGTGGATCTCTGGCATAGGTTCATCAAAAAGCATTTGTACATTTTCCTTTTGTCTGTGACATAACTTGACCCTTGGAGTGTTGTCATTAAAGGGACAGTGGACAAGAGAGAATAGCAGTAACATTGAAACTGTTAGTGTTTAAAATAATGAAAAGTAATTCAATCTACTTAGTGAAGGACATCATCCTTTCTTGCATTTTTGCTATTTAAGGGAGGACAAAGTCTTGACTCAAATGTCTGTTTTGTTTGCTTGTTTATTTGCTTTGTAATGGAGGTAGAAAAAAGCTAACAGAAACTTCACTTGCATACATCTTGGAATCACGTTAGAACCCCTTAGGTTTGGGGTTTTAAATGATATGGCTTCTGCAATATGTTTCAGCTATCTTTGGTAATAAGAGTATGTTAGTGTATGGAGAAGACTTAGAGATCCTCAGTCCACCTCCCATTGTCTAGAGAAGAGAACCGAGAGGTAGCTGAATTATCCAAATTCACAGCAAGTTAGTGGTTTATATTGGTCTCAGACCCCATTTTCCAGGTTTGTACTCAAGTGTTTTCTTCACTACCACAATGCTGTTCCCTAGAAAACTACTATTTGGAGAATAGACCTGGCTTGGTGTGATCAGTGGATGCCAGCCAGAAGGGAAGAGGCTTGACCAGGTGAAATCGGAAGGTTCCTTCTAGCTTTTAGATTCCTTGACTGATTGTATTTAAGTAGGTGGTGTCTGATTGTATAATCCCTGGCCTGACAGAAGTGATATGGCCTTCTAAGAATTTATAATGTTTCTGAGGAAACAGAATCTCAGTTCTTTATTCTTCTCAGCTATTTCTTTATTTTTAGCTTTTCAAAAACTATATTTGTTTTTAAATTTATAAACTTATTTTTTTAAATTATAAATAATATTATAGAAATTAAGTAAATATAACAAAAATATATACAAAATATAAAATTACCTGTAATTTCATAACTTGCTAATGCAGCAATAACCTCTTAATATTTTGGTGTACTTCCCAACCATTTTCAGTACATATATATTTGCATATTTATGCACAATATAATTTGGATGAAATGTTATGCAATATGAAATAAATGTTATGTAACCCTTAAACTTTTTTCATATTATGCAATATCTCATTTCTGTGAGATGAAATATTACACAACCCTTAAAATTTTTTAAAGTAAGTAATGATATGGAAAGATGCCCACATATATTTGTTTATTATGTACAATATAATTCTAATTCTATTTGTTTTGTCTGCTTGCTTACTTGCTTTTTAATGGAAGTAGAAAATGCTAACGGGAATTTTCATTTCATACATCTTGGAATAAAATTCTAATTTTACTTTTTTTAAGGGTTGCATAATATTGCATCTCATGGAAATATACTATGCTTAAAATAATGGCCCAAGTGGGGCGGAGGGGACGAGAGTAGTATCTTTGGTTCTTTGGCCCTGACGCTGTGTTCCTCTTCTCCCAGGGCATCAGCAGCCTGTTCAGCTCTCTAAAAGTTGTCCGGCTGCTCCGTCTTGGGCGAGTGGCCCGTAAGCTGGACCACTACATTGAATATGGAGCTGCTGTGCTGGTCCTGCTGGTGTGTGTGTTTGGGCTGGCTGCACACTGGATGGCCTGCATCTGGTACAGCATTGGGGACTATGAGATCTTTGACGAGGACACCAAGACAATCCGCAACAACAGCTGGCTGTACCAACTAGCGATGGACATTGGCACCCCTTACCAGTTTAATGGGTCTGGCTCAGGGAAGTGGGAAGGTGGTCCCAGCAAGAATTCTGTCTACATCTCCTCGTTGTATTTCACAATGACCAGCCTCACCAGTGTGGGCTTTGGGAACATCGCCCCATCCACAGATATTGAGAAGATCTTTGCAGTGGCCATCATGATGATTGGCTGTAAGTATGACAGTGCTGGGTGGGGTGGTAAGGTCATGCTGTTTGGCCATCTCTTCTGTTAGCTGGAAATAGGGCAATGACTATAGTGCCAGCAGGATCAGGGGACTAATAACTTAAAACAAGGGAGAGATTTTTTTAAAGACTAGGCTTATAGTTACTTTGATAATTAAAGCAGTATATGCTTACCGCAAAAAAATTTAGAAAATACAAAAGAGTGCAAATTAGAAAGTAAAGACTATCCATAATTCTACCTCTCAGAGATAACTACTAATACTGTTGGTGTCTTCCCTTATAGACTATTTTCTTTGCATATCTGAATACATATAGATTTTTATAAACTTAAAATGAGACCTTACTGCATACACACTTTGGTAAACTATTCATAGAACAGTGAGTTATGGAAGTCTTTTCATGTCAATTTTTTTCTTTTTAATAAAAATTGTATATATTTAAGGTATGCAATGAGATGTTTTGATATAGTGAAATGATTATGACAGTGAAGCAAATTAACATATCCATTCCTTTACATCATTACTTTTTTTTTGGTGAAAGCACTTGAAATCTGCTCTCCCAGCAAATTTCCTGTAGGCATTACTGTATTATTAACTATATCCATCTTGCTACATGTCAATTTGAACATAGCTCTAGATCAGCATAGTCTAATATAGTATGAGAAAAAGAATGTATGAAAAATGAATGCAAAACATCTCATTAATTATGTTTTATATTGATTGTATATTGAAATGGTAATATTTCTGGGATGTATCGGTTAAGCAAAATATTCTCTTAGAATTAATTTGTTTCATTTTCCTTTTAAAAGTAGCTCCTAGGAAAAATTTAAATTTAATCATCTGGACAGTGCTGGTCTAGATCAACATTTTTGATGTCTTGCTTGATGGGAAATTTTCCAACTCAAAAAAAAATCCACAGACACAGAGGGAAGAAAGGCTCTTGTTCAGTTGAGAAGTAATAGGTTATTGGAGTAACTTCATTGGATTGAGAAACAACCTTAGTTCTTCAGAAAGATACTTAGATCTTATTGACTTACTGACCGTTGTATAGCTGTTCTATTGCTGAATGTACAAGCAACTTGTGGCTGCAGACAACAATGAATTCCCCTCATTAAAGGGAGTCTTATGTAGGAAGGGACCTAACTGGGATGGAGAAAGCAAACAAGTTTGAGTGGATTGGACTCATTGTGAAACTGCCAAGTGCACCCTGTGGGCACTTCAATGACAAATTGAGATGTGAGAAGACAGTCCTCTGGTGCAACTTCAGTTTAGACAGGTCTGAGCACACGTAAAAACTCTTGGGTTCTTGTTTCAGTAGGCAGAAACTGTTTCTCTTGATGTACTCCTTTAGGATGGAGTTGACAAATTGTTATACCGCCCAGGGAAACCTGAGGCTTCAGCCCGCCTTGCTTTGTCCAGCTGACCAAAGATTCAGCATGCCGCTTTGTGAGTGGGTTTTATTACCTCAAATTGTCACATTTGCTGCTTGGTACCTCCTTTTTTGCAACAGCCTCATCATGTCTGATGGAGTCCTTTCATAAAAGCCCTCTCTGCAGGCAGAGTTTTCCTGAGAGTATTTAAGGAATGTGTCTAAGGGGGTAATTGATTTGTGCGAAGTATGTGCCTATGGAGCTTTGGGTTTGTTCCTTACTTTAAAATGGGTTTTAATAGAGATGATTGCCTGGCCATGGGAAGCAGTGTTAAGGATCTGTGGGTGGCTAATTGCTTCATCTTAATTAGAATTTGAGGTGCTTTCTCATGTCACAGAAAAGGATTTAAGATCTTTTCTCTTCTGGAACTGTTTCAGCCTTAACTGCATGTATTTCCTAGGCAGTGCTTACTTACAGCATTTTTGTAAGCCTTGGGGCTCACAAAATAAACAACCAGATGCACCGTGCTTAGGACATGATTTGATTTCCTTCTCTTAGAGGGAGGGAGAGATGAGCCACTTTGTCAATCGAAATACCTTGTTATATCCATTACGGAAAACTTGGTAAGAGTGGTCATTTAGGAAATGGGTCCCATTTTATGGACTTGCAAAAGGCTTTCAAATATGAGATTTCCCTGCAACTTCTTACCTGGAAGAAAATAGTTCTGGTGGCATGGTGGCATATAGTAAGGATAAGCAGTTGGGTTTTGTTTGTTTGTTTGTTTGTTTTTCCCAAAATGATTCATCTATGGAAAGCACAATTTCTTGGGTATAGTCTCCAGGGAAAACTTCAATTATTACCGCCTCTTTTCTCTTCCCACCTTCTGAGAGTCAGGTGATCTCTCTCTCTTTCTTTTTTTCTCTCTGTCGCTTTCTCTCTCTGTCTCTCTTCTCTTTCTCTTCTCTCTTATCTCTCTCCCTTCTTCTTCTTCTCTCTTCTCTCTCTCTCTCTTTTTTTTGAGACAGAGTCTCACTCTGTTGCCCAGGCTGCAGTGCAATGGTATGATAGGCTCACTGCAACCTCTGCCTCTTGGGTTCAAGTGATTCTCCTGCCTTAGCCTCCCAAGTAGCTGGGCTTATAGGCCCGTGCCATAACACCTGGCTAATTTTTGTATTTTTAGTAGAGATGGGGTTTCACCATGTTGGCCAGACTGGTCTCGAACTCTTGACCTCAGGTGATCCACCTTCCTCGGCCTCCCAAAGTGCTGGAATTACAGGTGTGAGCCACCACGCCCAGCCCACTTCTTTTTTTAAAAAGGTAAAATACATGGGTAGTCACCTCTGCATTATGCAGCCAAGGATGATGTTTAGTTAAGCAAGTCTACTTAACACCATTTCCTTGAACACTTATTATTTGCCAGACACTGTACAAAATACACACAATTTTTTCTGCTCATGACAACGGTATATGTTAGAGATTATTATCTCCATTTTATAAGGAAATGGAGGCTCACAGAAGTTAACTCACTTTCCCAAGAACCTGGGACTGGTAGACAGGAGAGACAGGATTCAGATCCAGATCTCTCTCCTGTGGTAGTGTGGTCTAATGACACAGACCCCAACAGTCTCTCCACACTTAGGCACTGAAAATTCACTTCATAGATTTTAGCAAGCCAGCAGTTTCTGCAGTGGAAACTTTTTCTTTGCTTGTTTGTTGTTGTCATTTTAAGAACAAGATTATGGTACAGACTCAGGGGACTGGGTGCTTAGGAAACCAGCCATTTTTCAGCAACCTGTCACAGTTTCAGCTGTTCCACTTTCCATGTGACACACATCTGCCAAATTGTGCTAACAAGAAAGTTACTGCACTTGGTGTAATGCGTTGGTAATTATCCTTGTAAATTTATACTCCAAACAGTGTTTGTTCAGGACAACTGCTGATGTCTTACTAGATTTACAGGGTTCTCTTTTACCTTTTTTTGCCTGTGTATACACATGTATACACTGACCTCCTTCCTGTACAGCTCGTGGGATTAGACTGACATCAGATTTGGGATCTCTAGGAATGGGGAGCATTGACCACAGCCTGTACTTACATCAAATGCTCAGTGCTGTCTCCCTCCCTGACTACCAGGTCACTCTGGTAGTCAGGCCTAGCACTCCTTAAGGGGTAGAAAGAGACAAAAAGCCAGTGGGTTTTTGGAGTGCTGGGTATGTTAATGATTTTCTCCTCTTTGCACTGAATTTTATATGCCTTAGTAATAGTGTTTCTTGGCTATCTTGTTGCAGTGTATTAGCCATAATATAGATTATCCGAGCTTTCTATTACCTCCCCTGTCTGCTCTGAACATCTCATTACAACTTGGCTAATTCCCCAGAGGATGACATGCAGCAGGAAAACTAAATATTTTCAAGCTAGCCTACCTTTTTTCAGTTCTGAGAAGAAATTGCTTTAAGAAGGGTGAAAACTGTTGACTAAAATGAGCTTTTGTGATTAGCTGTGGATTTAGGTGATCTACAGTGTCTCCAAGTGCCTGGTTTTATGTCTAATTTCCATTCTGGGGTCTTGGCCTGGATTGGGGCAAGCCAGCTTCTGCCCTGGTTTCCCTGCCTTCCCTGTGTAGATCTGTGGTAGTCCCTGGCAGGGGCTGACTATAAGGTATGGTGAGTGGACTCATTTTCTCTAATATAGTCTCTCCTATGCATTGGTAATACCAAGAGAAGCACAAGGCCATGCCAGCCCTCTGTGTGACATCTAGCAGAGAATGTCCCCCATTCAACAGGCACATACTGAGTGTCTCCCCACGTGCCAACAGATGCCAGGCTAAGTGCTAAGGATTTGGTGACTTAACACCATAGTTGGTGCTCTTAAGGAGCTGACAGTATGGGTGGTGGAGGTGGATAGGAAGGACAGAGACAGACCCTGTCAGCCCAGCAGCCAGCAACAAAGACCTAGAGATGGAGTCTTCACTGTGGCTGATCCTTTCCCTGGCCTTTGAGGAATCCCTCAAAGGAAGAAGAATTGTCAGGGGAAGAGTCCTTTTATGTGGGAGGTCTCAGGTTAGGGACCTGACCCTGTTTGGGGGAGCTCTCCAGGGATAATTTGATGGCAAAGAGATAGTTTCCATTTTCTAAATATGGGCTTTGCACTTTTCTGATTCTCTTCTCATAATGTCATTGCTGTCATTCTGTCATTTTAAGTCAGCCACATCTATTTCCTTTCTGTCTGCTAATGGTAGGGGGTCTAGACAATGTACTCCTACTCCAGACACTCTCCACCCCCAAGCCTAATATTTGGTCTCCTACCTCAGCACTGCACAACACCTGTCTCTTTGAATTCATTTCTCTTCCCAGTTCTCCTCCCACTTCAGGTCCTTAAAACTCTAGCTGAGTGTCAGCTAAAGGGACTCTCGTAAGCATTTCCTTGGTCCAGTTCTCCTCTCTGCTTCTAGTTCTACTGGGCCAGATACCATCCGGATCAATGCTTTAGGTAACCTCTCCCTCAGGCCTGGAAACTCCCAGACAGCAACTGGGCCCACCCTAGTGTTTCCTTCTATTGCCTTCTTGCCTGGGAGGAAGAGACACTACTTACGTGCACTGCCGAACACTTGACCCCATTACCTCACCCACTTGTAGCCCAGCAGTATCCCTTGTGGCCTCACTTCAGCTTGGATTGTCACTTGCATTCAAATATGGGATTTTCCCCTGCCTCCTTCGTGACCTTATTTAAAGATTTCTTGTTTCTTTCCGTTTCACTTCTGCTGTGTATCCCTTTTCACATTCTGTACCAACATACTGATTTTTCTAAAACCATGTGGGTCACAACTGCCAGGAGGCTGTAATGATATTCTTAGGAGACTTCTGACACATGATGGACTCTTAGTAAATGTTTACTGACTTCTTGAATCAGAGCAGTTGAGAAGACCCTGATATTTTGGAAGGCTTCTTCAGTGTTTCAGTGCTATTGGCAACACTTTTAAAAAAGTAGGATATGGGTTCTGCTGTTGGACAGAGACCCAAAGTGGCATGAACAAAATTTTCTAAAAGTTTAGGGTTGGCCTGGCTACTCTGCAGTCATCAGAGACCCAGGTTTCTCTGCTATATTCAACACATGACTTTCATATTGGGATCCCATATGGCTTTTTTTTTTTTTTTTTCCCAGCCATATGTTCTTATTCCAGAAAGTAGAAATAAAAGGAAGGGGAAAGCTGGTCATACTCCTTACTTTTGAGAACAAGACTAGGAAGTTGTCTGTCACTTTTGTTCGCATCACATTGGCTGGAACTTGGTAACCTAGCCACACTGGGAAGGGAAGCTGGGAAATATAGAAATACAGTATTTATTCTGAGTGGTCATGTGCCTGAGTTGAAATACAATAATATAGACAAGGAAAATTGATATGGGGGGATGACCAGTAGTGTCAGCCTCAACTTTCCTCCTTCTCCTCATAGTCCTATTCTGTCAATTGATACTAGGAAACATTAGTCCTCCACAGCAGGAAGAGCTTGTTGGAGCTTTGTCCTTATATTTCTAGTTGAGAGACTTTGATTCAAATCTTAGATCTGCTCTGTGCTTTGGGCTGTACCCTCTATTTTTGTGAATTAGAGGTAAGAGGCTCTCCTGACAATCTCACTTGGCCGAAGTGAAAATTAAATGAGATAATAATATATAACAACGTTTTGGAAAAATTTGAAATTTAACATTCAGATGTCATGATTTATTGTTGTTAATAACAGTGTTTGTTTCTTGCTCTTCCTAGTTAACTTTTTCTTTTTTGTAATTAGAAAAAAGAAGAAAGTAGTAATTGCTACTCCCTTCTCAGGAGCATGAGAATGCTGTTTAATTTCATTTTTGGTTTATATTTATTTTGGGAATGGGGCAGTGTTCAGAATGTTATAGGAGAAATAGCCTTTCATTTCCAATTTATCGTTAGAGTTCTTTTCTAGCCAGCAATCAGCTTGATTTTTTCTCTATAACCTGTTGTTTTTTTTTCCCCAAAAAAGTTCTGCCTACTACTATGCATTTCAGTTGGGTGCCCCCATTTTGGACAACCTTAGACTATTTTCTGTCTTCCACATCACTTTCTCTCCTCCTCCAGAAAACTCTGGTTACTCCCACCCTGTTCATAACCCTTTGTCATTTCATGCCCTTAGACTGATGGACCTTATTTTGGGTTTATTCACTTGGATTCACTTTACACTGCTCTGTGAACATTCTTGTGACATCATGGCTATCTTTTTTGCCTGCTATTTGGTCCAGCTCTGGTGAGGCTCTAAGCTTCCTGAGGGTGGGACTTGTGGGTCGTCTTGTTCTTTCTCTTCTCTTTTGTTCCTAGGCTGCTGTAATGTGGGAAAGAGCCTACATTTTGAAACCAGTCAGTTCTGGCTTTCAGGCCCACCTCTGCCCATGATTAATGCTTTGACCTTCAGCAGGTTCCTTAACTGAAAATGGAGGTACCAAATGGGGATGCAAAAACAAAATGATGTGAAGTACCAAAATACCTAGCCTAGTGCTTCCATGCAGAGTGTTTAAACAATGATAACTCTCTCTTTGCCCCTCTGTTTCTTCTCTTGCAGCACAATTATAGGACCCAACAAAGGATGGTGTTTCTCAACTATTTGTTAGTCCTTTGGGTATGCTCTACTTTAATAGAATTGAACTTGCATAAAATATCAGGTACATTACAGTGTTTAAAGTACAGGTCATTAAATATAAGTATATCTGGATGTGAGGTTCCTTAGATACAAAGCTTCTTAAAAAAAAAATTGGCCTGAGTGCGGAGCAAGTTATGGTAAGCCCTTAAGTAGAAAGTCATTTTGTGTGGTTGGGAAGTCCTCCCAGGCTTCACTGTTCAGGCTTGACTGGCAGGATCTTCACTGGACAGGACATGGTAACAGGAGCAGCAGGAGTGATCCCCGTGGAGAAGGGGAGAAAAGACTACAAATAGTCATGCACTGAGTGCCCAAGACATGCCAGGTCATGCTGGGAAGTTTTCACTACCCAGTAACTCTTATAAATAGGCTTTCTTATCCCTGTTTTGCAGATCAGAAAACTGAGTTCAGAGACATGAAATAACTTACTTAAGGTCACAGTTTGAGAGGTGGCTGGACTGGGTTTTGACTTCAGTTTCATCTGACAAAGTCATTCCCTTTGTCTTGTTGCTTTCCTTGATTATTTTGGGATTTGGCAGGAGAAAATGTTCTTTGTGATGTGTGTGTGGTCGGGGGATGCAGGGTAAAGAATCAGGGAGAGAAAGAGGGCAGTGGAGAGATTGCAGGAGAGGGGTGGAAGATATCTCTATTATTTTGAACTATAATTACGGTGACAAAATATCTTGTGTGTATTGTGGGAGGGCATCATCCTTGTTCATAGTTGGATTACTGCACTGGGCAGAGGAATTTACAACAAGTTTTAGATGTTCAGAAGCTTTGATGATGGAATGCCAACCGATAAGGGTCATTGTTCTGATCTTATAGGTACCCACATTATTTGAAAAATTCCTTTCCTTTTTAAAAATATAATTTTAATTCAAATGTCAATTATAATATGGAGATGTTGCTAAAATCCAATCCTTTGTTTCTAGTAATATTTTGCTTCTATGTCTGTTGTCTCCTTTGAAACTCACAATACTCCATAGGGCAAGTAATGTTCTCCCCATGTTATGGATAAAGAATCTGTGGAGTAATTTGTCAAAGGTCACCCAGCTAGTTAGAAACAGAGCCGACTCATGACTCCCAACTAGTGCTATGCTTGCTCTTGTAGATCTCCATGACAGCAGTTGGTACTGGTAGCCACAGGCCACAGTTATGTCAGTAGATTGCAGAGGCTGATTCCTTTGTAGGGTGTCCTTGAAGCTTGAGCAGGAGGGGTGAAGGTGGGCAAAGAGTGGTGAAAGTCTCTATTCTACTTTAAGCAGAGGAACTTGATTAATCACATTTCACACTTCTTCAGCTGCTTTTTGGCAAGCATTTATTGTGGCTCTCAACTGCTAGACTGACAACTACAGGCAGCTATAGAGAAATCACACAGAGGAGAAAAGAATTTTCCTTTCCTTCTTTAAAATTGGTGGGAGGAGGAAAGCCCACCAGGAAATAGTTTCTAAAAATACATCAGTAAGTATGGTCCTTGAGAAAACAAATGTTATATTTACCTGCAGTTCTCCAGAACCTCAATTAATCAACAGTGTAGCTGAGTACCTCTGGGCTCAGCTGAGTGCGTCATGTGCCAAGCACTGTGTGCCATACTGAGGATGAAGCAGTTAATGCGGCCGACAAGCTCTGCCCTCCCGTTGCTTGGAGTCTGGTAGGGGAGCCAGATGAGTCAATGAGATGAGTCTCCACTAAGGAAAGGACAGCTTGTTATGGGCACATGTGCAGGGTGTCTTCCCAGTGAGGAGGTCAAGGAGGGGTCAGGCAGTGTATACCCCATTTATTTGGGAAGAGCCATGAGCCAGGCACCTAAGGCTTTTCTAAGATTTATCATGTTGCATCTGTGTGCTGATGTTTTCACAACCAGACTTCAAGCTGCTTAGGTCAGGGGCTGTGTGAGCCAATCCATGGTCCACAGTGGGCTCAATAAATATAGAATGAATGGAGGAAGAGAGAGAAAATATGATATTTTCTCCACAGTTAACTTACAATCTACACAAATGCAAGTAGGAAAACCATGTGCAGCTGGAAAGCACTAAGTGTTCATGGAATAAGCTTTCAGATTTCTAGGAAGATGGTGATCTTTTGTGTAATATGGACGTGAATGTGGCATAAAAGAGGAGAGATTTTACTTGACCGGTGAATAATGGTTAGGATTTGCATCACTTACAATGATAGGTAAGTAATAGCAGTATTAATAATGATGAATGATTGAACATATACTGTGTGCAGAGCACATTACACACATTCTTTATTCACCTGTCCCAACACTTATGTCACAGGTGTTATTATCCTAGTTTTATAGGTGAGGAAACTAAGGCTTAGGGAGGTCAATTCTCTTTCCCTTGGTCAACCTTCTTGTGAATGGTGCAGGCACAATGCAAACCCAGATCTCTGTCTCCCAATCTCATTGTCTTTCCACCTGTCTGTGCTGCCACCCCAGTCACTGACAGCAATGAGCAGGACACTGATGCAGGAACCTGGGAGCTGAATGCTGCAGAAGAAACAGCCGCAACCCCTTGCTGCCAAATAGTGGGCAGAAAGAAAGATGCGCTGATCAGAAAGGGACTGAGCACCTGTTTTGTGTCTTCTGGCTTGTCAGCCCCTCAGACTCCTTTTCACAGTAGGCTAGTGCTTGATGACCACCTCTGACTGTTTACCATGTGTCAAAAGACGGGGATTGCAACATTTTGCAGTAAGGCCAATTTGATGAAATTTTTTTTGGTGCTTGATGACCACTTCTGACTGTTTTCCATGTGTCAAAAGCCCGGGATTGCAATATTTTGCAGTAAGTCCAATTTGATGAAATTTTTTTAACATCCAGATCTCAATCCCGTAGTCTTCAGTTTAGAAAAGTCACTGAGATGCAGACTTGATTTTTTACTTGGAGGACTCCACCAGGGATTTCTGGGTTATATAACTCAGTTTGTTTAGACAGAAGATGCTACAGCCCATGATAGTGGTCAGCTTGTTGGCATCAAAGACTGCCCCTTTCTCTGGACAGGCCCCCTTTGAATTGATGCTACTCAGAAAGGAGGCTAACTAGACAACAAGGATGATTTGTGAAAGTCATATCCACTGCCAATGAAACCAGTCAAGCTGCATGTGCAGCTGCCATTAGGTCAGGAGAAAAACTTCCATTTTTGAAATTATATAGCATAGAAAGTCCCTGGGATCAAAAGAGACAAGCATGGGTATGGATCTTGGCTGCACTACTTAATAGTCAGCAAGGTACTTAAGTCCTGGGACTGCTTCTTCTGAAAATGGAAACGATGCAAATTAAATGGCATAAATGAAGGTAAAGATTCTTCCCTTTCAGAACCTTTGTTTCTGCTTAGTGTTCAGTCCGGCCACAGATGGCCTGCTAGTTGATGTTAATGCCTTTCTTTAACTACCCTTTGTGTGTGTTGTTTGTTCATTAATGTGGTTGAATGGTTCAACAATTCCACCAGGGGCTTTGGTAGGTGTTGGATGAGTGTGTAAAGGAGGGAGAAGGTGTTATATGCAAATCTGGTAACAGAGAATAGGGACAGCCCAATGCTTTGTATAAGAAGAGCTTGATAAGGGTTTGTTTGTACAACTAAATATCAAGAAGAAAATCTTCCGATGAGGATACTGCAGAATGAGAAACTGTTAGAGCCAACTCCATAAATTCTCACCTGACAGTGATTTTGCAGACTCACAAAATGTTTCCATTTTCACTTTTCCCCATTGTGCTCTTTGCATGCATAGGAGAGAATAATTTCAGCTCTCATCAGCTAGAGGTCTGGCTCTGAATCACAGTTACGTGGTGATAAAAACCCACCATCACTGCAAGAAAGCTTGGCAAGGAGAGAGGTCTTGGTAGGAAGAACAAAAAGAGCAGAGGCTTTAAAACAAAATCTAATATGTGAAAAATGACCAGTGGGTTCTGCAGAGCTGCAGGTGCCCTGCTTGCAAAAGCCGACCCTGGGCAGAGGATGATCCTTTGTTCCTCCTTTGCAGAAGGAGATGGGAAACAGAACTGGTCTGGGCAGGAATGGGGGTGGCTGAGCCAGAGCAGGGGTGGGCGTAGGCTGTCCCTCCTCCTGATCACATAAATGAGGGCTGGGCCCCCTTCTTAAAGATCCCTGGGTTTGGTGTGAGGGAGTTTCAATGCACCCATTGGGGAAACTATAGTAAACTCTAAGAAGTCCCTATGAAGCCTGGCTCAAATGTTCAAATTAACAGAGAACAGACTAACGGCACCCCTGCAGTGAAAACATAAAGTGATCGGGGCTGTTGGGGACTACCCATCTGGCCCAGTCTTGCAAGCAGAGAGGCGGGGCACAGGCAGAAGCCACAGGTTCTCCCCTGGCTGTCATTTTGATTCCATCCCTCCTGGGAAGGTCAGGTGTTTAATTATACTGAGCTGTGCTCCCATGCAGGTGCTGGCAGCCTTGGATGGAATCCAGCACCTTAACAAGTGAAAGGGAAGCAGGATTTCTGAGCAAAAGACTTTCTGAACACATTGTTGAAAGTATGATTTAAGCCTTCCATCTTTGCTTCTCTTTCTCTCTCCCCTCCACAAATATTTATCAAAACCCTACTATGTGTCAGCCACTTAGAAATGATGTGAGAACAGATGGATAATTAGCCATTCATTTTCTGTGGTAATTAACCAGCACTCCAGTGATGACACAGAGGTTAACATTAGGAAGAACCTCACACTCATTTCCTCGGTTGTACTAAGAACCATGCCTCTACCATCCTGTGCCTTTGCGGTTGGCTTTTTATTGCACCAAATTCTATGACTTGATGTTTATCCAAATGTGTCTCCCCATTTTCCTTGGCTACACCAATGTGGAAACATAGACATGGAAAAGAGTCACAGTAGCAGGAACAAAACAGTTTCTTTTTCTGTTGCTTACCAGAAAGACCATTAGAACCCAACTTATGGCTTAAGGGGTAAGAGTAATATCTCATGGTAACTCTGGGTGACCATAGCTGCTTGTTCTTCCACCTGGTAGCATCTGCTCTCCTTCCCTGGCCACTACTGATGCATACCACATCGTTTCTCAATTGCTATGTGAACCCCCAACCCCAACGGGATGGATATTTTTCTCCATCAAAGTGCTGATGTTACTTCTTCTGTGTCACCCACAGTCACATGCAGACGCTCTGTAGTTTGCTCCAATGTGGGGGAAATGTCCTCCTCCACCTGTGCTCAGCCCTGGCATTAGGACAGAACAGGATCACGTCATACTGCCAATAATAGAATGCTTTTTCCATTCAGCTTGCCTTTTTTTTTTTTTTTTCTTTCCAGTCCTTTTTCATAGACCCTGATTTGAGCTTGGGCCAGAAGACACTGGGTGGGGCTGCATTCTCCCTTTCCTTCTCCTCGTGCAGAATTGCACCCTATACCAATGTTCCTAGACAAAGCTTGTTCTTGGCAAACATCTACATATGGAGAAATCACATTTCTACCATCTTTTGCTTTGGCAATCGGCATTTTGGACCAAACTTCGTGATTCCCAGTAGAGTGAGTCCTTCCCCACTGGGTACAATTCCTTGGCACTTAAGAAGAGCCATTGGACCCTGACTACTTGGAGATATAACCCTGGGAAATGGTCCTGAGTTCCCATTTACCACTCTTATCTGAGTGATTCCTGGGAACTCTCATATAAAAAAGTTTCAGCCTTTTTGCATCCATGTGGTTGGATATCGCTTTAACCAAGTTACAATTTTAAATTTATGGTTGATTATCTGTCAGATACATAATTTGCAAGAAAGTGAAAGTGCCTTTTCACTTTTTTGATGGTGTCCTTTGATGCCAGAAGTTTAACATTTTGATGAATTCTGATTTTTCTATTTTTTCTCTTTTGTTGCTTGTGCTTTTGGTGTCATTTCTTAAGGACCTTGGTCTTTAATCTACTCACTTGGTTATTACCTCCCTAGCCTCCAGCTAGCCATAAATTTGATCAGCATGGCATCAGTGTGAGAGTGTTCTGCCCATGTAATTATGTCTTCACATCGTATCAGGTAAAAGCAGTACCTGCTCTAGAGCCACTCTTCTTCTCCCACTCACTTCAGAAACGTGCAGGGGGAGCTTCTCAAATCTGTCAGTGAGAGAATCCGAGTGAATGTGAGAAAAAACACTGAATTGTCAGTGACACACGTAGCTCACAAAACCCCGACTTTTTTAGGGACAGGCTATTTGGACATACTGTTTTTAAAACTTCACCCACTGGATGTCTCATTCCTGTGTGGTCAAGAAGGCATAAGAAGTAGTTATAGAAATCCATTTTTCTGGGATACTGCTGAAAGCTGGAACCAAGACGGTCACTGTGTGGAATGACAATAAGCACTTCTCTCCAGTACTTGATCCTGAGAGTTAGAGGATATTAGCTGAGTCTGGGAGGAGTCATGTGGTGTCGAACTGTGATATCTGCCCCGGCAGCATCTTGCCATCCCTTCCTCAGCACTGTGTCTGCCACCATTCCCTGGCAGCCAGACATGGCTGCTGCTTGCTCCATATGAAGTTACTGACCTGCTTTTCACAGTCATCTGGGCCCTAGAGACCTGGCTGTTTCTTATCCCCAGGCTTATAAGCTGAGCCTGAGGCTTGAGGCAGGGAGAAGACTCACATGAGGTCACATACTGACCTTTCTACAGCCAGCCCTGCTGAAAATAGAACCCATGACTTTTACTTCTGGGAGTTCAGACCTGACGGCTTGTGTCACGCCCCTTGCCCCCTCCATCAGCTGCTCCCTTGAGATCCTGAAACCAAGCTAGAAGAGGAAGTAGGAGTATGTAGGTGAGGTTTGGTTTGAGAGGAGTAAGGGCTTTACACTGGCCTAAGTGGATTTGATTTAGGGAGAATGAAAATATTAATTCTAGTTCTCTATATTGATACACTGCTTTGAGCAAACAGTGTTTTACATACATTATGCCACTTAATCATCATTGTGACACAGTTGAAGAAGTGAGGCACAGAAAAGTTGATCAATTTTCCAGACATGACACAGTTACTGAGAGGAAGAAACAGAGCTTACATTTGAGTCTTCTGAAGTGCTCCCTCAGTGCCCCACAGCTGCCCTTTTGTGAACCCCACTGGGAACACAGAGAGGGTAGGCCAGTTTTACAACTTTTTTTTTCCCCTGAGATGAAAGACATGATGCTCACACAGAACTCTCTTGCTCTAAGCTGTCAATGTGAACGATTTATTGTTGGCAATAGTCTCAGTTCACTGGACTCCGGGCTACATGTCAGGAACTGAAGGGTGACTAACTCACTCTATGGAACCAGTGCTTGACTTGGGAAGGTGTCTACATTGACCGTTTGGATCCTGATCAGACTAAGGGAGGAGATTTAACCCCAAGTCCCTGGTACTTGACAGTACCAGGATGCCTTGCTTTTATATTTGGAACAGTCAGGATAATGACAATGTTGATGATATTAAGAGCTAAAATTTATTAGACACTTACTATGGACTACTCTTAACTCATATTGACTAATTTAATCCTCAAAGCCCTGTGAGATGGGACTATTATTCGCATTTTACAGGTAAGAAAACAGGCCCAGAAAGGTGATAAGTCATTTGCCTAAAATCAGCTAGGAAGTGGAGGAACTGGGAGATTCATAAGTTGCAACTGCGGGTACCAACTCTGTGTGTAGCGAAGACCTGTCCTATGTCCAGATCCCTACAGTCACCTTTTAGGGATGGCTCTTCTTCCTCTCATGCTGCTACTTTGCCTCTGCTTCTGCCTCCTTAAGGAGCTAATGGTTTGGGGAGTCATGAGGGAGGTCAAGACTGGGTAAACCTTCTGATGAACGTAGCAGTGGAGGTGGTCTCCTGTCTCCCCCTCACATCCCCTTAGTTACTCACTCTCTAGGGGGCTTTGAAAAGTTCCCAAAGCTAGGTGTTCTTTTCTGAACTTCAGTTTCCTCATCTGTAAAATGGAGGAGGTGATGGCTCTATTTCATTGGCAGAGTGATTGACAGGCTTAGATGTAATGGTGGTGAAATCCCTGGCATGGCGCCTGGCAGATAGTAAGTGCTGAATAAATAACTGCTGGAGTTACTGCTTTTATTATTATTCCTTTCCTCTTCCTCTTCCTTTCTGTTCCTACCCTAGACAGAGATGTGGGTGTTGCCTAGTGAACACTGTCTAGAAGTTGTCTAACCACAGTCCCGCTTCCAAAATTGGTTCAGAGAGCCATGAAGTGCATGAAGGTGGCCAGTCTCCACGCAGCCTGGGGTCCTGAGCCTGCCCCTTTCATTATGAAATGGCAGGCATTATTCATTTATTTGTATCACTGGCCTTTGGAATAAATTAAATAATACTGCCTCAGAAAGAATTTCTCCGCACCTTCCATTGAGTACATCAACTCTCCTCTCCAACTGCTAGTCCACTAGAGATGGAGGCCCTGGAGTGGTGGGGGTGGGGAAGCATGGGGGAAGGCTCTTGGGTCAGTGGGGACAGAGTCCAAGAAGGATATTCTTCTACACGGTGTGGAGGCTTCTGATATGCTTACCACTTTGCAGATTCACTTAGCTGCTGCTTTCTTCTTTTAATCAGGCTTTTTGTAAAGCAGTTATCTCATTATTTAAATATCCTCCAGTTGAATGTTCTCACACTCATAACTTAATGACCTTAATTACGCTTATTAGTGAGAAAAGTATTTGGCATTATATTGCATTGCCTGCTGACATTCCACCATTCCTTAGAGGCTTATGTTTCCTGGTCAGGTACATAAAGAGACTGCAGAACAGGAGAACTACTAAGATACAATAGCCCTTTCTATGCCCACTGCAGCTCACTGTTCTCCAAGATTAGGTGTCCTTGGCTTGGCTATGCTGTCTCTTAGGGGCGAGGATGGGAAAGGAGAGAACAAGCATCTGGAGTGGGGCCAATTCTGTTTGTGTCCCCAAGGAGCAATTTTGCTTTTCTATGCCTCTGTTTTATCACCTGAAGATGGGAAAAGTAACCTTCATCTCTCCCTTCCTGAGAGGCAGAGAGTTGGTAGTAAATTTGAGATCTGCTCTACACTATTGGTCCAGGACTTTCCAGAGAGGACTTTAGTGGAGAAAATGTTGAGAGGTGACTTGAGATGTCAACCCTTATTCCAATGGGAAAGTGAACAGGATCTTAATCTTTCGATTATGATATTTCATTTTTTCTGTTTATTATGAATGCCTGTTCTGTACCGGGTACATCGTAGGTATTTCTTGGCAGCAAATAGACAATTTTTTACCCTGAGCCTATATATCCATGAAAAAATTTTTGCTATTTGTTAATGTAATGAAATACATGGTATATTCACCATCCATGCTTAGAGTGACTGGTAGGAATACTTTTAATGACATTAAGAGGCCATGATGAGCCTTTCCCAAGTCCTGCCAGAGAGGTCGCTAATTTACTGCCTGTCTTTGACAAGTATATTTTATCCATTCATTTAACAAAATTTAGGGCTGATAGATACTGAGATAAATAAAACAAAACTTCCAGAGGCAGCAATCTAAGAGGGGACAGACAAGTACATAGATAATTTGATACAGCATGAGAAATCCTGTGGTTGTAGTTAAGTATGGACTTCCAAAGGAAGAAGTGGGTAGAAGTGACCTAAACTAGGCTTTGGAGTTAAGGAACAATGGACATTTACTGTGACCTAAGTTAGCCAGATGAAAAAAAAAAAAGAGAGATGGCAGGGCATGGAGGCAGACCAGAGGACCCAGTTCATTGGAAGAGAATGAAATGCATTCACATAGCTGAAATGCAGGGGAAGAGAGCAACTAGCTACAATCAAAGCAAAAGTAGAAAGTAGGGGCTGCTTTTGAAGAGATCTATGTGCTAAAGAGGTTATACTTTCTCCTGAAGGTAGGAGGAGGTATCCAGGACTTTAATCAAGGAGTAGAAATTATTAGAGATTGGATTGAAGAGGAGCAAGATGAAAGGTAGACATGACAGGAAGTTTTTGTATTATTTTAGTGGAGAAATGATGATTGTCTGAGTGAAGGCAGTGGTAGTGGGAATGGAGAGAACGGGAGGGATTCCAGAAGTCTTAAGAAAGTAGGTGGATAGCTCTTGGCAGTGTCGCTGCCTGGGGTTAGGGACAGAGTGTACTGCTGTACTGTGGAGGGCCCACTTCACCACAGGCTTCCTTCCCAACAGGGCAGGTAGATACAGCATTTTAGCAATGCCTGAAACCACCACTTTCAGCCATATGGCGGGTCTGTGGGTGGCTGGGCAGCAACAGTGGGAAACAGACGGGCTGCCTGGCAGCAATGATGAATGGGCTCATCTCCCGAAGCCAAGACTTCCCTTTTAGCCTCAAAACAGAGCCATCTTCCTCCCACCGCCACCATGTGCACAGAGGTTTAAGGGCCCAGGGGTCACCAGATGGTGTTTTTGGCCACATCTGCTCATGCAAATAGAGACCATGGTCAACAGCAGAGCAGCATCTTAATTGGTTCTCTTTTTACTGCAGTGTCCTTTGCTTGAGTTCCTCTGGGCTGAAAGTGAAAAAATGCTGTGTCTTGATGGAATTATTTTACTAAAGAAACATTTGATCAGAGCCTGAGAATCACTCCTCAGCTATTGGCACATGTTGGTTTTGTCTGCTCTGCAGAGTTGGGAACCAGCTGCTCCTGGTGAGAGGGTTGCGGGTGGCGGTGGGTGCCCTCTCCTTTTCCCTCCCCTCGTTGGTTCACTTACTGGCATTTGATGTTTCCTTGGAGTCTGTTCATCCTGGTCTTCCTGGGGCCCCTCCACTCTTCTGAGCTGCCCACATGTAGCCCAGCATCCTTAGTGAGGCCAGCTCTTAGCACTGCCTGTGAGATGTGGTATTTGGAAAAGGGAAGACTCCCCTGTGTCCTCTGAATGCCTGAGGTTTGGAGGCCCAAGTGCTTAGATATTCACTCTCCTGAAATCACTATGCATTTGTTTTTCTTATTCGGGGCTCTAGGACTTTGCTGCAAGGCCCCAGGCTGCTTGATCCAGGGTAAACCCACCTGTGTATTATTCCTCACCCACCTTCTCTCCATCCTCCTCCTATTCGTTTGGCCCTTTTCTTCCTACCTAGGAATCACCACACTTAACCTGCTCTGATCCCCAAGCATGGCCATCTCACCTTCTGCCTTTTCATCTCCCTTTCCCCACTCTGTCTCTCACTTTCCTCTTCCTGAACAGGTCTGGGATTTGATTCTGAGCTGCAGAATTGTTTTCCAGAAGCTCAAGGGGCTTTGAAGGAGAGATTTTCCCTCTTCCCTCAGCCAGATTTTGGGCCTCAGAGGTAAAGGCAGGTTCCAGGGTGGCTGGCTGTGCACTCACAGACTGCTGCTGGGCCTTGAAGCCTCTCACTTGGGAAAGGAGAGCAGTGTTAAAATCTTTGACTCTGAAACCAGGTTGTCACAGGAGCCCCTTATCCCTGTTAGTTGTAGAAGAAACTGCATCAGGGGAGAGGAGACCCTCCCTTCTGGGTCTGCTGTACCCAATTCAGGGGCTGCTGTTGACACAGATGAAAGTACACAGTGGGTACAGTTTTTCTAAACCTCTTCATTTACCTCATTCCTGCCCCATCCTACTTCCAACCTCGTTACCTCAAACTGGGAGCTTCCTTGAATTCACTAGAAATAGAAATGGTTAGGTCTATTTTGGGACTATCTCTTGGAGCCTAGGACTAAGGGGAGAAGAGTCAATGGAGTGGGGCATGTCTGTCTACCTGCCCCTGCTAAACTCAACAACCATGGTGAGATAAACGCCTTTCCAGCATTTCAAGGCTGAGGAACCCACAGAGGGAGGGATTAATTCAATTTATTCATTCTGGCGTCAGCCCCTATTCTGCAGGCTGCTGAGGCCCAGCTGCTGTGAGCCAGTTGGGAGCAGAAGTCTCTGGCCTAACTGTGAACTCTAACAGATGGTGGATACAGCAGCTCCTGAAGGCCTGGTTTGGTTCCCTGGTTCCTCCAACCACAAACATTCTGCTTTTTCATTTTTCTCTTTGTTTCTTTTTTCTAAGTCCTTGTGGTGCTTTTTTTTTTTTTTTTTGGAGTTGGGTCTACATAGTAAGTCAAATTAGTGGTACTTCTCTCCGTGAGTTAGGAGTAGAGGGAGAGCACCCAGGCCCTTTGAGGACTTTGCCAGCCTTACTGGTACCCTTAGCAAAGGGCAATATAAAACCTATCAAGTAGTAACCCTATGGCATACTCCTTTTAACTATTTCTATTAGTATTATAGTACCTTTTGTCTTTATCTGGCAGCTTTTCTTCTGAGCCTCTAAGCATTACTCAGGTTTTAAAATTTACACAGGGAGCTGTCTATGTTGACTGTGCTTTATTTATTCATTGATCATATATTTATTTGGTGTCCTGAGTTCTTGGCACTGTGCCAGGCTGTGGGGCTCCAGAGATGAATTGTTCTCAGAGCCTGCCCTCAAGGAGTTTACAATCTGATGGTCTAGCAAATTACTCTAAATCAAAGTGGGTATGATAAATGCTGCAAAAAAAAAGTATCTGGATAAAGGGCTATAGGAGTTTGGAGAATGAGAAATGACTTTCAGGAAGACACATCTTCTATAGTTTTATGAGCAGACCTCTGAAAATACTATGTTAATGGTAACATGCTCCTCAGAGGCTCATTATTATCATTACTGGTAAAGCAGGGATTGACCTGTGGGTCATGTGCATCTTAAAGAAGCCGCTATATAATTTGGATATGGGGATGAGCATTTATCTGTCCATCTGGCCATTGGAGATACCCCACTTAAGTAGCCAGAAGGGGAGTCAGGGGTCAGATCTGTGTGGGATTGCTGATCATTTAGTGAGCTTAGAACACACATTTAAACAAAACGACTAGCAAGTATGGTTAGGAAGAAAGGAATGCCAGTATGCAGGATGAGTGGGTCCAGGAAAGCTGGGCTGGAGTGATACGATGAATGAAGCTGTGCAGAAGAGCCAGGAAAAGGTATTTTGAAAGTGAGGTGTGGTTTTCAGAGGTCAAGGATTCCAAGCTATAGGTGATACTGTCCCTGCCCCAAGAAGCTCAGTATCCAAGTGACTACTAGATTCTGTTACATAAAACAGATAAATGGAATGTAAGACACCGTGTGAAACTATTCTTCTCTTTCTCAAGATCGACAGGCTTGTCTTGAACTGCTAAAGCAGCTCTTCCTCCTAACTTTCTTAACTTTCTTAGTAGTGGCACTGACTTCCCAGCTACCATGCCCCATCTCCAGCCCCTGGACCTTTTCCCTTTTTTTCTGTGTCATTTTCTGCTTGAGAAGTCAGCATCCACAAGACCCTTGGTGTCCTTCACTTCTTTAGGTTCCCGTTATTACACCCCCAATCTTGGTCTGCATCACTTCTCATGGGAACAGTGCAGAGCCTCCTGATTTTGACTCTGCACTTCATGTGTTCCTCTCTGCCCACACCATCCCACACATCCCCATCCGACCTGAGCACCCACTGCCATGTGGAGAGTCACTTGGAGGCAGAGTCCTGTGAGGAGGATGTTGTAGTTGCCCAGGTGAGAGCTGAGGTGAGCTCTGATGTTGCTGGTGGCAGTGCAGATGGAAAGAGGAAAATCCAGGATGGATTTTGGAGGTGGAACCAACAGGACCAGGTGATGAATTGGCTGTGGTAGGGTTGAGGGCAGAGCATTTGCAAGACTAGTATCTTATATAGACCTGGGTTCATGGAGGTGGACTAGCTGTGGACGTGGGGGTAGGGGTGCCATTTAGGGGTAGATCATGAATTTGAGTTTAAATATGTTGAGTTTGAGCTATCCAAGAGATGTAAGTAGAGAGTTGGCTTATGAGCTGGGGCTAAAGAGAGAGGATTGGTCAGAGATATAGATCTGGAAGCTGTTGACATGTAGCATCTGTTAGATCCAGATGTTAATTGAATATGTACTATTAGATGCAGCTTTTCTACCAAAAGTCTTAGAGGGAGGGCTGTCTGTGTTTTATTTTTGCTAGGGTAATGTGAGCTGTGTATGACTATAATAGGGTACTAAAGTTGGGCTTCTTTCTATCTGGCTAGATTGAGGAGAAGGGGGATGGAAAGAATGGAGAACAAGGTACTATCTGGATTTAAAGAAAAAAGCCTGTCAGTGAGGAGAACCCTATTACTCCCGTAACCATTGCATACAAAGATTAATGTGGCTCTTCTGCCACTCTGAGGAGAGATGGACTGTGTGAGCTGTGCAGAGGTTCTTCTAGTTCCGTCGTGACCTTGGTCCACTGTTTATGCACCATAAATTAGTAAGGTGGCTAATTGCACTGAATCTGCATCAGCACTACCCACTGGTCTAGTTAATATCCCTGCCTCTGCCCAGAGTTCTGTTCCAGAAAGTCTCTAAACAAGCTAAACATACCCAAGTGCTTCACACCTCCCACAGCCTTCCCTAGCCCACCATGCCTCACAAAACATATTTGTCCTTTCAAATGAAACAGTAATCTTGGCTTATCTAGATTCAAAAGTTCAAAGATTTATATAGCTGAAAAATAAAGAAACCAACAAAAGAACTTGTAAATGCCCTTCTGCTCAGATGAACTTTCTGAACAGCCCCAGCTCAAGTTCTGATAGGAGCATCGGGGATGATTTGTGCCAGATACTCTGTTGCCCTTCCCAGCTCCCTTGGTTTGTGAATGGAGATGACTCTGAGCAAGCCTACTTTCCTTCCAGGCATCGCTGCATTGTTTATCTGCTTTGCATTTGTGTAATTATTTGTTTAAATCTGTCTCTGCCCTTTCACTCACTCTCTCTTGTTAAGCTCCTTAAGTGGAAGAACTGAGTTTACCTTGTTTACCACTGTGTTCTTAGGGCACAGTATAGTGCCTAGGAGGCAACAAGCATTTAGGACTAAAGAATTATACCATTTACTACCCCTTTTTCCTAAAGTTTCTTCCCTCACGATGGGTCTTTTCTATTATCTATTATCATGGATTTAGTTTTTTAAAAATCTGACTTTAATACGTACCTTTGTGGTACATATTAAAGAACTGTTTAGTACTTTAATAGTGGTACAAATTAAAGAACTAATTAAAGTACATTTCAAGAACTAGATAATGGTTAACAGCCTGGGCCTTAGCATTTGACAGACATAGACTTGAATTCTGTTCTGCTTAGCTAATGGCTGTGAGACCCTGGGCAAGATGTTCAAACTCTCTGCGCCTCATTCTCCTCATCTGCAAAATAGGGTAAGTTTCTTACCTGAAAGTGTTATGAGGATCACATGAAGTCACCAATGTAAACCACCTAGTAGAATGCCTGGCCCACCAATTAGTGGAAGTTAAACACAAATACATTTTGAGAGCTTGTCTTTACCATTGTTCTTTTAGATCAGTGGTTCTCATATTTTTGGTCTCAAGACTCCTTTATAATCTTAAAACATTGTCAGAAATCCCCAAATCCCAAAGAGTTTTTGTTTGTATGAGATAATGATAATATATATATATATATCTCTCTCTCAATACATATTGTTTTAGAAATTAAAACTGAGATTTAAAAATCTATTCATTTAAGAATAAGAGTAACAAAGTTATTGCATGTTGACTATCAACATATTTTTAGAAATAATTTCGTGTCAAGAGTGTTGTTCTTTTAGCTTTGCAAATCTTTTTGACCCTACCTTAATGAATGAAGCTGGAATCTCATATCTACCTCTGTATTCAGCCCATTGCAATATTACATACCATGTGGTTTCTGGAAACTCTATTCACTGTACTTTTGTGAGAGAATGAGAGTCAAAAAGGACAGTAATGTCTTAGTTTTATTAGGGAAATAATTTTGAATGTAAGGACCCCTGAAAGGGTCTCAGGGAATCTCTAGAGTTCCTGGTCACACTTTGGGAACTGCTTTCTAGATACTGGGTTCTATAAAATAGCATCATAGTCAGATATTTAGGGTTAACCTGAGCAAGTAACTAATGAGACTGATTAAAAACCATTGTGAGCCCAGCCCTGGAAGGCACTGTTAGAATCTGAGTCTGAGCTTCCTTAATTCACTCTGTGCTTCTTCTCCAGCACCCAATCAGGCAGACAGCTCTCTTCAGCTTAGCTTCTCTATTTGTTCTGTCTTCACCTGAGTCCAGGCCCTCATTACCCCACACCTGAATGTCAAGCCAGGCTTCTCTTGGGTGTGGCAGTTTGATACAGGAGAAAAAGAGCATTTTGGAGTCACTTAGACCTGGTTACAAATTCTGGATTCATTTACTGTGAGGTGTATCTGTAAAAGGTGGTTGACAGGACTGCCCGTGCCCCTTCCAAGGGGTCTTGCGGTTCTAAGTGAGATTATGATGCCACATGCCTGACACAGGCTTGGCTCACAGTGGGTGCTCAGCAGCGAGTTCTGCTCCTTTCCTAGGCAGTCCCAGCCAGTTCACTCTCTGGGCTGTCAGCAAGCCCCATACTTGTGAATCCCTGAGGTGTCTAAAGCCAATATTATACACATTTACCACTCACTTGCAGGTCGTATGTTTCTTACCTTCTGTGCCTTGTTTCTCAAGACTGTAAGCCACCAGAGGGCAAAACCATGCCTCTTAATGTTTCTGTACCTTCCGTGGGGCTGAGGTTGATAAATATTTATTGTTTTGAGTAGAATAATTAAAGGGCATATTTTCTGCCCTTGACAGATGCCCAGTTTGGTGGGATGATGTATCCCATTTGTATGAGGCAATATAGTCATACTTAAAAAGTATTATTATAAACAAGTGATAATCAGCAGGCAGGTCAGCTCTGCAAACAACAGAGATACCTGCCACAAACACTACTGTTTAACAAAGAAGATTTCCAAGTCTTTGTCAATGGTAGACATATTTTCAGTATTTTTCAATATAATGCAATCCACAAGGGAAAGAGAAAAAAATGTAGTACCTTAGAGTTGTTTAGAAAGGCATTGGACTAAGCCAGATGTTCCTGGAGGAGGCAGCTGAAAGGTGGTCCCGGCCAGCCACTACACAACCACTGCCACTTACCCCTCCAGGGGTCTTGCTATCTCAACAGGCTTCCTAGCCCACTCTTCTTAGAGCCCATAGACTTGTGTCTCCTTCTCGTCTTGGAGCATCAGCCTGCTCTCTTCCTGCTTCTGCCTCTCAGCTTCCTCTGTACCATACCCTTTAAAGGTGGCCCAGATGGCAGGAGACAATGCAAAAGAAGCTGTCTGAAGGTTGGTTGTGCTTTTTGCTCTTCTAGTGCTACTGCCCCTCTCCCTACATTCCCCAAAGGCAGGTGAGCATGCAAGGCCTGGTACCTTCTTGGAGCAGGGGAGAGAAAACCATAGCAAGAGCTATGGTTTTACAAATGGTTATACAAATCCAAATTAAGATCTCAGTAAATTATCCTGTCTTATTTAAAAATCACAGTAGGGCTCTTGTCTGATTTCATATCCTTGGAAGCCTGTAGGAGCTGCTGGAACAGAGGGCAGGGGTGTCCTCATCACTGTGTCTAGGAGAACACAGTTAATTTCTTTCCTTACCCGTGCAGGTGTTTGAGGTGAAGGCAGTCTCTAAAGTAGATCCTATGTAAGCTCCTGATGGGTTTGTAACCAATCCAGTCAGAGGAAGTACTTATTTTTCTTGGTTTTAAAGATTTTTATCCATTATCTCCCTTGCCTACTTAGTTTTATGTTCAGTCCGTTCGGCTCCCTCTTTTGCTCTTAGGTAAGAGGATTTCTACTTCTCTTTTCTGGTGAAGGAAGCACAAGTGGCCAACCTTTTTTTCATAATGGTCCTTCACTAACTTGAAGACCAGCTTCTTACCATCCACTACATCCAGATCACTGTGGTCACGTTGCCCTTCGAGTTATTAAGGAGTTAGTGCACATAGTATAGGCTTAGTGAGAGCTCACTACTGATCCCACTGTGAGTGAAGTAAAGCACCCTGGGCCATGGAATGCTCCTTCCAGGAGAAGATCATCCCATTTAGAGGTATGAAGCCAGTCACAGGCAAGGATTTGTCTGCCAAGACCAAAATATACTTGTTTAGAAATGCTGTAGGGATGTGCTATCAGGAGGTTCCTATTCTAAAGCTGTTTGCTGGAAGACAGAAAAAGATGGCGTTTGGTAACTGTACAGTCATACACAACCTCCTCCATGGGGTAATAAATAGGAAGGATAAGTCTGGTTTTTTTTCTTATTTTTATTTTCTTCACTTGTTTCTTGTTCTTTCCTCCTCCCTCTCTTTTCTTTCTTCAACCTTTTCTTTTTTCTTTGTGTATCAGATTGACATGAATTCTAAAGAAAAGCTAAACTTTCCCCTGAGTTGCTAGACACCAGAAACCCAGAATGTTCTGGAAAGAGCCTCCACTTTTAGTCTGATGTTATTGGTTTACATGTAAAATATACTCACTTCTTCAGGGATTTAGCTGAGGGTCTAGGGTCCAGGACTCTGTACTTACTCTGTCTGTTTACTGGTCATATTATTCTCCTCAGCCAGTCTATCTAATGTAGATACAGAAAACACAAAGGAAGAAAATCCTTCAGTCTCCTTTTTAAAGGTATTCTTTGACCTTATGTCTATCACAACGTTGCCCTGAACTGCTTAGATGGTTTTAGGGCTACTGTCTACAGCCTGGTCACTACTCAGTTTTTTTCTAGGGTTTATATTTTTGATGGTAGGGATTTGTCAGTAACATTTTTTTTTTTTTTAATATCACATACATTGATGACACCAGCTTCATCACTTACCTGTGGTTTAGAGTGGTTCAGGTCAAGGTCTTAGAATGAAGGACTAGGAAAACCAATTTGTACTTGACATTTAATCATTGTGGATTTTAGTTCTCTTACATAAAACGGGGGAACATGGTCCTATATCAGCTAATATCCAATAATGGGGAGGATTGAAATTGTTTGCATAAAAACTGAGATTGTTGGTATAAAACCTCCTACATGTTTAACTCTTATTAAGTTTCTTCTCACATACCCTACTCTGATAAGCAATACCAGTAACAATTGTTGACATCCTAAATTACTCAGAATCTCTTGTGGTTGTCTGCAGTATTACTGTAGGATTGCTTATCTGATGATCTGTCTATGTTAATCTCAGCTGCAGTATGGTTTAGGATGTGTCTATGTAAATGCCTGTGCCTGCATGTGATATGGCTTTGTTGGAAAAGCAAAAGCAGAGAGACAGTCCTGCCAATCTAGGTCCATCTTTTTGGTAGCCATGTCCAAGAGTATTTTTTTTTTTTTAAGTTTGAGAAATATCTCTTCTCTGAAACTATATTCTGTCTTCTGTTCTCAGCTTTTATCCCTTTGCTATGTTTGCTGATGTCTCTGTAGGCCCCTGTTGGTAACGGGTGTGTGTGGGAAGATAATTATGGGTCAGAGAGGCCTTCTATTGCAAAGGGGAGACATAGTACTTCATCTCTCATTCCCCCTCCTCCACCTAAACACCATTTTAGCTTTTGCTGCTTTGTTAGGAATATATTAGAGGATTCCATGTTTTATAAAGGGATAAACCAGAGGAGAGGGCCTATGTGGTCTCTTTCTCTTTACAGCATCCTGAGATGCTGTAAATATCCAATGGACCACTCTTGCCATCCCCATTGTAATTGAGGCAATGAAAAAGGTAGCCTACATCTATGATATAGAATTAACCTTTGTTAATTATTATTCCATCTACATTGTGTGCCATGCATGTGTGAAGATATAAAAATGAATAAAGCACAGACCCTACTGTTAAGGAGCTCAGAGTCTAGTAGAAAGAGAGAGGCATAAATCCAGTGTTAAAATACACTGTGATTAATTTGTCCAAGGTTATATAACGAAGACCAGATTTACCCTCTTATCTGAAAGAAAAGGAAACAAAAGTGAACAGAAAGCTTAACAAAATATATAAAACAATACTTTCAAGATACTAGACATCAAGCAACAAAGGACAGTGATCCCTAAGATGCAGGAAATAAGTTAGCCCTATGATTACCCCAGTTTACTGCCTTGAGAGAATTTCTGCATCCTGGTTGGGGAACTCAGTCAGAATCTGAGGAGATGGACCTGAGAGTGTGGATCTGATCAAGGCAGCTAGATATGACAGAAGAGAGTATTGTCTTGGTCTGTTTTCTGCTACTAAAACAGAATACCACACAGACTGGATAATTTAAAAAGAAAAGAGTTTACTTAGCTCATGATTCCTCCAGAAAGCTGGGAAGTCCAAGAGCATGGTGCTGGCATCTTGTCAGGGCCTTCATGATGCATCATAATATGGCAGAGGGCACTACACGGTGAGTGGGCAAGAGAGCCAGAGAGAGCTCGTTTTCACAATAAAGCTCCTCCAATAATAACCAACTCATTTTCAAGATACTGACATCAATCCATTTGTGAGGGCTGAGGGATTACGTTTTCAACACGTGCACTTTTGAGGGACATATTCAGACCATAGCAAGTATCAAATAGGAGAGGGCTGCACAAAGAGAAAACTAGGAAGATACTGCAGAGAATCTTCCTCAAGCCTTCAATAGATAACTAATCAACACTTGTGAATGAAGAAACTGCCCAAAGCTAGGAGAAGAATGACTCAAAAGGATTATTAAAAAACAGTGACTGGCCAGGTGCGGTGGCTCACGCCTGTAATCCCAGCACTTTTGGAGGCCGAGGCGGTGGATCACAAGGTCAGGAGATCGAGACCATCCTGGCTAACATGGTGAAACCCCGTCTCTACTAAAAATAGCCTGGCATGGTGGCGGGCGCCTGTAGTCCCGGCTACTACGGCGGAGGCTGAGGCAGGAGGATGGCATGAACCCGGGAGGCGGAGCTTGCAGTGAACCGAGATCTCGCCACTGCGCTCTAGCCTGGGCAACTAAGCAAGACTCCGTCTCAACAAACAAACAACAACAACAAACAGTGACTAGTGCTTGCACAAGGTTGGGAAGAAGTTCATTTCCCACCAGGCCAGCTGTATTCATGGGATATTGGATTGAGTAGTCAGAAGGGTCTTTCCTTGGCAGTGGGAAATAATTATCTCTTGACTAAAGAATGCTCTGGGTCCACTTAACAGATCTTAAAGGTAAGACCCAAAGGATCAAGTTGTTTCCAAATAATTTAACTGTGTTCCAGAATAAAGCTCAAAAATATGAATACCCAGTAACCCAGAAGTCCTATTCACAATGTTGGACATTCAAGAGAAATGACCTATTAAGCAAAGAAAGAAGAAAATACAATGCATGATGAGGAGAAAAATCAGTCAGCCGAAATTGACTCAACTGTTACAGGTTTTTAGAATTAGCAGGCAAAGACATTAGTTATTATAACTATATTCCATATGTTACAGTATTTAAGTAGAGACATGGTAAATTTTTTGTTCAAATCAAGATTCTAGAGGTGAAAAAGCATTGTCCAAGATAAAAAATGCATTAGGTAGGATTAATGGCAGAATTGACACTAGACATTGCAGAAGGGAAGATTAATAAACTTGAAGACATAGCAATATGTACTATCCAAATAAAATACCTAGAGAGAAAAGAATTTAAGAGAAATGAAAGAGGCATCAATGAGCTATGACACAACTTTACAGGGCAAATTACATATAATTGGAGTCTGCAAAGGAGAAGAGAGGGAAATCTTTCTGAGCCTACTCTGGCTTGCAAAGCTGCTTTTATAATTTAAAAAATAAAAATAAAAGCAAAGGATGAGAGAGAAAGAGGGTGGAAGCAGTATTTGAAGAAATAATGGCTGAAAAATCTTCAAACTTGATGAAAAACATGAATTCACAAATCCAAGAACCCAGAAAACCCCAAGCACAAGAAACATGAAAACACACAAAAAACCTATGCCAAGGTACATCATAAAAATTTCAAAATCAGTGATGAAAAGAAAATCTTAAAGGTAACCATAGGAAAAATATATGCAGCATAACAAGGAACAAAGACAGATTTCTTGTTAGAAAGAATGCTAGAAAGAATGCAAGTAGAAAACAATAGAGCACCATCTTTAAAGTACTGAAAGAAAACTATCAACCTAGAATTCTATATCCAGCAAAAATATCTTTCAAAACAAGATTTAAATGAAGATATTTTAGACATGTAAAACCTGAAAAAAGTTTATCATCAATACACCAGCACTATAAAAAATGTAAACAGATGTCTTTCAGACAAACCAAAAATGATACTGAATGAAAATATGAATCTCTATAAAAGGATGAAGAGCACTAGCCTTTCTGCCTGAACTTTCTTCTCTTCTTTTAACTCCTGCCAGTCCTTAATGACTCAGTTCCATGACCACCACTTTTCCTCCAACCCCTTAGAATGGAATCAGTATCCTTCCCTAGGCTGTCTGTGATTATCTCCTACATTGCGTTTATCATGATAATATAAATGTCCACTTGTATAACTCTTCTAGGAATTTATGAGCTTGAGGGCAGGGACTATATATACTGATTACTGGTACATAGTCAGTGATCAACAAATGCTTATTGAGTGGATCAGTGTTCTGAATTAAGGCATGGCAGTGGCAATAAGACAGAAAGGTCTTTGGGAACACTTCTTGAGGCAAGACCAATTAAGACTTGTCAAAGGTGATTGGGGATAGTAGACTCCACTGTATTATTGTCCAAACTTTAGTTTTTTGGGGTTCATTTTTGCCATTTTTGGGTCCATACTTTTGGGTCCATTTTTACCGAAGTTCAACCTGTATTAATTTTTAACTCAGTATTACTGCTTAAATGAACTCATACATTTTTACATAGATAAATGTGTTTTTTTAAAAAAATACGGTGTGACCCATGCTGGGATGGAGGCATGTGTGGGGGAGCTGTCAGTGAGGGTGTTTGACTGTTTGCCTCTGAGAGACAAGGAAGGCTTTGCTGTTGCTTGCATAAATGAGTGATTGAAAGAAGGAATGAGGTGCCATTTTAATAGCTCTAAAAGGAGAAACTGGCATTTCTTCAGGCAGAAAAGTGGGAAAGACTAAACCTAGAAGAAGGTACTGATAGGCAAAAGCAATGAGGCTGTTTTAGAAATGAGTTTCAGGCTTCCAGGGAATGGTGTAACTGTGGGACAGGATATAAGGGGTATATATATACACATATACATACACACACACACACACAGTTTAAGTTCTGGGATACAGGTGCAGAACGTGCAGGTTTGTTACATAGGTATATACACACCATGGTGGTTTGCTGCACCCATCAACCCGTGATCTACATTAGATATTTCTTCTAATGCTATCCCTCCCTTAGCCCCCCGACCCCCTGATAGGCCCCGGTGTGTGATGTTCATCTCCCTGTGTCCATGTGTTCTCATTGTTCAACTCCCACTTATGAGTGAGAACATGTGGTGGTTGGTTTTCTGTGCCTGTGTTAGTTTGCTGAGAATGATGGTTTCCAGCTTCATCCATGTCCCTGCAAAGGACATTAACTGATCCTTTTTTATGGCTGCATAGTATCCACGGTGAATATGTGCCACATTTTCTTTATCCAATCTGTCACTGATAAGCATTTGGGTTGGTTCCAACTCTTTGCTATTGTGGATAGTGCTGCAATAAACATACGTGTGCACGAGTCTTTATAGTAGAATGATTTAGAATCCTTTGGGTATATACCCAGTAATGGGATTGCTGGGTCAAATGGTATTTTTGGTTCTGGATCCTTGAAGAATCGCCACACTGTCTTCCACAATAGTTGAACTAATTTACACTCCCACCAACAGTATATAATCCTATTCTCCACATCCTCTCCAGCATCTGTTGTGTCCTGACGACGACGACGACTTCTCCTTCTCCTTCTCCTTCTCCTTCTCCTTCTCCTTCTCCTTCTCCTTCTCCTTCTCCTTCTCCTTCTCCTTCTCCTTCTCCTTCTCCTTCTCCTTCTCCTTCTCCTTCTCCTTCTCCTTCTTCTTCTTCTTCTTCTTCTTCTTCTTCTTCTTCTTCTTCTTCTTCTTCTTCTTCTTCTTCCTCCTCTCCTCCTCCTCCTCCTTCTTCCTTCTTCCTTCTTCCTTCTTCCTTCTTCCTTCTTCCTTCTTCCTTTCTTCTGTTCTAGGGTATGTCTGCACAGCGTGCAGTTTTGTTACATATGTATACATGTGCCATGTTGTTTTGCTACACCCATTAACTCGTCATTTACATTCGGTATTTCTCCTAATGCTATCCCTCTCCCCTGCCCCCACCCCCTGACAGGTCCCAGCGTGTGGTGTTCTCCATCCTGTGTCCAAGTGTTCTCATTGTTCAATTCCCACCTGTGAGTTAGAACATGTGGTGTTTGGTTTTCTGTCCTTGTGATAGTTTGCCCTCAGAATGATGGTTTCCAGCTTCATCCATGTCCCTACAAAGGACATGAACTCATCCTTTTTTATGGCTGCATAGTATTCCATGGTGTATATGTGCCACAATTTCTTAATCCAGTCTATCATTGATGACATTTGGGTTGGTTCCAAGTCTTTGCTATTGTGAATAGTGTCGCAATAAACATACATGTGCATGTGACTTTATAGCAGCATGATTATAATCTGGGTATATACCTAGTAATGGGATTGCTGGGTCAAATGGTATTTCTAGTTCTAGATCCTTGAGGAATTGCCACACTGTCTTTCACAATGGTTGAACTAATTGTTCAACCACAACCACAATGGTTGAACTAATTACACCAACAGTGTAAAAGCATTCCTATTTTCCACATCCTCTCCAGCACCTGTTGTTTCCTGACTTTTTAATAATCGCCATTCTAACTGGTGTAAGATGGTATCTCATTTTGGTTTTGATTTGTGTTTCTCTAATGACCACTAATTATTAACTTTTCTTTCATATGTTTGTTGGCTGCACAAATGTCTTCTTTTTATAAATGTCTGCTCATATGCTTTACCCAGTTTTTGATGGAGTTGTGTTTTTCTTGTAAATTTTTTTAAGTTCCTTGTAGATCCTGGATATTAGCCCTTTGTCAAACTGAGAGAATGCAGATCTCCCATTCTATAGGGTGCCTGTTCACTCTGATGATAGTTTCTTTTGCTGTGCAGAAGCTCTTTCATTTAATTAGATCTCATTTGTCAATTTTGGCTTATGTTGCCATTGCTTTTGTTGTTTTAGTCATGAAGTGTTTGCCCATGCCTATGTCCTGAATGATATTGCCTAGGTTTTCTTCTAGGGGTTTTTTTTTTTTTTTATAGTTTTAGGTCTTACATTTAAGTCTTTAATCCCTCTAGAATTAATTTTTGTATAAAGTGTAAGGAAGGGGTCCAGTTTCAGTTTTCTGCATATGGCTAGCCAGTTTTCCCAGAACCATTTATTAAATAGGGTATCCTTTCCCCATTTCTTGTTTTTGTCAGATGTGTCAAAGATCAGATGGTTGTAGATGTGTGGTGTTATTTCTGAGGCATCTGTTCTGTTCCGTTGGTCTATATATCTGTTTTGGTACCACTACCAAGATGTTTTGGTTACTGTAGCCTTGTAGTATAGTTTGAAGTCAGGTAGCATGATGCCTCCGGCTTTGTTCTTTTTGCTAAGGATTGTCTTGGGTATATGGGCTCTTTTTTGATTCCATATGAAATTTAAAGTAGTTTTTTCTAATTCTGTGAAGAAAGTCAATGGTAGCTTGATGGGGATAGCATTGAATCTATCAATTACTTTGGACAGTATCGCCATTTTCACGATACTGATTCTTCCTATCCATGAGCATGGAATATTTTTCCATTTATTTGTGTCCTCTCTTATTTTCTTGAGCAGTGATTTGTAGTTCTCCTTGAAGAGGTCCTTCACATCCCTTGTAGGTTGGATTCCTAGGTATTTTATTCTCTTTGTAGCAATTGTGAATGGGATTTCACTCATGATTTGGCTGTCTATTATTGGTGTATAAGAATGCTTGTGATTTTTGCACTTTGATTTTGTATCCTGAGACTTTGTTGAAGTTTCTTATCAGCTTAAGGAGATTTTGGACTGAGACGATGGGGTTTTCTAAATATACAATCATGTCATCTGCAAACAGATAATTTGACTTCCTCCCTTCCTTTTTGGATACCTTTATTTCTTTCTCTTGCCTGATTGCCCTGGCAAAAACTTCCAATATGATGTTGAATAGGAGTGGTGAGAGAGGGCATCCTTGTCTTGTGCTTGTTTTCAAAGGGAATGCTTCTGGCTTCTGCCCATTCAATATGACATTGGCTGTGGGTCAGTCCTAAATAGCTCTTATTATTTTGAGATACGTTCCATCATTACCCAGTTTATTGAGAGTTTTTAGCATGAAGGGCTGTTGAATCTTATTGAAGGCCTTCTTTACATCTATCATCTATTGAGATAATCATGTGGTTTTTGTTATTGGTTCTGATTATGAGATGGACTATGTTTATTGATTCGCATATGTTGAACCAGCCTTGCATCCCAGGTATGAAGCCAACTTGATCATGGTGGAGAAGCTTTTTGATGTGCTGCTGGATTCGGTTTGCCAGTATTTTACTGAGGATTTTTCCATCGATGTTCTTCAGGGATATTGGCCTGAAATTTTCTTTTTTTGTTGTGTCTCTGCTAGGTTTTGGTATCAGGATGATGCTGGCCTCATAAAATGAGTTAGGGAGGAGTCCCTCTTTTTCTGTTGTTTGGAATAGTGTCAGAAGTAATGGTACCAGCTCCTCTTTGTACTTCTGGTAGAATTCGGCTTTGAATCCGTCTGGTCCTGGGTTTTGTTGTGGTTGTTAGGCTGTTTCAGCCTGTTGGGCTGTTTGGTTGTTAGGCTCAATTTCAGAACTTGTTATTGGTCTATTCAGGGATTCGACTTCTTCCTGGTTTAGTCTTGGGAGGGTGTATGTGTCCAGGAATTTATCCACTTCTTCTAGATTTTCTAGTTTATTTGCATAGAGGTGTTTATAGTATTCTCTGATGGTAGTTTGTATTTCTGTGGGATCAGTGGTGATATCCCCTTTATCATTTTTTATTGTGTCTGTTTGATTCTTCTCTCTTTTCTTCTTCATTAGTCTGGCTAGTGGTCTATTTTGTTAATCTTTTCAAAAAACCAGCTCCTGGACTTAATGATTTTTTGAAGGGTTTTTTTGTGTCTCTATCTCCTTCAGTTCTGTTCGCATCTTAGTGATTTCTTGTCTTCTGCTGGCTTTTGAATTTGTTTGGTCTTGCTTCTCTAGTTCTTTTAATTGTAATGTTAAGGTATTGATTTTAGATCTTTCCTGCTTTCTCCTGTGGGCATTTAGTGCTATAAATTTCCCCATAAACACTGCTTTAGCTGTGTCTCAGAGATTCTGGTACGTTGTCTCTTTGTTCTCACTGATTTCAAAGAACTTATTGTTTCTGCCTTAATTTTGTTATTTACCCAGTAGTCATTCAGGAACAGGTTGTTCAGTTTCCATGTAGTTGTGTGGTTCTGAGTGAGTGTCTTAATCCTGAGTTCTAATTTGATTGCACTGTGGTCTAATAGACTGTTTGTTATGATATCTGTTCTTTTGCATTTGCTGAGGAGTGTTTTACTTCCAGTTATGTGGTCAATTTTAGAATAACTGTGATGTGGTGCTGAGAAGAATGTATATTCTGTTGATTTGGAGTGGAGAGTTCTGTAGATGTCTGTTAGGTCTGCTTGGTCCAGAGTTGAGTTCACATCCTGAATATCCTTGTTAATCTTTTGTCTCAGTGGGGTGTTAAAGTCTCCCACTATTATTGTGTGGAAGTCTCAGTCTCTTTGTAGGTCTCTTAGAACTTGCTTTATGAATCTGGATGCTCCTTTATTGAATGCATATATATATTTAAGATAGTTAGCTCTTCTTGTTGTGTTGATCCCTTTACCACTTTGTCTTTTTTAATCTTTGTTGGTTTAAAGTCTGTTTTATCAGAGACTAGGATTGCCACTGCTGCTTTTCTTTTTTTTCTTTTCATTTGCTTGGTAAATACTCCTCCATCCCTTTATTTTTAGCCTATATGCATCTTTTCACATGAGATGGGTATCCTGAATACAGCACACTGATGGGTCTTGACTCTTTATCCAATTTGCCAGTCTGTGTCTTTTAATTGGGGCATTTAGCCTGTTTACATTTAAGGTTAATATGGTTATGTATGAATTTGATCCTGTCATTGTAATGCTAGCTGGTTATTTTGCCTATTAGTTGATGCAGTTTTTTCATAGTGTCTATGGTCTTTACAATTTAGTATGTTTTGCAGTGGTGGCTGGTCCTGGTTGTTCTTTCTATATTTAGCACTTCTTTCAGGAGCTCTTGTAAGGCAGGCCTGGTGTTGACAAAAATCTCTCAGCATTTGCTTGTCTGTAAAGGATTTTATTTCTCCTTTGCTTATGAAGCTTAGTTTGGCTAGATATGAAATTCTGGGTTGAAAATCATTTTCTTTAAGAATGTTGAATACTGGCCCCCACTCTCTTCTGGCTTGTAGGGTTTCTGCTGAGACATCTGCTGTTAGTCCAATGGGGTTCCCTTTGTGGGTAACCCAACCTTTCTCTCTGACTGCCCTTAGCATTTTTTTTTTTCACTTCAACCTTGGTGAATCTGACAATTATGTGTCTTGGGGTTGCTCTTCTTGAGGAGTATCTTTATGGTGTTCTCTGTATTTCCTGAATTTGAATGTTGGCCTGTCTTGCTATGTTGGGGAAGTTCTCTTGTGTAATATCCTGAAGAGTGTTTTCCAACTTGGTTCCATTCTCTCTGTCAATTTCAGATACATCAATCAAATGTAGATTTGGTCTTTTCACATAGTCCCATTTTTCTTGGAGGCTTTGTTCATTCATTTTCATTCTTTTTTCTCTAATTTTGGCTTCATGCTTTGTTTCATTAAGTTGATCTTCAATCTCTGATATCCTTTCTTCCACTTGATCGATTCAGTTATTGATACTGTGTATATATCAGGAAGTTCTCGTGGTGTGTTTTTCAGCTCCATCAAGTCATTTATGCTCTTGGCTAAACTGGTTATTCTAGTTAGCAATTCATCTAACCTTTTTTCTAGGTTCTTAGTTTCCTTGCATTGGGTTAGAACATGCTCCTTTAGCTCAGATAAGTTTGTTATTACCCACCTTCTGAAGCCTACTTCTGTCAATTTGTCAAACTCATTCTCCATCCAGTTTTGTTCCCTTGCTGGTGAGGAGTTGTGATCCTTTGGAGGAGAACAAGCGTTCTGGTTTTTGGAATTTGGAGCCTTTTTGCGCTGGTTTTTCCTCATCTTCGTGTGTTTTTCTATGTTTGGTCTTTGATGTTGGTGACTTTGAATAGGGTTTTGGTGTGGAACTCCTTTTTGTTGGTGTTGTTGCTATTCCTTTTGGTTTGTTAGTTTTTCTTTATCAACCAGGCCCCTCTGCTGCAGGTCTTCTGGAGTTTGCTGGAGGTCCACTCCAGACCCTGTTTGCCTGGGTATCACCAGCAGAGGCTGCAGAACAGCAAAGATTGCTGCCTGTTCCTTCCTCTGGAGGCTTTGTCCCAGAGGGTCACCCACCAGACACCAGCTGGAATTCTCCTGTATGAGGTGTCTGTGGACCCCTGCTGGGAGGTGTCTCCCCGTCAGGAGGCACGGGGGTCAGGGACCCACTTGAGTAGGCAGTCTGTCCCTTAGCAGAGCTGAAGTGCTGTGCTGGGGGATCCGCTGCTCTCTTCTGAGCCAGCAGGCAGGAATGTTTAAGTCTGCTGAACCTGTGCCCACAGCCACCCCTTTCCCTTAGGTGCTCTGTCCCAAGGATATGGGAGTTTTATCTATAAGACCCTGACTGGGGCTGCTGCCTCTCTTTCAGAGATGCTCTGCCCAGAGAAGAGGAATCTAGAGAGGCAGTCTGGGTATATTGGCTTTGCAGCGCTCTGGTGAGCTCCACCCAGTTTGAACTTCCCCACAGCTTTTTAATACTGTGAAGAGAAAATTGCCTACTCAAGCCTCAGTAATGGCAGACGCCCCTCCCCCTGCCAAGCTCAAGTATCCCAGTCAGACTGCTGTGCTGGTAGCAAGAATTTGAAGCCAGTGGATCTTACCTTGCTGGGCTCTATTGGTGTGGGATCCACTGAGCTAGACCACTTGGCTCCCTGGCTTCAGACCCCTTCCCAGGGGAGTGAATGGTTCTGTCTCATTGGTGTTCCAGGCACCACTGGGGTATGAAAAAAAACTTCTGCAGCTAGCTCAGTGTCTGCCCAAATGGCCACCTAGTTTTGTGCTTGAAACCCAGGGCCCTGGTGGCGTAGTCACCCAAGGGAATTTCTTGGTCTGCAGGTTGTGAAGACTGTGGGAAAAGCATAGTATTTGGGCCAGAGTGCACTGTTCCTCACAGCACAGTCCCTCAGGGCTTCCCTTGACTAGAGAAGGGAGTTCCCCGACCCCTTGTGCTTCCTGGGTTAGGTGATGCCCCACCCTGCTTCTGCTCACCCTCCATGGGCTGCTGCACCCACTGTCTAACCAGTCCCAGTGAGATGAGCCGGGTACCTCAGTTGGAAATGCAGAAATCACCCGCCTTCTGCATTGATCTTGCTGGGAGCTGCAGACCACAGTCGTTCCTATTCAGCCATCTTAAGATCCATTATAAGGGGGTTATGGTCAGAGTCTGTTCTTGGCCTCAGTCCGGATCTGTGTGCACTGGCAGTGCCTACTGAAGGCAAATAGGAAAAGTGTGGCTTCAGATAGTTAAATTGAGAAATCACCCTTCAGAAGTTTGAGTAACTGCCTAAGGCTCTGTGAGTGAACTTCGGCCCTGAGTTGGTCCTGGAAGGGTAAAGCTGACTCACAGTAGGCCAATGACTGACTTCTTTCTCTCTGCCTGGTGTCTCCTCCAGAAGAGATGGAAGACAGTCTTCTGAATATTCCATTAAGCCATCAGTTCAGGAATTGCAGTACATAGTACCATGAATGCCTGGCAGAGAGCAGGGCAATTTCTGGAGAGATGTCTAGCAGCTCTTCCAGCACAGCTTTGGTAGGGGAGTGACTCCCTCTCTGAAGCAAGTATGGTTCAGAGAGTGAACAGGCATGGAGGATGGCAGACAGATTTCTTGGGTGCTGCTGCTCTTCTCTCACCAAAAGTACGTGAGGAGTAATCTTGAGGTTGAGGAAAGATCATTCTAGGATCTGAAGTCAGGTTTGAGTTTGAGGGCCTAGCTCCATGACTTATAAATTATGTGCCTTCGGGCAAAGACATTTAAACTCTCTGAACTCTGGCACCTTCCTCTATAAAACAGAGCTAAAACGAACGTATCTGCCTTCCTCATGGGATTCTCACAGGCTAACTGAGATAACAGATACGGGAATGCTTTGTAAACCTCCAGGCAGGCTGCAGGTGCTAGTTGTGTAGGAAAGAGAGGATCCTCTCAAGTAACAAAGCTCTTTTGAGAAGGAGGTTGCTTTGATGTAGATACCACATTGTTGGACTTGATGCTATTGAAGCCAAAGATGCCTGTGGTGGGGCTTGGTTTGTACTTGCCATTAGAGTGAGGACTCTTGACAACTCTGTCCCTTTCAATAATGACCATGCTCTATGCATGCATGCGCCTATGGATGCAACAATTTCTCTGCCATGTTTTCTCTGCGCCCTAGTTCTTTTCCTGTGCATGCCTCTCACTAGATCTGACATAGGCATCCAAGGACATGGACATGGCTTAGAGCTGTTAGTGTCTGTAGAACTGAGAGGCTGATGAATCACTGTCCAGAGCATGGGCTGGGAGGAAGAGATTTGCCTCAGACCAGATGTAATCTAGGCCCTTGGTTTCACCATCCAAGTTTAATCATTTGATGAATCTTGTTCAGTTATTCATCAGTGTAATAAATTTCTATTGAACATCTTGTATTTCTGAGTCTATATTTATTCTGTTTCTTTTCCTGGACAGTTCAACCTTCACCAAGCTTGCTTGGCATTAATGAAAATGGGCTGTCCAAGACAGAATAACAAACCTGTGAATTTGTATAGCTCTTTCTTTACACATTACAAAGCCTTTTGCATGGCTCTTCTTAATCCTCTCAATAACACTATGAAGTATAAAATATAATTTATATGCACTTTGAGCCAGGCTGGCTGGGATGCAAAGAGATTAAGCAACCTGCTCAAGATTGCATAGCTAGTAAATGGTGGTGTCAATATTTAAACATAGTTTCTGGTTCTAGAATCCCAATGCCATCCCATAACAGGACATGAAGCAAATTGTGCCTTGTCCATGAAGAAGGCCAACAATTGTTAGGATATATGCTTTGTGTTATTTTTCTAGTGCCAAGGATGTGTTCATAGAGAAACTCCTCCACCCCCAAATCCATTCTGGTGCCTCTGGTGATCAAGGACCAACATGCCTAAGACAGGGAGACTAGGTTAGCCTCACATGTGTTAGCCAGGAAAGAAGAGCTTTTCTCTATCAGAAGCAAAGCTCTGTTGGGATCCTTTGCCTTCATTAGCACACATTTGCTGCTCTAAGGTTCTGAGCTTTCCACGTATAACTGAATTCATTTACGTTCATTTCTCCGAAAAAGCCTAGACCTCTGGATTGGAAGTTTTTCTAAATGCTTGCTTCCCCACCATCATACCTAGCACTTGTCTCTGGTCTACTGGATTTGTAATTTAGGAAGAGAATCAGGTGACTTCATTTGTTAGGGTAGGATTTATTCATTATAACCACCACCACAGCTACTGGAGCTTATTACTCATTCTTCCATAATGCATTCCTGTGGCTGCATACTTCACAGTCTTTTTCACAGTTTCTATGTTTTTACTGTGTATTAATGATTCAATTTTGCAGAGTGATAATGTGATGACGCTTTTGCTTCTCAGGGCTGAAAAGGTTTAGAGATTTTGCCTAATGTGGCTTCTAATTAGGATGTAGTTTAGATGCAAGCATTGAGTTTTTCTTTCCAAACAAAGAGAAACACCTCAGCAATCTTCCAGTGAGCATATTCAGCCTGAAAAGAAAATGATTTTTCCCTCCTACTCCTCATCCTCCTTATGTTTGTGCTTTCTTCCTCCTCTTGCCTGCTCCAAGTACACCAGAAGCATCTCTGACTCATAGCAAAGGAACCAGAAAGTTCCTCTTCTAATCTTAAAAGTTCCATACTTTGAAGTAAAGGGGGTGGAGGTGAGTTTGTCATGTGAGCCTGTTCTGGCATCTGCAAGCCTCCGTCTATCTGAGCACTGTTGATTTCCGAGGGCTATTTTTGATCCTGAAATCTGGGGAATGAGTTTAGATGTTATACAATGGCGGTGGGTACGGTGATTCTATCTAGAGCTGACTTTCTCTGAAGCTATCCTGATATTCTCTCCTCCCTTGATGGGAATTTAACTTTTTTCTCCCACACCCAGATGAGGATGACCCTTGCTCAATCTCCGTTTGAGGAATATTGCTTACCTGCTTAGTATCTGTACCCGTGACTACACGTGTCTATGAAAACCACTTCCTTTGGGCACCTCTTTAAATTTTTAAAAAATTTTATAATAGAATTTTATTTTTTAGAGTGGTTTTAGGTTCACAGCAAAATTGAGTGGAAAGTACAGAGATTTCTCGTGTATCTCTTAACCCCCTGCCATGCACAGCGTTATCAATATCTCCCACCTGAGTGATACATTTGGTACAGTTGATGAAACTACATTGACACATCATTGTCATTCAAAGTCCATAGTTTACATTAGGGTTCACTCTTGGTGTTGTACCCTCTATGGGTTTGGTCAAAAGTATAATGTCATGTATTCACTATTATAGGATCATACAGAATAGTTTACTGTCCTAAAAATCTGTGCTCAGCCTATTCATCCCTCATCCCTCTAACTCCAGGAAACATTTGATATTTTTTCTGTCTCTATAGTTTAGCCTTTTCTAGAATGTCATATGGTTAGAATCATACAGTAAGTAGCCTTTTCATATTGGCTTCTTTGACATAGCAATATACATTTAAGTTTTCTCTATGTCTTTTCATGGCCTCATAACTCGTTTCTTTTTAACAGTGAATAATATTCCATTGTCTGGATGTACCACAGTTTATCCATTCATCTACTGAAGGGCATCCTGGTTGCTTCCAAGTTTTGGCAATTATGAATAAAGCTACTGTAAATATCTATGTGCGGGTTTTTGTGTGGGCATAAATTTTCAATTCATATGAGTAAGTAGTATGTTACCAATCATAACAAGGAGTATGATTGCTGGATTGTATAGTAAGAGTATGTTTAATTTTGTGAGAAATCACCAGACTGTCTTCCAAAGTGGCTATACCATTTTGCATTCCCACCAGCAATGAATGAGAGTTCCCATAGTTCCAGAATCTTACCACATTTGATGTAGTTAGCATTCTGGATTTGGGCCGTTTTAATATGTGTGTAAAGATGTCTTCTTATTGTTTTGGCTGGGCATGGTGGCTGACGCCTGTAATCCCAACACTTTGGGAGGCCATGGTGGGCGGATTACTTGAGCTCAGGGGCTCAAGACCAGCCTGGGCAATATAGTGAAAGCCCATCTCAACAAAATATACAAAAATTAGCCAGGCATGGTGGAGCATGCCTGTAATCCCAGCCACTCGGGAAGCTGAGGCACGAGAATCACTTGAACCTGGGAGGCAGAGGTTGCAGTGAGCTGAGATTGCACCACTGCACTCCAGCCTGGGCGACAGAACGAGACTCTGTTTCCAAAAAAAAAAAAAAAATCCTGTTATTGTTTTAATTTACATTTCCCTGATGATATATGATATGGAGTATCTTTTGATATGCTTACTTACCATCTGTTTATTGTCCTTCATAAGGTCTCTATTAAGTCTGGCCCATTTTAAAATCGGATTTTATTTTTATTTTTGAGTTTTAGAGTTCTTTATTTATTGTGGGAAACAATCTTTTATCTGATATGTCTTTTGGAATTTTTTCCCCCATTTTGTGACTTGCCTTCTCATTCTCTTGACAGTGTCTTTGACAGAGGAGAAAATTTTAATTTTAATGAAGTCCACCTTATCCGTTATTTCTTTTCTTGTGCCTTTGGTGCTGCAACTGAACAGTCATCACCAAACCCAAGACGATCTAGATTTTCTCCTAAGTTTTCTTCTGAAAGTTTTATGGTTGTATTTTATGTGTAAGTCTTTATTTTGAGTTAATTTTTGTCAGAGGTGTATGGTCTGTGTCTAGTTTCATATTTTTGCATGTGGATATCCAGTTGTCTGAGCAACATTTGTTGAAAAGACTATCTTTTCTCCTTTGTTGCTTTTACTCCTTTATCAAAGATCAATTAACTATATTTGTATGTCTATTTCTGGGCTTTCTATACTGTTGCATGGATTTATTTGTTTATTCTTTTACCAACACTGTATTGTTGATTACTGTAGCTTTTAATAGTAAGTCTTGAAGTTGGATAGTGTCAATCCTCTAGTTTTGTTTTTCTCCTTCAGTGTTATATTGGCTATTCTGGGTCCTTTGCCTCTCCATATAAACTTTAGAATCAGCTTGTTGATGTCCACAAAATAACTTGCTTGGAATTTTTATTGGAATTGTGTTAAATCTACAGATCAATTTGTGAGGAACTGACGTCTTGACAATATTGAGCCTTCCTAACCATGAACATGGACTACCTATTTATTTTGTTCTTTGATTTCTTTCATAAGAGTTTTGTAGTTTTCTTTACGTAGATCTTATACACATTTGTTAGAGTTATAACTATTTCATTTTTAGGGGTGCTAATATAAATGATACTGTGTTTCTGATTTCAGATTCCATCTGTTCATTGCTGACATACTGAAAAGTAATTTTTATGTATTAACCTTGTATCTTACAACTCTGCTATAATAATCTATTAATTCCGAAAGATTTTTTTGTCAGTTCTTTCAGATTTTCTGCATATAGATTTATGTAATCGGCAAAAAAATTTATTTCTTTCTTCCCAACCTTTATATCTTGTATTTCCTTATCTTAATGCATTAGCTAGGAGTTTCAGTATATTGAAAATCAGTAGTGAGAAGAGACATACTTACCTTGTTCCTAATGTTAGTGGGAAATTTTTGAGTTTCTCACCATTAACTATGTTGTTAGCTTTAGGTTTTTTGTAGACATTCTTTATCAAGTTGAGGAAGTTCCCCTGTATTACTAGTTTACTGAGAGTTTTTATCAGAAATAGGTATTGGATTTTGTCATATGCTTTTTCTGCATCTATTGATATAATCATGTGATTTTTCATTTTTAGCTTGTTGATGCAATAGATTGCATTAATTAATTTTTGCATGTTGAACTGGCCTTGCATATCTGGAATTCCACTTGTTTTTGCTGTATAATTATTTTTATTCATTGTTGGATTTAATTTGCTAATATCATGTTGAGGATTTTTGCATCTCTATTCATGAGAGATATAAGAGTGTACTTTTCTGTAATGTCTTTGTTTGGTTTTGGCATTAGTGTAATCCTGGCCTCCTAGAATGAGTTCAGAAGTATTCTGTTTCTATATTTTGAAAGTGATCATAGATAATTGTTGTCTTTTATTTCTTAAATGTCTGATAGAGTTCACCAGTGAACCTATCTGGGTCTGGTGCTTTCTGTTTTAGGAAGTTATTAATTATTGATCCAATTTTTGAATAGATACAGACCACTTCAGATTGCTTATTTCTTCTTGGCATATTGTGTCTTTCAAGGAATTGGTCATTTTCATCTAGGTTATCAAATTTATGAGCATAGAGTTGTTCAAAGTATTCCTTTATTATCCTTTTAATGTTCATGAGGTCTGTAGTGATGTACTCACCTTCATTTCTGATATTAGTAATTTACGTCCTCTCTCTCCTATCGGGGAAACCCCATCCCTGATATTCAATGTGCGTTCTTTTCTGTTTCTCTATGTGTCCGCTGGTCTGAGAAATAAAGGGAAAGAGTACAAAAGAGAGAAATTTTAAAGCTGAGTGTCCAGGGGAGATATCACATGTCGGCAGGTTCTGTGATGCTTCTTGAGCCTTAAAACCAGCAAGTTTTATTAGCAATTTTCAAAAGGGGAGGGAGTGTATGAATAGGGTGTGGGTCACAGAAATCACATGCTTCACAAGGTAATAAAATATCACAAAGCAAATGGAGGCACGGTGAGATCCTAGGACCACAGGATGGGTCGAAATTAAAATTGCTAATGAAGTTTCAGGCACACGTAGTCATTGATAACATCTTATCAGGAGACAGGGTTTGAGAGCAGATAATCGGTCTGACCAGAATTTATTAGGTGGGAATTTCCTTGTCCTAATAAGCCTGGGAGTGCTACGGGAGACTGAGGCTTATTTCATCCCTTTGACTACAACCGTAAAAGACAGCCATCCCCAAAGTGGCCATTTTAGAGGCCTCCCCTCAGGGACACATTCTCTTTCTCAGGGATGTTGCTTGCTGAGAAAAAGAATTCAGCAATATTTCTCCTATTTGCTTTTGAAAGAAGAGAAATGTGGCTGTGTTCTGCCCAGCTCACAAGGCAGTCACAGTTTAAAGTTATCTCCCTTATTCCCTGAACATTGCTGTTATCCTGTTCTTTTTTCAAGGTGCCCAGATTTCATATTGTTCAAACACACATGCTGTACAAACAATTTGTGCAGTTAACGCAATCATCACAGGGTCCTGAGGCGACATACATCCTCCTCAGCTTACAAAGATGATGGGATTAAGAGATTAAAGACAAGACAGGCATAGGAAATCACAAGGGTATTGATTGGGGAAGTGATAAGTGTCCATGAAATCTTCACAATTTATGTTCAGAGACTGCAGTAAAGACAGGCATAAAAAATTATAAAAGTATTAATTTGGGGAACTAATAAATGTCCATGAAATCTTCACAATTTATGTTCTTCTACCACGGCTTCAGCCAGTCCCTCTGTTCAGGGTCCCTGACTTCCTGCAATACTCTCCTTTTTAGAATTAGCTTAGCTAGAAGCTTATGTATTTTATTGATATTTTCAAGAAACCAGCTTTTGGTTTTATTGATTATTGATTTTTAAATTTTATTGATTTCTGCTCTACCTTTTATAATTTCTTTTCCGTTTACTGTGCATTTAATTTGCTCTTTTTCTACTTTCCTAAGGTGGAAGCTTAGGTGATTGATTTTAGATCTTTCTTCTTTTCTAGTATAGGTACTCAATGCTATAAATTTTCCTCTATGCACTGTATTTGCTGCATCCCACAAATTTTGATAAGTTTTTTTTTTTTATTTTAGTTTGAAGTAGTTTTGAAATTCTCTGGATATTCCTTCTTTGACTCATGTGTTATTTAGAGTTATATTTATTCTCCAAGTATTTCAAGGTTTTCCAGCTATGTTTCTGTTGCTTTCTAGTTTAATTCTATTGTATGATCTGAGAGCAGACATTACCTCGTTTATATTCTTTTAAACTTGTTAAGATGTCTTTTGTGGCCCAGAATGTGTTCTATCTTGGTGACTGTTCCATGTGAGCTTGAGAAGAATGTGTATTCTGCTGTTCTTGGGCAAATTAGTCTCTACATGTCCCTTTTATCTAGTTGACTAATGATGCCATTGAGTTCATTGGTATCCTTACTGATTCTCTGCCTCCTGGGTATGTCTATTTATTACAGAAGGGTATTGAAATCTCTAACAGTAATAGTAGATTCATCTTTTTCTCCTTGCAGTCCTATCAGTTTTTGCCTCATGTACTTTAAAACTCTGTTGTTAGATGCATACTCATTAAGGATTATTATATCTTCTTGGAGCATTGATCCCTTTATTATGTAATTTGGCACCTTTCAAAAAGCAATATCTAAATGATTTCTTTTAGCTGGAGACTTATAAGTTCAAATATGGCCAACATACATAAATAATTGAGTATAATATTGAATTCATATGCTAGATTTATAATTCAGGAAGAGAATTAAGTTACTTTGCTATTTATGCATTTAATTAATTTCTTGCATCTGTGTTTGACTTACACTGTTAATGACGAAGGAAAGAGATCATTCATTTATTCATTATCACCTGTATATCAGGTGGTATCATGCTGGAAATGCAATGATGAGCAAGATAGGCAAGGTCCCTGCCATCTGGAGCTAATGACCTAGTGTAGAAAACAAAAAATTAAATAATATTTATTCCCAGTGTTAGGGGAGCTCTGAGTACACAGGCTATAGATATCTTTATACTTTCTTCAGAAGGTTGTACCATGATATGTACATAGGACATGTTCAGTTATTTGTAAAATAAATGGATTGAATAAATGGTATGGAATAGTGCAGTGAAAATGGGAGCAGATTTTGAGAGGAACTTTTGGATAGTGATGGGGGTTCCGTCATTGTCAGTAATGTTTCTCATGAAGCAGATGGGTCCTGATGCAAGTGTGGAAAATGGAGCATCATGTGACTTCAATGTGAAAGAAATGCATTCTTTGCCCTACCTGCTTTGATGACCTGCCCAGTTCCTGAGATTTCAGCATCATCCATCCTCCCTCAGGGCAGCTGAGACTCAGAGCCACTTCCCTTGCTGTTTTATACACCTATGAGACTTTCTGTGAGACTGCAGTCAGTGTCCTGCTTCAGACTCCTGCAACCCAGTCTTCCATGTTCCCCTTACGTCTCTGCTCTATTCCTCTCTCTTTCTCTTCTTGCTCATATGAATGACCACATCAACTACAGCTCTAATTAGTAAATTTCTAGAAAGCAGTTTTCCACCTGCAAAAGCAAATGGCATTTTTTGCAAAGTGTTTGTCCTGATTGGTGAACTATGGGATTCAGTCTTTGTGTGACTTTTTTTTTAATTCAGAGGATTAAAGTCATGCTAAATTGACTTAGATCTCCCTCAAGAGAGAAGTACCTATGAGCTCATTATCTCTGAGACTGAGCAGTAAAGTTAAATGCTTGGGTAGGCAGGGTGGAGAAAGCAATCTGGTATACTTATCCATTTTGAGTTAATTTTTACTGTAATCCTCTGGAGGCAGAACAAATTATGCCTGCGTTTGACCATGCACTTAGAGGGGTATAATGGCACTTAGTGACGCCAAGGGTGCTAAGGGTTTCCATGAGAAAACTAGATGTCCTTCACTGCCCCATACAGAGCTGAGCACTTTGTGCTACTCATCGCTTTATGGCTCCTTAAAAGAACAGGGATTGCACTGGTTTCCTCTTCAGCTTGTTTATGTTAAATGCTGTCCCATTTTCAATGCCTCTCAAGAGAAGCTTATAAAAGCAAAGACCCCACAGAAAAAGGAGAACCTCAGGGGATCTCTGTAGATGTAGGGAGAAGAGCATTTAAAAGATTTCAATTTTTCTCATAGACCTAGTTAGCCCTGGCTGTAGTGTAATTTCAGGGAATATGTCTTAACCTGTCTCATTATGGCAGAGTTAGGAATTGAATCCTAGGGAAATGGGAAGAAGAAATTTTCCTACTGTTAAACAACCAAATTCCAAACAGTGGCTGTCAACTGAAATGGAGAAAGCAGAGAGACAAGTAGATTTAGGATGAGAGGACGGTAGATGAAGGATTCAGGTTTCGAATTGTAAAATTTGAGATGCCAAACAGAGATGTTTCTAGGGTTCTTTGATCTACCAATCTTTGTATATCACTGTGTCCACATCTACTGTTTTAATTAATATAGACATTTAATATATTTTAACTGGTGGGTCAGTTCTCTTTGCTGTTCTTTTAACAATTGTCTTAATTATTCATATATTATTGACCTTATGCTGGAATTTTCAAGTAAGTTTAAGTGCTCTGAAAACTCTTGGATGTTTGCTTGCAACCTTCCCAAATTTTTAATACAATTTGGGAAGAATTAACATTTTAATAATGTTGGGTTTTGTAATTAATGATTTATTTCTCCATTTATTCAGGAATTTTTAAACATTTCCTGTGATGTAGTCCTGATAATGTTCTCCATAAATGCTCTGCACATTTTTGTTTTATTCCTAGATATTTTACACTGTTTGTTGCTATCATGAATGGTCTGTTTTTTCTTATTAGATATTCTAATTGATTATTGCTTCTTAAAGTAATGCTATTTTGTTGTTGTTGTTGTTGTTGATTTTTTGAGATGGAGTCTTGCTCTGTCGCCCAGGCTGGAATGCAGTGGCGTGATCTTGGCTCACTGCACCTTCCACCTCCTGGGTTCAAGTGATCCTCCTGCTCATCCTCCCGAGTTGCTGGGATTACCGGCACCTGCCACCATGCCCAGCTAGTTTTTCTCTATTTTTAGTAGAAATAGGGTTCCCCATGTTGGTCAGGCTGGTGTTGAACTCCTGACCTCAAGTGATCCGCTCGCCTTGGCCTCCCAAAGTGCTGGGATTACAGGTGTGAGCTACTGCACCCAGCCAAAATATTGCTATTGATTTTTGTGTGTGGATTTTATAAACAGCAAGTTTCCTAAACCCTCCTAATAGTTCTAATAACTTTTACTCATTATTGACTTCCATTTTCCATATAGACAAATATATAACCTACACTTAGAATTTTAACTCATTTTCTAATCATTACAACTCTTCATTCCTACTGTATTTTTTGGACCTTCGGTAGAATATTCAACAGCGGTGGTCATATAGGTTTCCTTGCTTGTTCCTGACTTGAATGGGAAAGCTTTTGAAATTTTACCATTGAAGGTAATTTGGACTCCAGGTTTCTGATAGATATTCTTTCCAGATTAAAGCACTGCTTTTCTAATCTTGGCTTATTAAGAATAATTCATGAAAGTTTTATCAAATGCTCTGTATTTCTTGAGAAGAATCATATGTTTCATTTCAATTCTTAATGTGGTGAATTACATTGATAGGTCTCCATTTCTCTTCTTTTCTTTCTCCTTCCTTTCTTCCATTTCCTCCTTCCTTCCCTCCATTTCCTCCTTCCTTCCCTTCAAGTATAGGAAACTGAATTAATCATACTCCTAAGTGTATGGAACACTATCAACCTTGGTTGTTTCTTTGTTATTGTTCTTACCCCTTTAATCCACCATTCTGCCTTCAATCTGTATATTTTGAGATATATGTATCCCTGAGAAATATACAGTGAGGTATGTGTATTTGTAGGGGTATATGAGTTTAATTTACTTAAAAGATATTGTGCTATGAATATATTTCTTTTTTTTTTCATTAGACACTATGATCTTTGGCATTATAGCTATGCTGATATATATATATGTATGTATGCTGCTATATATATGTATATATGCTGCTACATGTATATGAATTTGTGTGTATATATTGATGAAAAAATATACAAATCTATTGTATTGTTCCTGACATGGTTCTGCACAATATTCAGTGCTGTGCAAAATGACTACATTTTACTTATCTAATTCCCGGTGGTGGACTTAGGTTTCCTCTGTTGCCTTGGTACCACAGTGTTGTGATGAATATCCCTGTTCATGTTTCCATGAGACCTTTGAGAGAGTTATTCTGGAATATATACAGAAGAAAGTATGGCATGTTTGCCAGATTTTCTAATATTGGCCACTTCTTATATTCCTAGGATAAATCCTGCTAGTCATAGTATCAGGATGCTTCCATCTATAAATAATAGAAATGTCTAACTACAATTGTTTTAAACAGCAGGAAAATTTATTCTCTTACATTGTGAGATGCCCTAATGTACAGCTTCTTCAGCACTGTTTAATTCAGTGACTCAAAGACAGCATCAGATTTCTTCTGTCTTTCCTGTCCTTTACCTCCACGTGGGCATTACCCTTTGCCAGACTTCCAGGGCTACATGCAGCTGCTACAGTGCCCAGCAGATGTAGAAGACTTTTTTTTTCTTTGACTCCTTTTAAAAGTGAAGAAACTTTCCAAGAAACTTCTATTCTCCAACCTCAGTAGACTTTCCTTTATGCTTCATTGGCCAGAATTATGTCACATGCTCAGGGCTAAACTAATCCCCAGCCTTGAACTTAAACTATCAAAACTGAGACCAGTGACTCAAACTTGGCTGCATATTAGAATCACTGAGAAGCTTTAAGAACTGAATTATAGCCTCTCAATTCCACTTAACTGAATTATATTTACAGTATTTTATCTATTTTTTCACTACTATCTCATTGTCTATTGTAATTATTGGTCTGTTTGACTTTTTGAAATTCTTTTTTTTTTTTTTCAGACAGAGTCTCGCTCTGTCTCCCAGGCTGGACTGCAGTGGCCGGATCTCAGCTCACTGCAAGCTCCGCCTCCTGGGTTTACACCATTCTCCTGCCTCAACCGCCCGAGTAGCTGGGACTACAGGCGTCCGCCACCTCGCCCGGCTAGTTTTTTGTATTTTTTAGTAGAGACGGGGTTTCACCGTGTTAGCCAGGATGGTCTCGATCTCCTGACCTCGTGATCCTCCCGTCTTGGCCTCCCAAAGTGCTGGGATTACAGGCTTGAGCCACTGCGCCCGGCCTGAAATTCTTTAAGTCTTTCATTTTCATAAATCTCCCTATGATTATTTACTGTCAACTGTATCTGGAGTGACTTGACTCACATATTATTTTTTTTTTTTCTGTTCTTTTTATGTCTTTGAATCAGGGGCATAAGGCGGGAACCCTAGGGTTGGGCCTGGTGGCTCATGCCTGTAATCCCAGAACTTTGGGAGGCTGAGTTAGGAGGATAGTTGAGGTCAGGAGTTCAAGACCAGCCTGGCAAACACAGTGAGACCCTCTCCATCTCTATAAAAAGTAAAAAAAAAAAAAAAAAAAAAAAAAAAAAAAATGCTGGGCACAGTGGCATGCACCTGTAGTCCCAGCTACACGATAGTCTGAGGAGGGAGAATCACTTGAGCCCAGGAGTTGAATGCTGCAGTGAGCTATAATCACTCTACTGAACACCAGCCTGGACAACAGAGTGAGATGTCTCTAAAAACAAATGAAAAAAAATTTAAAAAAATAAAAAATTTTTAAAAGAGGGAAACTCCAACTATTCAAGCACATTTCAAATATTTGTTCATGATATGCCTTCCAATATCTCATTTTTCAAAGTCATATGGTCAAGCCTGAAAGACAAGAAGCAGGGGATTCTGTTACATACAAGGCCATTGCAAGAGAATGGATAATATTGCTTAGGGGAAGCAAGAAGTAATAGCAGTAATTTAATCTGCCACCAGTAGAAAATGAAAAATGATAGTTCAGTGGTCATGGTAGCCAAAATTGAGAAAATGGACAATTCTGTCAAAAGCTACAGAAAGCCCAGTAGGACTTGAAAGGAATAGTAGGACTTTGAAAATAACATTTAATGTGGTTCAGAGATGATTGGTAACTTTTACAGAAAATTAAAGTATTGAGGATAAAAGCTTGATTAAAGGGAATTAAGAATAAATTGGATAGAAGAGTCATAGAAATGAAAAACCATGTGATATGGTTTCGATCTGTGTCCCCACCCAAATCCCACGTTTAATGATAATCCCCACTATTGGTGGTGGGCCCTGGTGGGAGGTGATTGAATCATGGGGGCAGAGTTCTTATGAATGGTGTAGCATCATCTGGTCAGTGCTATTCTCATGATAGTGAGTGAGTGAGTTATCATGAGATCTGGTCGTTTATAAGTGTGTAACACCTCCCCACTCTCTCTCTTGCTCCTCCTCTGCCATGTAAGACATCTTGTGCCCCGTTTGTCTTCTGCCATAATTGTAAGTTTCCTGAGGACTCCCTAGAAGCTGAGCAGATGTCAGCATCATGCTTTCTGTACAGCCTACAGAACCATGAGACAATTAAACCTCTTTTCTTTATAAATTACCCAGTCTCAGGTATTTCTTTATATGTCCAATGAAAGAATGGACTAATACACTGTGTTTATGAAGAGCTGGAAAAGGGAAGAAAAGAACACACTCTTTTTTTTTTTTTGTAAAATAGGAGAAAACTTTAAAAGCAGAAGTGAAGGGAAATTGAAACTTCTTTGCTAGTAGCTAGGGAATAATTATAATCCTCAGGTCAGTCAGAGGGATGCAGAGTGTATGGAAAGACCATTTTAATCACCATCATTGTCATCATAGCTAACATTTATTAAGCATTTACCATGGTGCAGGCACTATATAAAGTACTTAACACAGATTATCTTGCTTAATCCTTAAAAAACTCCGTGAGATACGCAGAATATATTTTTCCTATTCCGTAAGTATGGAAACAAACTCAGTCAGTCAATTGTCTGGGGCTGTCCAGCTAATAAGTGGCAGAGCCAGTATCAGAATCTAAAGACAGCATTGTTCATCTTAAAGAAGGACGGGCTGAAGTGAAGATAATATACCCTTAAGCTGAATGATCTCATATCTATGATTTGTATTGGTTCTAAATAGAGAGAAAAAGGCAACTATAGTGGGAAGAATATATAAGTATCATAGAGAACCAAGGAGATTTATTAGAAAGAGTCACTCTGTAATGAACCAGTTCTTATCTCCTTCTGTCTGAGATCTTCAACTTGACAACAGATACTGAGAAGCTAACAGGAACTAAGATTTGAGACTTAACATGTCTACTAATAAAGCATGACTAATAAGATGCTGGGACAAGGATAAGAACGTTAATGAAAAGCTACCTGATTAACAGAGGCTGAAGCTGTTAGCAGAGTTGGCGAGTGTATTTAAAATAGGTGAGTGAGGGCACCTGGGTGACACTGTTCACAGTAGGGGAAAAAAGAGGCTGAGAATCTCAGCTGGGAGAGTACCCTGTGCTTTTTTCATTTCAATTCTTGTGCTGGGAAACCCAAAGTGTACTGTGTTCTCAGAGATATTCATTAGACCTAAATCAAGCCTTGGATATTGCACATCACAGAGACAGTATTAGCAGTGGAGGTGTGGGGGTGAGGATGGAGAGAGGGACAACACTGGGGTTTTTTTTTTCACTGTATTAACATAGATAATATCAGTGACTTCTACTTCCAGACACAAGAGAGTGACTAGAGTTGGACTTACTCTATTACTGTAAACAACTAGAAAACCAGACAAAAATCTATAAAAACTCCTTTTGGTAATTAGTACAGTTCTGTGACTCCTCAGAGAAGGGAAACAAATGACATAAGCCCTGTGATAATACCAACTTTCTGCCCGGAGATACTTTCTGGACCACAATACACACTCGAGAAGAGCATGATATCACAGAGTTGAGAAGACAAAAATTTGAATTTGAAGAGGTTGAGTGGCTGGATTGTGCTCAGTAGAGAAAACGCTGAGGATCTTTACAGAGTTCCTCTTGCAACTGCAGCTCACTGCTATATGTAGGCTGAAACTGCATAAGCCAGGCAAAGAACTACCAGGTATCTGTAAGCTGAATATTTCCAGAGGCATTACAGGGCTGGTAGAAGTTTGAGTTATGACCAGCCAGGGTTTAGGGTCCTGCTTAATATTGACGGCATTCCAAAATAAGTCACAGCTTAGTTATAGGACTAAATAAGCCCTAGAGTAAAGTCTACTTAATAAAGTTTTCATAAAGCCTAAAAAAGGATCAAACTGATATGTAATTAAGTTAACTGCCAGTCAGAACACAGTTCAACATCCATTAAAGAGGACAGTATTCAGCAGTCAACAATATGAAGGCACAATGTCCAGCATCCAATCCAAAATTACCAGGCTTGCCTAAAAGCAACACAACAAAACACAACACAACAAAACAAAACAAAACACATGACCCATAACTAGGAGAAAAATCAGTTAATGGAAATAGACCTAAAATGACAGAGAAAATAGAATTGACAAACAGGGTCTTTTGAACAGCTGTTGTAAATATGCATGTCATTGGAGTCCCAGAAAGGATGAAGGGCAGAAAAAATTTCAACTAGTGGCTAAAAACTTTTCATATTTTATGAAAATTATAAACTCACAGATCCAGGCAGGTCAACAACTCCAAGAAGGATAAAACACAAAGGAGTTCATGATCAAATTACTGAACAAAATTGATAAAGAGAAAATTTTAAGAGCTGACAAAAAAATTACATACAGAGGAACAAAGATAACAATACTCACATATGTCTTGTCAGAAACTTTTAAATGAGAAGAAAATGAAATCACATCTTTAAAGAGCTGTAACGAAAACAGCAAACTGTCAACCTAGAGTTCTATATCCAGTAAAAATACCATTCAAAAATAAATATGAAATGAAAACTTTTTCAGGCAAACAAAAGCTGACAGAATTATTCACCAGTGGACTTAAGATGCAAGTTCTTCAGATGCAAGACAAACACTATCAGTGAACCTTAAATCTATACAAATGAAGGAAGAGCATCATACATGGATAAATGCAAAGAATAAACAGCAAATCCCAAAATGTTATATACTTTATGATTCCATATATTCAGTATTCTTGAAATGACAAAATTATAGAAGTGGAAAACAGGTTAGTGGTTGGTAGGAGTTAATGAGAAGAGGATTAAAGGAAAGTTGGAAGGAAGTAGGTGTGACTATAAAAGGGAAATGAGGAATCTTGTGATGAAATGTTGTTAAGAAGATATTTTAGTGGGGAAATAGTCTTTCAACAAATGGTTCTACAAAATTGGATGTTCATATACAAAAAATGAACTTCAACCCTTTAGACTCAAAATTTAACTCAAAATAGGTAGTATACTGAAACATAAAAATTAAAACTGTAAAACTAGAAGTTTTTCAACATTGGCATATGCAAAGATTTCTTAGGACACAAGACATTTGAAACATAAAAGCAAAAAAATGATACATTGGACTTTATCAAAGGCACTATTAAGAAAGACACCATTAAGAAAATGAAATTTTAAGCCACAGACTAAGCTGATAAAGATTTGAATCCCGAATGTATTAAAAAAAACTTATACAACTCAATTAAAAATAATTTTTTAAATAGGCGGAAGATTTGGACAGACACTTCTCACACACACACACACACACACACACACACACACACACGTGCACACGTAAATGGCCAAAGGCACATGAAAAAATGCTTCATTTAATTAGTCATCAAGGAAAGGCTATTGAAAACTACAATGAGATACCCACTATGATGAATAAAATTCAAAAGACTTACATATATTGCTTCTGGGTACGTAGAATAGTATTAACATTTTTGGAAATCAGCTTGGCAATTTCTTATAAAGTTAGGCATACACTTATAAGACCTAGTGTTTCCACTTCTGTTCATTTACCGAAGAGCAATGAAAACATATGTTCACACAAAAACTTGTATATCAGTGTTCATAATAACTAAAATTAGGGAAAAATATCAAATGTCCTTAAGCAGATAAATGCAAAACAAACTTTAGTCTATTTATATAAGGGAATACTCTCTGCAATAAAAAAGCAATGTATTAGAGATATGCATGACACATGGTTGAATTTCAAATATATTATCCTGAGTTATAAAACAGTCCAGATCCCAGATAGTACATGCTGTAGGATTTAATTTATCTGGAATTATAGAAAAGGGCAAAACTTACTTAAAATGACAAAGTAGCTCAATTGTTGCCTAGGGCTGGTCATTTTGGGACAGAGGGGCACATGGGACTTTTTTTGGGGTAAAAAAATATCCTGTATCTTGAATGTGTTAGTTATATGGTGGTCACATTTGTGAAAACACATCAAGCTATGAATTCAAATGGAAGTACTTTGTCACATGTAAATTATACCTCAATAAAATTGTTTTTCAGAAAGCACCGTCTAATTGCTTTTCACAGTACCTTTGGTCACATAGCCACATGTCAGGCTAAAGCAGAGGAGCATCTGTGGGTGGTTTTCTATTCTTGACATTGCCCCCACTTTAATATGAATTTGCTTTGGACATATATATGTGTGTGTGTGTGTGTGTGTAAACATATATGTGTATGTGTGTGTGGATATAAATATTGAAATAAAACCTACCATACAATTTGCATAATTAAAATGTACAATTCAGTAGTTTTAAGTACATTTATTGAGTTGTGCAACCATCACCACTATCAATTTCAGAACATTTTCATAATTCCCGAAAGAAACCCCATACCCATTTTCAGTCGCTTTCCATTTCTCCTCACATTTTGTAGGCCTAGGCAACCACTAATCTACTTTTTCTAAATCTAGATTTACCTGTTCTGGACACTTTATATAAATAGAATTGTACAATATGTGGTCTTTTGTGATTGGCTTATTTCACTTGGAATAACATTTTCAAGGTTCTAATATTTTGTAGCATTTATCAGTACTTCATTCCTTTTTATTACTGAATAATATTTTATTGTATGGCTATACCACATCTAATTCATTTGTTCATCAGTTGACAGGTATATGGGCTGTTTTCACTTTTTTGGCCATTATGAACAATGCTCCTCTGAACGTTATTGAACATTTATGTACAAGTTTTCATATGGACATTTGTTTCTGCCTTTTTTGGGTATAGACTTAGGAGTGGAATTGCTGAGTCATTTGGTAACTCCATATTTAACATCTTGAGGAACTGCTAAACTGTTTTCCAAAGCATCTGCACCACTTTACATTCTTCCAACAATTTCAGTGTTCTAATGTTTCTACATCATCACTAACACTTGTCGTTTTGATTATGGCCATTTTAATGGGTGTAAAGTGATGTCTCATTGTGATTTTGATTTGCATTTCCCCTATGACTGGGGATGTTGAACATCTTTTCATGTGCTTATTGGCCATTTCTATATCTTCTTTGGAGAAATGTCTGTTAAGATCCTTTGCCTATTTTGGGTTATTAATATTTTCACTATTGGGTTATGAGTTTTTTAATAATATATTCTGTATACAAATCTCTTATGAGGTATTTTATTTGCAAATATTTTCTGCTAGTCTGTGGGTTGCATTTTTTCGTGCTTGATGGTATCTTTTGCAGTACAAAAGTTTAGGTTTTCACATAGTCCAATTTATCTAGTTTTCTTCTGTAGACTGTACTTTTGGTGTCACAATTAAGGAGGCTTTGTCTAACTCAGGGTCATAAAGATTTGCCCCTATATTATCATCTAAGAGTTTTAGAGCATTAGCTTTTACAATTAAGACTATGATCCATTTTGAGTTAAATTTTGTGTATGGTGTGAGGTAGGGGTCCACCTTCATTCACTTGCATGCAGATATCCAGTTGTCTTAACGCTATTTGTTGAAAAAGTTTTTATTCCCCCATTGAGTTGTATTGATATATACCCATTTTTTTTTCAACTAAAGCTGATCTGTAACATACTTTTTGACTCACATTTAGCCTGGATCCATCAGCTACCTGAGATAGAGAATGACAATAAGGAATAAAATGGGAATTCACCCGTTTCATTTGATTGTTCTTTGCCCCACAATCTAGGCTAAGTTTCAAAATAAAAATGATCTATCTTAAAGAGTTGGGGGAAAAGTAAGAGAGGGGCCTTATTCCAGTTTGAAAAACAGAGGTTCTGAACTGTACCTTTCTCTCTACTTTGGAAAATGCGATTGGGGTGTAGGAGAGACTAGTAAGGTGGCCCAGTTTCCATTCTATCTGGAGATACTGTTTTTCAAAGTCTTCCCTTACATAAAATGCATTTATTAGAAAAAAATAACACTTAAGAGTTACAAGCTTAGCTTCAGCACTGTATGTACACTGTGAACATTTAGGCATCAAATGAACAGCTGCCTTTTTTTTTCTTTGCCACCTTATTCCTACTGCCCTAGAACCCAAGATCATTTAGTTTGACCCAAAATGTCCTCTAAAGACTATGAGATTTGAGTTTTAATAAGTAGTTAACAGATTTAGATCTGAATTTGATACTGCTTTGGTGCTTAAAAACTATATGACCTTGGTCAAGATGTCTAAACTTTTTGAGCTCAGTTTCAGGTAAAACATGGAGTAATAATAAACTACCTTGCAGTATTATTGTAAAGACTGAATTAATGAGCTTTCATATGAAAATATTTGTTCCAGACATTGCACATAATATCTCTGCATTGGGAGACTATGGGAGCATATATTTAGCCTGACAAATGAAGCAGATTGTATATTCCAGAGATAGCTTTAATATTACCTTCCATTCCACATGTTCTTTTAAAAATTTGCCTTTGATACTTGTTCTCTGCCCTTGAACCTGGAAAACCTTGTGGCTATGGCAGAAGTCACATTATAGTGATAGGCTAAGTCATCAAAGGTCATACAGATTCTGCGTGATTTATTTGGGACACCTACTCTTATAACCCAACTACCGGCCGGGCGCAGTGGCTCATGCCTGTAATCCCAGCATTTGGGAGGCTGAGGCAGGTGGATCACAAGGTCAGGAGATCGAGACCATCCTGGCTAACACGGTGAAACCCTGTCTTTACTAAAAAATACAAAAAATTAGCCGGGCATGTTGGCGGGCGCCTGTAGTCCCAGCTACTTGGGAGGCTAAGGCAGGAGAACAGTGTAAACCTGGGAGGCGGAGCTTGCAGTGAACCGAGATTGCGCCACTGCACTCCAGACTGAGAGAGAGAGCAAGACTCCATCTCAAAAAAAAGAAAAAAAAGAAGAAAAAAAAAAGGAATCCAGCTACCATTCTGTAAAGAAACTCACACAGCCGCATGGAAGGGCCATGTATGGGTGTTCCAGCTTACAGCTTCAGGTTATAGCTGACAGCATGGGTCAACCACCAGTTATGGCTCATAGATGATTCCAATTAAGTTACCCCATCTTTGAATCTTTCTGAATGAGGCTCCAGATGTCAAGAAACAGAGACAAGCCATCCTGCTGGGCCTTTTCTAAATTTCTCATGCTCAGAATCAGTGAACATGGTAAAATGCTAGTTGTCTTACTCTGCTAAGGGTGAGGTGATTTGTTTTGGTACAATCAAAACCAGGATTTTCTCCACCTGCCTTGATTGTTGTTGTCCAAGTACCTCAGTCCCTCCATAGGCATAGGATTTGGGCACTAAAGCTGCAGCCCAAACCCTTAAGGTTACCATCCATTGAGTGTTTACTGTGTGCAGTGGCAGCTGACACATGTTTTGCTTGCAATTAGTCCTCACAGCACAGGAGGCTATCTTCCTCCTCCTTTCTTTTCTCACTTCCCCACTTGTTTTGCTGAGTTGAGAGGAACTTGGTGATAATCTTTTGCTACCAACTCCATTCTTGAAGGAGCATGGTAGGGGGACCTGGAGCTGCATAGTGGACCTCAGCCCTGCAATGCCTTAGTCTCCCCTAAGCTGCTCCTCATTCCCCATATCCTCACTGCCATGGCATTGCTACCATGCTGAGGGGGTAGAGACGGCATTCTGGGGTCACACCTGGCTCAATAGTAGAGACAGCTGCTCTGCTGTCAGGCTGAGGGAAGCCTGCCCCAGCACCATCCGCTCCATGCCATAGGCATATGAGAGCTGGGCTCAGTTAGTATCAGAGGGGATCCAGCCAAACCCTCTGCATGTTTCTTGTAAATTAGCTCTACCCTTAGCAGTGGACTCATGAGGCTCTCTGGAATGTGCTATTCCATCCTGCACTGATCCAGTTGGCACCTGCCATGGCACCTCTAGTTAGCAAGTTTTCTAATTTCCCTCTCCTGAGAAGGGTGCATGTGCTTGTATGATCAGTAGCCCCAGAAACTACCACTTGAGGCCTTTCTACATGACAGGGGAGAGGTCAGGGTTGACAGAATTCAAAAGTACTTCACTTGGAGCACCTAATGCTCTGGAACAGAGGGTGAACAAGTTAAGCATAGAGACCTGCATCAAGAAGGAAGGACACAGTTCTGGCTGCAGCCTTTCATGAGGGAACACTGGCAAGGCACAGCTCCTGTGGGCCTCATCACCTGACTTTCCGTGCTTTCCTAATAAGAGCTGTGAAGAGGAGGGTTGAGGAATAAAATGTAATGCCAGTAATGGAGGTACCATTCAGATCTCACACAAAGACATGGAAACATTACTTAAAATCTGTCATCTGTAACTTAACTGGAAATGGCATTTACTATTATCAAGGGGGAAAGTGGTTTTGACTAAGCTGGTCACCAGCTTAGAAACCTCTGGTGACTACATGTTGCCCAAAGTACTGATGTTGGAGTTTTATATGGTGTCGAGTGTACTTCAGCCATCTTCCCAGATTGCAGCCTGCTAGTAATCCTGTACTCAAGAGCTAGTAATGTGATTTTGGATAAGGCCTATTCTGGGTCTGCACTTGGTCTTTTGTAAAATGAAGAGCCTAACCTAAATGGTCTTGAGGTTTTCAGAGCTAAAAGTAATCTTAGATTCTATCCTCCTTCACCCCCTAGTGCCCAACACTCTGCTGGGTAACGAGCATGTGCTTGATGGGTACATTGATAGGCTCACCAGGTAAAGCAGACCAAGCCTTTCTGCTCTTTATCATCCCTAAACTTAAAATTTTTCCTTTTGGAAGCTCTTCATGGATTCAAGGAAGGTCTCTTGGCCATTCCTTTTTTTCATAGGGGATAAGTGATGCTCCTTTCTTCCTGAACCTTCTAACACAAGTCATCAAAGCCTAACTTGACATGCATGCCCTGAAGTCCCTTCTCTTGCCTTCTAGGACAGGGCAACTCACAGTTAGTATTTGGTTTTCCTGCCATACAGTTCACTGGCTTCAGGGAATCTGTGGGGAAGAAGGGGACATTCCTGTTGGTTTGTACATTTTTGAGATTCAGCCAAACAATAGTGAGCTAAGACTTCCTTAAGCTGAGATAAGGGCCTTTGCTCCATTTCCTGAACATTTCTCTAATGTTGCCCTTTCCACAAGAGCAGGAACTGGGTCTTATTTCTATTTGTATGTCCAGCATCTAGCACAGTAACTCTTAAGTGGATGCTCACAAATACTTATTTTGAGCAAAGCAAAAAGGAATTGTTTTTCATTCCTGCCTCTAACTGTTGAAAATATTGGCCATGCATGGTGACTCAGGCTTGTAAATCCAGCACTTTGGGAGGCTGAGGGAGGATGATTGCTTGAGACCAGGAGTTCGAGACCAGCCCGGGCAACTTAGTGAGACCCTCTCTCTACAACAACACAAAATCAGCTTGGCATGGTAGCATGAGCCTGCAGTCCCAGCTACTTGGGAGGCTGAGGTGGGAGGATCACTTGAGCCCAGGAGTTCAAGGTTGCAATGAGTTAAGATTGCACCACTGCCCTTTTGCGCCAGTTGCTGCTGTGGCAGGTCCATGTGTGCAGTGAGTAGCACTCTTCCTGGCCCAGTAGCACCGAAGCCCCGGGTTTGACTGAGTCTGTGCTGCGATGGACCCCAACACCATTATCGAGGCCCTGCAGGGCACCATGGACCCAGCCCTGCGAGAGACCTTGGAGCGCCAGCTCAATGAAACACACAAGTCTCTGAATTTTGTCTCACCGCTGCTCCAGATTACTGTTGGAACAACTGGATTTACCTGTGAGGCAGGTGTTACGTATTTGAAAAATATAACACAGTATTGGCTTGGTCGAGAAACAGCACAAGGGTATATATCCCCTTATACTATTCCAGAAGAAGATTGCCATTGTATTTGAGAAAATATTGTAGAAGCCATTATCCATTCTCCTGAGCTCATCAGGGTACAGCTTACTACATGCATTCATCACATCATCAAACATGATTATTCAAGCTGCTGGACAGCCACTGTGGACAAAATTGGCTTTTATCTTCAGTACGATAACAGTGCTTGTTGGCTAGGAATTCTTCTTTGCCTTTATCAGCTTGGAAAAATTATGAGTATAAAAAACTAGAGGAGTGGAGTCCATTAGTAGTAGCAATGCAGCATTTTCTGCCAGTTCTAAAGGATCATTTTATCCAGCTTCTTTCTGACCAGTCTGATCAGTCTGTCATCATCCAGAAACAAATATTCAAGATCTTCTATGCTCTTATTCAGCATATACTGCCACTGGAACTGACAAACCAACAGAACCTGACAGAATGGATAGAAATTTTGAAGACTGAAACACTTCGAATTGAAGAAGATGATCGACCTGAGTTACCATAGTGAAAATGCAAGAAGTGGGCCTTACATATTTTAGCAAGACTTTTTGAAAGATATGAAAGCCCTGGCAATGTTTCCTAGGACTATAGTAAGTTGGCTGAAGTATTTCTGAAGGCATTTGTTGTTGGTGTCCAGCAAGTTTTATTAAAGGTGTTATAACAATACAAGGAGAAGCAATATATGGTTCCTCAAGTTTTACAACAGACATTAAATTCTATTAATCAAGGAGTTTCTCATGCTCTCACCTGGAAGAAACTGAAACCCCATATACAAGGCATTATCCAAGATGTTATTTTTCCATTGATGTGTTATACAGATGCTGATGAGGAACTTCGGGAAGAAGACCCTTACGAATATATAAGCATGAAGTTTAATGTGTTTGAAGATTTCATTCCTTTTACCACTGCTGCCCAGAAGCTTTTGTTTACAGCCCGTAGTAAGAGGAAACAGGTACTTCAAAAGACTATGGGATTTTGTTACCGGATTCTTACAGAACCAAATGCTGACCTTTGAAAAACAGATGGAGCCCTGCATATGATTGGGTCTTGAGCTGAAATACTTCTGAAGAAGAAGATCTATAAAGATCAGATGGAATACATGTTGCAGAATCATGTATTCTTTCTCTTCAGCAGTGAACTAGGCTACGAGAGCAAGGGCTTGCTGGGTGCTTCACTATTTTTGTGAAGTAAAGTTCTAAAGTGATCAGAACCTTCAGACAGCTTTAGAGCTAACAAGATGTCTGATTGATGATAGAGACATGCCTGTGAAAGTGGAAGCTGCCATTGTCTTTCAAGTATTGATCAGCAATCAAGAAAAATTTAAAGAATATATCACACCATTCATCAGACCTGTAATGCAGGCTCTTCTTCATATTATAAGAGAAACAGAAAATGATGACCTTACCAATGTAATTCGGAAAATGATCTGTGAAAATAGCGAAGAAGTTACTCTTGTTGCAGTAGAAATGGCACAATAGTTGGCAATGACATTTAGCCAAGTAATCCAGATCAGTCCTGATAAAGAAGGTAGTGATGACAAAGCAGTTACTGCTATGGGAATTCTGAATACAGCTGACACACTTCTTAGTTGTAGTTGAAGATCATAAAGAGATAACCCAACAGCTTGAGGGAATCTGCTTACAGGTCATTGGTACTGTTTTACAACAGCATGTCTCAGAATCCTATGAGGAGATATTCTCTTTAGCGCGTAGCCTGACATGTCAACAAGTGTCTCCACAAATGTGGCAGCTACCACCCCTTGTATTTGAAGTCTTTCAGCAAGATGGCTTTGATTACTTTACAGATATGATGCCGCTCCTTTATAATTATGTAACAGTTCTTAGCAAGACATTTCTGTCTGATACCCAGTATCTTGAAATGATATACAGTATGTGCAAAAAGGTTCTTACAGGAGTTGCAGGAGAAGATGCAGAGTGTCATGCGGCAAAATTGTTAGAGGTCATCATTCTGCAGTGCAAAGGGCATGACATTGACCAGTGCATTTCCTTATTCGTGCAAGCAGCCTTAGAAAGACTGACGAGAGGTTAAGACAAGTGAACTTTGAACTATATGTCTGCAAGTTGCAATTGCAGCTTTGCATTATAATGCATCCCTATTACTCAATACCTTAGAAAATCTTCACTTCCCTAATAATGTTTAACCAGTTACAAATAATTTTATTAGACAGTGGCTTAATGATGTTGACTGTTTCTTGAGGCTTCATGACAGAAATATGTGTGGTCTCAGTCTCTGTGCTCTTATTGATAATGGAACAGACACCCCAAGGTTTGAATCAGGTTTCTGGACAGATTTTGCCAGCTTTTATCCTTTTATTGAATGGATTGAAAAGAGCATATGCCTGCCATGCTCTTTTGTCCAAAAATGACAGTGATGATGATGAAGCTGAAGATGATGATGAAACCGAGGAACTGGGGAGTGATGAAGATGATATTGATAAAGATGAGAAAGAATATTTGGAGATTCTGGCTAAGCAGGCAGGTGAAGATGGAGATGGTGAAAATTGGGAAGAAGATGATGCTGAAGAAACTGCTCAGGAAGGCTATTCCACAGTCATTGATGACGAAGATAACCCTGTTGTTGAGTATCAGATATTTAAAGCTATCTTTCAGACTATTCAAAATCATAATCCTGTGTGGTATCAGTCTCTGACTCATGGTCTTAATGAAGAACAAAGAAAATAGTTACAGATGTAGCAACTCTGGCTGATCAAAGAAGAGCAGCCCATGAATCCAAAATGATTGAGACGCACAGAGGATACAAATTCAGTGCTCCAGTTGTGCCAAATTCTTTCAATTTTGGAGGCCCAGCACCAGGGATGAATTGATTTATCTCTTTCTTTCCTACTGTGTGATTGTAGTGAAGAGCTTGTGTTCCTCCTAGTAGTGGTTCCAGAACCGGTTCATGTTATCTATTCTAAACTAATGATCAATAGATGGACAGAAAAAAAAATCACAACAATAATCCCGGGAGATAGGACCTGACCATGCAACCTGGCACTGGAAAAGAAACCGGCGGGATTTTGGGGGTGGGGAGGATTGGAGGTACCTTAGGGGGTGTATTTTCTTTATTTTTTGAAGAAAGTAAGATCCTGACTCTGAAGCTTCAAAGTGACACTGTGGAAATCTGACACAAGAGGGGATGTCATGAAGGCAACTTTTCTTTTTCTGAGGAAAAAATAGGCATGGGCTACTTAAAATGTCTCATTTACAGTATAAAACTCAAAGGTAGATGTAATTTTTAAACCTGTGAGAATTTGTTCAATTTCTGTCTCTTCCTCACCATTGGGTATCTGTTCTTTATATGTAAATAAGGTAAGGTAATTTGATAGCCTTATTCAATCATCATTTTTATTCATCATTGTTCCTATGTAGATTATTGGACATTTATTATAGCACAACATAACTGATTATAAAACTCTGTAAATGAGTTAGCACTTTCAAATTGAAACAAGCCTGCTAGCCTACGTATAAAACAGCAAAAAGTTTGCTGTTTATAAAAAGATGTAATGGGGTTGGGGGCAAGGGTAATTTCAAGTTATTGATTTAAAAATGGACTAGCAATTTTGTACCCGGTGACTTTGTGGTCCACTCACTTCTGATAGGGACTTGAATTTGGTATGTAAAAATGGGTTGGTGGTATTTCATTGCTGCTAAAAATGACAACTCCCTCTGTGTCCTGTTTTTCTTAAAGCTGTCAGTGTAGAAGTAGGTATTTAAATACCAGACTTTGTGGCACATATACACCATGGAATACTATGCAGCCATCAAAAAGGATGAGTTTGCGTCCTTTGTAGGGACGTGGATGCAGCTGGAAACCATCATTCTTAGCAAACTATCACAAGAACAGAAAACCAAACACCGCATGTTCTCACTCATAGGTGGGAACTGAACAATGAGATCACTTGGACTCAGGAAGGGGAACATCACACACAGGGGCCTATCATGGGGAGGGGGGAGGGGGGAGGGATTGCATTGGGAGTTATACCTGATGTAAATTATGAGTTGATGGGTGCAGCACACCAACATGGCACAAGTATACATATGTAACAAACCTGCACGTTATGCACATGTACCCTACAACTTAAAGTATAATAATAATAAATAAATTAAAAAAAAAATAAGAAAGGTGGTATCTAGACCATGTTAATTGGATATGAAGTTCTACTGTTAAAGAGTTGATCTAAGAGTATGGCTAAACATCTATATGTGCAATCTATTAAAAGAACTTAATTCAGCTATTATGTCTTGATTTGACTGCAGTTTTAAAACAACATAACAATTTATAACAATTATAACAATTTTTTCCTCATTGGCCTGTTTTTAATCCTGTACCTAGAAAGAGTACAAAATGCACACTTCGAAAATTGATATTTAACACTTACCCACTCCCCGTTCCCCATCTCTTCTACCCTTCTTGTTGATTGTGGTATCTGATCTTAACTAGATAGGCTGAAGGCATGTGGTTTCCTCCAAAAACACTACTGATACCACTGCAAAAACAAGCCAGCAAAAGAGAGTGTAGAGAGGTTGGCTTGCTTCCCTTTCTTCCTAACTGCATGTTGAAAAATAAGCCTTTATTGATCTTAAACATCTGTCAGATGAGTCATCATTGGGTTATTTTTATATACATGTATATACAAAATATTTCAAATTGAAAGCAACATCTTAATGGATTCAAAACTATTACAAGCTGTTGTCTAAAACAGATGAGAAAATGTATAACTGTAAAAACAAATGTACATATTGATGTTTAAAATGCATAATTAAGAAAAAAAAAGATTGCAACACTGCACTTTGTCTCAGCCATGTGGACAAATCACCTATTTGGGCACATTTTCACCCTGACTTCTTTCTGTTCAAGCCTTTACAGTAACCACCAGACAGTCCCCCCTCACCCCCACCCCCATGCGAAAACTGTTGTTGCCTGGGAAACAGAATAAGACCTGTCTCAGAAAAGAAAATTCAGAGGTCCGGCCTTACGCATAAACAAAATAGACATCTGTCCCCATGACTCATGATGTGATTTTTAGAGTGCCTATAAGGCCTCGGGCTCCCATATTTATTCTCTGCTTCTGTAGGATCAAGCTCCCAGATATTTGAAATTCCTTTAACAAGGGTAAAGTCTTCATTATATAAAGCACTAAACATGTGGTTGCTGCTGTGAACAGTAACCTATTGACCTGTATGTGCTCTAAGCCAGTGCTTCTCAGATTTTAATGTGCATACAGATCACCTGAGGGTCTTGTTAACATGCAGATTCTAACACAGTAGGCATGGGGTAGGCTCATGGCTTTGTATTTCTCACAAACCCCCAGGAAGGCTCTAAGCTAGAGCACCTCAACTGAGAGTGCATCCAACGTATCCATGATGCTACTAAAAAGTTTAGATTCAAGACCTCCATTATAGGCCTACTAAATGAGCACCTCCAGAGTAAACACCAGGTATGAGTGTGTGTGTGTGTGTGTGTGTGTGTGTGTGTGTGTGTGTGTGTGTGTGTATATAAATATATTCTCGATACATTTATATATATATAAAAATATATATTCTTGGTACATTTATATATATAATAAATATATTCTCGATACATATATAGTGGGTTTAATGCTCATTTGAAGGGCAAAGAGCAACTGATGTTTCAGTTTTTTCCAGGGGCTGTTTCTGGCTCTTTTGACATCATGTGAGTGGGGATTATTCCAGGCGGGCTCTGGTTTGGGAGTGCTACATGAAACATCCCTCCCAGCAAATTTCTCTAATATCTCTAACATACCTCCTCTACCGGTGATTCCAATGTGCTCCTCTGTGTAAGAACCATTGCCAAGATTAGTTTATCTTGATGGGAAGTTCTAGCATGAGGGTAGGGGTGGGTGGGGGTACTGTCTAGTGGTCACCGTAAAGGCTTGAACAGAGAGGAGTTAGAATTCTGGGATAAAAATGTGCCTAAATGGGTGATTCGTGCACATGGCAGAGACAGAGCTGGAGAATGAGCAAGAAGAGGCTGGACAAATGTCCTTGCCTTCATTTGTGTTTTTTAGCTTTAATGTTTCATCTTGATCAACTTTCTCATCACCTCACCCTTCGGGTAAGCTGCCCTAGAAATCAGTGGGAGAGCAGTTTTGGGGTGGGGGTTAGGGAGGAGCAGCAGAAATCTACCCTTAATGCTCATTTGAAGGGCAAAGAGCAAATGATGTTTCAGTTTTTCCAGGGGCTGTTTCTGGCTCTTTTGACATCATGTGAGTGGGGATTATTCCAGGCAAGCTCTGGTTTGGGAGTGCTACATGAAACATCCCTTCCAGCAAATTTCTCTAAAGAGTGGTTGGTACTTACATTACGAATGAGTTCAGTGAAAACTGTGGTCTCTAGCTAAATATGGAAAACAGAGTTTTTAGATGGCAGCTGCCCAAAGGGTTTGTAACTCTTTTTCTATAACAAGCTCAGTTGAGAACTTGAGATTTTCTAAGGAGAAACATTTGAAAGGGTCTTGGTGATGGAGGCAAAGTAACATGTACAGCAAGAGGCAGAGATGACTCCAGAATGCCTGCATCATTGCTTGGGGCAGGAGACCACCTGCTAGCCAGGTGGCATATTAAGATTAAGAATAAGCTAATTGCCTACTTTTTTAATGCTTGTGAAATTATTATTTGCAAATAAATGAGCCACCCAGGTACAGCTCAAGTACTTGCAGGTGGAATGAATCACTGCAGGGAGAAAGTACTCAGGGGAAAAGTGGGTTATATTAATAGCAATGTCCAGCCCCCTTGACTATGTGTGAAGCCATCACAGCACTCCCAGCTGAGTCATGACACTCTGCTATAGAAAGGCAGCAGGTGAGTGGGGAGGGCAGGTGACCCGAAATAACACATGAGCCTACTGAGACTGGGCTTCGCTCTCCATGGTGCTAGCAGAGCAACTTTGCACTCTATAGCTCAGTCTATATTCTGGATACACTTACCTGCTCTGTGTTTTATGTTTAGTTCCAGGCCTAAAGAAGGAGAATATGGTCAAGGCCACATCCTAAAAATCAACAGACATCTATAGCCTGGACTTCTCTCTTCTCCCCAGGTGGTCCCTGTAGCCATGGCCACAATGCCTACACTTTTGATGGAGCTATTGGCCACCGGAGTGGGTGGAGTATTATTTGGGAACAGGGGAAATCAACTTTGCTTAGAAGCTTACAGTCAATAGTAAGGGATTTAAGAAAGGCTGGGGTCGTGTCTCTTGTCTTTTAAATTCTTTGCTTAGAAAATTGTATGAGAGAGTATCTTAATCCCCCTTCTGCAGTATCCCTCTCTCTGATTGTGGTTTCTTCTTCTGGCTGTCAATGAATGTTTTTGCCTGTAACTGGTGATGTCTCTGGCCTGGGGTATGTTTACTTGTTCTTAAGTGGATAAAACTTTAGCTGATGCTCTTGGGAGGAAACTTCCAGAACTTTCTCACATTCATGCCATTACCCTCCTTCATCACTAAACATTTGTATGCAGGGGATATCAGGTTAAAATGAATAAAAAGAAATTGCAAAGGATAAGCTAAGAGGTGAGCCCCAGACACTTATCATCAGCTAAACATCTATTGTCTGAATTATTACTTCCCAGCCCAGGGGCTGTCATGATGCTCAAGCCAGAGCTAAGGTCAATTATCTGGTTTTCTGTACCTATACATATATGAGATCTCCGTGGTGCTAGCAGAACATTTGCGTTCTCTGGCTAAATCTGTGTTCTTGATACACTTAACCTGCTCCATTTTATGTTTAGTTCTCAGCCTGTAGGAGGAGAATATGGTCAAGACCACATCCTAAAAATCGACAGACACCTGGAATCTAGACTTCTCCCTTCTCCTCAGGTGGTCACTGTAACCATGGCCACAATGTCCACACCATTGATGGGCCAGCCCCAGGTTGTAACTGGTGCCCCTGGTTGTAACTGGTGGACAGCTACCACTTTCCAGCCTGGCCTCCAGACCTTTCAGATATAAGTTCTGCCACATTTCTTAATCTGCTCTTCAGAGATGCTCCCAAAGCTGCCATGGGTAAAAGTTGGCTCTGTAGATTCAGGTTTTGGGAGCCTGTGCCTTTGGTTGTAGATTTTCCAGGTACCTTTCTCTATTTTCTTATTTTTGACCATACTGGAATTAGGCTTTGATTATTCATCCCTTTTCTTGGACTAGCTGAGTTAATCTGAAGCAATTTGGCCTCTGAGTCCCAGTTTCCTTATTTATACGTTGAGGGGATACCCTTCTATTTTTGTTATTCTGTGAAATGAGATATAAACTTTCTCATTATAACTTGATAATATATTGAGATTGGGGGGAGGAATGCATTATTGTATAAAACAAGATTTGTGGATTTTAAGTTAATGGGTAGATTCCAAATATAAAGGCTCTTTTTCTCTAAATTGATCATTTGCTGAATTTTTCCTACTTAACATACCATTATAAATATTAGGGGAAGAATGTTTCTGGAATAACATGATTTTTGGCACTCTTTTATTTCATTTATGTGATAAATCTCATTGAGATAAACACATTATGCCAGTAGATAAGACTTTGGTTTCTTTTTTTTTTTTTTGGCTTAGATAAATGCTTTTACTGCTAGGGGTATTAAAATGTCACCTGATTTGGAGTCATCAGTCTCCTAGAAGAAGAATTGAAAATGCTTAACAAATAATTCACAAGAGGCAGAAGATAACTGGGCTGACTTGAACCAGGACGGTTTGGGTCTGTAGGCAGAATTTAGACAAAGGTATTGATCAGAAAGACAGGACTAACAGTGGATCCATTTGACAAGAAAGATGCAAACCAGGGACCTGGGAAGACCTGATAAATCTTCCAAGGATTGTGTTTCTCTAACCCTGGGCTAGGGGCAGTTGTGGCTTTTGAAGCTCCTAAAGGTAAATGCTTCTCTGGTTAGTTGCACCCAGTCAGGCTGGGCCTGGGCTCTGTAGAGTGCCCTTGTCCCTGGGAAGGAATGCACTTGCCCACCAGGAGCCCTGGGTCCTCCTGTAGGAGGACCCAAATCCCTCCTCCCTGGGGGATTTGAGGTCCATTGCAAAGGTTCTGGCACTGTTGAGTCAGCAGGGTTAGCCTCTCATGACAAGCTCCAGCTCTCTCTGTTTATCATCTGCCTCAGTGGCCAAGCCTCTGGGGAGCAGTCCTGGCTGCAAGGACTTTGCTGCATCTCAAACTTGGGCCACCTTCCAAACCTGGCTTTCTGTTATTTTGTGCCTACTATGCTCCATACTGTGGGTAAGGGGCTTTAGATGTGATCCCTTTTAAGCCACAGAGGCCCCGTCAGGTAGGTGTTATCTCTGCTTGACAGAAAAAGAAACTGAGACTCAAAAAGGAACAAAAGTTTACATGGCCAGTAAGTGGCAGAGCTGGGGGTTGAATCCAGCTCTGTCTCACTACAAATCTCTTGCACTTTTTTACCATAGCTGCCAAACATTATCTTGGAAAAATGAACATTTTAGTGGTTTTTCAGTAGAGCTTTTCAGTGGCCTTATATTCATGCTTGATTTCCACTGGAAAAGCTAGCACATGATGGAAATGTTGGAAGTAGGGAAAGAATAGAAGACAGGGGCACCAAAAGAGGACATACCACTCAGATAAGATGTGATGTGAAACCCATCTTTTGAGCATGAACAGATGGCATAGTTGTGCCTAGAATTTCCACATTGCCTTTGGCTGTATGGGTCTTTTTAATGGGATATCTAAGAAATTCTAACATCTTTTCTTGATTAGTAAAACTAGTATTTGTTCATGAAAGAAAGGGAACCATGAAATGATTTTAACCTGTAACCTACATAATGTTTGTAGCTTTAGAAGCACTTACTGTTTCCCTTGGGCCAAGCATGTTTGCCTAAATATTATTTAAATAGTGCCTCCTTGTCTTTGGTGGATGAGGTAGGGACTCTAAGGGTGAAATTCTCATTCCACAGGGGTTTTGTTTACTTTGTGGTTCACAAAGGACAAGGGGCTCTTTAAAATTTTTTTCCTCAGCAATCTGGGGACTAGAATCATTAAAATAGCAGGGTTCCTAGAAGTCATTTAGGTTATAAATTAAAATTTATTCTCCTGGTCAAAGAAAACCTTTGCATGCAGCCCATGTTGATTGAGGGCCTATTATGTGCTAGGCACAGCACTGCAGCTTTGCAGGACTTAGTTACTTTGCTTGCCTGCCCCCTCTCCAGCCTTCTCTCGCACCACCTCCTCTTGCTTCCCAAGCTCCCAGCTCCAAACACTTGAACTTCTTTGAGCTTTTGAACATGCTAAGTCCCTCCTTCCCTCTGGGCCTTTGTCTATGATGTTCCTTCAGCCTGGAATCCTCCTTCTCCACTGTATTCTCTGATGGCTTTTCCTCCTCCCTCACACATACTCCCCTTACAGATTACCCCCAGAGGGGGAAAAACCTCATTCTCCATCTTGCTTTCTTTCTGAGCACATTGTTTTTTTTTTTTTTTATATCCTTCCAAACACTTCTAATTTGTAAATATGTACTTGTTTCCTTATTTATTCTCTTTCTCTTCTACTAGTCTTTAAACTGTGTGGGGGCAAAGGCCAAGTCTGATTTGCTCACCAGAATATCCTCAGCATTTAGCATGATTCCTGGCATGTAGTAGGCAGGGACTCAGTAAATACAGTCATGTGCCACATAACCTTTCACTCAACAACAAACCATGTAAAGGACGGTGGTTCCCAAATGTTATAATACCATATTTTTACTGTGTCTTTTCTATGTTTAGGTATTTGCAGATACACAGATACTTACCATTGTATTATTACAGCTTACAGCATTTAGTGCAGTAACAAGGCGTACAGGTTTGTAGCCTAGGAGCAACAGTCTATACCACATAGCCTGGGATTATAGTAGGTATCCCATCTAGGTTCATATGAGTATACTCTATGATGCTCACACAAGGATGGAATCACCTAAAAATGTATTTCTCAAACTGTATGTTATTGTTAAGTGACACATGATGGTATTTATTGATTTTTGAATAGGTATATCTCCAATTGATGAAACAAAAGGTCAGAGAGGTCATGTGACTTCTCAAAGTTACTCACCTAGTGAGTGGCAGAGGTATGACACTAATCTAGTTCCTGACTTTCAAATCCAGTGTTGCTTCACTTTACAGTGTTGTGTGACTTTTATTTTAAGAACATAGCTTTCCTGCCACACTGTTGGGATGATAGAAGTAGATTCTTTTGGTTGTAATAGTTATGTCTTAGCTCAAGAAATGAGAAAATGAAAGAACAAGGTACCCAGGCACACTAGACCAAGAACACTCTGAGGGAGACAACAACATGTTCTCTATTAGCTGGGAGCTTCTTGGGCTCAGGAGTCATAGCTTTCCAAAGGCTGGCAGGGCTGTGGCCAGAGAGAATCATGTAGCATGATTTAGTCAACTCAGAGAGAAGGCTGGATTGACTCCTTTTTCTGTGTCCCAGAGCAGACAGCACATGGCTTTGTCTTCTGAGGATACGTGGGCCATGAGGACACATATTGAACAGCCCTTTAGGTGAGTGAGAAGGTTGATTTGGCAGCATGAGAATGCAGAGAGCTGCCTGCTCTCTTGCTGTGCCTGAAATGACCTTTTTGTGCATGAAATGAGAGATACTGAGCATGGCTGTTGGAGGCCAGTAGGCTCTAAAGAGGTAGAAGAGACATCTGGAACAAGCTCTAGAAAGTAGGCTTTTGATCTCCCCCAGGATGCTGATAAACAAAGACTATTTTCCCTTTCCTCTGATGAAAAGCTTTATTGTGGTTTTCACTCATTGTGAATCATGATGTTAGAGTGGCATTGTTCTGCCTCTTGGCTTGCAGTTGAGACTGCTGCGTCAGGCCTGAGCTGGTGCCCCAGAGTCCCTCCAGAGTTCTTGCTTTGCCAAGGCCGAGCTAGCAGAACTGTGGGAGGAGTGATAGGCCTGCACATCTCCAAAGCCCCCTTTGGATTCAGCAGTTAATTTCTGGGTTCTGCATTTAACACAGATCCAAATGCTTTTTTAAAAAAAAATTTTTTCTTTTTCAGACAGAGTCTCACTCTGTCATCCAGGCTGGAGTGCAGTGACAGGATCTCAGCTCACTGCAACCTCCGCCTGCCGGGTTTAAGCAATTCTCATGCCTCAGCCTCCTGAGTAGCTGGAGCTACGGGTGCGTGCCACCACACCCAGCTACTTTTTTTAGTATTTTTTTTTTCTTTAGTAGAGATAGGGTTTCACCATGTTGGCTAGGTTGGTCTCAAATCCTGACCTCAAGTGATCCACCCGCCTCGGCCTCCCAAAAGGCTGGGATTACAGGCCCGAGCCACTACACCTGGCCCCAAATGTTTTTAGATAAAAATTAATTATTTGCTTTATCTCTTCCTGCTAATCAGTGTCTTTCACAGCTCATGTTCTCTTTTCTCCTTCTGTGATGTCTTCCTTGACTTTTTTTTCCCTTTTTTTGAAAGCTTTCTTCCTAGGACAGGCACTTAAACAAGTGCTTTGCTTTACTTCTTCTCACATATGTTCAGCTTCCTCCCCTAAATACAGGGAATGCTCCCCAGGGAAGATCCCAGGGCTCATACAACATGTTGTTCCTTCTAAGACACACAGTGCTGTGGTTTGCCATGTGCTCCATGGACTTAGACTTAAATCACAGATAGTGACAGCAGGAAGGGATTTGTTGGTCATCTTGTCAAGAAGTTTCCACCCTGGGCTGTGGGCAAGTTTGGGAAAGGGGTGGGGTAGATGGAGTTCCTTCCTCTCCTACCCTAAGTAGCCATTCTTTGTTTTACATATCGAACTTCTATTTAAATTGTTGCTTGATTAAAAGGCTCATGGCAGCCCGGCGCAGTGGCTTATGCCTGTAATCCCAGCACTTTGGGAGGCCGAGGTGGGCGGATCACCTGAGGTTGGGAGTTCCAGACCAGCCTAACCAACATGGAGAAACCCCCTCTGGTAAAAATACAAAATTAACCAAGCGTGGTGGTGCATGCCTGTAATCCCAGCTACTCGGGAGGCTGAGGCATGAGAATCGCTTGAATCCAGGAAGCGGCGGTTATGGTGAGCCGAGATCGCGCCATTTTACTCCAGCCTGGGCGAATGAGCAAAACTCCATCTCAGAAAAAGAAATAAAAAGGCCAGGCGCAGTGGCTCACGCCTGTAATCCCAGCACTTTGGGAGGCCGAGGCGGGCGGATCACGAGGTCAGGAATCGAGACCATCCTGGCTAACACGGTGAAACCCCATCCCTACTAAAAATACAAAAAATTAGCTTGATGTGGTGGCGGGCGCCTGTAGTCCCAGCTACTCGGGAGGCCGAGGCAGGAGAATGGTGCGAACCCGGGAGGCAGAGCTTGCAGTCAGCCGAGATTGCACCACTGCACTCCAGCCTGGGCAACAGAGCGAGACTCCGTCTCAAAACAAAACAAAACAAAACAAAACAAAACAAAGGCTCATGGCTTAAAACCATGGTTTCACAAACTCTATTCTAATTCAAATCCTCCAAGGAGGCAATGGTGATCTAAATGAATCCTTATAGAAATTCTTAGAGGGAATTCTGTTGTTTTTAATTCTGTCTGAATTGTATTCATATGGTAGAATGTTTACAGGATTCTGTACAAGTATATGTATATTTTAATATGTGCCCATAATACACACACACATATGTATGTATATGTGTAAGGCCAGATTCCAATGCTCATATATTTAAAGAAGCAGTTGATATCCTTCTATCTAGAAGTAATCTTGCATTGCCTTTTAGTGTGCTACTTAATCTTTTTTTTTCTCTTAAAGTTATTTTACTTTGCCTTGAATTGTAATTAGTTGCGTACATTTCTTTCTCTGCTATACTCTAAGCTTTTTAAGGTCTAAGATACTTAACTCTTTACCTTTGTAACCTCTATAACACCTAATAATGTGCTCTGCCACACATGCAATTAAGGAATCTGTAGTTTATTTGAGAAGAATAATAAACTAGAAAAAAATTGACACGATGGCCGGGCGCGGTGGCTCAAGCCTGTAATCCCAGCACTTTGGGAGGCCGAGGTGGGCGGATCACAAGGTCAGGAGATCGAGACCACAGTGAAACCCCGTCTCTACTAAAAATACAAAAAATTAGCCGGGCGCGGTGGCAGGCGCCTGTAGTCCCAGCTACTCAGGAGGCTGAGGCAGGAGAATGGCGTGAACCCAGGAGGCGGAGCTTGCAGTGAGCCCAGATCGCGCCACTGCACTCCAGCCTGGGCAACAGCGTGAGACTCCGTCTCAAAAAAAAAAAAAAAAAAATTGACACGGAGGCCCAGCTGGTAAGATGTTATTATGAAGTCGAATATATAGTATATTATTATGAAGCCAAAATTTCATACTTGGGCCTCATAAGAACCTAATTTGTTTTTCATACAGAAAAATGTCACATGACTAAGATTGTAGCTTGGCCAACTATCTCACAGATGTATGCTGTTATTCACAAGATGGGACAGAGAAGATGGTACTGATGGCTCAGTGCAAATTAACTTCCATCACTGAAAAAAACAACTTTAGTTATAGGGCTTATTATAGAAGGCCAGTAATATCAGTGATATAAAGGACTGCTTGTGAGTTAGATGCTAGAGACCACTCTTGCACTAATGATCTAGAATGTGGGTTGTTAACATGGACTATTGAGTCTTGACAGAACTCAACTCAATGCAAATTAAATTGAATTGAATTTATAAAGACAAGGGTTAGGGAAAGTAGCCATGTGACCAACCAGTCAGTAAGAAATGTGAGCATTGGCAGATTTGTATGGTGTCAATTCTCGGTGTCAAATCATTTTCTAAATTGTAAAATGACAGGAAAGAGATATGGTATGTTGAGTAACATAATTCAGACAACATTTATTGAATGTCTACTATCTATAAGGTATTACTATGTATAAGACACTATCTTTAACTATCTAGAAGGTATTAAGATTCAAAAGATGGAGCTTCTTACTTCCAAGAACCTATAACTCCCTTTGACAGTCCTGTTTCACAAATTCTTCACTACGTAAGTAGACATTATCAACTTTCAACACACTTAAGGTTGAGATTTCTCAGCAGTTATCACTGTTTTTCATCTTAAAGGACAGTTGCCTTCCAGGATCTGACCCACCCTTTCAGTCTTCCACTCTTCATCTCTGGCCTGCACACTTACAGCTAGGGGAATGGTTACATTCTATCTAGTTTTGCTCATGGTAATTTTTGGTCATGAGGGAGATGCTAAAAAATTTCTGAAAAAACAACACACACACACACAGAAAAGGGGGTGATAGGTTTATGTATTATAAGAATTATTGCATGGAAACTTGACTTAATTTAGGTCCCTGTGGGAAGTATTAGAATATGACATTTAAGTGTAAGTATATTATAATTTCCTGATAGGCACTAATGACCTTAATGAAACTTCACTTCTAACTAGTGATTAGGATTTACAGTGGGAATAACGTGACCCTAATTAATGGAGGTATTTTTGTGCTTCTTCGCTGTTACCCTTGTTTGTTCTTTAGCCATGACACAAACAACAGGTTGCTTTAGCTTTTGGATTAAGTGTTCCTCTGCACACAAATGATGAGATTTTTGTGACCTTGCTTTTATTTATTTATTTAGAGACGGAGTCTCACTCTGTTGCCCAGGCTAGAGTGTAGTGTGCAATCTTGGCTCACTGCAACCTCTGCCTCCCGGGTTCAAGCGATTCTCCTGCCTCAGCCTCCCACGTAGCTGGGATTACAGGCACCTGCCACCACACCTGGCTAATTTTTGTATTTTTAGTAGAGAAGTAGAGACGAGGTTTCACCATGTTTCCCAGGCTGGTCTCGAACTCCTGGCCTCAATTGATCTGCCTGTCTTGGCCTTCCAAAGTACTGGGACTGCAGGTGTGAGCCACCACGCCTGACCACACCTTGCTTTTAAATCTAGTACTTACATGAAGATTTTGAGGGGCAGGGCTATCTTTTGACCTCTCTGTAAACAGTATGGAAAGAACTTGCTTTTCTTGTTGACACTGACTTTTGCCCTCCTTCAATAATTAAAAAAAGACTGTAATTTTTAAATTTGTGGGGAAATTGGGCACTTCTTGGTTAATTGGCAATATTTACATGCTACAATTAGTCTCATTATGCTTCGATTATGTTAATTAAATTCTTGTCCTGGAGAGCAGGCATTCACTCATTTTTCTTCCCTGCATCCCTCCAAATGTGCTTCTGGAAGCTGCTTCCTTGTGGTTTTGTGAGCACATGGAGCAGAATCCTTGTTTTTTATTTGTATATCCCCAGCACTATTCTGACATATAATGCATACTTAATAAATGTTTGTTGAGTTGAATCAAACAGGTAGAGACATAGTTTGGAAAATTCATGATGGTAACTCCAGTGACTTCTAAACTTGTTTTCCAGGTACAACAAACGCTAGCCCATACAAATGCTTTGCAGGTCTTCCCATTCCCATCCATCTTACTGCATTATTAAAATAAATAACAATCTTCATGAAAGAAGAGAGATGGAAGAAAGGAAGAAAACTATTTGTTTATTTATTTTTTTGAGATGGAGTCTTGCTCTGTTGCCAGGCTGGAGTGCAGTGGTGCGATCTCGGCTCACTGCAACCTCTGTCTTCCAGGTTCAAGTGATTATCCTGCTTCAGCATCCCAAGTAGCTGGGATTGCAGGCATGCACCACCTTGCCCAGCTAATTTTTTGGTATTTTTAGTAGAGACAGGGTTTCACTATGTTGGCCAGGATGGTCTCGATCTCTTGACCTCATGATCCACCTGCCTTGGTCTCCCAGAATGCTGGGATTGCAGGCATGAGCCACTGCACCCAACTGGAAGAAACCTATTTGAATGCCAGTTTTATGCCGGGCACAGTGTTAGAAACTTTTACATACAGTATCTTATTTATCACCAAGGTGTTTTTTCACTTGCCCCAACAGGTTATTTTTATCAAAAATCCAGCTAAACCAAAAAAGGAATTGTAACTTGGCTTGCTGGAAATCCCTAAGGGCACCAGATGCTGCTGGAGGGTATTGATAAACATGGGCCGTGACAGAAGTCCTTCTTTGTGGTCTCATCAGTAAATCAGTGTCTTTTGGAAAAAAATTATTAGTTGGTATATTGACAGTAAGCCATACCAACTCCTAAGCCCTTCTTACTCAGAGTCAACTGCTATTCACCTGCACAAGGCAGCTGACTGTTTCTGAAGCAGAGTTGTATGTGAGGTAGAGATAAAGGCAAGTCATCTTCTTAGTCTATCTGTGCTCTAAGAGGAGATGAACTAGATGACACTGGTAGCTGTGTTTCTAAAACAAAATGTTATTACAGATAACAAACAGCTGCTCTCAACCTCTGACAGTAAATGTGTTGATGCGTTGCTCCTTTCTACACAAACATGCATTAAATGGACATGATTGTGTGACCTTTGGTAAATACCGTGTGCCATTTGGTTGTTTTTAATTAGCCTTGACCTCCCTGTCTCAATGTCCACTTAGGGCAGTTTATCCCTAGTATGTCAGGTGTTGGGAGATTTGTTTTCAAAGAGAAAAGAATTCCAACCCAAAACCCTAAGTGATAACCCATACTAGAGTAGAGTTACAGCATAGAAAGATCAGCATTCAGCCAGAATGGGAGGGTGTAAACATTTGTCAAATAGCCTGCTTCTTCCACCTTCTGAAGAGCTCAGCATATTAGTGGTTAGTTTCTTAATAAATTATACAATAGGATATTCCAGGGGGCCTATTTTCTGGGTGATTGCTCAGCATATAGAGCACCAATCACTGTTAGTATACTTAACGGTTTATCAGAATGGTCCAGTGTTCTAGAAATGCCACTCCCACATTTCTTGCAAGCACATTAACTCAACCTAAGCAGCAGAGCTATGCACTAGTTGACCCAATGCAATATCAGTTCTTTTTCTTGCTTCCACAAAGAGAGCTTTCTCTACCTTCTGCGGGTCTTGTAATGGATCCGTATTAGATGACTTTGAATGATTTGCAGGCACATTCCTTATTTCTTTCACCGAGGACATTTTAGAGGGAAGACTACTTTCTCTGTAACTTTGGCTTATTGACTTGTTAATACATGTAACGAACGAGGAAATGTGGGTGGTGGGGCATCCATCTCCCAGATGGGAAACAGAGCCTCCTTAGAGTTCTTGCAGCCAACTGTCTCACAGATGTATGCTGTTATTCACAAGATGGGACAGAGAAGATGGTACTGGTTGCTCAATGCAAATTAACTTTTGTCACTGAAAAAAACCAACTTTAGCTATAGGGCTTGTTACAGAAGGCCAGTAAGGTGTTACAGAAGGCCAGTAATGTCAGAGGTGTAAAGGACTGCATATGGGTGAGATGCTAGAGACCACTCTTGCACTAATGATCTAGAACGTGGGTCTATTAGGGTTGCCAACCTCATCATCGCTGAGGGGATTTTCAGCCTAGTTTCCTTAAAACTCAGCTGTTTTATCACCTGAAATCGAAAAATAGTAACACCACACAGCGGTATGAGTAATAAATGCTATGCCATGATGAAAGGATCTAACCTTGTACCCCACACTTAGTAACCACTCAGTAGATGTCAGTTGAGCTTGAATTCCTCTACCATCCCCGGCTTATTAAATCATTGCACCTTTGACTAGCATATAATGGTTATTTTTTAAATCTAGTCCATTTGTTAGCATGGTCTCTCACCATCTGTGTTCCCTGTCTATCTGCCAACCTAGACAAACCCTCTTCGTGTCTCTAAATAAAGAGTTTGATTTTTTAAGGTAACACTTGTTATATTTTGGGTTTTATTACCCTATGCTGCAGAGTATTCTTATTTCAAAGGAATAATTTCATGTCTTATTAAAATAACTAAGACCTTATGTGATTGTCGGTGAGCTTCCACGATCATGGTAGGGGAGGTAAGCAACGTGCTCTTGTGCCCTGGTGCTATTTTTGGCTAACAGAGCAAATGGAAAATCCAGAGCTGGTGGGGACAAAGCCAAATTTGCAAGTACATCAGATTTACTGAGTAGGTGTGTGTTGGGTCAGTGTTTATAACCAGAGCCTACAGTAAGTGGAATTAGAGCAGTCAATGGGTATTCATTTGGAGAAATTTTGTTGAAGAAGGAGCTCATGTTATAGCCACTTAAAAACCTGCTTATCAGAAGTTTTCAGGATTCTCTCACACGGTGTTATCCCACATAGATTTCTTAATCCCCTCCAGAGTGTGCATGGGATTGAAAGACAACACCAAGTCTCTGTCCCTGGTCCCCTACTGCTTTAGTCCAGTAGTATTAACAATTCATTAGGGTCATAATTTATTAGGGTTCATTCGTCCTTAGAAAAGAAGACAGATCCTATATATATACAGGAAAAAACCTATTAGTGAACAGTTTTCCCCGTATTAAAATAAGAGATTATAGAAGCCTTGGGGTATAATAATAGCAGTGATTATTCCCATATAGGTTCAAGATTTTGGATCTGCATGGGCCTGTTACTTTTTCCCATGTCCCCAGTCGTATAAAGTTATCACCATGGATGGCTGAGAGATTTTACAATTTCTTAAGTAGTTTTAAGAATATCTACATTTAATCTAGCTATATAGGAGTAGAAGTTATTTCACAGTTAATTATTTTTCCCAGCCTGAACAATATTCTAAAATTCAGCATTTGCTGTGCAGGGAGTAAAATAAACTTCCCATTCCCTGATGGTTTTCTTGACAATGTAGAGGATCCCAGAAACTCAGAGCTAGAAGGAACTAGTTGAGAGCTTATAGTCCACTGGATCTTACAGGGAGCCTTGAAGGCTGGCCTTTTATGGTATTAATTGGTATTAATAGGCTATTGAACCACCGTGACTTCCTTTTAGAGGAAGACCGGTATAAATGACAAAGCATGGAACTGAGATGAGAGTATCCGCTTTGGAAGAGGAAGAGGAAGAGGCATAAGCTAGTGATTACCTTAAATAGTTAAAGGGTATTTAACAGGAACCAGCTTCGTGTGTTGTCCATTACTGACTGACCATTTTTGGGGTCCAGATTTTGAGTTGTTTTTTTAAGTAGGAGGAACAGGTTTTTGCAGAGGCTGCTGCTCTGTTTTGCCCCATCTCCATTCAGTCTACCAGCCCACGTTTGTGGGACAGCTGCCCTGGTGTCTGTCTGTGAGGAGAAAGGCAACATAAGATTCAAATCCACAAGTTTGACCTTGTTAGTGAAGTCTGATCACCAACAGTGTAAACTGCACCATCATTCCTCCTGATAGTTTTGGTGAGCTCGTGATTTGTTTGAGTTTTGTTATTCTAATGGTAGCAGGGAAGCAGTGGTAGCTTGGGTGACTGGTGAGGGGCCTTTTGGAGTCTGAAATGATAACCTCCACAGAAAGCTGAAAACTGCTAATGCAGGCTATCCCTTGAAAACAATTTTAGTTTCTCTTCAACATCTCTAGAGAAGACGCCAAGCTTGCTTTTGCAACACTACTTTGCAAAATGCTCCAAGTGAGTTCTTCCAAGTATTTAATTCCAGGACCACCTGGTGGGATGTTGTTATTTCCATTTTGCCCTCTCCTGATGGGATCCGGTGGAGAGGCTTGACACTGTTCACACAGGTTCCCTTCACACAAATGCCCCTCTCCTGCCTGCCCCAGGCATGTATGCAAATAACTGTTGCGAAGCAGCCCCAGTCAGCTGTTTCTCATGGTTTTTTTTCTTTGTTTTTTCTTTCTTTTGCCTTATGATATATTTTCTTTTCTTGGCTCTTCATTTAACCACCTGAAAGACTGAAAGCATTCAGGAGAACAACTGCTGGTTTTGTTTTTTTGTTTTGTTTTTTTGTTTGATTTGTTTTAGATCTAGCATGTTAAAAAAACAAAAACACCCAAAAGGCACCAACAACAGCAACAAACAAAACAGCTCCAGAGTTATTATCTGAGGAGTATGCATTGCCTTTACCAAAAGAAAAATGCCCTAATGCAGTTAATGCTGTGGTTGAGAGACATTTTTTCTTTGACCTCTGTTGTCATAGACTGAGAAAAATAAATATATGATCAGATATTTCCTGGAGAAACATTTCAGAAAACATCAGGACTGTCTCTCTCTGTCTCTCTGTCTCTCTCTCTCTCTCTCTCTCTTTCTCTCTCTCTCTCTCTCTCTCACTCTCACTCTCACTCAGCATTGGATAACTTGCTTATTGGTCCTGGGCCATTCCTTTGTTCCAGGTAGATCTCCCTTTAGACAGGCAGTCAGGTGATTCTTTCATTTGTCCTAGAGAAGATAGATTTCAACTTAAGAATGCTAAGGCAACTTTTCCCACTATGAATACAAATTGTTTTTCTTTAGAAGTCTGTCTTTTGAGTTTTAAAAGATACACAGAATACTTGGAAATGAAATCGAGTATAGAGCATCACTTTAAAAACTAGAGTCACATTTGATATAAAGTTCTTCTGTCTTATAGCCCTCAGGGAACTTTCCTTACTATAATCTCAAAAAGGCTATTTTATTTTTAAGAAAATAGACATTTATATGGCAATTTACAAAGCATTTTCTTCTTCCTTTTTTTTTTTTTAAATAATTTCCAACTTTTTTAAGTTCACGGATACACGTGTGGGATATGTGGGTTTGTTACACAGGTACATGTGTGCCATGGTGGTTTACTGCACAGATCATCCCATCACCCAGGTATTAAACCCAGCATCCATTAGCTAGTCTTCCTGATTATCTCCCTCTTCCCACCCCTCACCCTCCGACAGGCCCCAGTATTTGTTGTTCCTCAGCATGTGTCCATGTGGTCTCATCATTTCACTCCCACTTATAAGTGAGAACACGCATTATTTAGTTTTCTGTTCCTGTGTTAGTTTGCTAAGGATAATGGCTTCCAGCTCCATCCATGTCCCTGCAAAGGACATGATCTCATTCCTTTTAATGGCTGCATAGTATTCCATGGTGTATATGTACCACATTTTCTTTATCCAGTCTGTCACTGATGAACATTTAGGTTGATTCCATGTCTTTGCTATTGTGAATGCTGCTACAATGAACATATGCGTGCATGTGTCTTTATAATAGAATGACTTATATTCCTTTGGGTATATACTTAGTAATGGGATCGCTGGATCAAATGGTATTTCTGCCTCTAGGTCTTTGAGGAATCACCACACTGTCTTCCACAATGGTTGAACTACTTTATACTCCCACCAGCAGTATAAAAGCGTTCCTTTTTCTTTGCAACCCTGCCAGCATCTGTTGTTGTTTGACTTTTTAATGGGCATTCAGACTGGTGTGAGATGGTATCTCATTGTGGTTTTGATTTGCATTTCTCTAATGATCAGTGATGTTGAGCTTTTTTCATATGTTTTTTGGCCACATGAATGCCTTCTTTTGAGAAGTGTCTGTTCATGTCCTTTGCCCACTTTTTAATGGGGTCATTTTTCTCTTACAAATTTAAGTTCCTTATAGATGCTGGATATTAGACCTTTGTCAGATGGATATATTGCAAAAATGTTCTCCCATTCTGTAGGTTGTCTGTTTACTCCGTTGATAGTTTCATTTGCTGTGCAGAAGCTCTTTAGTTTAATTAGATCCCATTTGTCAACTTTTGCTTTTGTTGCAGTTGCTTTTGGTATCTTCATCATGAAATCTTTGCCCATGCCTGTGTCCTGAATGGTATTGCCTAGGTTTTCTTCTAGGGTTTTTATAGTTTTGGGTTTTATATTTAAGTTTTTAATCCATCTTTAGTTGATTCTTATATAAGGTGTAAGGAAGGGGTCCAGTTTTAATTTTCTACATGTGGCTAGCCAGTTCACCCAGCACCATTTATTAAATCGGGGATCCTTTCCCCATTGCTTGTTTTTTGTCAGGTTTGTCCAAGATCAGATGGTTGTAGCTCTATGGTCCTATTTCTGGTTCTCTATTCTGTTCTACTGGTCTATGTGTCTGTTCTTGTACCTCTACCAAGCTGTTTTGCTTACTGTAGCCCTGTAGTATAGTTTGAAGTTGGGTACTGTGATGTTTCCAGCTTCGTTCTTTTTGCTTAGGATTTTCTTGGCTATTTGGGCCCTTTTTTGATTCCATGCACATTTTAAAATAGTTGTTTCTAATTTTGTGAAGAATTTCAATGGTAGTTGAACAGGAATAACATTGAATCTATAAATTGTGCAAAGCATTTTCATAAAATAACAGTGATACCTAGCATTTATTAGTTGCAATGTGGCAGACACTTTTCTAAATGCTTTCAAGGCAATAGTTCATTTAACCCTCTAAATAACTCTATCAGATAGGTACTGTTATTATCCCCATTTTCATGTGGACACTGAGGCATCCAGGTGCTAAATGACTTTCTCTAAATCAAATAGCCTATAAGTACCTAAATGAAGGATTCAGTTCTAGGGATACCCAATTCCAAGGTTCTTGTACTTCCTACTACTTTGTGTAGTCTGTTAATCATTGTTGTCATGTAAGAATCCTGAGTTTCAGAGTAATGAAGTGACTTGATTCTAGTTTCCCAGCCAGAAATGACAGAAAAAGTTTTAACATTTTTCCCCCTTTTATTGATTTTCTCTCTGTCATGGATCTTCAGGTCAATATTTTATTGGACTCATTTGCTGAGTCCCTATTCTGTGCCAGGTACTGCACGAATCATTGGTGATAACAAAGATAATGAATGTTCTACCCTTAAGGAATTCACAATCTGAGTTTGGGGAGTTAATACAGATGAAAATATCATGACAGATACAAGCAGAGTGCCAAATACTACAATAGAGCTAAGCACAGGGAGCTCTGGGAACACAGGGAAAGGATGACTAGCCCAGCCCAGATGCTGTCCAGAAAAGCTTTTTAGAGGAGCTGAATCTCCAGGAATGAAGGGAGTTAGCCAGACTGCAGACTGAGAATAGGAAGATGTTCTGGACAGAAGAAACACCTTGTGCAAAGGCCCAGATATATTTGAGAGCATGGAGCCTTTGAGGAAGGCCCCGTATTCTTTAGAAATGAAGCCAGAGTGGTGGACAAGATTCAGATCATGAAGAACATTGTAAGTCATAGTAAGCAGTGCTGACTTCTGCGTTTGGTTGGGAGCCATTGAAGGATTTTAAGCACGTGTTGTAGAGAATGGGCTAGAATAGATGAAGTAAGCAGGGAGACACGTTTAGAGGGTGTTAGAATTGTCTAGAAAAGAAATGAGGGTCCTGATCTGAAGCAATGGTTCCAGCTTTTCCTGCTTCTCCAGGATACGCGTAATTGATTTATTTATTGGTTCAGTGGCCAGTACCTCTGCCTACCATCCATGCCAACACTGAACATTTGCTCTCTCGTCTTTGTAGTATTTGCTTTTCTTTGTCTTTCTATACAATTCATGTACCTCTGTCTCCTATCAGATCCCAGCTCCGCGAGGAGAGATACCGTGTATTTTTTATCTTGGTATTCACTGCAAAAGTGCTGTGACTTACACATGGTTTTCATGTTCTTGATGGGGATAGTCTCTGTATAGCGTGACTGTAGTCTAGACCTCTTTTTTTGGAAAGTGCTAGAAAGTGGACAGGGAAGATGAAGGAGGAGAATCATTTTGCTCTACAGTAAATTGAGGGGCATTAACAGATGAGAAGTTTGTATGACTCCACTTGGACTCTGCCAAAGTGCATCAGCATTCTTCTGAGACTTAAGGTAATTTCCTGGCAGGCTTAATGATTACTGTCAATAAGGTTATACAACTTCTGTGCAATCTCTTAAATTAGATTTCAGCACAAATAATTAGAGGTAGGAATAGCACTTTCCAGTTCTATTACCTATATGCCTAAGTACAAAGCTACCCTCTTCACTGTCATTGAAACCCTGCTCTCTTCCTTATAAATTCTGTGGGGGATAGCCATTTAGCTCAGAGGCTTTCAAAATGTATTTATCTTATTAAACAAAAGGTTACATGAAGCCCAATATAGAAATCCTTTTTTTTTTTTTTTTTTTTGAGACGGAGACTCGCTCTGCTGCCCAGGCTGGAGTGCAGTGGTACAATTTTGGCTCACTACAACCTCTGCCTCCTGGCTTCCAGTGATTCTCCTGCCTCAGCCTCCCTAGTAGCTGGGACTACAGGGGTGTGCCACCACACCCACCTAATTTTTGTATTTTTAGTAGAGATGGGGTTTCACTATGTTGGCCATGCTGGTCTCAAACACCTGATCTCAGGTGATCTGCCTACCTTGGTCTCCGAAAGTCCTGGGATTACAGGCTTGAACCACCATGCCAGGCCTTTCTGAAATCATATTTTTAAGGAGTTGTTCTCACTGAGGCCAGAAACCAGTTGGGAACTGAAGCCCTGTTCAGTTGTCCTCTTCTCTATCCTATTCCTACCTCTAAATAAATAAGAAGTAATGAACCAATTAAGATCATCAGTATTTCTCCCTAACTCTTCACTTTGATCCAATTTCTCTGACGTGTCTAACTATATTACATGTAGGTTTTCACAGGCACTCAGTGGTTCTGTTGCTATGGTCTAAATTGCTCTACCACTCTGGGCTTCCTCTTCTGCCTTTCCCCCTCTCTCCCACGTTCTGGTACAACATTCTCTAGGACTGCCTGGAAGATACTCTTGCACCTAGCGGTAGAAACTTGCAAAGATTCTAAATCAGAAATAATCATAATTTAGATAAAATATTTACTTGAAAAGATAAGTGTTAAGAAGGTAAATGTTTCCCTTGAATCTGTGCAGGTTAGTGCTCTGGTTAAAATTTAATTAGAGTTCATGGAGTTCTGGCACACACGAGTATATTTAATGGCCTTTATACTTTTTGTGTTAAAATTAATACTTGGTCTCACAAAATAAGAGACTAAACTCTGTGCCTAAAGATTTTTCAAGATGACTAAGAGGCTTAGTGAGATCAGAGACCTTATCTTATTTGTGCCTACATGTGAGCACGTAGCCATTTATTTTTATTGAACATACACAGAAAGGATTTGCATACATTAAGTTTGGTAAAGAATTACTTACTACAAGGAACAAAAGGCATTCTGTGAGTTTTTAATCACTCAACTGAAGATCATCAGTTCAGTTATCTCCTATCTTCAGAAAGCTTTATGACTCACATACAGAAGCTCAGCAAAGTGGGGGCAGGGAGGGTGTCTCTGTCAGCCATACAAGGTAGCTGTCTTAGCTATAGTTTGCTGTAACAAACAATAGAAATTTATTTCTCACAGCTCTGGAAGCTGGGGAGTCCAAGATCTAGGCACCAACAGGTCAGCGTTTGGTGAAGGCCTACTTCCTGGCTCATAGACACTATCTTTTTTCTGTGTCCTCACATGGTAAAAGAGACAAGGGAACTCTCTGAGGTCTCTGTTACAAGAGCACTACTTCCATTGGTGAGGGCTCTGCACTCATGGCCTAATCACCTACCAAAGGCCCTGCTTCTTAATACCATCACAGTGCGGATTGGGATTTCAATGTATGAATTTTCAAGGGACGCAAACTTTTAGTCTATAGCAGGGGCTTTGTAATGAATTCTTAGCATTAGAATAATTCTCAGGTTGTGTGCCCTACTTTAAGAAACCTGGTTTATAAATATATCATATTTAGTAATTCTCAGATCTGTTACTGGTGATTATTCACTTTGCAAAACATCTTTACAGGTAAGTGTACTTACTCAAATTCCTGAAAATAGTTCTTCTCTTAGTTCTTCCCAGGGACTGTTTACAGATTATTAATGATCTGGTGTGAGGAAAAGAAAAACTTAAAGCTAAATGTTTAGGGATCTGCTGGCTCTTTGAAGAACAATCAGCAATAGTGATAAAGCATCTCTAACGTTATTTAACTTCCTCAAATTCAATATATATATATATATATATATATATATATATGTATTTGAGAAATGCACCACCTGTTTAATGACTTGTCTAGAAGAGTATAGCTATTGTAATTTGCTGATATTTGCTTTGTTGTATAATATATAAAACATTTCACTGCATAGACTATCTGCAGCCTCTCTGAGGTGGCTTGTAGTACACTTCTAGTGAGTGAAAAAAAACGGGTCCTGCTCTGTCAAGTACGAAGAATTTAACTTTCTCTGACTTTGATTGATGTCATTTGTGATCTCTGAAAGAAGGTGTTTACCTTGAAGTTTTATTCTCCTGCAGAGACGTTGGCTTTTTTTTGAGGTTACCTTTTGTTATCCATTCCCTGATGGACACCAAATAATCCTGGTTATCTTTTAAAATATTTGTTTTCAGTTTAAAAAATGTATTTATATACAGCCTTAATGAAGGAACAACTGATGTACTGGAGAGGCATAAATCCTCAAAGCCAACAAAACAAATCAGAACACGGCAATTTTAAAAAGTAGAGCTGAAAAGACTCTGGAGAATTGGGAAAATAGGCTTATCAAGTTATGCCACAATATCTGCAATGTTAACCTAAGCTTCAAATATTCCCTGAGTGCCCAGTATATGCCACATCCTGGCTAGGTTGGGTCTAAGGAGAGGACTCTCAAACATCTAAGCAGGCTCAGATAAGAGAGCATAGCCTTTTAGGTCAGACCTTACCAGGAGTTCTCTGTTTTAGTACATTATAGGAATTTGGCAAATTGGGACATATCAGAGAGGAACTGATTGCCTGCAGAAGATTCTAGAAGACTTTTTTTTTTTTTTGAGAAACTATTTAAAAGCAAGGGCTGTTTATCTGAAAAAGGGAAGATTTTTGGCAAATCATGAGAAATGTCCTTAAATCTGAACTGTTCAATATAGTAGCCACTAACCACACATAACTATTTAAGTTGAAATTAATTAAAATTAAAAAAAATTGTTCCTCACTTGCACCAGCACATTTCAAGGACTCACTGGCCACGTGTTGCTAGTGGTTACCATACTGGACAGCACATAGATACAGTACATTTCAATCATCACAGAAAGTTCTGTTAGGCAGCATTACTCTAAGCACTTGAAGAATTTCATGAAGAGAAAAAACAGACTCTTCCTGTGTATCTCAGAAGGTGCAGTTATGTTCAGTGGAGAAGACCTAGAGGAGAAATGTTTCCAACACCTGAGCTGGTCAGTAACAGAGTAAACAGAGTTAGAAGGCTGTCTAAGGGGGGAAATATTTACTCTTGGTTACCCTTATTAAGAATGCTGTAGGAGGAAGTATGAGGAGATGATTTCTGCAGCTATTAGATCTCATGTGCTTGCCCCATGTCAAGTGCTATGCCATGGCCCAGATGGCCTACTGAGGCATCTATTCATAGCTATTTGCAACTTCCTCCATTGTTTGGTGATAGGAAGTAGCTGGTGTCCTGGCAGAGGCTAATCTCAGCTCCCTTTCTCAGTCTATCTTAATCTGATTTGAACCTCCTTGGGAAGGATGGTAATTTACAAAACTCATTAAAAGCTTTCAATGAAATTATGCCTAGTAAAAGAATTTATTTCTGGAAACCTAAAAATGGGAATATATTTTCTGAATATAAACTTGGATGGATGATTGATGAGGATAATTAAAAGGCTTTGTATTTTAACCCCTATTTAGGCTTTGAGTTAGCTAAGATAACTTGAACTTAAGCAGAATAAAGCATCAGTTAGAAGTTGGCAACAGTATTTTCCTTGGATAAACCACAAAGCAAGTAATTGACCTATATGTTTGGAGAAGTCTGTGTTTGCAGGTGTCTTTATGACAAAGTCATGCTTTCTCAAATGCTTGGTCAGACTTAGAATTGAGGGACCATAATCAGTAGGTATTTATAAAGCTCTTTAGCAGCTTTTAATGACAGTGTGCCTGAAAACTCAGATAATTATCTCTGGAAATCTAAAACCAGTGCTGGTTACCTAAATACATTCCTTAACTGAAGTTTGATGGTGTTGCCCTGTACAAGAACCTCAACTCTGGCCAAGCTGGGGCAGTTTTATTGGTCTTTTAGAGTTTTTAAATGGCACTCTCAAACCTCCTGGGAGTACCAGCGGAGAAAAATGACATAAATTAAATGCGTTAGGATTGTGTCCCTCCAAGAGATGAGGACAGAGAAAAATTTGTAGTTCTCTGGAGTCGCTGGAGATAGATTGTGGTCCGAATGACTCAGTTGTCTTGGATTGACCTCGTCATTTTTCATACCCGCCATAGGAAGTCGTTGTCTACTTAAAATTTTTCTTTTGCCTTTGCTGTTTATTTTCAAACATCTTTTAATTGCTCCTTTGGATGGAGCAGCTGGTTTCTTTTCTTCTTCCTCTCCTTTCTCCTTATTTGACACAGAATCTGGTTTATTCTGTGTGATTGATGGAGCACATTATGCTCCAGGAAAATGTCTTATTGAGGTCTTCCAACCCACCCTGTGCTTGCTGGTCAGGTGTCAGCTCTACCCTGACCCTCAGGGGAAATGACTCTGCAAGGCAAACACAGACGCTTTTATCTGCCAGAGCTGGGCTTCTTTAGGAAGCCATCCTTGGTTTGATGTGGCTTCACTAAGGAAGAAGCTCTTGACTATGCCCGCATATGGTGAAGGGAAGCTTCTCGTGGGAGGTGATGCTTGAACGAAGTTAACGGATGAGTAGGAGTTTGTAGGCAGATGACGGGGAAGGCATTTCAGGGAGAGGGAGTGGTCTGTGAAAAGACAGAGAGACACCAAAACTTGAGATGGGTAAGGGAAACTTAAGGATATTTCTGTGAAAGGAACTAGTAGGGGAATCATTTATTTATTAATAAATATTTATTAAGCACCCTTGAGGTGCTAGGCAGTAGTCTAGGCACCAGATTTACATTAGTGAATATAACAAAGATACTTTCCCTTGTGGAACAGATACTCAAGTGGAGGGAATCAGAAGATAAGACACATAATAAAAGTTGTATTATTTATTTCTAAAGCACATAGAACAATTTTTTCCCACATTCTAAAGGCTATGTGACTGATTAATAAACTGAATAATTTTATGGCTCGTTAGAAGGTAGTAAGTGCTATTGGGAGTTGGGGATCATAGAGTTTGGTAAAGGAAATTGCAAGTGCCAGTGGGGGTGTTGACAGTGAAATACAATGTTATACCTCTTTGAGAAGCCTTTTTAAAAAATTCAGTTGAGCCAAGACTTAAAAGAGATGTAGTTAGCACTAGAGTTATTTGGGGGAAGAGTCTTGCTATACAGGTAGCAGCCAGTGCAAAGGCCCTAAAAGCAGGATGATGTCTTTAGGCAACAGCAATGATGCCAGGGTGGAAGGATGGTCTTAGAGAGATAGCAGGGGACAGGTCAGAGGGAATTCTGGATCATGGCTTCAGCTTTCATTTTGAGTGACATGGGGAGTCGAGGGGACATGGTTTGATTTAGGTTTTAAGAAGTCACTGACTGCTCTGTTGATAATAGACTCTGTAGGGGGGCACATGAAAAGGCAGACAGCCTGGCCGCAATACAGGGTACCAATCTGTAAAGGACCCTAAAAATAGCGCTGGGAATGTAATAAACAAGACATTGTTGGTACTAGAACTTACCATGGGAAAGTACTGTACACAAAGAGGGAAAGAGCCCAGGGATGTTTAACATTTGTCGGTTAACAACTATATATATTAACATTAGTTGGTTAACAAATACATCTGTTGAATGCCTTCTTAGGAGGATAAGCTAGTTAGCAAAAGGATAGGTATTTTGTTTTGCTGAGTGGGAACTCCAGTTTCCTTCTTAGACCAGAGTTCTTGTTGAATCAGATCACTTGGAGTGCGCTGTGTGTCAGTCCCACTGCCCTCAGGAGAGATGCAGGGGCCAGATCCTGAATAACATTGAATACTCTACACAACATACTTAAAAACATAAGCCATGCACACCTCCATGATGGCCTTCCTTTCCTGCCTTCTCAACTTGTGGGAGAATCTTCTAATCTGTTAGCCTGGAAGCAGTTTTAATGATTTTTGTTCATTGTTATTCAGGAAGTCATTGCAAATTATTTCTGAAAGGACCTGCTTTTGAACAGCGATGTTTAGCTGGGGATGGCTCAGAGCCTTAGCTGCTGCTGTCGTAAAAGATGTGGACTCTACCTGAGAGCGGAGCCCCAGGAATCTTTTACATGCAGGAGTAGCCCCCAAAAACACATTTTTAGAAAAGACAACCTAGTCATCAACAACTTACTTTAATTCAACATGTTTTGTTGAGTGCCTACTACATGGCAGGTCCCAAGGCTTCTTGTCCTTGGCTCACTCATTCCTGGTCTGTGTGGTCTGTCAGGGCTTGTATAGTAAATAAGGATTTAGCAAAAGAGGAAAAATTACCTGGAGCTCGTAATCTGCTGGGTTGGGGGTGGGGTGGAATGGGCAGATGGTTAGAGACCCTGACAATGATAGTGTAGCCAATAAGTGTTCTGAGATCTAGATGTTACTATGGGAACGTTGAGGAGTCAGTCCTTATCAATGCCCAATTTGTCATTTTTGTATTATTATGTTACATTCTTTGCTTATTTATCCTTTTATTACATTGTGAGTTCCTATGTCTGTGATTTTTTTAATATTGCAGTACATGTAAGTGGGAGCTTAGTAAAGGACCCTTGATAAAGTAGTGTAGTTGCTATCATTTATTGAGTTCCTCCCATTGTCATGAACATTTTCTCAATTAATATTCCAGTAACCAATTGAGACAGGTATTATTTATCTCCATTTTATACGTAAGAAAACTGAGGCCCGGCGCGGTGGTTTATGCCTGTAATTCTAGCACTTTGGGAGGCTGAGACGAGTGGATCACCTGAGGTCATGAGTTCGAGACCAGCCTGACCAACATGGTAAAACTCTGTCTCTAATAAAAATACAAAAATTAGCCAGGTGTGGTGGTGCATGCCTGTAATCCCAGCTACTCAGGAGGCTGAGACATGAGAATCACTCTGCCAACCTTACCAGGAGGCGAAGATTGCCGTCAGCCAAGATCATGCCAGTGCACTGTAGCCTGGGTAACAGAGTGAGACTTTGTCTCCAAAAAACAAACAAACAAACAAATAAACAAACAGAAAAAAACAAGAGAGAACTGAGGCACAGAAGGGCAATTTTGCCTAAAATAAGAAGCCAAGGCAATGACTATTGGAACTGGTTTGTGATCCAGAACCCTCTGACCCCAAAGCTATGCTCTTAACTACCATTATGTTCTGGATTAGCCCCCTTGTGGTATTAACAGAAGGAGATGATGTAATACGTCCTAGTCTTCAGTTCCTCTTCAAGCAAATGGGAATGATCCTTCCTCTGCCTATTTCAGTGGTATGAAGGCAGTTGTGTTGTTTGAATGTAAAGTATAATCAATAAATATAAAGTATAAAAAAATTATTCAGCATATATAAAAGCTCTTTTAGCATACAAATTGTCTTAGTCATCTTTGATCTTACCAATTCTCAGCCTAGGTTCTTGAAAAGTACTAGTACATGTTAATGTTTGCTATATGATAAAATTAGAAGGAGAGAATACATAGTCATAGAGGGGTTTTACAAGCTGATATTTCTTTTTTTTTTATTTTTTGAGATGGAGTCTTGCCCTGTTGCCCAGGCTGGAGTGCAATGGCACGATCTTGGCTTACTGCAACCTCTGCCTCCTGGGTTCAAGTGATTCTCCTGCCTCAGCCTCCTGAGTAGCTGGGATTACAGGTGCATGCCACCACACCTGGCTAATTTTTGTATTTTTAGTAGAGACGGGGGTTTCACCATGTTGGTCAGGATGGTCTTGAACTTCTGACCTGGTGATTCGCCTGCCTCGGCCTCCCAAAATGCTGGGATTACAGGCATGAGCCACTGCGCCTGGCCACAAGCTGATATTTCTAAGAGGTTGGAGTTACAGTTATGAAATTGTAAAAGGTAAATTTATATTCAGTCCGGGCTTAAGAAACTAGGGCTTTGACGGTGAATGTGTTTCCCATCAGACTCCAAGTGTCTATGTGCCAACTCTGCAGGCACTGGCAGCCTTGGTACAGGTGCTGCCCAGGCTCTGTGCCTGCACAGCCTGGATAGGAGGGGATAGGTAATTGCTCACTGGGTTCTGCACACAAAAGCACATTTTACAAAGCTGCTTTTCACACATAGTCAGTTGGAAATGTAACTTTCAGAGTGTAAGTCATTTTAGTTTCTATGTATTCAGAATAATTGCAGAACTGCTTTAGCAGATAATTTCATGGAGAGAAGAAAAATACTTCTTAGATGTTCTCAAATGAAATCCTGAAGGCTGAACTGGGGGTTGCTAGCTTCTTTCTGATGGCTGTGCTCTCTTTCAAAAGAAGGAAAGGAAAAGTAAAATAATTTTAAAGTTCTCCTTTACGTGAAGGGTAAGGTGTCATGCTTCCTACATTGTTTGGTCTTTTTTATTGACTCTTCTACGGTTGGTTTTATCATCTGAAATGCATTGAGTTGATCTGAGTTTCCATATTTCTTATTTTTACCTTATTCTTTTTGGGCAGCATTACTACTTCCATAGGGAATCATCTTGTAAAGTCATGGGGATGGGGATGAGAGAGAACTGGAGAACGGGTGTGGATGGCTCCTCATAAACCCATTGTTGCCAGTAGAAAGAAGTTCAGAGCTCACCTGCTGATGATGGGTCTGGAGAATCATCCTTAAATACAAAAATGAGAATAGTAGCATATGGCCTTTTCTTAGTCCTTTAGTTCAGTACTTCTCAGCCTATCTGTGGGGAAGAATTGCTTTTAATTTTGAAAAAATATTCAGTCCATCTTACACTAATACTTTTGTGAAAATATAACAAATTAAAATTAGAAAACTTTAAAAAGAATAAAATGGAAACCCCTTTTTATTAGATTCAGCAGACATAAATTTATATTTCAGTAAACAGATTTAGAACAAACAGAAAAAAGTAAAGAATACAAACACCATGCACATTTTTTATTTGAATTGTACACCCAAGTGCACAATTGATTAACATAGAGTAATCCTCTATGTTAATGTTTGCTATATGATAAAATTAGAAGGAGAGAATACATAGTCATAGAGGGGTTAACATAGAGTGATTAACCAAGTGATTAACATAGAGTATCCCTATTGTACTTTCGTTTTCCATAATCATAAACAATGATATAAGTGAAATACTAGTTCCTCATAATAAATGCCTATATGCACACTTTGCATGAACACCATGTGAGTTTCTGCCCTGAAGTTACTGATACTGTAAGAAACAGAATATAATCAATTGTCTATAATAAAATATTGTGTGTACTAATACCAGAAATGTACACAAGGTACATTGGTGGCACAAAAGAAGATGAAGTGACATTTGAATTGTCTGTAAAAAGGAATGCAGGGCAACTGTTCTCAAAGTATGATTTGTGGATCTATGATGGTCTCAGGCCTTTTCAGAGACTTCATGAGGTCAAAATTATTTTTATAATACTAGGATATTTGCCTGTTTCACTGCATTCCTATTTACACTGATAGTACAAAAGCAAAGGTGTGTGAAATGGCGGACACCTGAGGATGAATTAAGGCAGCTTCAAACTGTGTTAGTAGTGACTGTATTCTTCACTGCCATATACTCATGTATTTTTTAAAGCCAGTTTCACTTAATAACATAATATAAATTATTAATTTATGAAATCCCAATCCTTGAATGTAGCTTAATATTCTGTGGGACAGAATGAGAACTATAGACCAGCACTTCTGCATATTGAAATACAAGGTTGTGTTAAGGAACAGCATTTGTGCAATTGTATTCCAAGCTGACGTAGCTGTTGTCTTCATGGAACACCATTTTTACTCAAAAGAATGGCTGTCAAACTATGGTTATTCAGACTTGGGTATTTGGCAGAACATTTTCTTGAAACTGAATGAGGTGAACCCGTCACTTCAAGGAAAATAATGGAAAGTATTTGTTGCCAATGATAAAATTAAAGCTTTCAAGCAAAAATTAGAGTGATGAAAAACTGGTATCTGCCGCTGTGAGTTCAATAGTTTCCAATAAAAAGACTTTTTATAAGATTGGTGATGTTAACAAATGTGATTTTTAAAATGTTTAGTGAAATATATTGATTTTTCAAAAGATCTGCAAAAGTCAACAAATCCATATTTTCCAAATGACCAATGCATGATATTACAAAATAATGCTGGGTAAAAGAGCCATTCAAAATCTGAGATAGACCAATTAATAATATGCGTATGAAATAAGAGTATGAAAAGCTCATTGATGTGGTTTCAGATTTCACACTACAACTAAACCGTAAGAGATTATCATTGGTTAAATTCTAGGATAGTATCAAAGAAGACTATCCCTAGTTACCTGAAAAGGCTATTAAAATGCCCCTCCCTTTTCCAACTACATGTCTGTGTAAGGCTGGATTTTCTTCGTATACTTCAACCCAAACAACAGGTCCCATTAGATTGAGTGCAGAAGCAGATATAAGAATCTAGTTATCATCTATTAAGTCAGACATCAAAAAGATTTGGCAATGTAAAGCAACAACATTTCTTTTACAAATTATTTTCTATTTTGGACAGTATCCATTATTTCCATAAACTATGTTATCTATATTAACATGCAGTGAGGAGATTTTTAAGTGAATAAACACATATTCTAAAATTTCTCAAGTTTAATTTCTAATATTATAAATATCAGTAGATATATATCTGTAGACATAATCTTATGTAGATTATATCTACATAGATGTCTACCTCTTTATATAATCTATATAAGATTATATCTGTTTATATTTATGATATTAGAAATTAAACCTGAGGGTCTCAATCTCTTAAAAGTGGAAAGGAGTCCTAGGACCAATAAATTTGAGGCCCAGATTTAGGGGGGGTCACATTTACTAGGATAATGGACTTCCTGGGAACAAAGGTTTAGAAGCCTGAGCAAGAGGTCAGGGTGCGGTGGCTCATGCGTATAATCTCAACAGTTTGGGAGACTGAGGTGGGAGGATTGATTGAGGCGAGGAGTTCAAGACCAGACTGAGCAATATAGTGAGACCTTGTCTCTACAACAGCAACAACAACAACAACAACAAAAAGTAAAAAAGCCTGAGCAAGAAAAATGGGCACATTTGGAGCACGGTGCACAGTTCAGATGGGCTTCAGTGAAGGGCAGGAGACAGGGGAGAGCTGTGAAAAATGAAGCAGTCTAGGTAGGCAAGGGCCACTAGGGTAATAAAGCACTCAGGCCTCAGACTGCCTGGGTTCAAATCTTGGCTTTACTACTTGGTTGCTGTGTGATTTGGGGGAATTTACTTGACCTCTTTTTCAGTTTCCAAATATTTAAAATAGGGATGATAATAATAGCACCATCTATATTGGGTTGCTGTGAGGATTTAATGACATAATCTCTCCAAAATACTTGGCATAGTGCTTGGCATAAAGAAGGCACTCAATACATGTTTGCTGTTTTGTATTAAGACATTTGGACTCTGTTCTCTAGTAAGAGAATTTGGAGGGTTTTAAGCAAGAAAGAGGTCCAAATGGATTAACATGTGCTATAAGAAAAACACAGGGAGAGTATGCATTGTACTTGGGACTTTCCTTAATGCGGTATGGGCCTCAGGGGAAGACAGTTACAGCTGAGTTCTACTGGCTACTTCTGTGAGTCTTCAACCTCAGGAAGGTTCTTGGGCCTTCTTACAGTGTACCACTTACTTTGAGAGCAATTTTCTACACAACTGGGAATCAGTTCTCTTTTGTGGAACATTTCACTGACCTATTGACTTTCAAATTTGGGTTGATTTTTTTCACTCGTATAACTCTTCACATGTATGACCACTTACAAAGCCATTTCACTCTCCTGAACTAATTGGCTGCCTGGTACCCATTTTTACATTAGCATAGTTTCTGAGGTGGCCCAGAGTTACCATGGACATAGTCAGCAGGACTGGAGCTGATCCAGGAGCAGCTCACACAGAGAGGAGTCACTGGTGGCCAAGAAATCATTGTGTAATACAGGGAGTAAAATTCAGTTCATCAATAACGTATTGAGAGTTTACTCTGTGCCAGGCATTGAGGAACAGCAGAAGTGAAAAGCTATCCTCCCACCCCGATCCTAGAGTGGCTTGTTTTCTCTTCTGGTAGGGGGAATAAGGCATGTTTGCACATGACTACGTTTCAGGTATTGTGTGGAGTGTTGAGACAGAAGTGAAAGCAAAGTACTTGGGGAGCCCAGAAGAGAACCTTAGAGAGACTGACAAGGGTTTGATGATATTTGAGCTGGGTCTTGAAAGAGGGATCAGGTTCTAGCACAGAGAAATGGGCAGATGAGAGTTTTTATGTGGAGGGAACAACATATGAACATTGGGTACAGATGGGATGTGAAAAGCATGCAGAATCAGCAGCATAATTTTGTGAAACCCAGTGCAAAATGAAAATGTGGGTCCTCTTGCTTGAAAATTGTTAGGAATTTCAAGACAGCAATAGTGGAGCATTGAGCTAAGCATAGGACCTTCTAAGGGTAGGGGCCCGTGTGACTGCACAGGTCACACGCCCATGGAGCCAATTCTGGATGCAGGAAAGGGGAGACCTCAGGGTTGTCTGAAGCATAGCTTGTGTGAAAGCAAGTAGTTGCAGACAAGTTTGCAAAGGCAGGTTGGAACTCTATGTTTGGGCACCATGCTTAGGAAGATAGACTTGATGCTAAGTTTAGTGAGGGCACTTCTGAAGTTTGGAGCTGGGAATGACCAAAACAGTGTTTTGGGAAGATGGCTACTGAAATAGAGGCAGGATTAAAGGTGGTTTGGGAGGAACTGAAGAGAGGGCAAGGGCATGGGAAGCTATTGACATGTGGGTCATTGAGAGAGAATGGTTCTGAATTCAAAAGGAGTAGCAGGAATGGAATAGAGAAAATGGAATCCAGAGACATCAGAAGTAGTTTTGAGTTAATTGAACTGAGAAGGGTGAGGAAAGCGATAGGCAGAAATGATGTCAAGGTGTTTAGCCTGAGTGACAGGACTGATAAAAAATGTTGAAGGAGAGTTTATAAGTGAGGGAGTTGGGCATTCAATCTGTGTTCTTTGACCAATTGGCTGACTATCCAGTGATTTCATTACTCTGCCAGGATTTAACACAGGCAATAAGAGTTAAATGGTGGAAATAATTGAGTAGGTATAAATTCTTTAGCAAAACCAGTCCCTGCACTCTCATTATATTTAATGAAGCTCTGAAAATGGTTTCGTGGGCAAATCTAAGTGTCTTAGCCTGGCATAAGGCTTCCCGCCTGGCCCCTGCCTGCCTCTTCATCCTCGTCTCTCATTACTCTCCATCCATATCCCATGTCCCAGGGCTCTGAATCATTTGCTCTTGCTTGAGAGTCTGCCTTCTCCACTTCCCTGCCATACCCCTAATTCCCACTTACCTTTCAAAATTTTTCTCTGGGCCCACTGCATGCCCTGCCCATCCCTATCACCCCAGTCTAGACTGGGTACCCCTTCACAGCACCCTGACCATACCACATTTCTTTGTCTATTCATCTTGGACGAGGTCCTATTGGACATTGCATTTGAGAGCTAGTGCCATTCCCCACCCAAGGGAGAGGCTTGCATCTGTTTGTGAAATAAATGAAGAGATAGAGCTGGGCACAGTGACTCATACCTGTAGCCGCAGCAACTCACGAGGCTGAGGTGGGAGGATTACTTGAGCCACGGAGTTCGAGGCTGCAGTGAGCTATGATCATGCCACCACACTCCAGCCTGGGTGACAGAGTAAGACCCCACCTCTTAAATAAATAAATAAATAGCTGGAGTTAATCTGCTGGACCAAGTGATTGTCTAAAAGCCTATTCCATTTCAAATTAAATAGTTGTACAGCTTCAATTTCCAAAGAGGGCATATGATCTGCAATTTTTTTAGCTGGAGTGTACTGCTGCTGATTAAATCGCCAGTTGTGAAATCTGCCCTACTCCTCCACATTCCTTCCAGCTTCCCCCTAAGTTTCACTCCTCCTGGCTCTCCTGTGTGGCAAGTATGTGCTCACCCACTACAGATGTTTCTGCATGGACCACCAAGATGATCGTGGCCAAACTGCACTTTATAGGTGATATATGGTGAGGTCTAGAAATGAAAAAACTTTATTATTCTGACACCATACCCTGACCTGTTGTTGTAACCAGAAACCAGGGAGGAGCAGGGGCATCCCAAGAGGGATGGGGTGGGAATGGTCTGCGTGAGTGGATTCTCTACAGAGAATTTTAAAATATTAACATACCAACTGAAAGTTGGTCTAATTTCTATTATTACCATTTGCTATGGACTGAATGGTGATATCAGTCCCATTATGTATGTCCCTTCCCCAATTCCTATGTCGAAGCCCTAATCCCTAGTGTGATGGTATTGTCAGGTGGGGCCTTTGGGAGACCACCAAGATGATTGTGATCAAACATCAGTTTATAGGCAAAACAAGGTGAGGTTCAAAGCACTTTAGTGATTCACCTGAAATCTCACAGCTCCCAGATCATTTTTCATTACCCCATTAGTATGATTTGAAAAACTTAAGATGGTATGATTTAAGTGCTTTGCATTGGTTTCTTATTGCTGCTATAATAGATTAACGTGAACTTAGTGGCTTAAAACAACACAGATTTATTCCCTTGTAGTTCTGGAGGTCAAAAGTCAAAATCAAAGTGTCAGCAGGGCTGTGCTCCTACTGGAGGCTTCAGGGGAAGAATCTGTCCCCCGGCCTTTCTCAGCATCTAGAGGCCACCTACATTCCTTGGCTTGTATCACCGTCCTCACATCATTCTAGCCTCTTGCTTCAGTCATCATATCTCCTACTTCTGCCTTGGACCTTTCCCTGCTCCCATTGTAAAGACCTTTGTGATTACTTTTGATCCATCTGGATAATCCACAGTAATCTTCTCATCCCAAGATCCTTAATCAATCCGCAAAGTTCCTTTTTTGTTGTTATTTTTTGAGACAGAGTCTCTCTCTGTCACCCAGTCTGGAGTGCAGTGGCATGATCTCGGTTCACTGCAACCTGTGCCTCCTGAGTTCAAGCAATTCTCCTGTCTCATCCTCCCGAGTGGCTGAGACTACAGGTGTGTGCCACCACGCCTGTCTAATTTTTGTATTTTTAGTAGAGACAGGGTTTCACCATGTTGGCCAGGCTGGTCTTCAACTCCTGACCTCGTGATCCACCCCCCTCAGCCTCCCAAAGTGCTGGGATTACAGGCATGACCCACCGTGCCTGGCTGTGAAGTTCCTTTTACCCTGTAAGGTAACATATTCATAGGTTCTGGAAATTAGGATGATTAAAAGGATGTGGACATCTTTGGGTAGCCATTGTTTTCTGTCTACTACATGCTGCATAAGGCAATTATAAAATGTTTTCTCAAACTAGTTCTCAAGTTAATAAAATGCTCATGTTTAAGTTGAAACAGACACAACATTTCTGGATTAGTTATCTATTCTGTGAAAACTACTCTAAAATGTAGAGGCTTAAAACAACATCAGTAATTTATCTTTCTGGCTTCCATGGATGATGAATTTGGGAGCAACCCAGTTGCAGTCAGATACTGGCTAGCGCTTCTGTCATCTGATGTCATGACTGGGCCAGAGGAGCCACTTCCAAGGTGACTCCCTCACATGACGTGCATCTCCGCGGGGCTGCTGGAGTGTCTTCACGGCATGACCACTGGCTTCCCCCAGAGCAAGCAATCAAGAACGATTCAGAAGCCAAAATCCCTTTTTGTGACCTAGACTGGGATGATTATTTTTTCCTAAGTACTATTACAGTCCTGGTAGCTACACCAAGTCAACTATTCTGTGGTGGTGCTGTGGTGAATGGAAAACCCAGAGAATTTCATCAACAGCAACACTATTAACAGAAGAGTAGAAGCCAATGATTTCTAATATTTATTTTTTGACAAGTTTATCATGGTGTATAAATACCCCCATCAAACAGCTAAATACAAATGGAATACTGGTTTTTTTTTTCCTAAACGGGTTTTCTAACTACTAGTCACTGCTTAGCTTAATTTTCATGTTTCTCTCTACTCCCAGGATAGCCATGATTGCCTTGAAGCCCCAGTAATTCGGGGCAGGAAGCTGGTCTGAGGTGTCATGGCAGACACTCAAATCTTGGCTGTTCAGAGCCCTTGTGAAGGCTCACTTCCCTCCTCCTGACACTTGGCCAGTCTTCCTGAGCCATCTCTCTTCCTGAAGAATAATGACCTTTCTGATTTCAAGGCTTAAAATCACCTTTTTCTCTACACATTTTTCCTTTATACTTCCTCTTTCAAGTAAGAAAAAGGGAAAAACAAAGAGTGTCATATTTTCCTAGACTGCGAAATCCGACTGTAGCCTATGATTATTTCCTCTCAACTAGGAAAAAGTTGCTGTATCACCTTAGTTACTAATTTCTTCAATTAACTCTTCCTTCTATTTTTTTTTTTAATCATTAGTACCCAGTTAGCATTAAGCACATCTTTGGCTAAGCCTGTTGTTTTACAATCTGTTTTGTAAGGACACACAACTTTCCTTAAACATATTAAAATACTTTAACTTAACCAGACTTTTTAAAAATAAGGCATCCAGTGGTTACTTGCAAACTAAATTAGAAGCTCATGGACGTGGATGAGGTAATGGTGCCTGTAAGAGTTACGAGAAGTTTTAAAAAATCTGCTTGCTCACCCCCTTCTCACCACACTGCTGGCTGTAGGTAAACCTGAGAAAACATAATTTTTAGAAAGCTTTTCTGGTGATTCTAATATTCCCCTGGTTGAGAACAATGGTCATTGTTGTTCCAGGTAGGTAGGGCCCCTCTGGGTGTTGTTGATTACCACATATGAGCTACACTTAGGGATAGAGTGGGGAAGTCTTATGTGTTGGTTCTGGGAAGCTTTTGGGAAGAATTATGTTTTGAGCTGTACCTTAAATAGTAATAACATAGCAAAAAACTGACTTGTCGAACACATACTACATGGGGCACTTTATATATATCATCAAATTTAATCCTCACCAAAATCTTACTATAAGGCAGATGGTATTATCTCCTTTTTACAGGTGGAGAAAACTGAACTCACACTAAGTGTTTTGCTCAAACTCACACAGCAAGTAAGTAGCAGAGCCGGGATAGTCAGTGTGACTGCAAAGCTCTGATTACTATAATGCAGCAGATTTGGTACAATGGAAACAGCAGAGATTCATGATTGGGTAATGGCCAGAGAATTATTTCCTACCTGATTAAAATCTTTGTGAATGAGAAATATCTAGGCTTATAAGACGTCTTTAAAGTCATTTATGGACATCACTATTAGGCTGGAAATTGTCTTTCTAGCGCCAAGAAGATGAGAAAAGCCAAGTTTTTATCATGAATAGACCCTGTATAATATCATCCATTTCAATTTTTTCTAATTACATAGTCATATATTAGAGCTCAAAGGGCTCAAAGGAAGTTTAGACCCCCTTTGAGCCCCAGGGAGTCCTGCTTCTTGTCTGACTTTCCCATTTGACAAGTTTGTTTACTCAAGGAAAAACAGCAGAGCTTAGAGCAGTAGTTCTCAAATGAGGGCAAATTTGCCGTCTAAGAGATGCATGGCCATCAATGTCTGGAGACACCTTCATTTCACAACTGGGATGTGCTGCTGGCATCTAGTAGATAGAGGCCAGGGATGTCCCTAAACATGCTGCAACGCACAAGACAGTGTCCCACAGCAAGTAACTGGCCGCAAATGGCAATGCTGCTAAGGCTGAGAAGCACTGGTGCAAAGGTTCAGGGCATAGATTTTGTATCCAAACTTCCTAGGTTTGAATCTAGCTCTATGTATGCTTACTAACTATGTGACTTTGGCTAAGTTACTTAAACGCTCTGTGTCCCATGTGCAAATGAGACTAATGATAGTCCCTATCTCATAGGCCTGTAAAGAGATTTAAATGAGTCAGTATATGTGAAGCATTAGGACAGTATCTAGCACACAGTTGATATGTGTGTTTATTGTTTCGAGAGGTATTTGACTAGTTTCAGAGCCAACCTGCCTGGGTGTTTTCTTCCATCTGTTACTGGCTGTGTGACTTTGGAGAAGTCACTTAAACATTTTTGACTAGATTCTTTATCAGTGAAATGGATATCATGATAGTATCTACCATTAAGATAAATTATGTATGCAAAGTAGTTACAACAATGACTCACATATGATTAGAGCTATATAAGCATCAGTTGTTATTATTATTCATTTATTCATTCATTAAACAAATATTTGGGCCTTCTATGCCCAAAGAGTGAAAGTCACTTGTCCTACAGCTCAGCAACAGAGTCAGGATTAGGACCACTGACTTATACAAGATGAATAGTTTTGTCAGATATGATAGGCTCACAGTTCTCTACTTCTTGGCATCCTCTGTGGTAAAAGGTTAGGGGGATCTATTATTTTGGAGGCAATGTGGAGAAGAGGCACCACTATAACTTGCAGTGTAACTTAGCAACTAAAGGATTCCAGTTCTGCCTTTGATAAACTAAAAGACTTATGGTTATTCAGTGTGGAAAATTAGCAAATGCTAGAGGTACTGAGATTAGAGTTGGCAAAAATTAGCAAAGTGATTTTAATTTATTTCTATTGAAAGAAGTATTTCTTTAAAAGCCACTTTCTGTCCAATTATTATGATGTTTCAATGTAGTTCGTGGTGATAGTAGTGGCTTCTGCAAAGTTTTTCACTTTTATTTTTGTTTTGAGATTTAGAAGAAAAATAAACATCGAGTTTTGTGAGAGTTTCTAACTTAAAAGTAGATGTTAACTACTATTAGAAAACGGACCTAGTTAAGATTAACACGCTTGTTTAAATGACTTTTAAAATTGTGTTATTTTAAATGGCTTTGTTAATTACATTCCCTTTGATGACTCATATTGGAGAAAAATAAACTTAGAGCTCTCATTAGGAAGTAAAGCAAGACCTGGGTTTGCAAACCTACAAGCCAGTCTACCTTTAGCCATGTGCATTGTAACTAAATGGTTGTCTTTTTGCAATCAGGAACTCAGCGAGTTCAAAATAAGTAAAAGTGGCAAATTATCTGAAGACCTTTTCAACCTGTTTCTGACCTTCTTGATTCATCTGCAGAAGTAATTGCCTGTGGAAATTGCTGTGCTTTTATCTGTGGTGCTATTAAAACACTGGTTGAAATGAGGTGGCACAGACTGCATTGTTAATGGCTTACTGTGGAGCAGGAGCTGTTGTTTTATTCGACAGTTGAGAAGTAGCTGAAAATAACCTTCTGTCTCCCCTGTAAGAACTGTGCTTGTTAAGTGACATGCACCAACACGGCCGAGTTTGAATGTGGTGTAGGAATTTATGCTATTCTTAGCAGGTTATTAAATGAGAGTTTTTAGGCTTTTCTTGTTATAAAATAGGGAATGTATCTATGTTTTATATTCTCTGTTTCGGGGGGCTACTTTCTGTGCCCATGGCAATGGCTGATGTGTTGAAGAGAAATGAGGGGATAGTGCTGGTGTAACCGAAATGCGGGTTTTCGCTCGCTGCTTGCAGAGTCTGATTAACAAGAGTGAGATCTGGTAAAAAGAAAGTGACTTATTTCCAAAGCTGGCTTAGAGGAAGAAGCACAGATGTCCCGCCTTTAAATATACCACTTTGCTTTTGGAACAGAAATCAGACACTTTTAAAAGGCAGGGGAGGAAGTGAGCAAGGGGGTGGGATCTGTGTGTTACCTCCGGTGCCTTATCTACTGGGTGGTTTAGCTGGTGACTGCTGGCACCTTCGTGGGCAGGACTAGGCCAAAAGCGCCCCAGGTGGGATGGAGTTTCATATCATAGGCAGTCTCCTGGTAGGGGGAGTTCATAGAAGTCAGCTGCTATCTCAAGGCAACCTCCTGGTGGCCTGGTGGGTGAAAGTTCCATAGTGGGCATGCTTCGGTCTGTAAATTGACTGTTGACTCTTGAGGAGTTAGGTGAACTAGCCCTGTAGAGAGTATCTGGTGGAATGGGGTCATGGTGATAAAAGGGTATTTTTGCATTTGTAAAGGGCTAAGAAGTGGAGAAAGAGAAAAAATAATTAAACCATCTCTTAGAAAAATGGGGATACTTGGTTCCACTGGCAGGAAATTCAGAGCTGAGTGTACTTATTTCCATCAAGGTGTTGCTAATCTGTGGGATGGTTCTCTCAATCTCACCTGGCTTCATGGCCATTTTCCTGTATGGTAGAGTAAGGTTAGCTACCTTCAGAGTCTCCTTATGCATTCTCAATATGGCCCAGTATCTTTTTTTGTTCATCTGGCCATCCTCCCCGCTTGGGGGAGGACGTTATACTTAAATCTTATTAGGGAAGTACTGAGTATTTATTGGTATAGCATAAACCAGTGTTTCTCAAACTTTAACAACCTCAGAACCACCTGGAGAATTTGAAAGAAACAAATTCCTGGGTCTCACCCCCAGAGATTCTGATCCAGTAGGTCTGGGGTAGGCCTGAGAATTTGCATTTCTACCAAATGCCCAGATGATGTGATGCTGCTGTTCCAATATTACACTCGGAGAAGCCCTTGGATCATTGAACCAGAGCAAACTCACCTCTTTGAGACAGACTCTTCAATAGCTTGTCAACAGCATTGACAAACTGAATGCACCCACTGAATGCAGAGGAAGGTGCCTCTGAAGTGACTCCACCAAAATTTCCACACTCCAGAAAGTCTTCTATTTAAGGAAAAGCACAGGCCAACTTATCACAGTAGGAGTATAATCATTCAAAGCCAAGAGCTGAAGAAACCAGAATCCAGAGATGATTGATGGAAAAATATGAACACTGAGTGGTTCAGGAAAGAAAACTAAGATTTACTGCAAATCTGTTCCATCCAGCATTGTGTTTGACAGTTGTCGTATTAATTAATTGAATATTCCCAGCCACCCTAAGAAGTGAGGATTATCCTTCCCCTTTCATAAATGAGAAAACTGAGGCTCTCATTACTTGACTTAGTGGCAGGGCCATGAATTCCATTACAGTGCTGCTTTCTCATCAGAACCTGAGTTATTTTTACTATACCATGCTGCTTCCCAGACCAGCACATGACATATCTGAGCATTTAATGTTTGTTGAATTAAGACATCTGATGATAAAGTTAGGTAACATTTCCAGGAAATAATTAACTTTCGAGAAAATTTTTTAGTCTTTATCCTGCTGTTAATTATTATTACTTATTGAGCATTTATTATGTGCAAGATACTGTGATAAGCATTTTATATATTCCACTTATTAAAAAATATAAGGTAATTATTTATTATATACAAAGAAATTTAAAGAGAGTAAATGATTATCCTGAAGTGGGTAGTGGAGCCAGTATTCCAAATTGCAGCTCTTGTCTCCAAAGCATAGACTCAGCATTCTCCTGTGCATCCTCCTCCTATGCTGGATTGATCTGCTAGCATGGCAATGAGTAGATACTTCTTTTTCTTCCCATTGTTACTACTTGTATGAGTCCATTTTCATGCTGCCAATAAAGACATACCTGAGACTGGATAATTTATGGAAAAAAAGTGGTTTAATGCACTCACAGTTCCGTGTGGCTGGGGAGGCCTCACAATCATGGTGGAAGGCAAAAGGCACGTCTTACATGGTGGCAGACAGGAGAGAAAACTTGTGCGGGGAAGCTCCCATTTATAAAACCATCGTATCTCATGAGACTTATTCACTATCACAAGAACAACATGGGAAAGACCCACCCCCATGATTCAGTTACCCCCCACAGGGTCCCTCCCACAACACGTGGGAATTATGGTAGCTACAATTCAAGATGAGATTTGGGTGAGGACACAGCCAAACCGTATCACTACCCATTTCTGCCCAAGAAGTGAGTTTCTTGGCTATGGCTTTTAAGTTATGGGAAATAATTTAAAAGTTAGTTGTCAGTTACCATGCCAGTATAAACACTATCCTCACACCTACTCCACCAATATCACATTCAAAGAAGCAAAAGCAATAACAACAGTAAAGACCAAAAAAATTACATTAACAAAATTAGATGTGTTGCTCTTACATGGGCTGGATGAAATAGAATAAGGACTAAGTCTGGTTCTCAGGTCTTACTCCCTACCCCCTCACACTCTCCCCTTGTCTACACTTACTCTTCAGCCCCTTCTCATCCATGAATAGCTTCATAACACATCAAAGTTCTTAGTGTTTATGGATTTTAGAAATTCCTTTGAAGGCCTCTGTGCATGATGAGCTTAGTTGAAAACATCTCTCTTCTAGACTCCAATATTGTTTGGCAATGATAAATTTTGAGTCAGTGCAATTAAAAGGCAGCAGTCTTTTAATTCAATTCAGGTTAGTGTTCTAGGTTACTGTCTTCATGACATGCTGTCCAGTGTGCGTTAACTGTCATGATAGTTGACTCTAGGATGATTAACAGAAAGAGTAAATAACATTGGGAGTTTCTATGTGCCAGCTCAGTATTCTGGATACTTTCACACAATATCTGATTTAATTCTGCCAACAACCCAGGGGGAAGTGAGCAGACGTTTCTCTTTTTATTAGATTGACAGAAACAGAGGAAAAAGAAGTAAAGTTATTTGCCTCTGATCTCACAGTTCTAAGCAGCTGAGCTGGAATTTGAACCCAGAAGAGTATAACTCTGAAGATCCCATCTTTCCTTCCTTATCAAGAGAAATGTTGTGTGTGCAGAAATCACCTATAGGGATTTGCTTGGCTTCCCTTAACATAGAAAGCAGAAAATTTAACTTGTGAGCTCCTTTTCTGCCTTTTTAGACTGTATTTACTCTATCTCATTATTACTTGGAAGTGAGAGAGTGTCTCTGGACCACTTTGAGTGCTCAGTGCCAATGTTGTATGTGTTAATGACACTCTCTCCTGCACCCTGCATAGCCAACAGCACAGCTACTTAATGAGCAGTTCATCCTAATCAAATGACTAATGGGGAATTAAGGATGATAAGACTGGAGATTTTGTTTTAAGGGAAATTCATATAAGAGTTATTTTCTTTTTTGGCAAAAGAGGGAACAAATTAAGTCTCCTTAAAATAAGCAGCAGTAAGGTGTAATCTTAATGGATATTGAATTTCAGGCACTATCTGGCTTAAAAGCAGAGATTGGAAAGGGCTTCTACTTTCTCAGTTTTTCCTGTTGGCATCTATGAAATCTCAGGGTGGCAGGATAGTAGGAGTAGTAGAGTTGAAGAGAGGGGAGATAGAAAAAAACAGAGAGAAAGGGAGGGTGTTAAAGTCTATATTTAGAAAATATATAGTGGCTCTTAATAGGTAGTTACTTTTTCTTTTCAGTTTGCCTATCCTTATTCCAGAAAAAGTGATCAATGAATAATCCAGTCAGCCTTGGCTGTGAAGAGCAAGACAAAACCAACATTTATGTTCATACAGCTTGACAACATATTCTGAAATAAAATAAGGAGTTGCAGTAGAAGTTAGAGAATCATCATACCACTCTTCTCAAAGTTCTTAGCAGTGCAAGTATCACCTGGGATCTTGTTAGAAATATATATGCTCTAGGGCCCACTCATGACCTATTAAATCTACTTTGGAGGTGAGACCCCAGAATGAGTTTAAAGGCTCTCCACATGATTCTGATGCACACTGAAGTTCGAGAATGGATGATTTAGTAGATACAGTGTGTGGCTGGAGTCAGACAGATCCTGGGATCTGGCCTTGCTACATATTGCCTTATTTCTTTGATCTTGGACTTCAGTTTCCTTACCTGCTAAATAGTGACTATCTACCATGAGGTAGTAGTGTTATTTATCATTACTGTTTTACTCTGAGCGCTTATCTTTGCAGGTTTGGTACCATTTTTCACTTTCATATGGGGAACATTGGGCCAAAGCCAGTAATTCCTGAAGCCTTTGCAAGTCATTGATACTGCTTTTGCTGTAATGGCTGGCTGAATGCACATGTTTCTATCTGATTACCCCTGAAACCCCACAAAAGCAACAGTAAAGGGGAGTCCTTTTTACAAGCATAAATCCATAAAGACAAAAAGAATGAGAGGAGAGACAACAGTTACATAAATCTGAAAGCTGGAAAGCAATGACTGACTTGGTAGACCCCATAAAGCTGAACCCTAATGTGACACAAGGGAAATCTGAAAAATAATTTGATTTGCAACAGAACTCCCAAAAGATTTTCACCAGAACCCCCACTCAACTATTAGTGACAATAAGTACCTCCACAAGTGGAGGTGAAGGTGGAGCTAAGAAAAAGGGGGCGGGTTAAAAATTTGCTTAGCAAGTATTTAGGCCCACAGATGTCTTCCTCATTTTGTGCAGTTGGGTCATTGCGCCTCCTGACATTAATGAAACCTGGTCTATTCTTTAGAGGTAGTCTCTGGACTGGGGGACAACAGGCACAGTGAAATAGAGGTGCTATATGAAAATAAGAATTAAGGGAAACTTTGTACACTGAATATTGAAAGCTTCAACCTTTCTCTCCCTCACTTAATTGCTGAATATTGCCAGCATTCTTGACAGCAAATTGAGTCTTCTCTGAGCAGTCCAAAAGGACAATCCTAAAGTTGGTAGCATCATGGATTCTTCAACACAAACTCTAGCCAGGTCAGTCTACAGTGAATTCTCACAGTTGACAAAGTCTACTCATTCACTTAAAGCTTTTAATCAGTTTTCTAGGGCCCCACCCTTAAATATGAGTGGATATCTAAGGATTACCATATATTTCTAAGAAGAAAGGCAGACAAACATGCACATAAATAAATGAGGAAACAAAGAGCAAGCGAAGAGAAGTAAACTCAAAAATGGACCTATCATTGATATCCTTTGAGAAAACAGGAGAAGATACTACATCTAAGAAACAACAGAATGCACTTAAAAAGGAACATTCAGACAATGAAAAAAATCTCATGGAAATTAAAAGTATAATATCAAATGAAAATTCAATAAAAAGAGCAGAAGCTGAAGAAATTTCTCATAAAGTGATAGAATTAGGAAGAGAGAAAAATAAAATTAAATTAATCTAGGAGTCCAACATTTGCATCACAGGAGGCCAGGGAAAAGAAAATATAGAAATGGAAGGGAAGAAATTATCAAATAATCCAAGAAAATTTCTTGAAATGAAGGGCATACATTTCCAGATTGAAAGGGTTTAGCACAATGGATGAAAATGGAACCATAGCAAAAAGGTGCATTATTACGAATTTTCAGAACCTTGTAGAAAGAGTTTCTAGAGAGAAAAAGAAAACAGGTTATAATATGAAGGACAAGGGATCCTACTAGTTCTGACTTCTCAAATTGCAAGATAAGACTGGAGAAATGCCTCCAAAATTCAGAGAGAAATTCAGAGAGAAATGATTTCCACTTTAGAATTCTACACCGAACTAAGCTATTAATTGAATATAAGAGTAGACATGTTAGGTCTCAAAAAACTTTGTTCCCATATATCCTTTTTCAGAAAACTCTTAGAAGATATCTCATTAAAAAGAGGGAAAGGGGTAAACCAAGAAAGAGGAAGACAGGAGATGCAGGAATAAGGGGCTCTAACCTAAATAAGTGAAGAAACTTCCTAGATTGCTGATGAAGAGTGAGAAATAGAAATAAAATTCTAAGCCCCTTCACTGACTGAACAGACCTCCTCTTGGCCAAGGGGACTTCAGAGAAGCCTTGGAAACTGAGTTCCTGGCCATAATAGGATGAGAGGTTAAACATGCCTTGTTATAACCCCTATCTCACCAAATGCCCTAAGTCTTTCTTCCCTAAGACTAAACAGAAACCAGCCCGTTTGAAAGACTCCACCACTGATAATCACTGATGCTGCGGCTCCCTTTTGTGGTTTTCACAAAACAGCTGAACTGCATTCCTTCCTGATACGAGACCACTCACTACAGAATGGTTCTGGCTAGTCTATGGAGGATGGACAGTGAGGGTTTTCATGTACTCTGCTTTAAAAATGCCATCCTTGGTTCATGCTAATGCTGCCATTTTTTGAACATGGGTCCCATGGAGAGGCATGAAGCTCAGCTGTTCACATGCATGTTTCTCTTTTATGAATATTCATGATCCCTCCTACAGCTTATTTAATATATATATTTGGCCACCCCCATTCACCATACATCTTTGTCTTATTCTTCTCCCTCTTGAAGTGTCTGCTTCTGGCTTCTAGCTGGAGGCTATGCTTCCCAGCCTGTCAGAATAGCCCCCTGCAAGCTGCAATCCTTTATGAGAAATAAAGCTCTCCTTTCCAAATTTATGAACCTTGTCATTTTAAGTTCACAGGAAAGAGTCACACAACTGGCAATGGCACAGTTCAGAAGCTTCCAGGAAAAATTTAAGAAAATGAAATTGATAAAGATATGTGTTTTTGCTACACCCGCCTCCCCCCTCCCCCACCCACCAAATTCCACACAGCTATTTCTTTTCTTTTTTTTTTTTTTTGAGACGGAGTCTTGCTCCGTTGCCCAGGCTGGAGCGCAGCGGCCGGATCTCAGCTCACTGCAAGCTCCGCCTCCCGGGTTCATGCCATTCTCCTGCCTCAGCCTCTCGAGTAGCTGGGACTACAGGCGCCCGCCACCTAGCCCGGCCAGTTTTCTGTATTTTTTTAGTAGAGACGGGATTTCACCGTGTTAGCCAGGATGGTCTCGATCTCCTGACCTTGTGATCCGCCTGTCTCGGCCTCCCAAAATGCTGGGATTACAGGCTTGAGCCACCGCTCCTGGCCACACACAGCTATTTCTAATTAAGGGCTGGATAATACCATCTTTTTTTTTCTTTCTTTCTGGGTAGGAACCCAAGCTCTTGCTGTGATGTAGTTAAACTGTAAACCACTCAAATATGAAAGAAACCTCTTCTTCTCCAAATCAGCATTTTGCCTTGAGGTTGGGGGAGGTCTCCTTACTTTCTCAAAACGGAAAGACTCAAAGAATCCACATTTGGAGCCATCCATAACGCCTTATGCACTGGGAGGTTCATGCTGGCTTTTTCACTCTCCTGACAGTGGCATTACAATATCTCTCCCTTCCTCTCCACATCACACGCATATCTATTCAGGTGACAACTGGACTTACATGTCTTCTCTCCCACTTAGGTTTTTAGTATTTAAGGTATAATGCTTTATATATAAGATACCAATATAATTTAAATGTTACATGCATGAAAAACATGTAATCCCCCTTCATATAAAATTAGGGGCTGGGCATGGTAGCTCACACCTGTAATTCCAGCACTTTGAGAGGCTGAGGTGGGAGGAGTGCTTGAGGCCAGGAGTTTGAGACCAGCCTGGGCATCATTGTGAGAACATGTCGCTATTTTTTGTAAAAAGGAAAATAAATTAAGGAAGGGGCATTAAGAGGAGAATTATCAACCTTTAGTGTAATAATATTTCATAATAGTAATCATAATTGAGCAAGGGCCTCCTGAGGACCCCTAACCTTCCAGAATGCCTCAGAAGCAACCTAGAACAAGACCAGCCCTGAGCTGTAAATGATGGTTGTACATCCCTGCTTGACGTCTGACCTGCTGCCTGGTTCTCCCAGATCATGGACAAGAGAGTTATTCTTACTATATCGATTTGGTGTAACTATTGTTTTAGGCTCAAGATTAAATTAATTTTCTGGCAGCCATTCTAAAAGAGGCACATGTACTCTTTGCCTGTGATCCCTGGTTCATTGTGAATCAGAAAACAGAGCTGAAGCAGGACTGCCCACATAGGCTTGTTCCGTTAGAGTCAGACTGACTGGAAAAAGACAACTAACCCATCTCCTGGGAGGATGGTTAGTTCTGACCACACTTCATGCACTATTGGCATGGAGGAGGCAGAACCTTCAACTGCATTGTTATGAGGCTATCTATGAGCTTAGAAGAGCTAGTGTCTGCTTTTTGTCTGACTCCTTTTGTTCAGATTGACACCAGTCCCTGGTACTTTTCCAGAGTACTCTTTGATCCTTGTTTACAACTCTCTTTCGGTGGGTTTGTGTCCTCAGTCCTTCTCTTATCTCTAGATCCATGCATTTCTCTCTTATTTTTTGTCTCCCATAGTATGTCAGCTAACCCTGAATAAGATTATTTGGAAGAAATGCATGTGGTACATCCATACAAGGAAGGAACTATTGATACATGCAGCAACTTGGATGATTTTGATGAGTGAAAAAAGACAGTATCAAAGGGTCACATACTTTGTGATTCCATTTCTATAACATTATTATTATTATTTGAGACAGAGTGGCTTCGTTACCCACCCAAGCTGGAGTGTAGTGGCACAATCTCAGCTCACGCAACATCTACCTCTCCCAGGTTCAAGTGATTCTTATGCCTCAGCCTCCCAAGTAGTTGGGACTACAAGGTGTGTATCACCATGCCTGGCTAAACTTTTTTTTTTTTTTTTTTTTTGTATTTTTAGTAGCAACAGGGCTTTGCCATGTTGACCAGGCTGGTCTTAAACTCCTGGCCTCAAGTGATCTGCCTGCCTTGGCCTGCCAAAGTGCTGGGATTGCAGGCATGAGCCACTGTGCCTGTCTTTCATAACATTCTTAAAATGACATAATTATAATAAAGGAGAAAAAGTTGTGATTGCTGGGGGAAGCATGCCCATAAAGGGGAAGCACAAGGAGATCTCTGTGGTGATGGAAGAATTCTGTATTTTGAATGTAGTGCTGGTTACATGAATCTACACATATGATAAAATGACACAGAAGTATACATATACTTTATAGCAATGTCAGTCTGTTCTTGATATTGTGCTGTAGTCATGTAAGATGAGAGAAACTGGGTGAAGGGTACGCAGAATTTTTCTGTACCATCTTGGCAACTTCTTGTAATTTTTTTTTTTTTTTTTTTTGAAACGGAGTCTTGTTTTGTCACCCAGGCTGGAGTGCAGTGGCGTGATCTTGGCTCACTGCAACCTCTGCCTCCTGGGTTCAAGCGATTCTCCTACCTCAGCCTCCCAAATAACTGGGACTACAGGTGTGCAACCTCATGCCCAGCTAATTTATATATATATATATTTTTAGTAGAGATGAGGTTTCACCATGTTGGCCAGGCTGGTCTTGAACTCCTGACCTCAGGTGATCCACCTCCCTCAGTCTCCCAAAGCTTCTTGTAAATTTCTAATTATTTCAAGTAAAATGTTTGCTTTTCTTACTTAAAAAGAAAAATGAACTATTATTAAACAATACATGCAATAATGTGGATGAATCCCAAAATATGCTGAATCAAATAAACCAGTCAAAGAAGAGTAAAAAAGAAAAAAATATAAATACAATGAGCTACATCAAAGCTAAAAACTTTTGTGCTGTAAATAATACCACAAAAAAGTGAAAAGACAACCCATGTGATGTGAGAAAGTATTTGCAAATCGTTTATCTAAGAAGGGATTTGTATCCAGATTATATAAAAGATTCTTACAACTCAACAATTTAAAAAACCAATTGAAAAATGGGCAAAGATTTGGTTTCTCCAAAGAAGATATGTAAATGACCAATAAGCACATGAAAAGAAGCTTAACATCATTGGCTGTTATGGAAATGCAAATCAAAACCACAATGAGATGGCAAGTCATACTCATTAGAAAGAAAAAGACACAATAACAAATGTTAATGGAGGATATTGAGACACTGGAACTCTTATATACTGCTGGCAGGGAATGTAAAGTAGTGCAGTTACTTTCGGAATCAATTCTGCAATTTCTCCAACATGTGAAACGTAGTAACCATATGACCCAGCAATTTCACTCCTAGGTATAGAAACAAAAGAATTGAAAATATGTTCACATAAAAACTTGCACACGAGCCAGCTGGGAGCGGTGACTCATGCCTGTAATACCAGCACTTTGGGAGGCTGAGGTGGGCGGATCACAAGGTCAGGAGATCAAGACCATCCTGGCTAACATGGTGAGACTCCGTCTCTACTAAAAAATACAAAAAATTAGCTGGGCGTGGTGGCGGGTGCCTGTAGTCCCAGCTACTCGGGAGGCTGAGGCAGGAGAATGGTGTGAACCCGGGAGGTGGAGCTTGCAGTGAGCGGAGATCGCGCCACTGCACACCAGCCTGGGGGACAGAGTGAGACTCAATCTAAAAACAACAACAACAACAACAACAACTTACACATGAATGTTTATAATAGCCAAAAAGCAGACACAACCCAAATGCCCATGAACTGATGAATGGGTAAATGAAATGTGTAATATCCACACAATAGAGTGGTGTTCAGATTAAAAATGAATGAAGTACTGATACATGCTGCAACATGGGATGAAGCTGGAAAACATTATGTTAAGTGAAAGAAGCTAGTCATGGAAGGCCGCATGTTGTATGATTTTAACTTATATGGAAATCAGTAAAGATAGAAAGTAGGTTAGCAGTTGTCTAGGGCAAGAGACTTGGGAGGAAATGGAGAATGATTGGTAATGGATGTGGGATTTCTTTTGGGAGGAATATATTCTAAACTTAGATTGTGGTGATAGTTGCACAACTCTGTAAATATACTAAAGACCGTTGAATTTTGTGGTTTAAATGGATACATTTTATGGTGTATGAATTATATCTTAATAAAGATGTTAAAAAGATTACATACTGTACGATTCTATCTCTATAAAATTCTAGAAAATGAAGGTTAATCTGTGGTGCCAGAAGAGAGATCAGTGGTTGTTTGGGGATGGCAGGTGGAAAGCAGGTGGGGATGGCAGGGAGGGATTACAAAGAGGCATGACAAAGCTTTTGTCGGTGATGGATATGTTCACTATTTTGATTGTGGTGATGGTGTTATTGGTGTACATATGTCAAAACATAGCAAATTATATACTTTAAGCATGTACAGTTTATTATATATCAATAATAACTCATCTTTTAAAAAGCCAGAGCAAAAATGTGTGAAATTTGACAAATACCTATTAAGTACTGGTATAGTGTTAGATCCTAGAGATATAACGGCAAGGAACAGAAGGGTTCAGCCTTCAAGCAACTCACACTGTCAGGGAATAGGCAAAGAAAGAAGCACATGATTGCAAAATGGTGTCATATGAGTTCTGTAGAAATATGCCTGGTAAATCATGGTCGCACTTGTGGTGACAGATGGAGGGCAGAAGGTATTTAGGAAGACTTCCTGGAAGCAGTAGCTGTTGAGCTCAGCATTGAGCAATGGAAGTTAGAGGTAGAAGGTGGGATTTTGTAATAACAGAATGATCCTTCTTCCTAATGCAAATGTAGGGGGAGCTGTAGTAGCACATAGTACATACTTGTTATGTCTCAAAGGGGACTTGATTTTATTCTTACCATATTAAAGCTATGTTTTTCCCCAGGAGCCACATCACAGTGAAGCAGATCGGTGCACTAACAATAAGTGCAAAACAAGGATATAACATCCTTCACTGCCCTCTGCAGACTTGCTATTATTTATTTATTTGTGATTATTTATTTAAGGCCTGTCATTCCTGCTCTGTTTTTAGCTCTGTGAGGACCAGGTCTGACTATTTACCATCCTGTCCTTGGCAGGTAGCATAGTGCTTGGCACATAGCAGAGCTTGATAAAGATCATTCACCGATGGGTTTGGATTTTGACTGGTATGGAGCACACAGGCACACATTTGACTAGTGACCTCAGGCATGGCTCAAACTTTTTATGACAGAAGGTATAAAATGAAGCAGTACAACTCACCCCCGCCCCCGCAACCCACTGCCTAGCCCCCACTGCTGTGTCTTAGTTCTGTCCCCAGCCATGCCAGCTCCCATCCACCCTAACCCTGCCTCCCACAGGTTTCTCCTAGTAGCTCGGTGTTAGGAGGCTCTTTCTTTGCATCCATGCCCCAGAAGCTCCAGGTGAGAGGGTCTCCTGGGAATAGTCAGGGCAGTCTGCACTGCGGGCGGGAGGGGGAGGCAGCTCTGGCCAATGGCCTACTCTGAGCAAGCTGAGCATTCTGGAACCCTGGCTTAGGGACCACTCACGTGTTATTTCTTCTCCTGCTCCTCCTCCTCACCTCTAGCACTTCTCTATGCCACCATCTTCGGAAATGTGACGACCATTTTCCAACAGATGTATGCCAACACCAACAGATACCATGAGATGCTCAACAGTGTTCGAGACTTCCTGAAGCTCTACCAGGTGCCAAAAGGATTGAGTGAGCGAGTCATGGATTATATCGTGTCCACTTGGTCCATGTCCAGAGGCATTGACACAGAGAAGGTAAGGAGGCTGAGGAGCTCAGGGAAATCATTTGTCTCTTGCTTTCCCTAGGGGTGTTGAGGCTTGCCTAGGACAGTGGATCTCAGACCTGGCTATGCTCAGAATTCACTTGGGTACTTTGGGATTCCAGGTCCTACCTCCAGAGGTTTTGTTTACTTCTAGATCAGCCTTACTCCAAGACCAACAATCAAAAATCATTATTTAAGAAATTAGAAAAGCAGGGTGTATTTCCTGGAGAAGAGAGGAGCTGGAAGTTTAACTGTCCAGGGTAGAATTTCCCAAACTTGGACGATGATAAGAATCAGGGCCATGACTAGAGAAGGGAGATCAGTATTGCCAATTTTCTTTTTACCCAGACTTGAAGATAGGACAGCACTGTTACTGATCTTGTCTTCATTCAAACTTTCGGTATTTTGTTCATCATGGATTTTTTTGCATTAACCTTGATTTAAAAAAAATAGCATTAAACTATGATTTATCTTGATTACTGACTTTTTTGGCATTCCCTTAATTTTATGTGCCCAAGGCTGTTGCCTCACTTAGCTCACCCTCATCTTGACCCTGATAAGAATCCCATGATGTCAGGCCAGATGCAGCAGCTCATGCCTATAATCCCAGCACTTTGGGAGGCCGAGTCAGGTGGATCACTTGAGGTCAGGAGTTTGAGACCAGCCTGGCAACATGGGGAAACCCCATCTCTACTAAAAATACAAAAAATTAACTGGGCATGATGGCATGTGCCTGTAGTTCCAACTATTCAGGAGGCTGAGGCAGGAGAATTGCTTGAACCCAGGAGGCAGAGGCTGCAGTGAGCCAAGATAATGCCACTGCACTCTAGCCTGGGCAACAGAGCAAGACTGTCTCAAAGAAAGAATCCCATGATGTCATCATTAAAAATAATCCCAGCCCCCATCCCAGATCTGTGGAATGAGAAGTTGGGGGAGGTGAGGGAACATTTTTAATAAGTGCCCTTAAAAACTATCCCAGCCTTCACTGGATCTATGGAATGAGAACTTAAGGGAAGTGAGAGAGCATTTTTTTTAAGGAGTTACTCTTTTTTTTTTTTTTAATTATACTATAATTATACTATATTATAAGTTCTAGAGTACATGTGCAGAACGTGCAGGTTTGTTACACAGGTGTACATGTGCCATGAATTTTTAACAAGTGCCCAGGCAACCCTATTCACTAGACAAGTCCAGGAAACAGTGAACAAGAGTTTGTGCCTTCATCATCAATTGACTTGACCAGAACATCAATTAGGCATCTCTCTGGTTATTTGTTTTCCCACCTGTAAAATGGAGAGGGTGATAAATTCCTATTGTTCTCTAACGGTTGTATCATTCTAGATGCATTTCAATAGAGTAATGAAAATTTGGTGGTACTGGAAATAATACAGAAAACATACAGTGGACTTCCTATTATTAACTTAAGAATTTTCTTTGCATATTTTCTATAAAAAAGATTTAATCTCAGATCTATTGAGATTAAATCCATTCTCAATGAGATTCGTTCTCTGCTTCTCAGTCTTTATCAAGTCTGTTTTTTATCACCAGTCTGTAAGTACTCAGGGCATACTGATTCTTTCGACTGTTAGAATGAGGAAAACAGAAAGGTAACACGATTGCAAAAATACCTAATGACACATTGCAAACCAAATTCAGCTGGCTTTGGGATCAGCTACTTATGTTCCTAGTCTTCCTTCATTAGAATTGTCAGTTGAGAGTTGACAGTTTAAAAAGAAAAATTGAACTGAATTTAATCCTCAACTTGAACATTACTTTGGTTTTGCTCACTATTTGCCGTGATAACCATAACACCACTACTACAACCTCAGCTACCATTTATTGAACATGCATTAAGAACAGATATTTGTTTTGCTTCTTCTATATGTCTGGTCTTAACACTAGTGTCTCATTTAGCCTCCACAGCAACCCTGTTACCCTATTGAAGGGGGTAAGCACAAGAGGCCCGATTCATTTTGCTAACTGCCCCTGGTCACAGAATAAAGAATGGCAAAGCCAGGATTTGAACACCATTTTGTCTGACTTCAAAGCTTGTGCTTTTCCTACTATTACTTAAAAAAATTTAAAACATGTACTAGAGAGAAGGAGGATGAGTCCCAATAGAGTCATTCTAATTTCTTGGATGGGCAGGGCATCAGCTGGGGCTGAACTTAGTGGCTGCCTTTGCCAACCACCTGCCCCAACTACGCCTGTTGTTTCTGCTGTGTTCTCTCAACAATGCCTGTAGGTTCTGTGGGTTCCTGGCAGCTGATGGAGCAGAAAGGAACTTTGATCTCTCTGCCCTAGGCTCCTTTTCCCAGGCACCAGGATGCCTTTGTAAGTCTGGTTGTCTGGAAGGAAGCCCTTCCCCCCGCTTGCTGTAGGGCTGTCTGGGTGGCTGCCCATGGGAGACAGCACCGTCAGCATTTGCTCTCTCTTACTCTCCGTGCAGATCTGTCCTGCAGATCTGCCCTCACTTTCCTGAAGGGCTTTGGGATTTACCCCAGCTCCTGGTCCAGATGGAAGAGGGAATAGCCGTGGATCCAGCTCACTCTGGAGCCCAGTCTGTCCCGGGCTGGCTGCTCCTCTGGGCAGGAGCTTGTGGCAGGCAGCTGCTGGGGAGAGAACCAGTCCTGTCGTCCTGTACCTCTCCACATCTGCCCCTCCCCTCCAATCTAAGTCAGAATGGTCAGTGATAACCAGGGAGCCAGGGCATGTGGGTGGTAGTGCTGGGATACCCCAGTTTTACCAGCTATTGGCTGGTGACTTTGAACACATCGCTTGTCTCTCTCCAAGTCTGTTTTTATGTCTATACACATGGAAACATGATCTTTAAGACTAGGTGATCTCTAAAGCCCTTTTGGCTATGACCTTCTGGACTTCAAAGCCTCCCTGAAATTGCTGCTGCTGCTGCTGCTGCTGCTGCTGCTATGATGACAACATCAAAAATGAGAGCTCACAGGCATTGAACACTTGTATGTGTCAGGCATTATACCAGGATGTTCCACACAACAGCTCATGGAATCCTCAGAAGAATTCTATATGAAATTTCAAAAAAATGAAGACATGGGGAGAGGAGCTAACTATTGCCTCACATTCATGCATCTAGTGAGTGCTGAGGCTGGGAAGTGAATCCAGTTCTACCTGATTCTAATGCCTCTTCTCTTACTTAGGACTCCTGTTCTGCCTAGCCTGGAGGAAATTCCACATTGACATCTCCCTTTAGCCTTTGAGACCTTCAAGGAAGAGTAAGGATGGTCTCTTCTCAAAACCTAGCAGTATGAAAGGTGGCCAGAGCCGGGGAGGGTGGCTCTGGGGTCTCAGAGTTGAGACCTCCCCACTCCACTCAGAGAAAGGAATTCCAGACACCCCACCCACCTCAGTGTGGAGCCAATAGATGGGAAGAATGATGGAAATGACTGACGGCTGTGACAGTTTGCAATTTCTCCCCTTCAGGTTCCCTCACCTGCTCACACTGTACTCTCCGTTGGCTCTGGGAACAGTGCCCAGAATAAAACACTGTCTCCATGCCAAGGCCTCATTCCCTAGCAGCCTCTTCCAGGGAAAGAGTAAAGTCTAGCCCAGGGGAAACCATATATTTAAAGGTGAACTCACCTGAAGAATAAGTCTTGGTTCCAGACTACTGGGCACAGTTTTGACATGGTGTGCGAGTGCGCCCCATTATCTAGTGATCTGCTCAGAGAGAAGAGGAACTAAATTAAATCTGCATTTCTGCAGGAGTCGTATTTTGAATGAGCCTTTTAGAAGTAAGTCCTTAGCAAGTGCTCTGCCCAAGCATTAGTATTCTGAATTTTCCTCTCTGCCTTGGTCTGTCCTGTGTCTGTACTCCCAGAGGGCATGCTCACTTGCTGGGCATCCTGCAATCCCAGATCAAGAATGCAGAGGTACACAGGGCAAGGGCATCTGTGCTTTCCAAATCCCCTACTGGGGCCAGGCTTTGTCCCAGGCTGTGTACTGGTAGATATAATTTCATTTAATTTCACAAGTCAGTGTTAACAGTCTGCATTTGATAGGAGAAAGGAAAGTGTCACCTGGAGGGGAAGGAGCTGGGATTTCAACTCTTTGACCTCTTTCCACTGCTGTACCTCCAAGGAGTGCACAGGGGCACCTGAGGGGGTGGGGATGTAAGTGAAGCCATCGGGGGTGAGGTGAGGTTTGAGCTGGACTTTGAAGGAGGCTGAAAGTCTTCCAACTTTGGGGATGAGCAGCAGATACAGTAGCAAATGGCTTGTGCTAAGGCAGAGAAGCAGGGGTGGGAAAGTACCCAGAACCTCAAGGAAAACGTCATCACTGAACATACTTGATTTTATGCCCCTAGCTTTGCTTATAAGCTAGGATGGGAGAATGGATTATTTTAGAAACACTTCTGATTTCTCTGGAGACGTTTGCTTGAAAGTGTCCGTACTTAATGCTTGCTATGTAAGGGGCCATGCAATGTTTTATTGCAGACATTTAGTCCAGAGAAATATTTCTCCCTCTAGAAAAACCTGCAAATTTTTAATTTTTTCAGAAGATGAGACCTGCATAGCCTCCTCCAGTTTTCATTTTGCTTGAATTCCAAGATGCTGCCGAGATGTTGATAATAAAATTACAAGCCTTTTTTGGGGGGCAGCTGCCTAGTATAGGAATTGGTTGGGATCTAAACCAGGCTCTGATGTCAAGCTATCTAGTTTGAAACCCCAGCTGTGCCATTTCCTGGCAATTTTGGGCAAGTTATTTATCTTCCTTGTGCCTCAGTTTTCTCATCGTAAAATGATATAATAATAACACTTACACAGTTTATGGGAGGATTAAATTAGCAAATGCACGTAACAGTTTAAAATGTAAAATCATAACCCTGTTCAACTTTGCCTATCCTTCTTTCCTTTTTTTATTGTTGTCTTTAAGCACATACCACTAAATTTTATTTATTTTGCTTATTATTTGTCTCCTCCCATTAGATGGTAACTTATATGAGGGCAGGGAGTTTTGTCTTTTTTTATTTTTATTTTTTTACTGCTTCATCCTCAGAGCCTAGGATGATGCCTGGCATACCATAATGTGTGTGATAAGTATTAAATGAATGAATGATTCTAAAGTGCTTAGCAACACCTGCCACTCAGTAAGTGCTTAGTAAATGTTACTTTATATCTGTCTTTAAATAACACCCTATATTCAGTCCATCAGCAAATCATATCTGTGCTACGCTACGTTACAAATCTTTTCTAAATTTAACTGCTCCTCCCTGACTCTCCTGCCAGCATCCCAGTCAAAGCTTCCCTCACCTCTCACCTGGACAGCTGCAGGAGGGACCTAACTAGATTCCTTGACTAGACTCTTGACACCCTATAGTCAGCACTCTCTAACATCACTCTGTAGCTTCAATGATCTTCTTCAGATGTAAGTCAGGTCATGACATTCTCCTGCTCAAAAATCCTCCAATATTTTCTGTCATACTCAGAGTAAAACCCAAGGCTTATTACACCTGAAAGTCTCTTGTACTTCGTGTTGTCTTTGATCCTCATCTCCTGCCCCTTTGCTCTCACTCCTTTTGGCCATTGCTCAGGCTCTCTTAGGGTCTTTGTGTTTGCTATCTTGCTGGGATGTTTTTCTTCACATGGCTCACTCAGGCCCTTATGCAGGAGTCAGCTTGTTACCTTCTGGGCCGGGTGCGGTGGCTCAAGCTTGTAATCCCAGCACTTTGGGAGGCTGAGGCGGGTGGATCGCGAGGTCAGGAGATGGAGACCATCCTGGCTAACACGATGAAACCCCGTCTCTACTAAAAGTACAAAAAATTAGCTGGGCATGGTGGCAGGCACCCGTGGTCCCAGCTACTCGGGAGGCTGAGGCAGGAGAATGGCGTGAACCTGGGAGGCGGAGCTTGCGGTTGAGCTATGATGCCACTGCCCTCCAGCCTGGACGACAGAGTGAGACTCTGTCTCAAAAAAAAAAAAAAAAAAAAAAAGTCACCTTCCCAGAGAAGTCTTCTCTGACCACTAGTCTGCAGGAGTCCTACTTACTCCCAGTGCTGACTCTCAGACCCCTGTCCTGAACATTCAGCACAGATTTTTTTTTTAGAAACTATCTGTCTCATCTATAAGAATATAAGCTCCATAAGGGCAGGAACTTTGGTTAGAAGAGTGTAGTCTGGTGTAGTGGATGTTGCTCCTCCCCCTGAAGTGCTGAAGGCCACAGTGAGGACCCTCACACTGTTTTTTTCTGTGCCTGGCTAGGTCCTGCAGATCTGCCCCAAGGACATGAGAGCTGACATCTGCGTGCACCTGAACCGCAAGGTTTTCAAGGAGCACCCAGCCTTCCGGCTGGCCAGTGATGGCTGCCTCCGGGCACTGGCCATGGAGTTCCAGACGGTGCATTGTGCCCCAGGGGATCTCATCTACCATGCAGGAGAGAGCGTTGACAGCCTCTGCTTTGTGGTTTCTGGCTCCCTGGAGGTGATCCAAGATGATGAGGTGGTGGCCATCCTAGGTAGGTGTTGGCTTTGCTGGATGAGCAAAGGTACCTGGGGTTGGCTTAGCTACTGGGCAGCTCAATGCCACTGCTGCCTTCAGGTAGAGATTGCTTCATAAGGCAGGGCCAATTGCTAATATTCACTTATCTATCCAACAAACAAACAGCGAGAGCCTGTTTGGCACAAAGCCAGTCGCTGTTTGATGTCTGGAGTATTTCAATAAGAAAAATGGGTTTTATCCTCAAGGGGCTCCCAGTCTAGTGTAGGAGACGAACAAATAAGCAGACATTCACAGTACAATGGGAGGCACATCTAACCCAGTATTCAAGTGGGAAGTCTTCCTGTACCTATGCTAAAACTTAAAAATTGAGAATGAGTTAGCATGGAGAAGAGAAGGGATGACGTATCCTAAATGTGTCACATCCTTTCAGAGGGAGAAATTCATGACTTACTTGGGGAACTACAAATTATTTAGTGTGGCTGGAACACAAGAGGGGACATGGTAAGATGTCAGACTAGGGAGGGAGTGAAGCACTAGTCAGATCGTGGCAGACTCTGGAAGCCACATTAGGTGACTGGGATTATTTGGGGGAGCCAATGAAGAGCTGAAAGCAGGGGAGAGGCATGATGAGATTTGTACTTTAGAAAGATGACAGTAGTTGCAGCTTGGGGAGTGGATTGAATGGGGAAGGCTGGGGTAAGGAGACCAGGTGGGAGGCATGTTATCTAGACGCAAGTTGATGGTGGCCTGAACTAATACTGTGGCAAGCAGATGGAGAGAAACAGATGGAGTTGAGATATTCAAGAAGTAGAATCAAGAACCCAATGACAGATTTGCTGTGGCGGGGAAGGAGGAGTCAACGAGGACTATAGGTTTTCTCACATGGATAACAGGGAAGCTGGTACACCATCCACAGCAATAGAGAATGTGGGAGGAGGAGCAGGGACGTGGGGGAACGTGTTGGTAATCAGGACATTGAGCATCAGTAGCTTTTAGGAAATGTGTCTGGTTTTCTGAGCTAGCCAGAGAACAGCTCTTTATTGGTGGCATATCTCTAAGGGGGCAAGCCATCATCATAATAATAGCTATCATTTATGGTCATCTATTCTGTGCCATTTGACACACAGCATTTGACACACAGATACTCATTTCACCCTTACAGTAACCCTATGAAATGGTTTTATTATCCCCATTTTGTAGATGAGACAATTAATGTTCAAAGAGGTTAAGGAAATTTCCTCATGGCTGATGAAGTCCATGAAACCAGCATTCCAGAGTCCCTCTGACTCCAGAACCTCTGCTTCAATCCAAAATGGATTACAAAATGTAATACTGCAATTCTGATGATATTTTTTTTTTTTTTTTTTTTTTTGAGTCGGAATCTTGGCTCTGTTGCCCAGGCTGGAGTGCGGTGGTGCGATCTCGGCTCACTGCAAGCTCTGCCTCCTGGGTTCATGCCATTCTCCTGCCTCAGCCTCCCAAGTAGCTGGGACTACAGGCACCCGCCACCATGCCCAGCTAATTTTTTTTGTTTTGTTTTTGTTTTGTTTTGTTTTGTTTTGATTTTAGTAGAGATGGAGTTTCACCGTGTTAGCCAGGATGGTCTCCATCTCCTAACCTTGTGATCTGCCCGCCTTGGGCTCCCAAAGTGCTGAAATTACAGGCGTGAGCCACCACGCCCAGCCTCTGATGATAATTAATGTAGTATGCTGGCCCATTAAGTTGCCAGCTACTGGTAGAGATTGTAAACGTGTTTTATCTTTTACAAATGATTTATTAGAAAACTGAGGCCGGAGGAGATTAAGTTATGCTGAAGTTAGAATTGAGATTCAAACTACAGAGAGACATTAGATAGTGTTATTTTAAAAAAGAAAGAAAGAAAGAAAAAGAAAAGCCCCAACTTTGTTCCCGCTTGACTTTGGAGCACACAATACGTAGCTTCCTTCTTGTTTTCTTGGCCCTAAGCCAAGTGGCTCTCTTGATTACATTTGGCTTAGGTTAACCTAAGGATGATTTATGTTCCTTCAGCATACATTGGCAGATGGTCAGAGGGAGCGTGGGATAGAAATTGGGTGGGGTGGTCGGGTGCAGTGGCTCATGCCTGTCATCCCAGCACTTTGGGAGTCTGAGACGGATGGATCTCTTGGGTCCAGGAATTTAAGACCAGCCTGGGCAACATGGCAAAACCCTGTGTCCACAAAAAATACAAAAATTAGATGGGCATGGTGGTATACACTTGTGGTCCCAACTACTCAGGAGGCTTAGGTGGGAGGATCAGAAGCAAAGGTTACAGTGAGACATGATCACATTGCTGCACTCTGGCCTGAGGCCTGAGTGACAGAAGGAGACCTTGTCTCAACAAACAAACAACAACAACAACAAAAAACAAGGAAAAAGAAATTGGGTGGGGAATGGAGGCTGAAACTGTTTGCCAATATAAGTGTTCTAGATTCCATGGTATCCATTGAACTCTGCAGACCAGGGTTACTCTGTTCCTTGCCCCCTTTTCACAGAGAAGCGAGATTCAACTGTGTATACATAGGACTCATGAAGGTAAAAACCATTGCTTTAGTATGTCTGATATGAAGGAGCATTTTTCTCTACCTTTAATACTCATCAGTTTCCTTGATAAAGAGGAATTTCTTTTATTTATTTATTTATTTATTTATTTATTTATTTATTTATTTATTATACTTTAAGTTCTAGCATGCACGATAAAGAGGAATTTCCACTGGTGGTCATAGCCATGCTTTTATGTTTGCCTGGCTGAGATGAGCACCTGTTAACTAGCAAGCAATACTTTTAAGTTTGACCTTTGACTTAACCCTTTGATAAGGGCATCTTTCACTCATCTTCCCACTGATAACTGACCATATGCCTTTCCATGCTCAGGGCATCCTTCGTGACTCACCACACACAGCTACATTTCTAGGAGTTGGTTTGAACACCTAGACTTAGGCATAGAGGCATGACGGAGCTAAAGAGGGGTGGGGGAGACAAACAGCTTCCTAGCCCCTTCTCATTTCCTTTCATCCTGGGCTTCTTGTGAGGAAGAAACCAGGGCTTGATTTATTGTTGAATTACTTGACCTTGTTGACTGCGTCTCTAAATCTAGCCCTCTACTTTGGGCCTTCCCGGGCATTCTGCCTGCTCTAGTTAGCAATGTGGACAGGATCTCTGAAATAGCTCAGCAGCTTTGGATTCAAAGTGGTTGTTGCCTTCAAGCTGTCTACACTAGAAAAAGCTTCTCCACTTTGTCTCTAGGAGCCAGACTGGGTCTGAAAAGTAGGTCCAAACTCAATATTCTAAATAACTTATCAGATTTCAAGGGGCTCTTATTCTCTAAAAGGTCGAGACAAGTCCTTCGAGTCAACCTGAGCTCTGGACAAAGAGGCATAAGTGACTCTAAGCTGTTGGCTCCCTGGAAACTTAAATTTAGAGTTTTGTTCTTGTTGTTTTTCTATAATTAGCATATCTTTGGTCAATGGACTGAAATCAGTTTTTTCTTGCAAGGGGGTTAAGCATCAAATGGGCATTATAACTATATCGTCTGTTGATGCCCTTCAATACAATTCAACCAAAATGCATTGAACACCTGCTATCCGCCAGGCACTGTCATAGGAGTGGGGATATAGCAGTGGACCAAACATTAGTCCAGCCTCCTACAAGTGGAGGGGGCTGACAGTGGAAAGACAAGTCATCACTCTGCATGATTAGCATTGACATAGAGAGAGTGCAGATATTCTAGAGGATCACTGGATGAGCAATTATTGAGCAGCTACTGTATATCCAGTGCTGTAAAGAGGACAGAAAATATCCAAGTAATCCTTAGTTATCACAAGCAAGAGGTTTTAGAAAAAAACGCCAGAGCTCATCCATCTCGTTGTCTTGCTCTTTGTTCTGTTATTATCAATTCACTCATTTACATTCTGCTAACTTGCCTCCTCCTTCCATTTCTAATATTCCACTCACATTCTCTGTTTAATTTTAGCACAGATGCCAAGAACAAAGGAAAGGGCCAGTACTCATAACTAAGTGTGTTTAGTTTGTGTTAAAAATAAGGCCTTTCTAAGGAAAGTCTTTTAAAGAAGAGTGTTTTTCAAACTTTTGTGACTGGAACCTGCCATATGAAATGTGTATTACTTTGCAAATGAATACATATACAAGTGCACACACAGTTATACGCAGAATTTGATACTTCTCTTGCTATGTGAGTTGCAACCTGGTATTTTCTATTAGATAATGTTCTCTTTCATTAAAAAAATGACCATCATGACCCACTAAATTGTTTTCCTGACCTGATCACAGTCTGCAGTTTAAAACGTGGTCCCACAAATCTAGATGATATTCTCTGAGGACAGAGAACATATCAGAAATCTCTTATGATCTCCTGTCCCTTTACTCTTCTCTCTGCCTTAATTTTGCATGAAATCCTTATATCTTTTTGGAATTCCCTTAGAAATCATTTAATGGCTTCTCAAATCTAGTTTCTTGGCTCCTTGAAATAAATTTGAGATTTTCACATGTGCATTTTATTTATTAGATTTTAAAAAGTAATTTAATTTTTTATAGATATCAATATTAAAAGATAGAGATACCATTTTTCCCCTATCCAAGTAGTACTAGTAGCATCTGCATGTAAGTAGTTATCTTGGTGTTCTGTGTTACCGTGTGACTCAGCAACATAGATGAGTCATGGACTAGCATCTGGGCTGTGCATAAGTGTGTTAAGTATCTCCCTGCATTTCCATCTTATAAGTGCAGTATTTATATGATCTCCTTTCACTGCGATTTAGTGTCCCCTTAGTAATGTTTATGCGTTTTGCATTTTAATACTGAATTTGTATTTTCTTTATGGATCATCTTGTGTTTTTCCATTTTGTGGATTTTTTTTTTTTTTCCTTGGGGCAAACAGAAGTATTTTGGTCAGGCTGCATCAAGCAGTAAAAAGAGTCCTGAAGCTAGAGATTTAACTCTAGTCCTGGTTCTGCTATAACTCCTTGCAGGAGTTGCCACTAGCTGGTTAAGAGTCTTCAAAGACCTCCTGTGTTTCTACCGAGCCTGTCACACTGCATCAATTGCATGTTTACTCCCCACTCTCCTGTGAGCCCCAGACTCTTTGATTTCATATCTCTGGCACCTAGCACATGGAAAGCACCAGAGGCTATTTTCTGAATAGAATGCAATTGAAAGGAAGGCAGAGGTTAGGCTGTGAGGAGCCCCACAGTCCAGAGTAAGACTTTATCTTATGGGGATAAGGACCCAGAGAGAGTTTTAGAAAGGGGGTTGACAGGAAGATTTGGGTTCCACAAATACAGAGGCATGGAGACTAGCAGAGAGGCTCAGGAAAAATGGTGAACCCCTGAATAAGGAAGTAGAAGGAGAGCCAGAATCTACAGATAGCAGGGGAGGGAGAACCTCTGGGATGTGGGAGGTGCGGACAGGGAATAGTTTCCGGAAGAGAAATCAACAGGGCCAGAGGAGGAGGAAGTGAAGGAGGAAAGAAGATGGGTCTATTTTGTTCAGTTTGCAATGTCTTTTTGGAACAGGTCTAGGTATGGCTTTCGACTACAGGAAACTCTCTTCTTGATTTGTGGATGGGCCAAAGTCTGCCAAGAAATGGGAAGAGCCATGGGGAAGATTGATGAGCAGGCCCTAGTTCACGTGGCACAGATCTTACTTGCAGTCCTGTCACTACTGAGTTAGGACTTATATGTACATAAAGGCATAAATGCTTGTTCATGGATGAAATCTTCTTTATTTTATTTACTTATTTATTTTTAGAAGGACACCTCCTTATCACAGTTCCTAATTTGGAAGGTACTCTCATTTTTGCTTAGTTAACTTCCTTGGGTTCATTGACCTAATTTGGATATTACTGCAGCATCTATTTATTTAGCAATCACCAGAGCATAACATGGTCTTAATCTCTTTGGGGGTACAGAGAAAAATCTTGTCTTGGAGGAATGTTCCATTACATGGGATGAGACAAATGCATGGCTAGTGGCAATAAGTAACGTGTGTACCTTTTTCTATAGACTTCTTGCAGTGAGCAGGGAAATGCTCATGCAGGAGGTAGAAGTTGAATTGGGCTTGGAAGGACAAGTAGGAGTTTTGTAGTCTGAGTCTGAAAGTAGAAAGTACAGCACGGGCCTCCAGAGGTATTAAAGAATACATGGAAATGCATGTGGCATGTTCAAGTACTAACGTGAGCAAAGCAGACTGAGCAGTCTTTCCATGAGGCCAGTGGTTTTCAACTATAGTGAACACAAAACTCAGCTGGGAAACTTGTTCATCATGCCAAGCCCCATTTGTTCCCCACAGGTTCTGAATCTATAGCCCTAGCCCCAGAGGTGATTCCATGCATGTGGTTGGAGGACTGCGCTTTGAGAAACATTGCTTTAGGCAGTTACTGCTTGATGTTTTTTGTGGAACGGGATGAGATGATGAACGTGGGGAAGCAACTAAGGCTGGGATGCACTGGGTAGGAGACCTTTTATTACATTAACCTAAACCACATGAAATGATCAATTCTCCACTTTTTTGACATACTACATGGTAGGATCAACTTCCCAGTGATCTGTATAAGAGGCCTAGAGTAGCAGCTTTATGAGGATGGAGTCAAGGTTTGGACAGGTGAGGTAGGGCATTCTAAATGGAAAAGATGATGTGAGCTGAGGCCTAGGGAAGGAAAGTGTTGGGGGTGTTTCATAACCACAAGACAGTTACTTGAGCTGTAGCTGTGAGCCCTACGGGGCAGCAGTGGGATATGGGGCTGGGGAGGCATATCAGGGCTAGTCTATGAGATGAGTTTAAAGGTCAGCATGAGGAACTCAGCAGTGGAAACCACTGAAGGTGGTGAGTAAAGCATGGCACTATTACAGCTGTGATTTGTAAAGATTAATGGATTGAACAGAGAGACCAGGAGGCTGTTAGGTAACTATGGCTTATAGCAGAAGTAAGGAGTGTTAAGATGCAGGCAGTAAAAATGGAGACAGGAGTAGGGCTGCCAAATACAATATCACATGCCCAGTTTAATTTGAATTTCATGTAAACAATACATAGTTTCTAGTACAAATTTTATCCAGATGTTTCATGGGATTTGCTTATGAGTGAAATTATTCATTTATTTGAAATTCTATTTTAACTGGGTATCTTGTATTTTTATTTGCTAAATCTGCCATCCATAGTTGGGAGAGAAAGGTGCATAAAACATCATGAAGCAGAGTCTGTAAGGTTGTAAGTAGGATGTGGGGAGCAAAGAGAGGGAAGCAAGAGAGGCAGTTCTGATGAGTGGGGAAATGGGGGCATCAGTGGTAGAAGATGAAGTCAGGAGGAAATGGTGGTGAGAAAGAAAGTGGTGAGCTTCATTTTGACCTGTTACATTGTTGCATTTAATGGCCAATAGTGTATCAAAGTGGAGAGTCCAGCAGTGACTTGGACCCTGTGGGTCTGGAATCAGGAAAAGAAACCATGGGTCAAGACAGAAATTTGGGATTTAGAGGAAGAAATATGAAATGCATTTTTTTTTAAAAAAGACACAGATAGAACATAGGAATATTTTTCTAAGTGACCAAGTATTTCAGAGCATTTGAAAGGAATTGGGAAAGCCAGGTGTGGTGGCTTGTGACCATGGCCCCAGCTACTCAGGCGGTTGAGGATCATTTGAGCCTTGGACTTTGAGGCTGTAGTGCACCGCGATCGCACCTGTGAAGAGCTACTGCACTCCAGCCTAGGCAACATAGCAAGACCCTGTCTCTTAAAAAAGAAAGAAAGAAATGGGAGTGAAGCCATTCACAATACTCACAAGAAATTTTAAACGATACTAGAAATAAGCAAAGTAAGTAAAATACAGTTTTTAAATGCAATCTGATCTCAGTTATGTGAGGGAAAACCATTCATAGATAAAAGCCCATAGGTGTTTTCACCAACGTGTTATAGTGCATGTCTTGTTTGTGAAGCTTTAGGATATTTTAATTTTTAAAAAATATTTGTCTTTCAAGTTGTCTTTAAAAGAATATATGCTACTTTCTAAATGTGGGGGAAAAATTTGTTTTAATTTTCAAGGGGATATTGAGAAAGTCAACATTACTTCAAATTTCACATTTGTTGGTTATTAGGATATAATTTAGAAGAATGATATTATTTTTCAAATAGATGTCTTGACAGCATTTTTTTTTAACCAATTCAATCAGAAAAAAAGTGGCATTTATTTTTGCATCTAGTACCCAACCCATCCCTCTAAGAGTTCTTCAAAAGAAGGATGGCCAGGCAATGAAGACAGAATGGCTTATCTGACAAAGATCTAAAGCAACAACAAAAGCAACAATAACTTTCTGTAAACCCTCATTATTTTAGAGGATTGGAGAAGCTAAATCCTTCACAGAGATGCTTCCCAAGATTCTTGTGAGCTGAGTATGGAGAGGAGGGGGTCCCCCATCACTGTGGTGCATTGCTCCACAGTGCTCCAGGGACTTGAAGTTGCTAGGTAAATATTGCTGCCACTTGCCATATAATAATGTTGTTTGCTCATGCTTAGCACAAAGGGAGGAGGCTGTGGGTAAGTGTCACCCTAAACACTCCAACCAAGCATTAATAGTCATACAGCTGTTCCATCATCTGAAGAGATTAAACTAAGTCTGTACTTTTAGAAAGAAGCTATAATATGAATAATCTAGAACTTCAGAAATACAAAACCACTTGTATCATGTAATGCACACATTATCTGATTGAGAGAGGGTGGAGGCGGAGACCAGGTCTCTTTCCTAATTCTGTGTTTGCTTAAGTAATTTTAAAAATTGGTTTACAGTCCCCGAAGACACTGGCAGTTAGGAAGTTGATTGATCTTTCTAAAGGAAATTTTCATAACTTTATAGTGTCTAGACAGAGGGATTGGTTGAATAATAAATTATGGTAAATTAAGGCAGTTGTTATGATAATGATATGAAGAAGTTTTACTGGCATGCAAAATGTTTCAAATATAACTTTAAGTGGGATAAAAGCAGAATATATAGCTATATATATAGTAACCTTAACTAGATCAAAATGCATATATGAGTAAAAGAAAGATGGAAGGTATACCAAAATGTTAACTGAAGTTTTCTGGACAGTAGACTTATTTGTAATTTTTATTGTCTATTTTTCAACATATTTCAGTTATTTTCTATAACTCACTTATATTCTTTTATAAATAATCAGAAGGGGAGAAAACAAAGTTCTCATCCATAGCAATCTTGGAAAATTAGAACCTGCTTTCAGTGGAAGATTTGTGTTCTGTTTGCTTGGTGGAGAGATTTGGCTAATTTAATTTTATCTAATTGCAATAATGAAGAACAAAAGGGGAATTGTCATGAAGTTTCCAAACCATTGCTTTAACTTAGCCATTTATGGCTGAGTCCCCATTCAGACAGAGGTGCCAGCCTTGTTTTCTCATGATCAGCATAGTCCCCACAAGGAAGGCTGATGACTCATATTTGGGTGACGTTTTAATACTTTTAGGGACAGCATTTATGTCACAGAGTAATTTCTTTTTTTTTTTTTTGTTATACTTTAAGTTCTAGGGTACATGTGCACAACATGCAGGTTTGTTACATATGTATACTTGTGCCATGTTGGTGTGCTGCACCCATCAACTCATCAGCACCTATCAACTCATCATTTACATCAGGTATAACTCCCAATTCCATCCCTTCCCCCACCCCCTCCCCATAATAAGCCCCAGCGTGTGATGTTCCCCTTCCCGAGTCCAAGTGATCTCATTGTTCAGTTCCCACCTATGAGTGAGAACATGCGGTGTTTGGTTTTCCGTTCTTGCGATAGTTTGCTGAGAATGATGGTTTCCAGCTGCATCCATGTCCCTACAAAGGACACAAACTCATCCTTTTTTATGGCTGCATAGTATTCCATGGTGTATATGTGCCACATTTTCTTAATCCAGTCTGTCACTGATGGACATTTGGGTTGATTCCAAGTCTTTGCTATTGTGAATAGTGCCGCAGTAAACATACGTGTGCATGTGTCTTTATAGCAGCATGATTTATAATCCTTTGGGTGTATTGCCAGTAATGGGATGGCTGGGTCAAATGGTATTTCTAGTTCTAGATCCTTGAGGAATCGCCATACTGTTTTCCACAGTGGTTGAACTAGTTCACAATCCCAGCAACAGTGTAAAAGTGTTCCTATTTCTCCACATCCTCTCCAGCACCTGTTGTTTCCTGACTTTTTAATGATTGCCATTCTAACTGGTGTGAGATGGTACCTCATTGTGGTTTTGATTTGCATTTCTCTGAGACCAGTGATGACGAGCATTTTTTCATGTGTCTGTTGGCTGTATGCATGTCTTCTTTTGAGAAATGTCTGTTCATATCCTTTGCCCACTTTTTGATGGGGTTGTTTGTTTTTTTCTTGTAAATTTGTTTGAGTTCTTTGTAGGTTCTGGATATTAGCTCTTTGTCAGATGAGTAGGTTGCAAAAATTTTCTCCCATTCTGTAGGTTGCCTGTTCACTCTGATGGTAGTTTCTTTTGCTGTGCAGAAGCTCTTTAGTTTGATTAGATCCCATTTGTCAATTTTGGCTTCTGTTGCTGTTGCTTTTGGTGTTTTAGACATGAAGTCCTTGCCTGTGCCTATGTCCTGAATGGTTAGGTTTTCTTCTAGGGTTTTTATGGTATTAGGTCTAACATTTAAGTCTCTAATCCATCTTGAATTAATTTTCATATAAGAAGTAAGGAAAGGATCCAGTTTCAGCTTTCTACTTATGGCTAGCCAATTTTCCTAGCACCATTTATTAAATAGGGAATCCTTTCCCTGTTTCTTGTTTGTCAGGTTTGTCAAAGATCAGATGGCTGTAGATGTGTGGTATTGTTTCTGAGGACTCTGTTCTGTTCCATGGGTCTATATCTCTGTTTTGGTACCAGTCCCATGCTGTTTTGGTTACTGTAGCCTTGTAGTATAGTTTGAAGTCAGGTAGCGTGATGCCTCCAGCTTTGTTGTTTTGGCTTATGATTGTCTTGGCAATGCGGCCTCTTTTTTGGTTCCATATGAACTTTAAAACAGTTTTTTCCAATTCTGTGAAGAAAGTCATTGGTAGCTTGATGGGGATGGCATTGAATCTATAAATTACCTTGGGCAGTATGGCCATTTTCACAATATTGATTCTTCCTATCCATGAGCATGGTGTGTTCTTCCATTTGTTTGTGTCCTCTTTTATGGGGTTTTCTAAATATACAATCATGTCATCTGCAAACAGGGACAATTTGACTTCTTCTTTTCCTAACTGAATACCCTTGATTTCTTTCTCTTGCCTGATTGCCCTAGCCAGAACTTCCAACACTATGTTGAATAGGAGTGGTGAGAGAGGGCATCCCTGTCTTGTGCCAGTTTTCAAAGGGAATTTTTCCAGTTTTTGCCCATTCAGTATGATATTGGCTGTGGGTTTGTCATAAATAGCTCTTATTATTTTGAGATATGTTCCATCAATACCGAATTTATTGAGAGTTTTTAGCATGAAATGCTGTTGAATTTTGTCAAAGGCCTTTTCTGCATCTATTGAGATAATCATGTGGTTTTTGTCTTTGGTTCTGTTTATATGCTGGATTACGTTTATTGATTTGTGTATGTTGAACCAGCCTTGCATCTCAGGTATGAAGCCCACTTGATCATGGTGGATAAGCTTTTTGATGTGCTGCTGGATTCAGTTTGCCAGTATTTTATTGAGGATTTTTGCATCGATGTTCATCAGGGATATTGGTCTAAAATTCTCTTTTTTTTTTTGTATATCTGTCAGCCTTTGGTATCAGGATGATGTTGGCCTCGTAAATTGAGTTAGGGAGGATTCCCTCTTTTTCTATTGATTGGAATAGTTTCAGAAGGAATGGTACCAGCTCCTCCTTGTACCTCTGGTAGAATTCAGCTGTGAATCCATCTGGTCCTGGACATTTTTTGGTTGATAGGCTATTAATTATTGCCTCAATTTCAGAGCTTGCTATTGGTCTGTTCAGGGATTCAACTTCTTCCTGGTTTAGTCTTGGGAGAGTGTAAGTGTCCAGGAAATTATCCATTTCTTCTACATTTTCTAGTTTATTTGCATAGAGGTGTTTATAGTATTCTCTGATGGTAGTTTGTATTTCTGTGGGGTTGGTGGTGATATCCCCTTTATCATTTTTTATTGTCTCTATTTGATTCTTCTCTCTTTTCTTCTTTATTAGTCTTGCTAGCGGTCTATCAATTTTGTTGATCTTTTCAAAAAACCAGCTTCCGGATTCATTGATTTTTTGGAGGGCTTTTTGTGTTGTCTATCTCTTTCAGTTCTGCTCTGATCTTAGTTATTTCTTGCCTTCTGCTTGTTTTTGAATGTGTTTGCTCTTGCTTCTCTAGTTCTTTTAATTGTGATGTTAGAGTGTCAATTTTTGGTCTTTCCTGCTTTCTCCTGTGGGCATTTAGTGCTATAAATTTCCCTCTATACACTGCTTTAAATGTGCCCAGAGATTCTGGTATGTTGTATCTTTGTTCTCATTGGTTTCAAAGAACATCTTTATTTCTGCCTTCATTTTGTTATGGACCCAGTAGTCATTCAGGAGCAGGTTGTTCACTTTCCATGTAGTTGAGCGGTTTTGATTATTTAGTCCTGAGTTCTAGTTTGATTGCACTGTGGTCTGAGAGACAGTTTGTTATAATTTCTGTTCTTGTACATTTGCTGAGGAGTGCTTTACTTCCAATTATGTGGTCCATTTTGGAGTAAGTGCGATGTGGTGCTGAGAAGAATGTATATTCTGTTGATTTGGGGTGGAGAGTTCTGTAGATGTCTATTAGGTTCGCTTGGTGCAGAGTTAAGTTCAATTCCTGGATATCCTTGTTAACTTTCTGTCTCGTTGATTTGTCTAATGTTGACAGTAGGGTGTTGAAGTCTCCGATTATTATTGTATGGGAGTCTAAGTCTCTTTGTAAGTCTCTAAGGATTTGCTTTATGAATCTGGGTGCTCCTGTATTGGGTGCATATATATTTAGGATAGTTAGCTCTTCCTGTTGAATTGATGTCTTTACCATTTTGTAATGGCCTTCTTTGTCTCTTTTGATCTTTGATGGTTTAAAGTCTGTTTTATCAGAGACTAGGATTGCAACCCCTGCTTTTTTTTTGTTTTCCATTTGCTTGGTAGATCTTCCTCCATCCCTTTATTTTGAGCCTATGTGTGTCTCTGCATGTTAGATGGGTCTCCTGAATACAGCAAACTGATGTGTCTTGCTCTTTATCCAGTTTGCCAGTCTGTGTCTCTTAATTGGACTATTTAGTTCATTTACATTTAAGGTTAACATTGTTATGTGTGAACTTGATCCTGTCATTGTGATATTAGCTGGTTATTTTGCTCGTTAGTTGATGCAGTTTCTTCCTAGCCTCGATGGTCTTTACACTTTGGCATGTTTTTGCAATGGCTGGTACCGGTTGTTCCTTTCCATGTTTAGTGCTTCCTTCAGGATCTCTTGTAGGGCAGGCCTGGTGGTGACAAAATCTGTAAGCATTTGCTTGTCTGTAAAGGATTTTATTTCTGCTTCACTTGTGAAACTTAGTTTGGCTGGATATGAAATTCTGGGTTGAAAATTCTTTTCTTTAAGAATGTTGAATATTGGCCCCCACTCTCTTCTGCCTTGGAGAGTTTCTGCCGAGAGATCTGCTGTTAGTCTGATGGGCTTCCCTTTGTGTGTAACCCGACCTTTCTCTCTGGCTGCCCTTAACATTTTTTCCTTCATTTCAACTTTGGTGAATCTGACAATTATGTGTCTTGGAGTTGCTCTTCTTGAGGAGTATCTTTGTGGCATTCTCTGTATTTCCTGAATTTGAATGTTGGCCTGCCTTATTAGGTTGGGGAAGTTCTCCTGGATGATACCCTGCAGAGTGTTTTCCAACTTGGTTCCATTTTCCCCGTCACTTTCAGGCACCCCAATCAGACGTAGATTTGGTCTTTTCACATAATCCCATACTTCTTGCAGGCTTTGTTCATTTCTTTTTCCTCTTTTTTCTTTAGACTTCTCTTCTCACTTCATTTCATTCATTTGATCCTCAATTGCTGATACTCTTTCTTCCAGTTGATCATGTCGGTTACTGAAGTTTGTGCATTCGTCACATATTTCTCGTATCATGGTTTTTATCTCTGTCAGTTCATTTATGGCCTTCTCTGCATTGGTTATTCTAGTTATCCATTCTTCCATTCTTTTTTCAAGATTTTTAGTTTCTTTGAGCTGGGTATGTAATTCCTCTTTTAGCTCTGAGAAGTTTGATCAACTGAAACCTTTTTCTCTCCACTCGTCAAAGTCATTCCCCATCCAACTTTGATCCGTTGCTGGCAATGAGCTGCGTTCCTTTAGAGGGGGAGATGCGCTCTTATTTTTTGAATTTCCAGCTTTTCTGCCCTGCTTTTTTCCCATATTTGTGGTTTTATCTGCCTTTGGTCTTTGATGATGGTGATATACTGATGGGGTTTTGGTGTGGGTGTCCTTTCTGTTTGTTAGTTTTCCTTCTAACAGTCAGGACTCTCAGCTGTAGGTCTGTTGGAGTTTGCTTGAGGTCCACTCCAGACCCTCTTTGCCTGGATATCAGCAGTGGAGGCTGCAAAAGATAGAATATTGCTGAACAGTGAGTGATCTTGTCTGATTCTTGCTCTTGAAGCTGTGTCTCAGGGGTGTACCTTGCTGTGCTAGGTGTGGGGTGTTGGTCTGCACCTAGTGCGGATGTCTTCCAGTTAGGCTACTCAGGGGTCAGGGATCCACTTGAGCTGGCAGTCCGTGTTGGGACCACTCCTCTCTTCAAAGCTGTCAGACAGTGTCATTTGCATCTGCAGAGCTTTCTGCTACTTTTTGTTTAGCTGTGCGCTGTCCCCAGAGGTGGAATCTACAGAGACTGGCAGGCCTCCTAGAGCTGCTGTGGGCTCCACCCAGTTCGAGCTTCCTGGGTGGCTTTGTTACCTACTTAAGCCTCAGCAATTGCGGGTGCCCCTCCCCCAGCCTCGCTGCTGCCTTGCAGTTAGATCTCAGACTGCTGTGCTAGCAATGAGGGAGGCTCCATGGGCGTGGGACCCTCCTGGCCAGATGTGGGATATAATCTCCTGGTGTGCCGTTTGCTAAGACCCTTGGTAAAGCACAGTGTTAGGGTGAGAGTTACCCAATTTTCCAGGTGTTGTGTGTCTTAGTTCCCCTGGCTAGGAAAAGGGATTCCCTTCCCCCTTGCATTTCCCAGGTGAGGTGATGCCTCGCCCTGCTTCAGCTCTGGCTGGTCGGGCTGCAACAGCTGACCAGCACTGATTGTCCAGCACTCCCCAGTGAGATGAACCCAGTACCTCAGTTGAAACTGCAGAAATCACCCGTCTTTTGTGTCGCTCACTCTGGGAGCTGGAGACTGGAGCTTTTCCTATTCGGCCATCTTGCTCCAGGACCCTGTCACAGAGTAATTTCTAACATGCATTATCTTTAGTTCTTTTTAGTCTGTAAATTTTCAGCTTATCATTAAACTGAATTACAGTGAATTACAGGAGTGTTTCTGAGCAGGTCAGCAAATTCCTTCTTCTTGAGTCAGGCTGACATTGTAGCTGTCCTAAGGATACGCAAGTTCTTGCACTTGGACTGGGGACCTATCTTCTCCTCAAAGTCATCCAGCCTAAGATATCCTAAGTCTTTCATATCCTGGACTACCTTACATTGTTCTGCTCAAACCCATGCTTTCATGGATGTATTGATTTGTTTATTTTATAACCATGCCAGGTACAGTGCTAGAGGTTGGAAATACAAGTGGGCCAAACAGATACACCTCTCATAAAGCCAAACTTCTCAGCCAGGAAACAGACAAGTAAATATGCATTTTATAACATAGAGCCAAGAGTTGTAATAGGACTAAGAACAGGATGCTGTGGGAGCTTATATAATAGGCATCTAATCCAGCAGCTATAAGAAGTCAAGGATGGCTTCCTGAGAGAGCTGATGTCTAAGCTGAATTCCGCTAGGGACAGCAGTGACTGTGGGGAGTTGCAAAGGGATATTAGAGAGTGAGTGTTCTAGGAATAAGGAGAAGCATCTGCAAAGGTTTTGGAGACACATCTGGGGAAAAAAAAAAAGTAGTTCAAAATACCTGGAGTATAACATTCTCAAGAGGGTGGAATAGGTGAGCAAGGCCTTGAGACTTGTTAAGGAATTTGGACTGAGGGTAATGGAGAGCCAGTGAGGATTTTAAAGCAGAAGAATGACAGAATCTCGTTTGTGTTTAGAAAAATCATCCTGGCAGCTGTGTGGAGAAAGGAGTAGAAAAAGCCAAGATAAAAGGCAGGGAACATGCTGAGAGATGACAGTAGCCTAACCTGACTTAAATGGCTATGGAAATGAAGAAAAATAGATCCAAGAGGTATTTTATGTATGAAATTATCAGAGCTTGGCCATCTATTTTCGATATGAAGATGAGCAAGAAGAAGCAGCCTGGAATGAGTTGGATGACTTTACTGGGATGGGCAACACTGGAGGATGGGCAGGTTTCCCAGGAAGGAAGACCAGTTCCATTTTTAGATCTGTGGGTCTGAGCTGAGTGAAAGTAGCCAGTGGGAGATTCTGGACTCAGAAGAAAGATCAAGGCTTGAGGTGAAAATCTAGGGAAGATCATGGTCTAGATGACAATTGAAGCCAGGGGAGAGGCTGAGAACACCCAAAGAGACAAGGGAGGGAAAGAAGCAACAAAGTCTAGAACACAGCCCCAAGGAATACCAACTTATAGGAGCCTGAGATGGATTTCCAGAAAAGGAGGAGAGACCAGGAGAGAGGGATATAACAGAAGTCAATTGAGGTGTGTGGCAGGGGAGGGGTCGTGGGGGAGTGTGACAAATGGTCATTTTCAAGTGTTACAGAACTATAGTTCACGAAATAGACAATGTCGTGGATTGTAAGACACACTAATATTTTATGGCCCATTAAGAATCAGTGGGCCATAAATGCTGCCAGGTAAACTGGCACATTCCGATTTCAGAGATAAAAATGCTCTACACCATAAGTGTATGCTAGAATCAAAGAGGTATGATTCATTGAAAACTGCAAAGTGTCTTTTAGATTTATCAGCAAAGGAGTTATTGACTATGGTAAGAGTAGCATTAGTGGAGTGTGGGGATGAGGAGCAAGATTCAAGTAGCCTGAGAAATGAAGATGGATGGGTATTGGGTTCAGGGGTGCTTAGTAAATTGCGTAGATTCCCCCAAGAGTTCTGAACCAAGAGAGAAAATAAGTATGATTGGCACAGGTCAAGGCATCACCTTTTATTTTCCAGATAGACCTAATATTAGAGAATGTGCTTTATATTTGCATCCAAGAAGACTTCCTAATATTGAGACCCAGAATTAGACCCACCTCGTGATGATGACCAGCACAAGCCTCTTCCTATGTGGGTCTGCTCCGTAAATCTTATGGCAGAAGAGGACAGAGAGAACATCCTTCCTACAGGCAGTTCATTCCGAGGAGAGAGCAAAGGGCTGGTCTACGCATGAGTTCGTTTTTCCTGCAAACCTATCAGTCAGGTGAAGGTTCAGAACATGATGCAGCTGGAGCCACCTTGCCATGGAGAGACATATCAGGAATGGGGACAAAGTAGTTCTCCTTAAGATTAGGAATGCAAGCTGAGGCGGGCAGATCGCAAGGTCAGGAGTTCGAGACCAGCCTGGTCAACACAGTGAAACACCCCGTCTCTACTAAATATACAAAAATTACCCGGGTGTGGTGGCAGGTGCCTGTAATCCCAGCTACTAGGGAGGCTGAGGCAGGAGAATTGCTTGAACCCAGGAGGCAGAGGTTGCAGTGAGCCGAGATTGCACCACTGCACTCCAGCCTGGGCAACAGATTTAGACTCCATGTCAAAAAAAAAAAAAAAAAAAAAAAAAGAGTGAGAGAGCAGAGATAGTGTAAATAAGACTACCAAGAAGTTTAGTTGATAAAGGAAAGTGAACCCAGCTCAACCAGCTGTCTTCATTCCCTACCACCCAACTTTTTTCCTGCTTTTTGGAAAAATTGTCTATTTATTTCATGTATATCTAAATTATCTCGCCTCACCATATAAAGGCCAGCTCCATTCTCATCTTCTCTATGAAATCTCAGTAGTACTGCCTAGCCCTGCCTCTCCCATACCTCGGGATTCCTTTTTTTACTATTGTTTTATACTTCATTGTTATACACATATGTAAGTTTTGTCTCCTTACATTGTGAGCATCATCTCTTTGAAGATAGAGATGATCTCATAGCCTTTTGTTTTATCCCCCAATCACTGGAATTCTGCCTGATCCATAACAGGTAAGGCCAGGTTGTGGAACTAGGCTGAATTGCGTGGGGAGAGATGGTAAGACATAACCCCATCTTTGGAAACTTTCAGTCGACTCACTGCTTGGGAGAAAGTCAAGCACACTTTCCATGGAACCTGGTGTATAATCTTACAGGTTCTTGGGTGTATTTCATTGACCATATCTGTGGCTGACACACTCCAGTTTCCCATCTCTAATATAGAGATGGTTTGCCGAAGAGCATAACCATTGCACTCCTTTGTACCAACATCAAAAAACAAAAACAAAAATGTTTCTTGAACATCTCTGAGATCTCCCACAAGACCTAGAATGAGACAAAACTTTTCTAGGCATTGATGCCCTTTAGAGAAGTAAAGTGAAATACAGGCCTATCTCTGCAGCCAAGGCCCCCTCAGCACCTCCATTGCTCACTTTCTTTGTTGGTGTAAGAAATCCAAAAGAACATGTCACTTAAGCACTCGACACCCCAGCACAATCAGATAAGACCTTAGAGTTAAGGCTTTATTCCTGCTAGTGCATTTTCACTACTTACATGGGAAAACAAGTTGATGTCTGTCTGTCTTTGATGTATGTTCTAACGTCTGTAAACTGTAACAGATAAAACAAGGTCACATACTGCCAGCAGCATTTATTTTTTGCAGTAAGGATAAAAAGCAGAGCTTTGTACCTTTACTACAGATAAGAGACAGCAACATTTATAAGATGTCAAAACTTTGTTTACCTACTCTTCTCCCATGTGAGAGAGTTATTAAGTGTTCAAAATCAACTTGGAAAACTGGACTCCAGCACCATTGGGATGAGGCACAGAATGGGTGCTGGGTGCAGGGTTCCTGGCTGGTGCCTGAACCTGGCACACTGTGAGTCCTCACTAATCCTTGCTTTCTGGTCCACAGTCAGGGCTGGGCTGGAAAGTGAGTGATATTACCAAGGTTTCAGCTCTAGTTGCTGGAGCTTTTGCTCTGAATGTGCTGCCAGAGTCTTCATCATCATCTTACTGTTTAGTCCATCAGACACAGGGAGGCTCATGCTTTTTCTTAGAGCAGGTGAAAAAAGCACCTTTGCATATACCTCTATTACAGAGGTCAACATATTGTACTGCCCCACTGGATCATGGACTCCTGAATTGGCTAGGTTGCAGGTTCAGCTGCTCCAACAGAAACCCAAAAGAAAGGAAGCTTAGACAAGATGGAAGCTTATTCTCCTCTTATGTAGCAGTCCAGGTGTAAGAGGGCTGGTGGGGCAACCTCATGGTATTAGGCACCCAGCCTCCTCCTAGTATGGTACCTCACTCTAACTAGGTTGTTGCCCTTGGCCTCCTGGTCCAAGCTAACTTACATCCTTATTCCTGCCAGTAGGAAGGGGAGGAGGTACAGGGAAAGGTAAACATGATCTTTCTCTTTAAGGAAATGATCTGAAATTGCACATATCCCTTCTACACACCTCCCCTTAGCCAGAACTTGAACAAATGGCCACACTTGCCTGCAATTTAGTCTTTATTCTGGTTGTCACTATGCCTAGCTAAAAGTCATGAGTTTCATTACCATAAGAGGAGAGAACTGATTTGGAGGAAACAGCTGGAAACCTACCTAGGCCATCGCTCGGTAAGGTCAAAATTTTGTCTCCCGTTTATCCTCCTTTCCATCACCTAGCATTATGCCTGCCTAAAGCAGGTGTCACTGAATGTTGATTGAAGAGGAGGGCTGCTTGAGGGAGGCAATGCAGAGGATGACACCCTGGGAATCTTGCATTTCCTTTGCCAGCATGGAGACCACGAGGCAGTCACAGGCAATCATTTAACCTCTTCAGAACTCACTTTTCTTTCTTTAAAATGAGGCTGATAATCCCTGTGGAATTTGCTTCACAGTGCTGTTGGGAAGATTCTTCTTTTATGGTGGCTACTATTTATTGAACACCTACTATGTTCTAAGCATGGTGCTAAGTTATCTGTTGACATTCATTTATGTAAACTTTACAACAGCCCAATGAGGTGGTGTCTTAGTCTATTCCAGCTGCTATAACAAAATAGCATAGACTATGTAGCTTTTAAACAACATAAATTTATTCCTCACAGTTCTGGATGCCGGGAAGTCCAAGATCAAGGTGCCAGCTGTGAGGGCTCACTTTCTGGTTCAAAGATGGTGCCTTCTTACTGTGTCCTCACATGGGGAGGGCACTCTCTCAGCTTTCTTTTATAAGTGTACTAATCCTTTTCCTTCCTTCCTTTCTTTTTTTTTTTTTTAAATTATACTTTAAGTTCTAGGGTACATGTGCACAACGTGAAGGTTTGTTACATATGTATACATGTGCCATGTTGGTGTGCTGCACCCATTAACTCGTCATTTACATTAGGTATATCTCCTAATGCTATCCCTCCCCACTATGCTCTCCCCACAATGGGACCTGGTGTGTGATGATCCCCTTCCTGTGTCCAAGTGATCTCATTGTTCAATTCCCACCTGTGAGAGACCATGCGATATTTGGTTTTCTGTTCTTGAGATAGTTTGCTGAGAATGATGGTTTCCAGCTGCATCCATGTCCCTACAAAGGACACAAACTCATCCTTCTCTATGACTGCGTAGTATTCCATGGTGTATATGTGCACATTTTCTTAATCCAGTCTGTCACTGATGGACATTTGGGTTGATTCCAAGTCTTTGCTATTGTGAATAGTGCCACAATAAACATACGTGTGCATGTGTCTTTATAGCAGCATGACTTATAATCCTTTGGGTATATCCCCAGTAATGGGATGGCTGGGTCAAATGGTATTTCTAGTTCTAGATCCTTGAGGAATCGCCACACTGTTTTCCACAATGGTTGAACTAGTTTACAGTCCCACCAACAGTGTAAAAGTGTTCCTATTTCTCCACATCCTTTCCAGCACCTGTTGTTTCCTGATTTTTTTTTAAAAAATTGCCATTCTAACTGGTGTGAGATGGTATCTCATTGTGGTTTTGATTTGCATTTCTCTGATGGCGAGTGATGATGAGCATTTTTTCATGTGTCTGTTCGCTGTATGAATGTCTTCTTTTGAGAAATGTCTGTTCATATCCTTTTCCCACTTTTTGATGGGGTTGTTTGTTTTTTCTTGTAAATTTGATTGAGTTTTATAGGTTCTGGATATTAGCCCTTTGTCAGATGAGTAGATTGCAAAATTTTTCTCCCATTCTGTAGGTTGCCTGTTCACTCTGATGGTAGTTTCTTTTGCTGTGCAGGAGCTCTTTAGTTTAATTAGATCCCATTTGTCAATTTTGGCTTCTGTTGCCGTTGCTTTTGGTGTTTTAGACATGAAGTCCTTGCCCGTGCCTGTGTCCTGAATGGTATTACCTAGGTTTTCTTCTACGGTTTTTATGGTTTTAGGTCTAATATTTAAGTCTCTAATCCATCTTGAGTTAATTTTCATATAAGGAGTAAGGAAAGGATCCAGTTTCAGCTTTCTACTTATGGCTAGCCAACTTTCCCAGCACCATTTATTAAATAGGGAATCCTTTCCCCATTTCTTGTTTTTGTCAGATTTGTCAAAGATCAGATGGCTGTAGATGTGTGGTATTATTTCTGAGGGCTCTGTTCTGTACCATAGGTCTATATCTCTGTTTTGGTACCAGTCCCATGCTGTTTTGGTTACTGTAGGCTTGTAGTATAGTTTGAAGTCAGGTAGCATGATGCCTCCAGCTTTGTTGTTTTGGCTTATGATTGTCTTGGCAATGCGGCCTCTTTTTTGGTTCCATATTTACGTTAAAACAGTTTTTTCCAATTCTGTGAAGAAACTCATTGGTAGCTTGATGGGGATGGCATTGAATCTATAAATTACCTTGGGCAGTATGGCCATTTTCACAATATTGATTCTTCCTATCCATGAGCATGGTGTGTTCTTCCATTTGTTTGTGTCCTCTTTTATTTCACTGAACAGTGGTTTGTAGTTCTCCTTGAAGAGGTCCTTCACATCCCTTGTAAGTTGGATTCCTAGGTATTTTATTCTCTTTGAAGCAATTGTGAATGGAAGTTCATTCATGATTTGGCTCTCCATTTGTCTGTTACTGATGTATAAGAATGCTTCTGATTTTTGCACATTGATTTTGTATCCTGAGACTTTGCTAAAGTTGCTTATCAGCTTAAGGAGATTTTGGGCTGAGACAATGGGGTTTTCTGAATATACAATCATGTCATCTGCAAACAGGGACAATTTGACTTCTTCTTTTCCTAACTGAATACCCTTGATTTCTTTCTCTTGCCTGATTGCCCTAGCCAGAACTTCCAACACTATGTTGAATAGGAGTGGTGAGAGAGGGCATCCCTGTCTTGTGCCAGTTTTCAAAGGGAATTTTTCCAGTTTTTGCCCATTCAGTATGATATTGGCTGTGGGTTTGTCATAAATAGCTCTTATTATTTTGAGATACGTTCCATCAATACTGAATTTATTGAGAGTTTTTAGCATGAAGTACTGTTGAATTTTGTCAAAGGCCTTTTCTGCATCTATTGAGATAATCATGTGGTTTTTGTCTTTGGTTCTGTTTATATGCTAGATTACGTGTATTGATTTGCATATGTTGAACCAGCCTTGCATCTCAGGTATGAAGCCCACTTGATCATGGTGGATAAGCTTTTTGATGTGCTGCTGGATTCAGTTTGCCAGTATTTTATTGAGGATTTTTGCATCGATGTTCATCAGGGATATTGGTCTAAAATTCTCTTTTTTTGTTGTATCTCTGTCAGGCTTTGGTATCAGGATGATGTTGGCCTCATAAAATGAGTTAGGGAGGATTCCCTCTTTTTCTATTGATTGGAATAGTTTCAGAAGGAATGGTACCAGCTCCTCCTTGTACCTCTGGTAGAATTTGGCTATGAATCCGTCTGGTCCTGGACATTTTTTGGTTGGTAGGCTATTAATTATTGCCTCAATTTCAGAGCCTGCTATTGGTCTATTCAGGGATTCAACTTCTTTCTGGTTTAGTCTTGGGAGAGTGTAAGTGTCCAGGAAGTTATGCATTTCTTCTAGGTTTTCTAGTTTATTTGCATAGAGGTGTTTATAGTATTCTCTGATGGTAGTTTGTATTTCTGTGGGGTTGGTGGTGATATCCCCTTTATCATTTTTTATTGCATCTATTTGATTCTTCTCTCTTTTCTTCTTTATTAGTCTTCCTAGTGGTCTATCAATTTTGTTGATCTTTTCAAAAAACCAGCTCCTGGATTCACTGATTTTTTGGAGGGCATTTTTGTGTCTCTATGTCCTTCAGTTCTGTTCTGATCTTAGTTATTTCTTGCCTTCTGGTAGCTTTTGAATGTGTTTGCTCTTGCTTCTCTAGTTCTTTTAATTGTGATGTTAGGGTGTCAATTTTAGATCTTTCCTGCTTTCTCTTGTGGGCATTTAGTGCTATACATTTCCCTCTACACACTACTTTAAATGTGTCCCAGAGATTCTGGTATGTTGTATCTTTGTTCTCATTGGTTTCAAAGAACATCTTTATTTCTGCCTTCATTTCATTATGGACCCAGTAGTCATTCAGGAGCAGCTTGTTCAGTTTCCATGTAGTTGAGCGGTTTTGATTGAGTATCTTAGTCCTGAGTTCTAGTTTGATTGCACTGTGGTCTGAGAGACAGTTTGTTATAATTTCTGTTCTTTTACATTTGCTGAGGAGTGCTTTACTTCCAACTATGTGGTCAGTTTTGGAATGAGTGTGATGTGGTGCTGAGAAGAATGTATATTCTGTTGATTTGGGGTGGAGAGTTCTGTAGATGTCTATTAGGTCCGCTTGGTGCAGAGTTAAGTTCAATTTCTGGATATCCTTGTTAACTTTCTGTCTCATTGATTTGTCTAATGTTGACAGTGGGGTGTTGAAGTCTCCGATTATTATTGTATGGGAGTCTAAGTCTCTTTGTAAGTCTCTAAGGACTTGCTTTATGAATCTGGGTGCTCCTGTATTGGGTGCATATATGTTTAGGATAATTAGCTTTTCCTGTTGAATTGATCTCTTTACCATTATGTAATGGCCTTCTTTGTCTCTTTCGATCTTTGATGTTTAAAGTCTATTTTATCAGAGACTAGGATTGCAACCCCTGCTTTTTTTTGTTTTCCATTTGCTTGGTAGATCTTCCTCCATCCCTTTATTTTGAGCCTATGTGTGTCTCTGCATGTGAGATGGATCTCCTGAATATAGCAAACTGATGGGTCTTGACTCTTTATCCAATTTGCCAGTCTATGTCTTTTAATTGGAGCATTTAGTCCATTTACATTTAAGGTTAACATTGTTATGTGTGAACTTGATCCTGTCATTGTGATATTAGCTGGTTATTTTGCTCGTTAGTTGATGCAGTTTCTTCCTAGCCTCGATGGTCTTTACACTTTGGCATGTTTTTGCAATGGCTGGTACCGGTTGTTCCTTTCCATGTTTAGTGCTTCCTTCAGGATCTCTTGTAGGGCAGGCCTGGTGGTGACAAAATCTCTTAAGCATTTGCTTGTCTGTAAAGGATTTTATTTCTGCTTCACTTGTGAAACTTAGTTTGGCTGGATATGAAATTCTGGATTGAAAATTGTTTTCTTTAAGAATGTTAAATATTAGCCCCCACTCTCTTCTGCCTTGGAGAGTTTCTGCCGAGAGATCTGCTGTTAGTCTGATGGGCTTCCCTTTGTGTGTAACCCGACCTTTCTCTCTGGCTGCCCTTAACATTTTTTCCTTCATTTCAACTTTGGTGAATCTGACAATTATGTGTCTTGGAGTTGCTCTTCTTGAGGAGTATCTTTGTGGCATTCTCTGTATTTCCTGAATTTGAATGTTGGCCTGCCTTACTAGATTGGGGAAGTTCTCCTGGATGATATCCTGCAGAGTGTTTTCCAACTTGGTTCCATTTTCACCGTCACTTTCAGGCACCCCAATCAGACATAGATTTGGTCTTTTCACATAATCCCATATTTCTTGGAGGCTTTGTTCATTTCTTTTTACTCTTTTTTCTCTACACTTCTCTTCCCACTTCATTTCATTCATTTGATCCTCAATTGCCAATACTCTTTCTTTCAGTTGATCGAGTTGGTTACTGAATCCTGTGCATTTGTCATGTAGTTCTCGTGTTATGGTTTTCATCTCTATCAGTTCTTTTAAGATCTTCTCTGCATTGATTATTCTAATTATCCATTCATCCATTCTTTTTTCAAGGTTTTTAGTTTCTTTGTGCTGGTTACGTAGTTCCTCCTTTAGCTCTGAGAAGTTTGATCAACTGAAGCCTTCTTCTCTCAACTCGTCAAAGTCATTCTCTGTCTAGCTTTGTTCACTTGCTGGTGATGAGATGCGTTCCTTTGGAGGGGGAGATGCACTCTGACTTTTGAATTTCCAGCTTTTCTGCCCTGCTTTTTCCCCATATTTGTGGTTTTATCTGCCTTTGGTCTTTGATGATGGTGACGTACTGATGGGGTTTTGGTGTGGGTAACCTTTCTGTTTGTTAGTTTTCCTTCTAACAGTCAGGACCCTCAGCTGTAGGTCTGTTGGAGTTTGCTTGAGGTCCACTCCAGACCCTGTTTGCCTGGGTATCAGCAGTGGAGGCTGTAGCAGATAGAATATTGCTGAACAGCGAGTGTTGCTGTCCGATTCTTGCTCTGGAAGCTTCATCTCAGGGATGTACCCCACTGTGTGAGGTGTGGGGTGTCGGTCTGCACCTAGTTGGGGATGTCTCCCAGTTAGGCTACTCAGGACCCATTTGAGCAGGCAGTCTGTCCGTTTTCAGATGTCAACCTCCACTGCTGATACAGTGGTCTGAGAGACAGTTTGTTATAATTTCTGTTCTTTTACATTTGCTGAGGAGTGCTTTACTTCCAACTATGTGGTCAGTTTTGGAATGAGTGTGATGTGGTGCTGAGAAGAATGTATATTCCTTTGATCTGGGATTACAGGTGTGAGCCACTGTGCCTGGCCAGGGCAGTCATCTTAATCATAAAGGTTCTATCTTCATGATCCAGTTACCACCTACAGATCTCACCTCCAAATACCACTGTATTGGGAGTTAGGGTTTTAGCATATAAATTTGAGGGGGCAGGGACACAAATATTCAGACCATAGCAGGTTGGTATGATTGGCCACATTTTATAGTTGAGTAAACTGAGACTGAGAGAGATTCAGTAAGATGCCCAGTGCTGTTCATTTACGTATACATTCAACAACCATTGAGTGCCTGCCATGTACCAGAGACAGTGCTGGGTATGCAGCAGTTCCAAGTACGATGGGTGTTTCCAGGGGGAAACAGAGTGAAGAGGACATACATAATACGGAGCTACTCTGCTCAAGGGATCAGAGAGGAGGTTTAGGCATATTTTGAAGGACGAGCAGGCATCATCCAGGCCAAGGTGTAGGGTGAAGTGTCTGGACAGTGTGGGGAAAACCCTAATGTGAGACAGGAGCCAAACTTAGAGGGACTCCAAGACTCCCAATGTGACTGGAGGGCAGGGAGTGGGAGGAGAAGTCCAGCAGGGGCCAGCAGGAGCCCTCAATGGGTTGAACCTGGGCTTGCAGCCAGCTTGTCTGGCCCCAAAACTCATATTGAAAGAATAGATGATCAAGTTATTGGAAAACGTGTTGAGGGCAGTACTGGGGAGGAGATTTGGGCATATTCTCTTTTTGTGTTAGTCATGGCTTCACTAACTGAAGAGAGGGCCTGGTATGTGGTATAATCCAGGTGGTCTGAGAACTGAGCCCTTGTCATTGTCTTCCTGAGCTATCTAGTCAGTGAGTATGCACACATTCTGCTTAGGGCTTTCCTGGAAAGATTAACCCAGCTCCCTTTATCTGTCTTTTAAGCAGTTTTTCTCTTGGGCCAGGAGAGAGGATGCCCCTTCCTCAGAGCCTCTCTCAGCGATGTCAGGTCTCTGCAGCTGCATTTCATCATCCTGATGAAGTGAGTGAAAAAACCCCTCTTGTCCTGAAATGGCATAAGGACAAAGGACTTCCTGATACCCTAGGGAAGAGGAGTAAAGGCAGTGGGGTAGGGGGAGGAGGGCAAACCTTACTGTACTCCGTGTTTCTGGCACCTCTCTCAGCCTCCCAGAGAAGCCCCCAACAGAGTAGTGGATCTAAACCTTTAAAGAGCTACTCACTCAACAAGCCGGTGTTTCTCACTCTCAGTGTACAGTGTGGAAGGTGCTGAGGTGAGTTTGCTGCCAAATAAGGAAACCAGGCACTTTCCTCCAAGGATTACAAAATATAACTCTCATTTCTACAGGTGAATGAAGGAACAGATAATTCAAAATACGGGGTGGTTCTGAGGCTTCCAAATGGCTTTTCAGTTTTTTTTGTTTTGTTTGTTTTGTTTTGAGCCGGAGTCTCGCTCTGTCGCCCAGACTGGAGTGCAATCTCAGCTCACTGCAACCTCTGCCTCCCAGGTTCATGCCATTCTCCTGCCACAGCCTCCCGAGTAGCTGGGACTACAGGCACCCACCACCACCACCACGCCCGGCTAATTTTTTTTTTTTTTTTTTTTTTTTTTTTGCGTTTTTAGTAAAGACGGGGTTTCACTCTGTTAGCTAATGGTCTTGATCGCCTGACCTCGTGATCCACCCACCTTGGCCTCCCAAAGTGCTGGGATTATGGGTGTGAGCCACCACGCCTGGCCATAGCTTTTCAGTTTTGCTAAAGAGGCAGATCTTTGTGCCTTAAGGCGTTGCTCATGCTGATCCCTCTGCCTGGAATCATCTCCATGCTTCAGCTTTATGCTGCTTAACTTGAACTCATCCTGCAGGTTGCGACTCAGACATCAAATCTTGGAAGACTTCCCTTATCCCTTGAACTTGAGCTGGATACACCTCCTGGACTCTCCCTTGTTATAGGCCCTAACACATTATAGTCACCTGCATCTCCTTCCCTCACTGTATCTGCTGTTCTGCTGTTACACCTCAGCCCCTAGAACCGTGCCTGGCAAAAGTTGCATGAATGACTGAATGAATTTGTTTAAATTGGTTTGGGTCTAGAAATAATGATCTTAATAGCAGATAGTGAGTTTAATATTAGAATTATATTTTGTGGAGTACATTATAACACTGTGAGATTGTCCTTAAAAGAGCATATAATAGGGAATAGTGAAGACAAGCAGCCAGAAATTTCATTTTTTTCTGATTTCCCAGGTCTGCCAAGCTCACTCAGAGCCTGTCTTTGAATAAACAGTGCCTTCCCTCGAGGGTTCCAAGACTTAGTTGTAGAGTTCAGATCAGAATTGCTTCCCTGCAACTCTTTAACCTCAGGAAGGCTATTGATCCTTCCAGGGTCCCAGAGTTCCAGCATCTCTTGAATTCACCATGGTAATCCCATTTCACCCCACTCACCCCCCTTCAGCTTCCTCAAGTGGCTGGCTGTTCTAGCCTTTGCCCTTCATTAAACCAAATTGCCTGCAGGGACTTGGTTTTCTTCTGTGCTGTGCCCCTCCCTGGCCCTGTGCCACCTCAGCCCTGTGTCCCACTTCCCAGCTATGTTTTGTGGATGTTCTTCAGTCCTATGTTGGTACCCCATAGGGCTGTTTAGAGTCCACTGCAGAATTGGAGGTTCAGTAAAGACAGCTGCATATAATTGAGGGGAGGAGGAGGAGGATTAATTATTACTGAGATGTTTGCCTGGAGTTTTAATTAGCCTGCCTTTCCTTACTTCCCTCTTATTTTTCCCCCCAGCTCAGAATGTCCTCTTAGAATGTTAGTATTTTAGAGACTTGGAACATTAGGTTTTAACATTCTGCACCCAGAGCCTCAGTGTAATAAATAAATCAATAGGCTGATTGCCTCCAGTAGCTTGATTGCTGAGTGCATTGGGGTACCTTTTGTTCTTGAGTGAATGATCATTTCACACACTGGCAAATGAGAAACAAATGTGGGTGTAGTGCTTGTCCGGGCTTCTGATTTGCAACCCTGACCTGGGAACTCATTATTTCCAGCATTGTGTGTAACTTATGAGCAGCTTGCCAAATGTTCTGTCTCCTTCCCCTTGACAGTTCTCCCAAGTTATGTGTGTCATAAAAACATTTCGCATTTGCCAGAATAATCCTGAGTTTGTTTTGGATCTGACAGGTCCTCTGATATTACATTCTTAAATCTCACTAACAGATAATTTATACCAAAACTACCGCCTTGACAGGAAGTAAAGTTATATGATTTTCAATTTGGGTTGAAAATCAACTCAAGTTTTGACAATACTGAGACTCTTAGACCCTACAGATTAATCATGATTATCTTACCGTGAAATACTTTTTGTAGTAGGAACTACCCTCCATTTATTTTTTCTGTCAAAACCTGTGATTGGAAAATGTTTTGTAATGGGAATATTGTCATTTCTACAGATGCATTTATTTCATGTTGTATTCCAACCACAATATGGTTGCCCCTTATTTTATGCAATAGGTATGCCCGTGAAGAGTTGCTTATAAACTGAAATTTTATAGATATATTTATAATTACATGCACATGCAGTGCTACTGTTTTACCTAATAGTTTCTTTTGTAATTAGAAAAATGACTCCCAAATTCATCTGAAAAGTATAACACTCATGTATTTTGGTCTTGTTTAGATGAAGTAATCTTAATACAAATCAGGCAAGATTATCAACTAGCTTCTACTCTCAATAGTGCTGGCTTATAACACATTTCATCCCAATAGGAGACTGCAGGTTTTATACATTCTACATTTTCTCACAGACATTCAAACGCTTCCAGAGGAAAATCTGCCCCTCTTAGAGCCACCCCTTGCTCTGTCTTGTATAGTTCTTTCAGGGAAGGAAGAGGGGGATGCTAGCTCAGAGTTGGGATGATTTGTGATGTTCTGCTGGAATATTACATAACCTAGCAGGTAATTTTTTTTGAGACAGGGTCTTGCTCTGTAGCCCAGGCTGGAGTGCCCAGTTATAGCTCACTGCAGTCTCAAACTCCTGGACTCCTGGGTTCAAGCAATCCTCCCATCTCAGCCTCGTGAGTAGTTGGAACTACAGGTGCATGCCACCATGCCCAGCTATTTTTCATTTTTTTGTAAAGGCGATGTCTTGCTTTGTTGCCCAGACTGGTCTCAAGCTCCATGATTCTGTGTATTCTGGCTCTCTATTGCTGTGTAGCAAACCACTCCTACATTTAGAAACTTATTATTGTCTCTTCCATTCTGTGGGTTGTTTAGCTCAGCTGGTTGGTTGTCACTTGCACTTCCCACATGTGGGTGCAGTCAGGCATTGACTGGGGCTGTAGTCATCTGAAGGCTGGACTGAGCAGGACAACTAAGATGGCTTCTTGACATGACTGGCAGTTGAGACTGTCAGCTGAGAGCTCGGCTGGGCTGTGGGCCCCAGCACACACATGTGACCCCTTGTGTGGCTTGTGCTTCTCACTTGTTGATTGGGTTCCAAGAGGGACAGTCCCAAGAATGAGTGTTCTCAGAGATCCAGGTGGAGGCTGCAAGGCTTCTTATGACCTTGACTCAAAATCCCAGAACATCGCTTCTTCCACATTCTATTGGTTGAGGCCAGGGAGTGACTAAGGCCAGTCCAGATTCAAGGGGAGGGAATTAGACTTCACCTCTTGATGGGAGTTGCAGCATTTGTGTACTGCGGGGAAAAGAATGGGTAGGGCCTATTTTTAACTACCTACCATAATGTTCTGGAGGAAGGACGTTCCCTTGAGGAACAAGATGACACAAATATGAAGGGTGCATAAGCCATTGTGGGCAGTGTAGGGAGGTTATAGAATGCTTAATACATATAACATTTACAAATGAATTGGCCAGCTTTGTTGGTTAGAACTGAGTACTGGGGAGTACACAATAAATGAGCCTATTTCCGTGGAAGCCAGTTAGCGTCCTACAGAGAGAAACATTCCCCTTTACTGACCCCAGCCCTAAATGAGCCACCTATGTTACAGATGTTTGAAAAAAGAACTTAGTTAGGGAATCTAAGTAGCACAGTTTTAAAGACGTATTTGCCTAGAAGCTACCCCAAGTATGTATCCTATTCACATTGACTCAGTAAAACCATCTTCGTAAATTAGAACCACAAACACATAGAGAACTGTGAAGTAATATGTCTAGTATAAATGTTTTTCAGCTCACATTTTGGAGGTGCTTAGGGAAGGCTGTGCCCACAGCTATCTTACATACTTAGAATGGACACTTTTTGATGTTTGAGGTAAAGTCAAGTTCTATCCATGTACTTGGAAGTATAATTACCTCCTTAGCTTTAATCAGGAAAACAGCTGGCCTGTTAAACACACTGAGCTACAGGTCCTTTGATTTCAGCTGTGGAGCTTGGCCGATCTGGATGCACAGGCTGACAACTCCCTTGAATACATTACTTTTCACCCTTGGTAGCATTTTCCCCTTCCTCCTGCGTACTCCTCGTTGGCTCCCTGGGGATTCAAATTTGTGTTTATCGTGCTGAAAATTTAGAGGCAAGATAAACAACATTTTAAACTATTTATAACCAGAGGCTATGCCAGAAATGAATTAGGCTTTGCATTTGACATATGTTAAAATGTTGCTCGCTGGCAAAGGTAGGAAGAATATCCCTAGGTGTGAAAAGCAGATGGTTAAAGACGACTGATAAAGCTTTGACCCAGAATATGGCTATATGGGATTAGTACTTGTCTTAATTTGGGCTTCTATAACAAAATACCATAGACTGGGTAACTTATAAACAACAGAAATTTATTTCTCTCAGTTCTGGAAACTGGAAGTCTGAGACCAGGGACTGGCATTGTCAGGTTCTGGTGAGGGCCCCCTTCTGGTTTGCAGACTGCCTATTTCTCATTGTATCCTCACATGATAGAAAGAGCACAGGAGAGCTCTTAGGAGTCCCTTTTATAAGGACATTAATCCCATTGATGAGACGCTCCACCCCCGTGACTTAATTACCTCCCAAAGGCTTCGCTTCCTGATATCATTGCACTGAGGGTTAGGATTTTAACATATGAATTAAGGGGGAGGGGCACACACATTCAGTCCATAGCATTATTCTATTGACTTATTAAATGTATTCTTGTGGAATGCTAGGGATAGAGAGGATCCTGGAGATGCCATTTATATAGGGCCCATATTTTTATACCACCAGGAGGACATTTAGCAAGGGTAAGGAACATGCTCTGGAAGGAGGTATGGGAGAGAGGATGAGAAAGAGGCACCATACAAACATAAACCTTAGGGTGGTGGACACACTGTGGTAAGGAAAGAACTCTGTCTGACTTCTTGCATGTGAATCATCCCAGAGAGAGACCTCTCTTGCTCATTAGATCGCTGATGAAGAGTCCACATGCTCCCTTAAATATTCACCTCTCAGTCACACTAGTATAGACCCACCACAGTCTACCTCCGTTCTTTCTTTCTGCCTATAAATATTGGTTGAGCTCCTACCATGTGCAGGCACTGTGTTATGTGGATGAATAAGACACATGAGCTATCAAGTTGAAAGACATGCAATAAACCAGTGAACAAGTAATATAATGAAAGATTATGATTAGTGTTATGGGGGAGAAAAGGGGTGTGATACAGAATAATGGGCGTGTGTGTCCTGTTTTGGATAGGATGATCAAGATAACCCTTCGAGGAGGTGACATAAATGATTTCAAAGTGATTAAACTTTGGCATGTGTTAACTGCTACTTAAACATTTCTTAAACTGCATGTTGTTAAGGTTCATGTTAAAATAGTGTTTGCCTTTTCTGAGCCCAATCTGCAGAATGCTGAATGGACAGCAGTTCTGGGGAATAGAGGGAAGCCAGCTGGATGGGGAGACCTCTCCTGGCCAACACGTTCCTCATGACCACCTTCTCTCCTTAGGAAAAGGAGACGTGTTTGGAGATGTGTTCTGGAAGGAAGCCACCCTTGCCCAGTCCTGTGCCAATGTGAGGGCCTTGACCTACTGCGATCTGCATGTGATCAAGCGGGATGCCCTGCAGAAAGTGCTGGAATTCTACACAGCCTTCTCCCATTCCTTCTCCCGGAACCTGATTCTGACATACAACCTGAGGAAGAGGGTGAGTTAAAAGTTTCAGTTATTTTCTACAAAGAACAGTCCCTGTGCACTTTGGATAATCACTGTGACCAGAAAAGTCCCTTTGCTGTTTATTTAAGTAGAGTAATTGGTTCTAAAGAGGTTCTGTTTGTTGTTTGCTCTGCGGGGCTTTTGCTATAAAATGGAGGAGAGAGGGGATGTTGCTAGATTAGAAGATGGATCCATTTTGGTGCAGAAGGGATTTATTCATGTGTGTGCTGGGGGCAGGGATGTGGCTTTTTTTTTTTTTTCCCCTCATCAATATCTAGACCTCCTAGCATTTTGAAAAGATGAGTAAAGCATGAGGTTGCTAGTCAGCAAAATGGCTCTGTGGGGCCACTTAATTACTGCAAACTGAATTCTCTGCGGTGACTGGGATTTGCTGAGTAGTGTGAAGCCATTAGCCTGTCAGCTAGTAATGATAATTTTTTAACAGATATGAAAATGACTTAGTTGGGTCCAGAGAATAAGAGAGACATGGAATTTGTTTGTCTAGAGAATATTTTGCATGCAACTGCCAACTAAACTGGTTGAGAAATGATTGGTGGTTTAAGAACCAGAAGATTTTTCACCTTAAGTTGTTTCTTCCACTCTCAAATCATCAGAACTGCTCCATCTGTCTCTGTGAGGATTAAAGTATTGGTCTCATACTTTTGGGGTTTTTACGACAGATTTTCTTGCACTTCATCTCTCTAACTCTTTTGGTTAAAACAATAATAAGATAGCTCTGCACCTGGAGAAATCATATGGAAAGGTTGTCATAGGAATCTTTCCTAAAATGACTACTTAATCTTTTCCCCAACCTGCTTCTTGTCTCATGGTTCCTATTTACATGGTCTAATTTGTCCTGGGAAACCCTGGCATCAACGTTGATGCTGCTTTTCCCTCTCTGAAGCCTCGTGTTACTCATCAGATCCTGTTGGTTCTATTGAAGCTCTCAAATCTAAGTCAGTACTTTGCCTTCATCCTCAAGGCCCCCACAGAATTCTCAGGACACAAAGCTCTTCATTAAAAACCTTCCTCATGCCCTAGCTGGATCATGCAGTGGGCTCCAAATTCACCTTCCTGCCTCATGTCTGCCCTCAATGGAGTGCTTCCTTCTTATGGCTGCTTGACTAACCTTAAAAATCTGATCTGTCACTCTCCTACCTGACGAAAGGATATTATCTGTACATTTCAGCATGGTGTATGTGGTTGTCCACATCTGGCCCAAACTTAACCCCTGAGCCCTGACCTCAGCTTATCTCTATGCCCACCCTTCCCACCCTGAATTGCCACCATGAGAATTCCACACAGTTCTCCAAGCACACGACACCCCTTCAGAGTGCTGTGTCTCTGCCTGCTGCTTTCCCAACCTGGAATTCTTTTCTGTATGTGACAAACCCCTGTTAGCCCTAAAAACTGCTGAAATGTTTACTTTTTTATTCATCAAACCCAGTATTGTACCAACTGAACGAGACTAGACTTATAAAACCCAATGATACTCAGTTCCCTATCTCCAGGAACCTAAAGTCTAATAGAAAAGTTAACACAAGAAAGATAATTGCGTAGAAGATGGTAAGTACAGTGATTGTGATTTGAACAAGGTTTTATGGGAGCATAAAGGAGGCGGACAGCTAAAGGGAGTCAAGGATTAATTGTCAGGGGTGATACCTGAGCTGAGTCCAAAGAACGAGTTTGCCAAACAGAAGGGACTGATGATCTACTGGGAGGGGCAATTTGCACAAAGTCTGGAGAAAGGAAACAACCCTTTGTCTTCTAAGTCCAATGCCTGTCACTGGGCTACCCCAGCAATATTCCTCAACCTGTTTTAAATCCCTTGGACTATCTTGTGGGTCCCTGCACAGAGACCTGTGAAGGCAAGGGCTTGGTGCCTTAGTATCCTCAGTGCATAACCAAGTGTGGGGTGCCTAGAATTAATAAAAGTTTGAGAATGGCAAGGAGAAACAGATGGGATCTCTGGGCCTCAACTTCCACATTATAAAATGCAAGATTGTGGCGAGATGGTTTTTATAGTTCTGTGGTTTGAAACCCGGCCATTTAAATTCTAGTGGAGGGTGGGCGGTGGTGGAGAAATGTGCATCCAGTGTTCTTCCTGGTTGATCTGTTGGTTGGGAACATAGGATGCTTGCTGGTGATACATTTAGCCAAGTGGATTCTCTTATAGTCTATTTTTTGATGTATTCCTTCTTTCTGTGAAAGCAAGTTGATTATAATCAGCTTTCAGTGTTGCTGATAATATAGGTTGAAAAAATACGCAGTTTGGGTTATTTGGAGGAGTAATCTTCTTGGAATAATTGTGGCTCAAGTAAATCTGTCTTTAAAAAAAACACAAGAATGACAACAAAAACAATGACACCTCAGTGGTCAGGTTTTTTCTATAAGTACAGAGTGATAGCTCTGCAGAAGAGAAGACTCAGGGGCTACATATTTGAAGGGCTGTTGTGGAGGAGTTTTTATAGCCACAGGGTACAGAGGAAGAACCAAAATTATAGACAGATTTTGGCACAGTATAAAAAGTCTTTTGAAAAAAAATCAGAACTCCCAAAAAAATGAAATAGGCTGCTTTGAGTGTATCAAGTTCGTTATTATGAGGGTACTTAGGCATCTCCTAGGTACCCATACTCAGAAACATTGTGGAAGGGACTTAGGCAACTGTTGGAGAGTCAGACTAACTGACCTGCAAATTTCCTTCCAGCTCTGAGTGACTATGTATGAGTCTGGTATGGATCCAAAGGAATTTTAGTGAAAGCCTTTGTGTAAAGAGGTAGCCATTCTTTTTTGGAAAAAAAAAAAAAAAGAGGCTTGTCATTTTGGTATTGCCATTGTAGTCTCTTGTTGTGTCCTTCTGAGAATTAATTTGTAGTTACGTAGGGCATGGAAGACAAGAACATTACATGCATGAATTATTCTTGTAGCTATTTTTTTTCCTGGTAAAGTGAAGTGTATTGTTGTAGCTGTTTCTATCTTGGCAAAATTAAGTGTTTTATTTGCTAAGATTCTTGACAACAGAGTGCCTTTGACGTCTGTCTGGGGAGTTGCTTGATCTTGCAGATCTTCTCCAATGTGCAGTAAAGACTCTGAGCTGGAAGATGACTTGGTAACCATTCAGTCTCTTCCCTACTTCCCTAACATCCTCATTTCACATTTTATAGAAAGGTCACAGAGCTGGGTTGGTAATGAAAGAATTGGAGCCAGAAGTGACACCTTGACTAAAGCCTTCCTGATCACAGCTTCCTGTCCTACTCTAGCCTCTGTATTCTAAGCCACATTCCTTTTCCCCTAAATCCAAGGGTATAAACATCACCTAGCTCTCAGCTCTGCTCTTGGAACCCAACTCAGAAAGAAACTGTTGATTTCCTCCATTTCCTCCAAAGCCACATGAGGGCACAGACAAGGATGAAAGAGACAGAACCTGGAGGCAAATCCAGCATTTTGACCTTTAGTTTTTCTTGCTTGTGAGGTCTGAGCCAAGTGAGACTTTGGTCTGGGTCCTGCTTCTGCCACTTACTGCTTCTATAATTCTGGATAAGCTAAAAAAGTTTCCTTTCTGTAAAATGGGGATGATGAAAATGTCTAACTTGTAGGGTAGTTGCAAGCATTAAATAAGATAATATTTGCAAAGCTCACATGAGTGCAAAGCTACATAGTGAGTGCTCAATTCATTTGTGTGTTATTGTTATTTTGTTCCATCCACTTGATTGATACCCTATTCTTTATTATCCTGTGCCTTTTGAAAAGTAAAAAGAAGGCAGTTCCTCTGCCTTTGTTCACGCAGGGTTATTGCCCTGCACAATGTTCTGTAGGGTAGGTGTTAGCCGTAGGTTCTCTGCACCTCTTGCAGCAAAGGAGGGATCAGTCACTCTGAGAAGTGGAATCCATTGCTGGCCTTGCTGCCTCTCCAGCTCCTGCCAGTGAAGAGGTCAGCAATTGCCCACCGTTTTGGCCAGTTCCATTCTTGGAGGGAAAAATCAGGCTATTTTGAGATCTTAGGTCAGTTAACAGGGAGTCTAGAAGGAAGCACAAAAGAAAAGCATAGCATTATTGTTTCTTCTGAGGGAGGTGGCTTGTGGCTCTTCATGAAAAGAAGGGGAATTAGAGCCTTCCTCATCAAATCCTTGGCTCTCTAGGGTGCCAGGTCTACGTGCATTTTCCTCCAGGCCTGGTTTCATCTTGTATCTGTAATCAGAGCTTTGCAGACTATAAACAGTAAGTTATTACCAACTCCAGATATTGTGCAAGCTACGTCACTGTATCAGTATGTGTATGTCAGCTTATTACATCTTTGGAACAGCCTCATGATATTACCGTATCATTCCCATTTCTCAATTGAATAAACTAGGACCCTGTGAGGAAGAAAACCCCTTTTCCAAGATTGCCTGGTTAATAAGTGGCAGATTCCAAACCTGGCATGTGCTCTTCTGGCTAAGCAGTGTCACATTCTGTGGCAGCCTCAGTGAAGTGTGGCTCTCAGCTCTTCCCATATTGGTATTCTTTGGCTTCTGCATTCTACTCTGTTAACTTTTCAGGGGAGGCTTGTGTTGTCTCCTAAGTATCTTTCTCCAGTGGCCTTTGCCACCGCCAGTACACTCAGAAACATGTATGGTAAAACCACAGTAATACCCCAGGTTGGGAGATGTGACAAATTTCCCCCTTGTAGTGACAGGGGCACAGCAGGTAGCTGGGTGTGCTGGGTGTGGGAAGCATGACATGTTTCGCTTTGGTTAGGCAGCGGGTTAACCCAGCCATGCTGTTAGTAACTCACTAGAAAGGGCAGTGCTTTGAGTCTAAGGACTAGGTTTGAATACTGATTTGACTGCTGACCAGCTATGTGCCTTTGGGCAAGTTACTTAACTATTCAGAGCCTCAGTTTCTTTGTCTGTGAGAAGGGGCAGTACAAGTCCTTCCTAATTAGGTTTTTTACATTTTATGTATTTATTTTAAGTTCTGAAATACATGTGCGGAACATGCAGGTTTGTTACCTAGGTATATACATGTGCCATGGTGGTTCGCTGCACCTACGACCCATCATCTAGGTTATAAGCCCCACGTGCATTAGGTTTTTGTCCAAATGCTCTCCCTCCCCTTGGCCCCCACCCCCCGACAGGCCCCAGTGTGTGATGTTCCCCTCCCTGTGTCCATGTGTTCTCATTGTTCAACTCCCACTTATGAGTGAGAACATTTGGTGTTTGGTTTTCTGTGCCTGTGTTAGTCTGCTGAGGATGATGGTTTCCAGCTTCATCCATGTCCCTGCAAAGGACACAAACTCATTCTTTTTTATGGCTGCCCTAATTAGGTTTATTGAGAAGTTTACATACAGTAAAACAAACAAAAAGAAAAAGTGACACAGTACCTGTAGGAACCACTCAATACATACTTTTACCTTTCTCCTCCCCACTGCCCATCCCCTACTTCCACCTCCAGTCTTGGAGGTTCTGAATTCACACTTCGTTGCCCTTGGTTTATAACCAGCCTTATTTCTTTACTCAATGTTTCACTTGGGCTGTACTTTCCTTTCAACCTGAGGTAAGGTTTCACTCCCCAGGTCCTAGGGAATTACATTCTCCTTCTGATCATTAGGACAGTAGAAGCAATGTACCACAATTAAATGATGTACTGCAGACAAGCAATTAGGTAATTAACAGCAGTCAGTGCATGGGATAATTGGCACGTAGGTAATTGGGAGGGCGGTTCTCATTCTGTGTGTAGGGCTTTATTTTTAAAGCCAATATTGTTGTGTATTGAGTTTGTTTTGTGCAGTGTTTGTTTATATTAATTTGTTCCAGGATGAATTTTTTTTTTTTTTTTTTTAGTTTGGTTAAAGCCCCAACTTAGTGAGTTTGGGAGGGAGCTTGGGACTATAGTTACTGATGTTTTCAAAGCTGGGCCCTCCTAATGCCTGTTTTCTAAAACTGAGGTTGCCATAGTGAACTGTCTTGAATACCATATGTACATTTCTAGCCCACTTTAACCAAAGAGCATTTTATTCTGGAGAAGAGAAGATGAAAGCATTGAATGCTTGGAGAAAGCTCTGCTCATAAGTGGCAGTGGAAAGCTTTTCAGTTTTCTCCCTGAACAAATTCCTGTGGAAGGTTGGTAAGATGGAAAGAAAGACCTTAAAGCTAGGTACTTAAAAATGTCATCCACTTCCCCCCTGAATCATCATAGCCTAAGTTTTAAAAATGATCTCTGCATAGCCCATATTTTCCTTGTCATCCCTCCATATGTGGGCTTCTGTGAAATTAAAATCATCTATTAGTCTGTCAAGCCAAAAAGATAATAAAATCATGGTGTTGGAATTAGGAGTCGGGGGAGGGGGAGAGATGATGTGAGTGACATGACCATAATTCTTTCAGAACAACAAACCGTAAATCAAAATCAATTTCCATTTTCCTCAAGAGGATCAGTGAGCGATGTTAGGGACCTGTGCAGTCTTTCATGGGTCCTCAGGTGTTCCCCAGTACCCCAAGAAACATTTAGCAGAACCCCATCTTGATGCTGGAGGTGGAAGATAATAAAAGTGCTCCATGCTTCATTATGTATGAATTAGCTTGAACTGTAGTCTGTCAGGCTATGTCTGGCTATTTTTAAGGAAGTTTTAGTGAAGTTTAATGAAGTTCTGGGATGAACGTGGGCTTTAAAGCTAGATCTTCACATCCAGGCTCTGCCATTTGCTAGCTGGGGCCGGGGGTCAGGATGGGTGGCAGTGAACAAGTACACCTTGTCGTCTTCCGTGGATCTACACTGCCTATCCCAAATGGTAGTGATGGGAAAGAGTGAGAAAGTGCCAGGCACATTGCCTCACATGTGGTAGTATACAGCTGTGTTACTTCCCTTCCATTATTCATAGCAATGGGGGCAGCAGAGCAAAGAAAAATAGGAGCCATAATGGTTTGGCTGGTAGGATAATCATGTGGAGGTACTAGATTGGTGGTTTAAAATGTGGATCCTGCAGTCAGAGTATTTGAATTCAAATCCTGGCCCTATTTAGTGACCTCAGGCCAGTTACCTAACCTCTCTAGGCCCTACTTTATTCAGGTATGAAATAGAGGCCTCAGCACCATTCTTTGACATAGCAAATTCTCAGTGTTTGTATGGATATCATTATGATAAAGAGGATGCTGATAATGATAAGGATGATGACAATAAAATCATCAAATGTATTACTTAGCTTTTCTGGGACTTAGGTCCCATTAGGTGCTAAAGGTTTTTAAAAAGAAGTAATAGGCTGAATTTTAACATCTAGAAATCTCCTGAACAGAAAATTCTAAAATTTGAGGCTGACCCCCTCAAGTAGCCCCAGAGATCCAGGTGGTTCATCAGTGAGGTTTGGTGAAGAATGGCTCTGTTGGATTCAAAATGGATCTGATTCCTCCTATAACAGAATGAATGGAGGGAATGGTAGAGTCAGGCATGGAAGAGAGGAAGGAGGAGGAAAGTTGTAATTTATCTTTTAATACTCATCAAGTTACTTGATGTACTGTTACATACAGTGTTTACCACAAATTAGAAAAGATCTGGCTTAGTTTAGAAGAATATAAGGTTAGTGCAGTCTTTTGGAGGAGAGTAGCATCCTTAATAATAATTTCTTAGGTGTATGTAATTGAAGCATAATAAGGGTAGTGCTCATGGATCCTAGATCAGAAGTTCATCCTCAAGTGAGCAAGTTGGCTTCTTGCTGTCTTAGATGTGTATCCCAAGATTTCTCATTCATGTGTTCCCTAAAATTTTGAATTATATCTGTAAGTATTATCTATTATGAAATACCTGTTAAAATCCACCAGAGCTAGTGTTTTACAGAGGACATTTAGGAAGCATGGTCTAGATGTTCTTTAGTATCTCTTCCAGCTCAAATGATCACTGACCTGTGGAGCAAACAGGTCTTGCCTCTGAAACATCAAGAAGCCAAAATATACTCCGGCAGTGGGAATCTCTGTCACCTGGTCCTCAGTAAAGTCCCAAACAGAGATTACTGGCAGGGTCTCCCCAATTTCTAAACATCTTCCTCAACTCAGCTCCCCTCCCACCTCTTACAAATGCCCAGTGGCCCACTCATTTTCTAGTGAATAATCAGTCATATTTTCAAAGTGCGTTTCGCTTGTGCTAATGTTAGAAGGCTGTCAAAGGATGTTTTCTAACTAGCTTCAAAGTTCCTCCTTGCAAGTTACTTTCTCATTCTTTCTTTGGCCCAGTCAAATTTCACATTTCTAACTCATCTGCCATGTTGTTTGGGCTTCCTTTTTCCTATTTAAGTGTTCCTTCTACTCTTAAAAATGTGCCCTGTGGTTCTGAGCATGTCCTTATAAATTTTGACAGTAAGTTATGGAGGTTTTTATTGTAGCCTTTGCTTTTGGTAAGCAGAGTCAGGATTTGAACCCAGGCTGCCTCTCCTCTGATAACAGTAATTACCTTATAAGATGTTAGATGAATAAAAAGAAATGTTAGTTCTCCTCCATTTCCAAGGGGGATTTGAATACCTGCATATGAGCTCACATATAGAATCTATCCCAGACCAAATGTCCATGCAGACCATATCTGGTATAATATATGTCAGAGGTCCACGCTGTTTTGGTTTATCTCGCTGCAAACCTTGTTGTTGGCAGTTTACTTCTTACTAATGTCACTTAATGGTCCTTACCCTGCCTGTGCTTAACTTAGATTTCTAGATTGAAATTTTGAATTTATAATGGGACCCTGCTCCATATAGCTTCTCTTTAATCTCTCTAGTCTAGATGAAGCCCCTTGTCTTTTAATTCAATTAGCAACAATCACCTCTTTGTAGTTCTCGTTGTATTTCCAGTTAACTTTTTTTCCCGAGATGGAATCTTGCTCTTGTTGCCCAGGCTGGAGTGCAATGGCGTGATCTTGGCTCACTGCAACCTCTGCCTCCCGGTTTCAAGTGATTCTCCCAACTCAGTCTTCTGAGTAGCTGGAATTACAGGCATGCGCCACTGTGCCCAGCTAATTTTGTATTTTTAGTAGAGACGGGGTTTCTCCATGTTGGCCAGGCTGGTCTCAAACTCCTGACCTCAGGTGTTCCTCCCAAAGTGCTGGGATTACAGGCATGAGCCACCCTACCTGGCCACACTTCTCTGTCTTGATCAGCTCTTTTAGAGCTTGGTACAAAGCAAATGTTCAATAATTCAATGAGTCAGTCCGTCAACCAACCAACCAACCAACCAACCAACCAACCAACAAAAATATACAAATCTGCCAACCAGTATTGGGCATGTCCCTCCATCTTATTACTGCTATATATTCTTCTGTTCTTCTTCTTTTCTGAGACAGAGTCTCCCTCTGTCGCCCAGGCTGGAGTGCAGTGGCGCGATCTTGGCTCACTGCAACCTCCATCTCCTGGGTTCAAGCAATTCTCCTGCCTCAGCCTCCCGAGTAGCTGGGATTACAGGCGCCCACCACCACGCCTGGCTAATTTTTTGTATTTTTAGTGGAGACAGGATTTCACTATCTCGGCCAGGCTGGTCTTGAACTCCTGACCTCAAGTGATCCACCCACTTTGACCTCCCAAAGTCCTGGGATTACAGGCATGAGCCATCACAGCTGGCCTATTGCTGTATATCTTAAAGCCTTGGCTAAAAGAGTCATCTTTCCTTCTTTGTCCTTCTGAAGCTTTTCCTATATATTTCATAGCCCATTCCCCGTTTTTTCTCTCCCCCGGGCCCTGATTGTGGAGGTCTCTCAGCCTCTGCAGATATCACTGGTGCCAGCATAAAATATAATAACCATCCCAATTTATTGTCTCATCTGCCAAGTGTGTGCTAACGCCTTTACATGTATCCCACTGAGGTACTGAGGCCAAGATAGGTTAAATAATTTGCCCCTGATCCATTAAGCTAATTGGAGTTAGAATTGCAGCTCAAGCCTGGCAGTCATCAAGCCCATACTCTTTTTGCCGTTGTTTGTTTTATTAAATTTTAGAATCTGGGGGTATGTGTGCAGGTTTGTTACATGGGTATGTTACATGATGCTGAGGTTTTGGTTTCTGGTGATCCCACTATCCAAGTAGTGAACATACTACCCAGTGGTAGATAGTTTTTTAACCCTTTCACCCACCACCATTACCCCCTGCCCAGTTTTGGACCCTTCCGTACCCCCACCCCCAGTTTTGGAATCCCAAGTATTTATTGTTCCCATCTTTGTGTCCATGTGTACTCAATGTTGAGCTACTACTTATTAGTGAGAACATGTGGTATATAGTTTTCTGTTTGTGCATTAATTCACTTAGGATAATGGACTTCAGCTGCATTTATGTTGCTGCAAAGGCCATGATTTTGTTCTTTTTAATGGGTCTGTAGTATTCCAGGTGTATATGTACCATAGTTTCTTTATCCAATCTACTGTTGATGGGCACCTGGGTTGATTCTATGTATTTGCTATTGTGAATGGTGCTGTGATAAACATATGAGTGCAGGTGTCTTTTTTGGTAGAATAATTTATTTTCTTTTGGATTTATAACTAGTAAAGGGATTTCTGGGTGGAATGGTAATTCTATTTGTAGTTCTTTGAGACTTTCCAAGCTGTTTTCCTCAGGGGCTAAACTAATTGGCATTCCCACCAACAATGTGTAAGCGTTCCCTTTTCTCCCCAACCTCACCATCTGTTATTTTGTGACTTTTTTTTAACAATAACCATACTGACTGGTGTGAGATGGTATTCTTTGTGGTTTTGGTTTGCATTTCTTTGATGATTAGTGATGTTGAACATTTTTTCATGTTTCTTGGCCACTTGGATGTCTTCCTTTGAGAAGCATCTGTTCATGTCCTTTGCCCACTTTTTAATGAAGTTATTTGGTTTTTGCTTGTTGATTTAAGTTCCTCATAGATTCTGGATATTAGTTCTTTATCAGATGCATAGTTTGCAAATATTTTCTCCCATCCAGTAGGTTGTCTGTCTACACTGTTCGTAGTTTCTTTTGCTGTGCAGAAACTCTTTCATTTAATTAGACCCCAATTGTCAATTTTTAATTTTGTTGCATTTGCTTTTGAGGGCTTAGCATAAATTATTTGCCTAGGTCAATATCTAAGAGGGTATTTTCTAGATTTTCTTCTAGGATTTTTATAGTTTAAGGTCTTACATTTAAATCTTTAATTCATCTTGAGTTATTTTTTGTATATGGTGAGAGGTAGGGGTCCAGTTTCATTCTTCTGCATATAGTTAGCCAATTTTCTCATATCATTTATTAAATAGGGTATTCTTTCCCTATTGTTTGTTTTTGTTGACTTTGTCAAAGACCAGTTAGTTTTAGGTGTGTGGCTTCATTTCAAAGTTTCTATTCTGTTCCATTGGTTTATTTGTTTTTGTATCAGTACCATGCTGTTTTGGTTACTGTAACCTCATAGTGTACTTTGAAGTTGGATAATGTGATTGCCTCCAGATTTATTCTTTTTGTGCAGGATTGCTTTGGCTATTTGGGCTGTTTTTTTTGGTTCCATATGAATTTTAGAGCAGTTTTTTCTAATTCTGTGAAAAAAAAAATGACATTGGTAACTTGATAGGAATAGTGTTGAATCTGTATATTGCCTTGGGAAGGATGCACATTTTAATGATACTGATTCTTCCAGTTCATAAGCATGGAATGCTTTTCTGTTTATGTTGTCTATGATTTGTTTAAGTAGTTCTTCTCATAGAGGTCTTTTACCTGCTTGGTTAGATGTATTCCTAGGTATTTTATTTTTGTGTGTGTGGCTACTGTAAATGAAATTGCATTCTTGATTTGGCTCTCAGTTTGCACATTATTGGTATATAGAAATGCTATTGAGTTTTGTATGTTGATTTTGTATCCTGAGACTTCCCTGAAGTCATCAAATCTAGGACACTTTTGGTCTTTAGGGTTTTTTAGATATAGAATAATGTCATCAGCAAAGAGATAGTTTTTCTTCTTCTTTCCTATTTGGATACCCTTTGTTTCTTTCTCTTGTCTGATTACTTTGATTAGAACTTCCATTACTATGTTGAATAGGAGTGATGAGAGTGAACATCTTTGTTTTGTTCTAGTTCTTAGGGGGAATGTTTCCACCTCTTGTCCATTCAATAGGATGTTGGCTGTGTGTCTGTCATAGATGGCTTTTATTATTTTGAGGTGTGTTCCTTCAATTCCCGGTTTGTTGAGGGTTTTCATTATAAAGAGGTTTTGGATTGTATTGACTACTTTTTCTGCATCTATTGAGATGATTACATGGTTTTTGTTTTTCATTCTGTTTATATGGTGAATTACATTTTTTGATTTGCACATGTTGAACCATCCTTGCATCCCAGGAATAAAGCCCACTCGATCACAGTGAATTAACTTTTTGATGTGCTGCTGGATTTAGTTTCCTAGTATTTTGCTGAGGATTTTTGCATCTATGTTCATCAGGGTATTGATCTGTAGTTTTCTTTTTTTGTTGTGTCTTTGCCAGATTTTGGTCTCATAATGATGCCGATTTAGTAGAATGAGTTAAGGAGGAGTCCCTCCTCCTCAAATTTTTAAAAATAGTTTCAGTAGGACTGGTACCAGCTTTTCTTTGTACATCTGGTAGAATTTGGCTGTGAATCCATCTGGTCCAGGGCTTTTGTTGGTTGGCAGGTTTTTTATTACTGATTCAATTCCATTACTCACTATTGGTTTGTTCAGGATTTCTTTTTCTTCCTGATTCAATCCTGGGAGGTTATGTGTTTCCAGAAATTTATCAATTTCTTCTAGATTTTCTAGTTTGTGTATGTAGAGATGTTCATAATAGTCTCTGAGGATCTTTTATATTTCTGTGGGATTGGTTGTGATATTTCCTTTGTCACTTCTGGTTGTGCTTATTTGGAGCTTCTCTCTCCTTTGTTAATCTAGCTAGTGGTCTATCGATCTTGTTTATCCTTTTCGAAGAACGAACCTTTTGTTTTGTTGATCCTCTCTATGGTACTTGATCATAGAGAGTACCATAGAGAAATGCAATTTCATTTACAGTAGCCACACACACAAAAATAAAATACCTAGGAATACATCTAACCAAGCAGGTAAAAGACCTCTACGAGAAGAACTATTAAATACTACTTAAATAAATCATAGACAACACAAACAGAAAAGCATTTCATGCTTATGAACTGGAAGAATCAGTATTTTTGGTCTGTTTCATTTAGTTCTGCCCTAATTTTTGCTGTGTCTTTTCTTCTGCTAGCTTTGGATTTAGTTTGTTTTTTCCTAGTTCCTTTAGCTCTGATCTTCGGTTGTTAATTTCAGATCTTTCTATCTTCTTGATACAGGCATTTAGAACTATAAACTTTCCTCTTAACACTGCTTTTGATGCATCCCAGAGGTTTTAGTATGTCGTGTCTCTATCTTCATTTGTTTCAAAGAATTTTTTAAAATTTCTGCCTTAATTTTGTTGTTTACCTAAAAGTCATTCAGGAGCAAGTTGTTTAGTTTCCATGTATTTGGGTAGTTTTAAGAGTTCCTTTGGAATTGATTTCTATTTTTATTCCATTTTGATTTTTGATTATGATTTTGATTTTTTTGAATTTATTGAGACTTGCTGTATGACCAAGCACATGGTCAGTCTTACAGTATGTTCCATGTGCAGATGAGAAGAATGTATACTATTGTGGTTGTTGGGTAGAGTCTTCTGTAGATGTCTATTAAGTCTGATTGGTCGAGTACCAAATTTAAGTCCAGAATTTCTTTATTTTTCTGCATTGATTATCTGTCTATTGCTGTCAGTGGGATATTGAAGTCCCCCACTATTATTTCATGGCTGTCAAAGTCATTTCTTGGGTCTAGAAATAATAGTATTATAAATCTGAATGCTCCAATGTTAATTATATATATATTTGGGATAGTTAAGTGTTCTTGTTGAGTTGAATACCTTTATAATTATGTAATACTGTTCTTTGTCCTTTTCTACTTTTGTTGGTTTGAAGCCTATTTTATGTGATATAAGACTAGCAACTCCCTGCTGTCTTATGTTTTCCATTTGTGCAGTAGATCTTTTGCCATCTCTTTACATTGAGTCTGTGGGCGTCATTACATGTGAGATGGGTCTCTTGAAGATAGCAAAAGGATGAGTCTTGGTTTTTTTATCCAATTTGCCACTCTATTTATTTTAAGTGGAGCATTTAGACTATTGACGCTCAAGGTTAATGTTGCTTTGTGAGATTTTGTTCCTGTTGTAGTGTTGTTGGCTAGTCTCAATTCTGTCATTGCTTTATAGGGTCTATGGGCTATGTGCTTACACGTACTTTTGTGGTAGCAAGTATCATTCTGATATGGTTTGGCTGTGTCCCCACCCAGATCTCATCTTGAATTCCCTTGTGTTGTGGGAAGGATCTGGAGGGAGGTAATTGAATCGTAGGGGCAGGTCTTTCCCTTGCTGTTCTCATGATAGTGAATAAGTCTCATGAGATCTGATGGGTTTATAAAGAGGAATCTCCCTGCACAAGCCCTCTCTCTTTGCCTGCTACCATCCATGTAAGATGTGACTTGCTTCTCTTTGCCTTTTGCCATGATTGTGAGGCCTCCCCATGTGGAACTATAAGTGCATTAAACCTCTTTCTTTTGTAAATCGCCCAGTCTCGGTTATGTCTTTATTAGAAGCATGAAAACAGCCAAATACACATTTGTTTCCATGTTTAGAACTCCCTTAAGTATTTTTTGTACGACTGGTCTGGTAGTGATGAATCCCCTTAGCAATTGCTTCTCTGGGAAAGACTTTATTTCTCCTTTGTTTATGAAGCTTTCTTTGGCAGGAAATGAAATTCTTGGCTAGCATGTCTTTTCTTCAAGAATGCCAAAAATGGTCCCCAATCTCTTCTGGCTGGCAGGGTTTCTGCTGAGAAGTCTGTTCTTAGTCTGATGGTTTTCACACTAATACTATGAAAGGGTAATATTATAGTATTACCCTTTATAGGTAATATGACCCTTTTTATCTAGCTGCCTTTAAGACTTTTTTCTTTCACATTGACCTTGGATAGTCTGATCACTATGTGCCTTGGAAATGGTTGTCTTGTATAGCAGCAGTTCTCAACCTTTTTGGCACCAGGGACCAGTTTTGTGGAAGACAGTTTTTCCATGAACTGGGGTGGCAGGGATGGTTTCAGGATGAAACTGTTCCATCTCATAAGGAGTGTGCAACCTAGATTCCTCACATGCACAGCTCACAATGGAGTTCACGCTCCTATGAGAATCTAATGCCACTGCTGATCTGACAGGAGGCGGAGCTCCGGTGGCAGTGCTTGTTCACCTCCTGCTCATCTCCTGCTGTATGGCCCAGTTTTCAACAGGCCAGGGACTGGTACCAGTCATGGCCCCAGGAGTTGGGAACCCCTGTTGTATAGTATTTCACAGGAATTCCCTAGATTTCTTGTATCTGCCTGTTGACCTCTCTAGCAAGATTGGGGAAATTTTCCTGAATTATGTCCTCAAATATATTTTCCAGGTTGCTTACTGTCTCTTCTCTCTTGAGAATGCTAAAAAGTCATGTATTTGGTCACATTACATAATCCCATATTTCTTGAAGGCTTAGTTCATTTTTTAAAATCTTTTTTCTTTATTTTTGTTGATTCAAACAAACAAATTTGGGTTGATTCAAAGGACCTATCTTAGAGTTCTGAAACACTTTATTATGCTTGGTCTAGTCTGTTGTTAAAGCTTCCTACTATATTTTGAAATTCCTGCAGTGAATTTTTCAATTCCAGAGCCCTGTTTCATTTTTTCTTAATATAGCCATATTGTCTTTCAAATCTTGGATTGTTTTTCTGGCTTCTTTGTATTGGAATTCAACTTGCTCATGATGTTGTTGGGTATTGGTCTTTGCCATCCATGTCCTGAATTCTATGTTTGTCATTTCAGACATTTCATTCTGGCTCAGATCCATTGCTTGGGAGCTAGTGGGGTCTCTTGGAGGTGACAGAACACTCTGGATTTTTTATTGCAGTGCTTCTTGCACTGGTTCCCTCTCATCTGAGAGAGCCAGCACTCCTCCTTTATATATATATATATTGTGTGTGTGTGTGTGTGTGTGTGTGTGTGTGTCTATCATTTGGATAGGTTTGGATAAAGCTTCTTGATTTTTTAATTCTTTTTTCCCCTTGGGGTATGACAGTGGTATATATTGTGTTAAGCAACTGCTTCATTTCTGGGAGCTTTCAGGGCACCAAGGCTCTGTATGAGTTCCATGGTTGCACACATTTTCGTGCTATGGCTTCTCACACATTGCTTATTGTAGCAATGTAATTTTTGTTTGGTGATGAAATTCAGGCTGCAGTCTAGTAAGTGGCTTAAGAGTAAGAGCCGGCAGTTAGGGGCAGGGACAGAGGCAAGGGAGAAGCATGAAAAGCACCACCTCCCAGTGTGCATTTGTCTTCACTGGGGATAGATTCACTAGAGAAGCCTGAGAAGTGGTTTCTCTCAGCCTATGCTCCCTGAGCCCCAACAGAAAGAGCCACTGCTGAGTCCACAACAGTGGACTGAGGAGGTTGGTGGAGGATGATATATTATCCCCTCTCCAGGTCCATTTCCAAGCTTTGGTGGTGCTCCCTTTAGCAGCGGACACCACACTCACATTTTCTTTGACTCAGTGGGGACTTTGATGGGCTGTGCTTCTCACTTCTTTAAGGGTAGACTGTGCTTGAGGTTAGATCTCCAGGGGAGTGGGTTCCACCTCCCTCTTCCTCCTCAGCTGGTAGGCCACTGTCCCCCAACTGACCAAGGGAGCAGGCTGGGGCATCTGGTAATGGCATACATAGACTGGTTCCAGGTCACAAAGCTGTCTCTGGCTGCAAGTCTTGGTGCCTGGGAGAAACCTTGGCTTCAGCTACTCTCCTGTTTCTGTCCTGAGATGGGAGAGAGTCTAATTCCAGCACCTACTGCTGGCGCACTCTCCACACTTGCCACTCAATTCTGCCTTTGGGGGCCTTTGTCCTGTCCAGAGCAAGCACTCCAATCTCTGGGCTGAAACTAAAATGCCTGCTTTGACCTCCACTTCCAGGTCACCAAACAATGTCTCTAAACTCTCAAAAAGGCGCCGTCTGTGGACTTGTGACTAGAGCAGGTAGGGCCCCTCTCAGGTGAGGAGCATAGGCAAGAAGCTGTGGGGAGTGTGGTCTGCTTGAGTCTCAAGACCATGCTCTTGCTTTTGTGCTGCACCTCTTCCAAACAGTGACCTCATTTCTCTATCCTAGTAGAGCTTCTCTAGGTGATGGGTCCTCAGTAACCCCTGGAGGAAGCTGTCAGCCCAGTGTTGGTTTTGGAGGCTGCAGCATGCCCTGTGTAGCTCTTTAGTAATTCTGTTAGAGCAGCAGGCCCCTGGCCACTGCCTAAGGGTATCCGGGATCTATGGAGCCACCACCGGGCTTGATAGCTGATGGTATTTGCATGATTGCTGTTTGTTCAGAGATGGAGGAAGGAGATGCAAATGAGTTTGCATAATTAAACAATGGAGCAGAATGAGACTGAATGATCTTCCTGACAGATGGCTATTTGGCATGTGGCTCTGCTATGGTACCACTGAGGTAGCATAAAAGTCTGGTGATAGTCTATGACAGAAATATTCAGAGCTGCAGTTTGCTTCTGTTCATCATGAGAGGTCAGAGGAATGACCTTCAGCTCTCAGTTGAGTAGCCAGCTTGACTGGAGATTTGTACCTGGGCAGAACCTGAAGAGTCAGGGAGTAGCTTAGAATATGGCCAAAGCTGGGCTGGGCTGAAGCCTTAAAGTAAGAGTGGGAATATGATAACCATGAATCTAAGGCCTTTTCTGGCCATGGGAATAGGAAACTCTTTGAGGGAGTAACTCTTGAGCTGGATCTTGATAGAGGGGTAGGAATTTACCTGACTAGAAGAGAAACCCAGTCCCTTCTGTGTACTCCTATGTCCCTTATTATGGACAGGGCACAGAGATGGTTGATTCAAATGCCATCATTCATCAAGTCCCATGGTGGCTCCATAGGGCCCAGATACCCATAAGTGGTAGCCAGTGGCCTGCTGCTTTAATGGAATTACACATGAGATAGACAGGGCATGCTGAAGCCTCCAGATTCATCACTGGGATGACAGCCTCCCCCTGGGGTACAAAGGGCCCATTGGCCAGGACTGCACTCCTAGGATCAGAGAAATGGAGTCACTATTTGGAAGAGGTGCAGCACAAAAGCAAGATGATTGATTAGATGGCTCATACTCAATCAGGAAGGTGCCTTTTCCAGGATGGGCTGATGTGAGAACAGCGAATCTGAATTGCTAATCAGTAAGAACCTAGGAAGACAGCCTCCTGAGAGAAATCACTATCTAGCTTCCCCATCCCCCAAATTTGTTTCTAGCTCCTTCCTGACCTTGTTTTACCTAAGAGAAGGCTGCTTAAAGACACCAGAATGGAACTGTCTCAGACTTTCAGGGTAGGCCAACCTTCAGGATTAGCCTTTTCTAGAAGTGTCTAGGGACCCCAAGGACAAGTGGATCAGTATGGACTGGGAAGTAATATTCCCAGGGGGCCACCAGTAAATTCACTATCCCTTCCATCCTAATTCCCACTGTACCTGGCAATGTTATAAGGTCCCAGTAGCTCCTCAAACTTTTCTCTTACCAGACTTTTACAACTATCTGACTGTCCCTGAGCTGCCTATAGTAGCAAAGGCCAGTGTATTTTTTTTTTTTTTTTTTTTTTGAGACGGAGTCTCGCTCTGTCGCCCAGGCTGGAGTGCAGTGGCGCGATCTCGGCTCACTGCAAGCTCCGCCTCCCGGGTTCACGCCATTCTCCTGCCTCAGCCTCCCGAGTAGCTGGGACTACAGGCGCCCACAACTGCGCCCGGCTAATTTTTTGTATTTTTAGTAGAGACGGGGTTTCACCGTGGTCTCGATCTCCTGACCTTGTGATCCGCCCGCCTCGGCCTCCCAAAGTGCTGGGATTACAGGCGTGAGCCACCGCGCCCGGCCCCAGGCCAGCGTATTTTCCATGATAGATTTAATGTTTTAAAAACCTCTTGTAACAGGCAGCATACTGAAGATGGTGCCTTATCACTTGGAGATCTATTTGCAGACAGCTTCTGCATTCTGCTGTATTTCGTAGCACACTTCTTGCAAATGCTTAAAGCAGTCATGAAAATAACTTCTGGTTGACAGAGTATGATTTTTTAAAGGAGGACATTTGTTTGTGTTATAGCATCTAAAACCCTGCATTCCTCAGGCTGGAGCACATTATACACTGGACACCCCCTATTGATGAAGTGAAACTGCATCCTAACTCTATCAGAAGATCTCTGTAACCATCTGGATGAACCAAGATATGAAGCTGGGTTCCAAAGACTGTAAGCAGGGGGAGGGTTTCTTCAGGCTATGGGACAAATCCTATGGCAGATGGCCGTAGGTGGAAGGATCATATATGAAAAAAAAAGAGAACACCTGTAGAGTTAGGAAATGGAGTTTAAAATATTGGAAATCTTGACAAAGAAAAGTACACCATGAGGGGCTCCGTAGCTAGCAGCGTGCCATGCAGTACACTGGCAACCTCTCCTTCCCTAAAGTCACGATTTCAAGCATTTTTGCAGCAGAAATGTGATTTAACTTGGTTTCAGAAAAAACAATTATGAAATTATTATGTAAAGTTAAGGATGTATGAATAGGGCTGCTTTTCTCTCATAATGTTCTCTCTTTGGTTTTCACTTCACTGTGGGGAGGACTCAGAAAATTTGCTGTGAGTGGAAGCCACTTTCTTTTGCCCTAGGAAAGTGGGGATCTGGGGAAAGAATTGGGCTAAGGGAAAGAAAGGGGCACTGAGAAATAAAGGCAAAGCGTACTCATAATTGGAGATTTCAGGAAGATGAATGGATTTTGCAGAAATATTTATGGAAGAGAAGAACCTGGTATCTGCTCTGCACAGCCAAACTTCTTGCCCAGGGAGGCGGATGCCTTTGCAAACCCCAAACTGTGAGCTGGGCTAGAAGAAAACCCAGGGAAGGGCTTGCATGCCAAATCCAGTTTTCCCAGTCCTTCTGCCTCATGGCTGGATGAACGTAGCCACAGAGTGGCTTTGTTTAGCTATTATGCTGCATGTTGAGGCAGTTGGAGAGCTGCCAGGTTTTTCATCCTGGGCTTTGTGTTAAAGCACTTCCTAATTCTTCTCTGACATTTCTCTCAGGTTAGAACTTGAACAGGGGTCCTTTCAGCTCTAAGCTTGTTGGACCAGTGCTGGAGGCAGCTCCTAATTATCTGTGGTTATGAGCAACAAAACTCCTTGGATTCTCTCTATAAGTAATCATTTTAAGCACCTCTTCCATTTCCACCAGCCCCACCTAATCTGTTAGCAAAGCTGCATTCTGTGCCCACAAGCAGGGGCAGCCCACCCCCACCCCGACCTTTCTGTGCTTCCTACTTCCCTCTCTGCCACTGCTGGTGACTGCTTTGCATGCACAGGGGGCACAGAGGGGACTAAAGCATAAGCAGCTGCCCCTTTGTCACTGCATGAGCTTCGATTACTAATGTCTCCTTCTGCAGAAGCAGGCCCTGTTTGCACTTGTATCATGCATGCATGCTCGTCTAACACCAGTGGCTGGAAGTTTGCTTGCTTTCCTCATGGACTGTTGTGTGCCAGCAATGTTGCTGCTGCTCTGTGTGTGTGTCTTTGTGTGTGTCTGTGTGTGTGCCTGTGTCTTCTTGTGTATCAGGCCTTTCTTATGTTGCTATAAAGAAATACCTGAGACTGGATAATTTATAAAGAAAAGAGTTTTAATTGGTTCATGATTCTTCAGGCTGCACAAGCATGGTGCTGGCATCTGCTCGGCTTCTGGGGACGCCTCAGGAAGCTTTTGCTTGTGGCGGAAGGTGAAGTGTGGAGCAGGCACATCACATGGTAAAAGCAGGAGCAATAGAGAGAGTTGGGGGAGGTACCACACACTTTTAATCAAGCAGATCTCACAAGAACTCACTATCATAAGAACAGCACCAATCCATGAGGGATCCGCCCCCATGACCCACACACCTCCTACCAGCCTCCACCTCCAACACTGGGAATTACATTTCAACATGAAATTTGGGCAGGGAAAAAAATATCCAAACTATACCAATGTGTTAGCAGCATTTCCTCCTATCAGTGATTAGTCTTAAGAGTGGCAGCCAGGGAGAAGAAGGTTGGTTAATCCACACAACCATTCCTTGGATCCAATCATCCCAAAAGTTCTGTTTCTTGACAAGATGGTGGTGTTTTCAGGTCAGGTCTACTTGGCTTGGGAAGTAGCCCTTGGGTCTTTTCCCCTTTGGGTCAAAGATAAAGATTAGTCTGATATTTGTAAGCTTGAAAACCCTACAAAGTGTTATGTCATGTGGTGGTCAATTGTTATTTGTGTATTTTTGCACTATATGGAGGGTAAATGCCCCCACTTGGGCCCCTGGCTTGAGCACAAAATCTTTAAGAATTATAATGGCTGATGTAGGGGTGGAATAGGGCCTGGGGAGAATAGAAAGTACATGTAATACACTTTGAGTGCAGAGCCTTTTGGATCAGGGACCTTTTATGGTGTTTACAAATAATCCATGCCTACGACTCCCCAGTGAGTTTACCATGAGTTATTCATGATCCTGAGTCTTTGGCCGAGGAGACAATAGGTGCACCTCCACTGAAAGAGTGGGAAGCCGTGCATCCAAACACCTGGGCCCTGAGCCCAGGAACAAGTGTCCAGGACAGACCCTGCTTCCTCCCCTCACCAAAGCCGAGGACAACCCCATGGGGAAGCTGGGCTACTTGGCTTTCTTAGGCTGTCAGTGGCTTCTGACTCCACGTTTCAATTGTTTACTTAGTTTCCACTTTATTTAGTGTCTTTTCCATTATTTGTGTGTGTCCTGTATTGTTCAGAAGTCTCAGATTTTCCTCATCATTCTTGAACTTCCTGAGGAAAAGAAAACCATCATGTTGGTGGCTACTTGAGAGTGGTACAAACTGTGATATCTCCCTCCCATGTCCCACACACACTTGGGGAATCCCCAAATTATTGGTTTCCTATGACTGTTATAGCAGATTATCATAAATTTGGTGGCGTAAAACAACATAAATTTATTCTGTCACACTTCCAGAGGCCAGAGATCAGAAATCAAGGTGTTGGTAGGGCCACACTTCCTTTGAAGGCTGTAGCGGGGAACCCTTCCTTGCCTCTTTCAGCTTCTGGTGGCTCCTGGCGATCCTTCGCTTGTGACCACATCATTCCAATCTCTGCCTCTGTGTTCATATGGCCTTCACCCCTGTGTCTCTCGGGTTCAAATCTCCCACACCTTTCTCTTTTAAGAACACAGTCACTGGACTCAGGGCCCACTCTAAATGCAAGATGATTTCATCTTGAGCTCCTTCAATTAATTACATTTTCAAAGATCTTACTTCCAAATGAGGTCACATTAATAGGTACCAGGGTTTGGGACCCTGGTACATAAGGATCCTTGGAGGGGTTTGGTGAGGAGACACAATTTAACCAACTACACACCCCTTTCCTCCTCCTCCTCTTTCCTCTTTTTCTCCTCTTTCTCCCTCTTCTCCTATTCTTTTCCCTCCTCATCCTCTGTTCTCTTTTTCTCATTTTCCACCTCTTCCTTGAGTACCTTGAAGCCAGCACAGGAATCTTCTTCTTTTGCAGAGAAGATTCTTATGTAAACTGTGTTTCTTCTCCTCAATAGTTCTTGGAAGAAGGTCCAAGTATTTGGTTAATTGACAGTTTCTTTGACTCTCAGAGTAAAATATCAGTTTCCTTTGCCTTCTCATGAAGCGCACCTCCCTAGAACCCAGTGGAACTCTGCTTGACGGAGAGATTCACAAAGCACAGAGGACATCAGGATCTCAGGAAAGAGATTTGTGTTAGACATTAGAGCTTCTGGCTGCCAGGAGTTATGAGCTGGTGGTAAGTGATACCCAAGGAGTTATGGACTCTCCTTCATTATAGCTGGTTAAGAACGATCTTTTGTTGACTTTCAAGCTCAGACCTCTGTCCTTTTCTTGTTCTAAAATCTTCGATGATTCCTTACAGCCTTGGAGTAAAATCCAGACCCAGGGATCTTCTATAAACTTGTATTTCCGGTTGCAGTTCAGATTGTATCTTCATTATTTTGCCTGATACCTTCGCCCCCCTGGGCTACAACAGTTACAGAACATGCAGTGTACTCCCTTCTGCATATATCTTCTATTGAAATGTCCTTCACACTTCCTTACCTCCTCCTGTCAAAACCCAATCCAGCCTTTAAAATCCAGCTCAGATTCTGTTTTCTGCTTGCAGCCTTCCTCAGTCTATATCCAGCTGAATTCTCTCTCTCCTCTAATTTGTGTTTCCATGGTGTTCTGCTTATCCTTTAGAGCAGGTATCACTCATGGTTTCTTTTTTTTTATTTTTATTTTTTATTTTTGAGACGGAGTCTCGCTCTGTCGCCCAGGCTGGAGTGCAGTGGCACGATCTCAGCTCACTGCAAGCTCCGCCTTCCAAGTAGCTGGGACTACAGGCGCCTACCACCGCGCCTGGCTAATTTTTTGTATTTTTAGTAGATACGGGGTTTCACCGTGTTAGCCAGGATGGTCTGGATCTCCTGACCTCTTGATCTGCCCGCCTTGGCCTCCCAAGTGCTGGGATTACAGGCGTGAGCCACTGCGCCCGGCCCCACCCATGGTTTCTTATATGATTCAGCACATGTCTAATATTCCCCCTGGATTTGGGGGCTTTATTCATAAATTTATTTCTTGCATTTATTCATACAGTGCCTCAATTTTATGAACAATAATTTAAGCTACTAGAACTACAACTAAATTTCCACTCAGCCTTTGCACTTCAAGTCAAAAGTTAATAAGTGGGGATTCCAGCCTCACATTTTCAGCCACCCTCTTCTACCTCTTAGCAGTAGGCACCCTCAGGTCCAGCCAGGCCGCTACCCCAGTGGCCCCTACCCATTACACCAGGGTGACTAGCTGTCCCACTTTGCCTGGAACTGTCCTAACGTTAGCACTTAAAGCCCTGCATCCTGGGAAACCCCTTAGTCCTAGGCAAACTGGGATCATTGGTTGCCCTACTCCACACTTATCCTCTCCTGACTCTTGCTAAAATTCTTACAAATTGAATTTTATGTCCAGGTTCTATCTTCCTCTAGTCATTAGTCATACAACCACTCAAACTGCTTTCTTCATGTGAAGAGGGGCATCTGGTCCTGGCTCTGTCCCTGCACAACCCTCCCAGCTCTTCTGTCAAATGCAGCCTCATCAGTGTGATTCCTGAGCTTTCATCCAGCTCATCAGCCTCCTGACCTTCTCTCTCTTCTGCTCTGCCTCAACCCAGACTGTAACTCAGTCTATGTAGCTGACCTTCCCAGTTTCCTACACCACATCAAAGAGGGCCTGGGAGTACTGGAACCCCAGACATAACTCTCCTCTCTATAGAACCACAACTCAAAGATGCCTCCTCCAGAAAGCTCTGCCCAGGAAACTCCTACCAGCTTAGCACCAGTCCATTATTCTTCCTCTGGAGGCTCTCAAGTGGCTGAATTGATCAGTATCTCTTAAGGGAAGTACCTGTTGCCCTGGACTAGGTGCCAGAACTTGGGCTCTACTCCAAATTTGCCACCAGGGCAAGTTCTTAACCTCAGTTGTGTTCATTGTAAAATGAGAACATTAGATGAGCTTTCATATTTTTAAGAATCTTCCCAAACTTGGATTCTAATAGTATCTGCCCATCCAGTTTGCTCTGGAGAGTGTAAGATACAAATGTCTTAAACAAGATGGCGTTGGAAAGAGGCTTCTGAAATCCCATCTTACATTGGCTCATTCCCTGCCACCTGTCCCTGCTTGACTTGTAATTCCTATCTTTATCTTTTGATTCCCCTATAATCCCATCCTGGCCCAGCCAAAAAAGCTACCACCTACAGCTTAAGAGATTTGAAAGTATAATTAGAAGACCAAGATTCCTTCCTGTGACTTGGCTTATGAAACTGAAGATTTGGGATGAGCAGTTAGATTCTTAAACCTTGTCCTGGGCTCAGTTTCTACCAGACCCAAAATTATGTCTGGTTTTTCCCTTTGTGCCCCAGATAAACTCATCAGGACCTACTTGTTGCTGTCCTTAAATGTTTTCAATGTAGCTGAGTCTATTGAAGCAACAGGCTGGGTGACCTTCCTGGCTTAGAACTCTAAAATACAACGCAAACAACACAGTTAGCATCTGTACTCTGCTTTACTTTGGACGAGGCACTTTCACATATTTTATCTTATCGGATATTTTCCACAACTTTGTGAGGTTGGTACTATTGTTATTATCCCTGTTTTTCCATTTGGGGAATCTGAGGCTCAAAGGAGCAAACTGTGGTATGTGGGAGTGTGTGGTCAAACGAGAGCTTGAAATCACATCCTCAATTCCAAATCCCATGCTCTTTCTGCGGCCCACATTTCAGCCCATGTGCCTGCAGTAAGATAGCAAGCAGCCAGCTGGACGCGGTGGCTCACGCCTGTAATCCCAGCACTTTGGGAGGCCGAGGTGGGTGGATCACCTGAGGTCAGGAGTTCGAGACCAGCCTGGCCACCATGGTGAAACCCCATCTCTACTAAAAATACAAAAATTTGCCAGGCACGATGGTGTGCACCTGTAGTCCCAGCTACTCGGGAGGATGAGGCATGAGAATCACTTGAACCTGGGAGGAGGAGGCCGCAGTGAGACGAGATCACGCCATTGCACTCCAGGCTGGATGACAGAGCGAGACTCCATCTCAAAAAAAAAAAAAAAAAAGTGAGCATTGGCTCCTGTCACGCAGGGGTCCTCAGAACATTCCACTGACAGAGGTGGCCAAGGGAAGTTGCCTGTGTCCCAAGTTATTTCTATAAACTGGTGTCTCTCAACCTGTAATCTGCACACAAATCATCTGGGATCTTGTTAAAAATCAGGTTCCAAGTAGGTTCCAATTCAGTAAGTCAGGAGAGGGGTCAAAATTCTGCATTTCTAATAAGGGTCCAGGTGATGCTGTGTTGTTGATTGAACACCCTGTCACTGAGGACTTGGGCATAACATAGAACTGTTCCTTACCACTGGAGCCCTGTGGTATTGCTCATGCTGTCTGTTCTTTGCTGTTAGGTTTCCCCCATACAAGGTTTTCTCTCTCTAGTGAAAATCGGACCATCCAGTATCTCCTTTTACTTAAAAGCTTGGGTAAAAGCTCTCCCAGAAGCCTCTCTTGGGAGTTCTGTATGTTTCTGCCTCTCTGTGTGCAGGCAGTGAGCCTGCCTGGGCTCTGTGGTGGCCTGGGGTAGCTTTCCCATCCAGCCAAGGGAATTGAGCTTCCTTATTAGAATTCTTCTTGAGGGCCTGAGTGGACCTAGTGGGACCCTGATGGCATTTGAGCAAGACGAGAGACTGCAGGGTGTCAAGAGCCAAGCCTCTAAGACCAGGCCATACCTGGCTACCGAAAGCAGGAGAGCCTGGGGAGAATTCAAACTGGGGCAGTACAGGAAGGCAAAAGGAGGAAGCCGGAGCAGAGCCAAGTGGACAGGGCAAGGAGAGTCTGTGAACAGGAAACAGGCAGAAGGCCAAAGCCCGGGGCAGCGGGAGCAGGTAGGACAGGTGGGGTGTGAAGGGCCAAGCGGAGATTTCAGGCCTGAGGCTCTGAATAAAGCTGGGGAGTGGGAGGCCTGGTTCAAGAGGGCTAATGCAGGGAGGACTCAAGGGTGACAGGAGGCTGTGGGCTGAGACAGTCCAGCCAGTGAGGATGGGCAGGTCACCACAAAGCCAAGTCCAGCCTTCCAGTTAGAAAAGCACCTCAGAACTGATGCCTGCCTGGCGTGGGCCAGGAGAGTCTTTGGTGTAAGGGGTCAGATCTCCTTGGAAAGGGGCTGTACTTATTTATCTTGGCCTGCCACCTCCTGGGGGAAAACATATTTTGATAGAGTTATTACTATGATTATGTAGCTTCCATAGTACCCTCACATTTGAATACTGGTTCTTTCTATTGTCATTTCCCAGCAGTAGGTTTCACCGTGGTACGCAGCCCTGTGCTAGGCACTGCATTCTCTCTGTAACAAATCATAAAGGTTTCAAGGAGAGGGATTACGGTTTGGAAGTTCTGTCATCATGGTTGCTCAGCAAATGCTTCGTTCACTAAGGGTTTCTTTCTCCTGTTTCTAAAAGTGGCTGTCTGAGAGGCAGATTGAGTGTGGGATGTGTGTGTTTTATTTCTGATGGTCAGGGTTGAGCATCAAGGGGTGAGCATGGGTTAAGTGAGCCCAGATACCCACTATCCCACTCCTGCTTCACCCCCTAGGGAGGTCTGAAGGCCACATGGACACAGGAGCATGTGAGCCTGCTGGCTCCTGCTGGCCTCCTGCACCTGACACACGCTGCATCACCCTGGGACCTGGCCTTCACACCCTTGCAGCTGTGCCCCCTATGGAGTTAAACCAGAGCTCTGCCCCTGAGCAGAGCCAAGGCACGTGGCTGGCAGTGCCATTGTGCCTGAACACACACATACACGTGCATTGGCATGTACTGGCTCTCTCTCACTCATTCCCGAACCTGCTCTACTCATTTGTTCCCTGTCAAAGGATCTCATCTCAGGAGTTAAATTATATTTATGTGATTTTTTTATATAATTGTTACACGGTGCAGTTAGGGGAGAAATGTTATTTTTGTATGATGGCGAATATGTCTAATTTCATAAATATAAAGTAGTTGGTGGAATAGCCAAATTAGAACTAATGAAATCCTAAACTGTGAAATCATAGTAAAGAATTAGGTAGAATACTATTACATTCAAGCCATTCAAGCATGCCTACTTTAAGAAAAAGGTGAAATAGTTTGTTCCTTAGTAAAGCAATTTTTTTGCATGTGAAAGGTAAAGGAATAGACAGTTTGCCCCTAGGACCTTATCATCTTCCCAAGTCTTTGTTGTTTCTTAATCTGCTCATTAAATCCTCCAGTAAATATAGTGGTATATGTCAGCCCCATCCTTTCCAACATACATATGAATTCATGGGACCTGAATTTAAAATGCTTTAATATTATGCACCCTTCCCTTGCCCTTCCTCACTCTACACTCAGAAACTGGGTAATGAAATTACATCTCCCAGAGGAGGACTGAAGTGTGTGCCCCTCACTGAATCCCCACCTCCCTAGACCCTGATTTCTATCTCGGTTGCAGAGCAGCTGCACAACCCAGGTTGGCAGGGGGACATAAGCCAGTGCTGTGGTCACACCTCCCTGTGGCTCTCCAAGACTGCCCTGAGCTCAGTAACATCAGGTGAGATAGGCACACAGGAATGGGGCAGCTATAGATGTGGACTCATTTTATAGCAATCAGTTTGGTAATTCCTATCTGCTTAATAAATCCATTACTTTCTACTTAACACCTAGTCTCCTCCTCCAACCTACAAGGTGGTTGTTTCTCTGGCTATCTCTTCCCCTATTGCAGTGTGAAGTCTTGTATGTTTCTGGAGTTTCTCTAATGAACGGTCTACTCTGACTACATTACTGGACAGAAGATCCCCAAAGCCAGAGAGGGCTGTGCTGAAGTCAATAATTTCCCCCTTCCTCTGTGCCATTCTGCAGAAAACCTTGGTGTGCCCTCTACCCAGGGCCTAAGGGACTGCTACTTAAGCAAAGGTTGTAATAGCCTGACGTGGTGGCTCACACCTGTAATCCCAGGACTTTGGAAGGCCGAGGTGGGTGGATCACTTAAGGTCAGGAGTTCAAGACCAGCCTGGCCAACATGGTGAAACCCCATCTCTACTAAAAATACAAAAATTAGCCAGGCGTGGTGGCAGGCACCTGTAATCCAGCTACACAGGAGTCTGAAGCAGGAGAATCGCTTGAACCAGTGAGGCGGAGGTTGCAGTGAGCTGAGATTGCGCCACTGTGACAGAGCCAGACTCTGTCTTAAAAAAAAAAAAAGAAAGAAAGAAAGATAGAAAAGGTTGTATGACATCATAGTCTGTATATTGCAGCCCCCGTGCTGTCCTGGTGCTATGGGGAGTAGAAGAGAGGCTTTGAGAGGCACTGGGATGGATTAAAAGAGAGCTGGACTTAAAGCCAGGGCTCACATTCTACAGGTACCATTAAGTAATTGTATGACCTTGAGCAAATTTCATCACCTCCAGAGCCTCTATTTCCTCATCTGTAAAATGAAAGGGGAGGCATCTCTGTTTTACTCATACAATTGTTATGAGTTTCACCTAAGAGCATGAGAGGTAGTTTTTACACTATAAACTCTGCACGAGTATAAAGTGCATCTGGGGCCTTGCCTGAGAGTCTGGCAGGCTGCATGACTCAGAGTAAGAAGGGAAAGGAGAAGGGTGCCGCTGGAGCTGGCCACCATTACAGTCCTGAAGATCAGCCTCTTTAGAGGGTCACTGCACCATGTTTATCAATAGCAGGATCAACTAGATCCCAGGATGCTGGCCAAAAAGAAATTGGCATACCACAGTCTCTCTCTGTGTCTGTGGCTGCCCCAGCTCTTGAAGAATGGGCCTCTTCTGGCATTCCCCTCAAAATGTTGGCCTGCCTAGTATTCTGTGAGTAAAAGCACCACTCAGTCTAGTGCCAGAGTGGCCTTTCTCCCTGTTACTCTGCTACCACCCACCACAGGCCTGGGTCCATCTCCTAGAAGAGGGCTGCTTGGCTATACAGCCACTGTGGATGCCATCCTGACTCCCCGCCTCTTTCCCCTAAGGCCTCCCCTGAAAAGCCTTCTAGAACTGACAGCTGGAGAAGAGAAAACAACTGGGCACTGTGGCTGGACCAGCCTAGCACTGCTTGGGGGCGGGTGGGAGCAGGTTTATCTGATCAACTTTGGGATAGTAGAAAAAGCTAGTTCCCCAGTGTGATTTGAAACATATAATCTGGTGGTACTTTCCAGAACAGTGTGTAGATGGCAGGAGACCCCTGGTATCATGTGACTCCTGCTTCGTATCGTATTATACCAGATAGATGGCTTTTAAGTCTAGTGACCATCGTTTCTTGATTGGCATATACGGTCAAACACAGGTCTTTTGGCTACTTTCAAAAGCAGGCAGCCATCTGAAAAATACAGTTTTGGATGTGAAACTACCAGAATTTCTAGTTTAAAAATTGGAGCAGAATAGTTGAATCCTGGCTGCCCTAGAAAAATCCAGGGGATAGAAGGCACCCATAAACCATTTCCTCAGAGACCTTCCCTTGCTCTCATGCTCCCAATCCAGGTTAGTCCTCACATTGGCTTTTACTCATGGCACTTTTTTCTTTCTTCATAGCACTTAAACAATTTATTATTATTATTATTTTTGAGACTGAGTCTCAGTCTGTTACCTGGGTTGGAGTGCAGTGGCATGATCTCTGCTCACTGCAACCTTTGCCTCCTGAGTTCGAGCGATTCTCATGTCTCAGCCTCTCGAGTAGCTGGGACTACAGGCATGCACCACCACGCCTGGCTAATTTTTGTATTTTTAGTAGAGACAGGGTTTCACCATGTTGGTCAGGCTGGTCTTGAACTCCTGACGTCAGGTGACCTACCCACCTCGGCCTCCCAAAGTGCTGGGATTACAGGCGGGAGCCACCGTGCCCAGCCAACAATTTATAATTTTACATGTGTAATCTTTGTTTAACATTTACATCTCAGAGTAGCTTTGCCCGGTGCTTCATCCCCAGTAACTAACAGCTTGTGTCTTGTAGGGTGGGTCCCATGGATCTTTGCCTCCCAGACACTAGGCATATTTTTCAATGTGTGGTTCCTCATTAAAAAGGTAAATTCATGACCCCACCCTAGATCAACTGAATTAGAATCTATGGGGTGAGGCCCAACAACCTGTGGTTTATTGGTTTGTTTGTTTGTTTTTCTGTTTGGCAAAGTCTCACTCTGTTGCCCAAGCTGGAGTGCAGTGGCGCAGTCTTGGCTCACTGCAACTTCCATCTCCCAGGTTCAAGTGATTATCCTGCCTCAGCCTCCTGAGTAGCTGGGACTACAGGCACATGCCACCATGCCTGACTAATTTTCGTATTTTTAGTAGAGATGGGGTTTCACTGTGTTGGTCAGGCCGGTCTTGAACTCATGACCTTGTGATCCGCCTGCCTCAGTCTCCCAAAGTGCTGGGATTACAGGTGTGAGCCACCGTGTCCAGCTCAACCTGTGTTTTACCAAGCCCTGCATGTGATTCTGGTGCCATTTGAATCTTGAGGGCCATTGTATTAGGATTTGGGACAAATTCTACAATGCCGCACAGGTTAAGGAATAGACTTACATGGGTGATGGTCAGTAAGAGAAGATAGACGTGGGTTCCTCATTATCTCATTGGGGGTGCTGGGGCTTGGGTACACTCTGAGCCTGCATTCCGGTGGAGGGACCACACCCCCTTTACTTATCCTCCCCCTACAGGACAAGGGAGAAAACAAACAGTAGTGAAGGGACATAAAAAAGCACAGGCAGGCTGGATCTGGGATGTCAGCTGGTTACAGGAGTGGTCTGGGAAAGCCTGCTGCCTGGCACTGGAGAGCACTAAGGCCCTTGAGAAGCTGTAGACCACCCACCTCAATGGAGAGTAGAAGCCCCCAGCCCCTGGGAAGTGGAGCTTGAGTGTAGTCCTTCCCACAGGGAGAAGGGGAGGCTCCCAGTCCCAGCTAACTCAGTGCCCAGATGTTGCAGAGCGGGCTCCCAGAGTTATTTTGGGACAGCTCTGCTAACAATCCTGACACAGAGTAGGCGCTTGATATTTTGGGGGTGAATGAGTAGAGTCACCTCCAACTCTGAGGCTGATTCTGCTTCGCAGTTTAGATGCATCACCTGCAGACTTGTGGCTGCTGAAATATTTAAACAGTAAAGATTTCTCTTGATAGGCAGGCCAGAGGCTGTGTTAGTCTCAGTCCTGTCCCCAAGTCTAAAAATAGGCGTTCTTGTCCTAGACTTCCAGATTCCTCACTTCCATGCAGTCACCCTGGCTTCTTGCGAGAGATGGAGGGTTCCTCAGCCCACTGCTCAGGCTGTAACCAGGACCCCTAGATTGTCAGATCTTCCTAGGCCAGTGGAGAGTCCCAGTCTTTCTGGCTGCCAAGGCTAAGGTGGTGATGAGGAGTACCTCTTTCTACCTGAATGGAAGAGCCTACTAGAGATCTGATTCCAAAGGCTTTCCGTGAGGCTGCCTGGCCTTGCTGGGAAAGCTGCTCTTGCCTTCATTCTACCCTCTTCACCCTAGGGCCTCTTCCGGGGCACTCTGATTGGCTGCAATTGTTTGCTTGGTAGCCTCTGAGCAACTGAAGGGAAACCAGTTACACAGTGCCTCCCCTGACACCTACAGGAAAGGACAGCTCCATCTAGCTCCAGGATCTCATCTCTTTCTTCCCTCTTTCTTCTACTCCCCATGACTCTTGCTTTGGCCGGGAACTCACCTTATCTCCTCCAACTTTTGTGAAGTAGCCTGTTTAATTTATTACATGAAACATTTACAAAGGGCCCCCTTCTTGATTCTTGATTTATTCCTGGTGCTTTAATCTTTATCCTCTTTCTTTTCTCCCTCCCCGCTGGAATACATTTTTTGGATCAATAAATAATGCAACTGATAATGCTTTGAAGTCTTTTCATAGTATCTCCCATACTTGAAAACACACACAACACACATGCATGTGTGTGCGCGCACACACACACACACACCATGAACTGAGCCTCCTCGTTCGTAACTTGCATGTCTCAGGCACATTATTCTCCCCCTTGTGCTGCATTAGACAGTTAGTTCCAAGTTAGTTCCCAGATATGATTGCCTTCCAGACAGCTTCTTGAGCCCCCGATCCCTTGTCTAGAGATAAGAGCTGGAGGGTGCGGCACTAGGAACATAGCAGGGCCTTTTAAATTTATCATTGTTTTCTGGGAAAGTGCCTGAGGCAGCAGTCTAAGGCTCAAACTGTCTGCTCTCACTCAAATTCAGCCCCATCCAGTAAGAACCACTGTGTGCCCAGAACTGTGCCGGGAGAAATCCCAGAGATGCAGTGGTCTGGGGCCTGCCTCCTTGAGCCCATAGGAAAGTGGGGGCTATGAAACTGTCAAGCCAGGATTTCTACTTCCCATCTGGATGGGTACCCCAGCATTGTTACCCTGGGGACTTAAAAGCCATGGGTACCAGTGCACCAAGACTTGCAGCTGAATGAAGGGAATCCTTTGAGGACAAACCACCTTGAAGAAATGGTCCCCTTTTGCTAACATTTATTCTAGCCAAATTCCCAGAAATAAAGTGAGATTTATTCAGGCCAAATTCCCAGAAATAAAATAATTCCTTCAGAATTCATGGTGACTAGATTTGACCTGTTGTCCTTTTATTTATTGTTTTTTGTGTTCTCTGCCTTTCTGTGATCCAACTTGCTAGTTCTGAGAAGGCCTTTGGTTATGCAGCACTGTCACCTCTTGGCCTCAGCTCCAGCAGGTGACCTCCTGACTCAGCCTTGCAGCTCACCCAGTTGTTTTCCTTCTAGTAGTTATGGGAGCACTATCTCTAATCAATTAACTTCAGCCAAATTAAGCAAGATTTTGCCTGCCAGGAATCCCATCCATGCTCTTTAATCTAGCGGGGCTCTTCTGCCCATCCCCCAGCACACTTCCTTTCTGTAGTCCTTTAGAATATCCCCACACTGATGTCAAGTTAAGTAACACAGATCATTACTGCAAGAATCAACAGGTGCCCCAGGCTGCCCCTGTAGGTTGGTGGGCTATTGACTGTTTCCGCTTGGTACCTGTGACAGGGCTGGTCCCTTGTACACAGAATGCTGGCAGGCCTCGCACAGTTTGGGAGGCACAGTCTGTGGGGCAGGGCTTTCTGTGAGGGCCTTCCATTAACCACCTGTGCCTCTATCCTCCTCATGTCTGCTTTCTTGCGGTGTTGCTTGGGTAGAGCAATTGTTAAGTGCAGCTTGGTGTTAAAATTCCCCAGAAGGAAAATGGCCTGAGTACAGCTTCAATTTTCACATCTGCCTGGCCTCATCTTTTACAGCTGTTGCTTTTTTCCTGTCCTCATTCCTTTCTCCTTTTGCCTCCCCACCCATACAAGCAGAAGGACTGAGGAACAGTACTGCCAAGGAGGAATAGTTTGGCCTGGGTCCTCCTGCATGCCTCTTGCCTTAGGGGATTCTCTTGCACCATTTATATGGAGCATGTTATATTTACTAGTGTGTTTGTTTCATAATATGAATTCATTTATCCTGTTGTAGGTAAATCTGTGTTTATACAAGTCAAAATGAAGAAGTTTGCAATATTCTGTTATTTTTTATGTCTTTACTGTCATGGATCATGTGATGGCATCATTCAGAAAGCCCTTCTTCTCACACTCGACAATACGTACCCCAGGCATTTGAAGGATCCTAGTGTCCACTTTATCACAGCCTGCAGTGGGCCAATTTAAATGAGCATGTGTCTCCCTAGGTGGAAGGTATTATTTAGTCCTTTTAAAGACTTGAATTTTCTTTAAATGAGGGGAAAGCAGGTACCTTGATCAGTAGTTTGGGGAATAATTGAAGGGATAGGTTTCAATTTTTGGTTTTGAGACAGGTTACCTTTGCTGTAGTTTAGCCTCTGGAACTGGCTTTTCCTGATGATCTGTGACTCCTCCATCATGGTGATTGTGAAAAAATGTTCTCCATCCCTCCCTCCTCTTCCTTCTCACTCTCTGTTTTTACATTTAAAAGACATGGTAAGTGTGTTTTAGCTGTCACAAGCCTGAGTTTGATTCTTCCAAAGTCTCTTTTAGTTAAAAAAAAAAAAAAAAAATTATAAAATTTAGTTAGAGATTGTTTCTCAAAGTTGGGGCAAAGAGGAAAGAGTTAACATAGGAGATGACTATTTTAAATCCCAGCAGGTAAATAACAGAGAGTGAGGAAAATAAGATCGTGGCAGCCTGTAAGTAAAATTCTAAAAAGCGTGCCAGAAGAGACCAGCTTCTGGCAGAGTGTAAGACTGAGAATCTAGGAATAAAACAAGGAAAAACAAACCCAGAAACAATAGAGTTAGGTAATCGTGAGAGGAAGAAGCAGAACCGAATATAGAAGCCTCATATCATGGCTAACATTTCTTCAGGTCTAAATATAGTCACCATTGTTAGAAGGCAGAAGTCCATTTCTGAAAAAAAGATAGGAGGGAATGAAAAGAGCTTTATCAGAGAGTTGATTTTGTAACTGTATTTGAAGAAAAATGGGGTGGACATTCTTTTCAGAGATAGTATTTCCTGATGTTCTGGGGAACACTTTGAATGTATTGATGGAAAGAAATGTGTAGGGTTGGATTGTCATGCTCATCTTTATCTGTCTGTGCCCTCCTGCCTTGTGTACCCTTCTCTCTAGCATATCCATTTTCTTCCTTCCTTCAAATCCCTGAGTAGGTTTCACTTTTTCCAGGAAGGTTTACTATCTTTACTTAGCTCCTGTCTCTCCAGCCACTCTACAGTTAACTCTCTAGAGTCCCTGCAAGATTAAGCTTTTGCTGTTTGTGCTCCTGTGTTTGTTTCCATCCCCCCACCCCCAATGTCCTGGATTGACCTTTAGGACTGAGACTAAAATGCAACATCTGAGCTTTTCTACCTGCAGAATATAGGCCCTGGAGTCCTGAATTCAGCTGGGTGTGTGTTGTGCTGCTAGGTCCATCCTCCCCAAGCTCACAAGAGATGCTGTCCTGGGTGCTGATCAACTGTGGGTCATGCAGTTAAAGTGACTTCTAAACTTGCAGATATCATAGCCTGAAAATTCAGTTTAGCTAAGACCCTATGGCCAGTTTCCAAATACAACTACAAGCACTTTTAGTTGGAGTTGAAAAAGGCTATCAGGGGCATTCATGCCAGACTACTAAGATTTATCAGCTCTTATTTATCCCTGACCTCTGCTAGTCTCTTTTCAACGATAACAAGCCTGGTAAAATAGTGCAGCACCAGCCCAGCAGTGCATGTTCAGGGTGACTTTGGGTCCTGCCAAGTTAGCTTCATCTCTGAGGACTTTCCATGGCCAGATATGGCCTCTCAAAGGCAAGAAAGCAAACCATACAATCTAGTGGGGGCCTCTAGCTGTTGCTTCGGGGGCTCCCTAACTCCAGAAGCTATGATGCAGAATGAAGGTTCAGTCCTAAGACAATGTGTAAGATGACTGATCCCACTGTTCTAACTCTGGTCAGGATGGGGAGTGAGCATTATTGAGCACAGGATTGGCAAATCAAGCTCTAACGTCTGGACTTTTTTCCATACAGTCTCCTACTTCAACTTCTTGGGCTTCCATTTCCTCTTCAGTAAAATGAGGGGTTAACTCACATTTTAGAGATACAAAGTAATATGGGCACCTGTCAATATTATTTTTAATAAGATCATAAAATTTTAGATTGAGGGTAGTTCCTAGAATATCAGTAGAAAGACAATCTGTCTGACTAGAATGCTCATGGAGCATGTAATACTTTTATTGAGCCACAGGATAGTATAGGAATTGGGAGTGAAACAGCCTATCAATTAGAGTTACTACATTTTAAGCACCAGAAAGTGACACTAGCTACTTGAGAAAAAGGGGAATTTATTGGAAGGAGGTAAAGCTGCTTACAGAATCGAAGGTATAGCTAATGAATCAGGCTGAGAAACAATAGAATCAAGGTCAGGCACAATGGCTCATGCCTGTAATCCCGGCACTTTGGGAGGCCAATGCAGGAGGATCACTTGAGCCCAGGAGTTCAAGATCAGGCTGGGAAACATAGCAAGATTATTTTACAAAAAAATACAAAAATTAGCTGGGTGTGTGGGTATGTACCTAAGGTCCTAACTACTGAGGAGGCTGAGACAGGAGGAGGAGTCCTTGAGCCCAGGAGTTTGAGGCTGCAGTGAGCTCTGATTGTGCCACTGCACTGGAGCCTAGTGACAGAGCAAGACCCTGTCAAAAAAAAAAAAAAAAAAAAAAGGCCAGGAATACAGGTTCATTGTTGTCAGGGCAATACTGCTGGGATGGATCCATTCCAACTGATTTTCCCAACCCTCTGGAGTCATAGACCCAGAAGAGAACATCTGATTTCCTAGCTTGAGTCATGTGCCCAGCTTTAGCTACATTTTCTCATTTGTTTACAAAATATGCAATGAGAGTTTCTGATGTGTCAGGCTGTGCTCTGTATCAGGGATACATCAGTGAACACAGTTGCTGCCTTCATGGATCACTTGATGTAGAGTGGCCAGAGAAGCCTTCACAAGTAAGGAAACATTTGAGCAAAAGCTCAGATTCATTGAAGGAGAAGGCTGTGTAGATATCTGAGGAAGAGGGTCCAGACAGAGGAAATAGCAGGTGCAAAGACACTGAGATGTCTGAGGAGAAGCAAAGAGGCCAAAATGGTTGGGGAGGGGGAGTGAATGAGAGGAGAGCGGTAGCAAATGAAATCAGAAGTGGAGGTGAAAACTCATTCTTATGGGCCTAGAACTGGTACTTATTATAGGCCAATGCATGGACTTTGGCTCTTACTCTAAGGGAGATGGAATCTTTGGAGGGTTTTGAGCAAGGGAGTGATATGTTCTGTCTTGAATTTTGAAAGATAAATTTGGTAACTGTGTTGAGGACAGAGTGGGACAAGGGTAGAAGCAGGGAGATGAGTCAGGAGCAGACTGTAATAATCCAGTTAAGAAACAATGGTGACTTAGTCTAAATTGGTAGCAATGGAGGTGTGGGGAGAAATGGCCAGATGCTACAACAGGACTTTCTGTGGGTGTTTGAGAGTGAACAGTTGCAAGGCCTTCGGCCTGATTAATTGGAAGGATGAAGTTGCTACTGAGTTGATGAAGACTTTTGAAGGATGGAATTTGAGGGGTATGTGCATGGGGAGGGGGCATGTAGGAACTGAGAGTTCAGACTGAGAGATCAAAGGGGAGTTCTGGGCTAACTATATAAATTCAGGAGCCATCAGCCTATTGATAGTATTTAAAGCCATGAGACCGGGTGAGATGATCTGAGAAATGAATGCAGATAGACAAGGGAAGAGGTCAGAGTCTGAATCCTGAGTAGAGAGAGTATAAATATTAATTGACTCAAAATCTTAATTGATTGAAGGACAAAAGTTTATAGTTCTAAATGCCAACAGGTAAGACAGCAAACAGTTTTTATATTAGAAGAGAAAGGGTCAAATATACACCCAAACCACAGAAGTCTACCTTTTCATTATGCACCAGATGACTTTCTTTTATTCCCCGTCAGTCTCTTCCCTTTGGGTGTCTTTCCTCATAGTTACTCTGTGACTGAACCACTTAGCTCTGAGACCATTTCTCTGTCCTCTGGCTGCCCAGTGACTACCTTTTCTCTCTCCTTACTTTCCACTGGAAATACTCTAGTGAAAATCCAGAAGTCAGGGCATGATGAGATCCAAAATAAAAGATCTGATCACCACGTGGCTTTGGCTTCTTCTAGACTGCCTTTCCTTCTTTGCTTTGTTCCCTTACCAGAAAGCAGCTACGACCTCCTTTAGCAAGAGCTGAATCATGTAGTTCTGCCTAAATGGTGATGTTGCTTGGGAGGAGGGAGAAGAGAGGGTAGTCAACACTCTTTGGTAAGCAAGCAGCTCAGGCACCCAGCCTAACTAATTATGCCTAGCAGTTGCTCATGCTGTGCAGAAAACCCAAAAAAGAGGTGTAAGTACTGTGAGAATCAGAGCCTTGATGATCTGGAAGCGTAATCAGAACGGCTCCAGAACCGTTCCTCTGGCTCCCCACAGCTGCTCTAACCTCTTTTCCTTCACTTGTCTTCCTGGAACCTGGGTATTTAGATGCTTAGGATTATTTGGGGTACACTTATGTATACATATTAAGAGTTTGTGTTTTTTTCTCTGTATTTGTTTCCCATCCTTATCGTTAGTCTAGATGTTTTCAAGGGCAGATGATATGGAACCTCTGTGTTCTAGTCATGGGTAATGTTGTTTGTTTGTTTTCATTTTTGTTTTGTTTTGAGATGGAGTTTTGCTCTTGTTGCCCAGGCTGGAGTGCAATGGCACGGACTCAGCTCACTGTAATCTCCACCTCCAGGGTTGAAGCTATTCTCCTGCCTCAGCCTCTGACTAGCTGGGATTACAGGCATGCACCACCACACCTGTCTAATTTTGTATTTTTAGTAGAGATGGGATTTCTCCTTGTTGGCCAGGCTGGTCTCGAACTCCCGTCCACAGGTGATCTACCCACCTCGGCCTCCCAAGTCATGGGCAATCTTAATAAATGCCTACTCTTTACCCAGGAACATCCCACTTAAATCTAAAGTTTTAAAAAAGGAGATAAAATAATGCAAAGTTGGGCATGGTGGCACACTCCTGTAGTCTCTGCTACTCAGGAGACTGAGGCAGAAGGATGGCTTGAGCCCAGGGGTTTGAGGCTATGGTGCACTATGATTGTGCCTGTGAATAGCTGCTGCATTCCAACCCGGGCAACTTAATGAGACCCTATCTCTAAAAAAAAATTAAAACTAAAACAAAATAATGCAAAAGAACAGTGAGCTAAAGTACAGCCAGCAGAAGGCAAAATGGATAAGATAATCACTATAATGAAAAAATATAAAGTCTTGAACAAAACACCCATACATCGACAAATAAACAGTTCTGGCAAAACTGAAGTGGCAGGAAATAGCTAAAGTATGCTCTCTCTCTCTGGCTCTCTGGTGCTCTCTCTCTCTCTCTGTCTCTGTGTCTGTGTGTGTGTATGCATGCCTGCATGCATGTGCATGTGTGTGTAGGGACAGGATATAGTATCCTGGACCTGTGCACTCAACTGGGGGGAGAGAATGGTATAGATTGATTCACAGGCAAGTAAAAACCCTGCATCCATTGTGATCAACATATAGAAACTTTTTTGGCAGCCTTCTTGTCTTACAGCACTAGGTTAAGGACTGATCAGCAGATTTTTGTAGATGGAATATCTGCCTCTAATGCATGACAGTCCATTTTTACAGGCTATGTGCTAGGCAAATGTGTCTTCCATCTCCCCTGGCACCTATCAACACTTCCCCCCACCCATCCCAGCATCACACACACACACACACACACACACACTCATCAAACATTTGTTGAATGTCTTTTAAATGTAGACAAGACATATAGAGATGAATTCCCATTCCCAACAAGCTGGACATCTGAAAAGTGACTCAGAAAGACAAAAAGTCTTGGAAATAGAACAAGAAAGGTGATGCCTGGGGTGTACAGTAGGTCTGTGGAGGCAGGAGGACTGAGAAGTCTCCACAGAAAATGTTCTGTCTCCTTCTGCGTCTAATCAGATGAAGGGGCTTCGCTACTGGAGGAGAGGCTGTGGGGGGCATGCATTCCAGCCAGAGCAGTCAGCACACACAAAGGCCCTGAGGTGCAAAATAGCATGGGAAGTATGGAGCATTCTAAATCATCCAAGACTAAACAGTGGGGTCCAAGGCATGACTGACTGCAGGGAGAAGAAGAGAATAAGCCTAGAGAGTCAGGCAGTGGCCAGTTGCAGAGGTCCTTCCTTGTAGGAGCCACCAAAGGGCCTTAACTAGGGGGAAAATTGGGTCACTTTCTTAACTAGATAAAAGGAGAATAAATCCTAATATTAATAGCTTACATTTCTTCAGTGTCTGACACTAGATTATTTCCTTTAGTCCTTCAAACAACCTTATGGGGTAGGTGCTATTAAGGTTTTTTGTTCAAATGGGTACCCTCTCTAGGCCCTAGGAAGTCCCATGAGCAGGTCAGCCATCAGAGTCAGGGGCCTGCAGCTCACTCTTCTCCTGCTGCCACAGGGGGTGACATCTTCCACATATGGTGCAGAGGGGCAGAAGAGAAGGCTGAGCTGTCACAGGAAGGCCACACCTCTGCTTTCCAAGTGCTGTTTCCTGTAGCATCTGTTTTCCCCAAAGGTTTTGGCGGGGTGGGGTCGGGGGAATGATATTAGAATAAAAACAGATGCTTTATGTAGTAGAATGCAAACTTTACCTAATTGTAAGATAAAAGGTAGGACTTGAAGAAATAAATGTTGCTTTTTTTTCCTTTTTTTTTTGAGACAGAGTCTCGCTCTGTTGCCCAGGCTGGGGTGCAGTGGCTGGATCTTGGCTCACTGCAAGCTCCGCCCCCCTGGGTTCACACCATTCTCCTGCCTCAGCCTCCCGAGTAGCTGGGACTACAGGCACCCGCCACCTCGCCTGGCTAGTTTTTTGGTATTTTTTAGTAGAGACGGGGTTTCACCGTGTTAGCCAGGATGGTTTCGATCTCCTGACCTCGTGATCCGCCCGTCTCGGCCTCCCAAAGTGCTGGGATTACAGGCTTGAGCCACCGCGCCCGGCTGCTTTTTTTTTTTTTTTTTTTTTAAATGGGCCCTGAGCTGGGTCTCTGTTTTCTTTCTTGCTCCCTGTACCTTCTGGGACATTTTGGTGAGAAGGCTTAAGAAGAACAGTCAACCAATGTTGTGACCTCCAAAGAAGAGACAGCTTCTGATGAGGTCCCTGCAGCTGGGGGCTGTATGGAAATAGTTGGGACTTGTTGAGGGAAATGGGGAGTCCTATTCAAAGGGGTTCAGTAGGAAATCCTTTCATGAAATCAATTGCCATCACTCCCCTAATTTATCTCTTTTATGAGTTAATCATCTTTAATCATTTGGAATTAAATGTAGCATAAATAATGATAGATATGTCAATTTTGTGTTTTGAAGTCTATGATTCTGTATTGCAAGATTTCAGAACCTTGCCTGCTAGAACCATGGACAGAGCCATCAGAATTAGGACTGGCTTTTAAAATAGATTCTAGGGGAGCTGAGTGTGACTTCTGAGGGCTCTGTGTGTGTGTGTGGTGTGTGTGTGTGTGTGTGTCTGTGTGTGTGTGTGTGTGACAGACACACTAATTGAAGATGCTCCAGGCATTAACTTATTGGAGATTAAAGGTGAAAGAGAACTTGTGACCAGACCTTGAACAAGAGAGAACAATGAAGTGGCTAAGACCTGCCTTTCTCCTTGTCCTTCTGTGTCCTTCCCCTCTTTGTTGTACACCCCAGATGAGCTTATATTCTCTACCCACACCTCTCTTTTCACAGCCCTGCCCAGACTAGCTCTCCTCAGAAGCACCTGTTCTCCTTTCCCCATCAAGGTCAGCCTCCCTATCAGTCACATGAGGTCTTCCTCTTAGCTAACAAAGTAAAAATCTCACGAGTATCCTGGTAAATGCCCACAGCTGGTGCAGCTTATCCTTCCCAGAGGGCAGTGCCTTTAATGACTATGGTGATACCTGGAATTTGTTCAGATAAAAACATAAATGTTAATGCAGAGCCTTAACCCAGATCAATTAATTGTTAATGGTATAATTTTAGGTATTGTAACAGGCTGGTTTGGAAGGTAATTGAAGATGAAGAGGGTTCCTGGGGGCTTAGAATTCCTACTTCATCCGCACATGCCCAGACAAGCATTGTGCTACTTTGTAGCTACCATCATCTGGATTAACCCTCAGGTAAACTCCAACCTTTAGCCAAATTTCTATGCACTTTGATTCAGAGTATTTTCCAAACCTAAGCTCAATTGATTGAGTTTCACTCAGAAAATCGCTATCCACTTTGCACAGCTTTCTGAGAAGTACATTCTCTCTAAGAACTTGAAGTAAGAAAGAAAAAAAAAATAGGCCATAAGAAAGGATACTTTGTTTTCCATTTAACTTGCTTTGCTTAATTGATAATTTGATCATCTGGTTCTTCTGTCACCAAAAGCAAGGAGAAAGGAGCCTGTTTCTTTAACTCTCAGAGACTTCTTAGAGGGTATGTGAAGAGACTCACCTCAGAGAGCTGCTGTGCCCTGGGCTCTCGATGACCCATCACCAAATCCAGAAAGTGTTAAGGGCCTTGCTGTGGTCCGAATGTTCGTGTTTTCCCCAAATTCGTATGTAGAAAACTAACCACCAAGGTGCTGGTATTAGTAGGTAGGGCCTTTGAGAGGCGAGTAGGTCATGAGGGCTCTGCCTGCATAAATGGGATTAATGCCCTTATAAAAGAGGCCCCAGAGAACTAACTTCCTCTGCTACATTGTGAGGAATGTGCTGTCTGTAAAGCAGACAGAGCCCTTGCCAGACACTGAATCTGCCAGCACCTTGGTTTTGGACTTCCCAGCCTCCAGAAGTGTGAGCAATATATTGCTGCTATTTATAAATTACCCAGTCTAAGCTATCGTGTTATAGCACTCCAGTGGACTAAGACAGGCCTCCTCTGTGATGAAGATCAAATGAGGTTCTGTCCTAGAAGGCAGATAGACGACACAGCCTCTGCCCTTGAGCCATGAACACACAATAGATGAGATGGCTGGCTTGTGAAATTGGGCAAAGCAAGGATGTCTGCTAGAGGAGCCTGCAAGGGGAGAGGTCAGTGTGAACTCCAGTGGTTAGAAGAACCTGGAACTTGTGCATGAATTGTGTCCCTTTCTTGTTTGACCCACTATCTCTCAGGTACCTCTACCAGCCTTTTGCTCATGGTCTCGCCGTGGGCCACTTACTTTCTGAATGTTATGATGCTGAGTTGATGCCTAAGCTGGTGGTGTACCCCCAGAGGAGCCACACTGGGCTGCCTGGTTCTGCTTCTGGGGGTGAGTTTTGGGGAGCAGTTCCTGTAAGAGAAATTTATCCTCAGCCACCTCATTTCTCTCAGAGCTGTGACCAGATGGTGGGGGTTGCAGCTAATGTTATTTGGGATGTTCTCATGGTCACAACTGGCCTGGGTTCCTTCCGATCTGATGAATTCCTAAATGACTTTCTGAGATGCTCAGGGGCCTGCATGCCTCCGTGGCACACTGGGCCTCAGGTTTCCCAAGAATACTCATTTGTTTCATTTGCTCCAACCTGACATGTCAGCTTTGCACAGAAAATCAGAAATGGTTGAGATAAGAGGCATGAGCTCTGCTTCTCAGTGTGGGTGGTAGAGCACCCTGCCGAGCTGGGAGGAGGAGTTAGGCAGGGCAAACTTCAGGTATTGATTCTCTCACTTGCTCAGTGTTTGCTCAGGTAATGGTTTGTGGGCTTAATAAATGTAACTAGAGCTCTGCTGCTTTACCTGGAAACTCTATCAGAGACTCCCCAAGACAGTTGTGTATTTGAACAGCAATATATGTATTTTTAAAGAGGTAATTTAATCTGGATTTATATCATTGATTATTTTTCAAAGGGCTTGTGGCATTTCTTGAGATCCCATCTCTTTCATAAAATTTCCCCATAACTGGAAATAAGCCCTTGAGTTCTTCTCCCTGGCTTCCATTACACTCCCCTGTCTCTACTTTCTTAAACTCACTTATTTAAGCCTCTGTAAATAATTTTTCTATGAAGAGGTAAGGCCTGTGAAAGAATAAAAAGAGAAGTGGATCAACCAGTGTGAGGGACTGTAGAGTAGTGGTTAAGGGTGCAAGCTCTAAAGCCATGCAGCCTGGGTGAAGCCATGCAGCTCTGCCACTTCCTGTTTGGTAATGTGGGGCCAATTTTTTAACTTCTCTGTGAAGCGAAGACCTAGCATTTTTTAACTCCAAGTATATGGGCTTTTATAAGATGTAACGTGGCATGGATACATGATCACTGTAACAACAAACAACATTTCCTAGAAAGTTAGGGAAGGGGATGGGAGAGCCAGAAATATTTCAGCATCATTTCTGCTTTAAAGGCTTGCACCTAATTGGATAGATGAAATCTAAGGAAATAACAGAGCAGAGAGATAACTCTCAAATCTTTTCTTCCTATTCTCTGATCACTTGGCCCCTTTCATGTCATAGATTCAGCTGTCTTGTGAATCACAGACACCTCATCTTTAATGAGGAAAAGGAGAGTTAAAAAGACAGGACGAGTAAAGTTAACACCCAGATACCTGCCTGGTTGGTGTCCGGAGGAGAGGGTTATAATGGCCATCGAGTGTATTACAGATCCCAGTTGAAAGCAGAAAATCCACTTGGTTTGATTACGGTTGGGCATGAATAGGCAACATGGGCGTTCCAAATTGTCTTAAGTGTAATTTGAAAAGAACAAAGCAAAAACACTGAGGGGAGGTGCTTGGCTGTAGCCTGGGCAGAGCTTTTCTGTAGGGCCAGGTAGGGAATCCAAACAGCTTACATTCACTTTTGCTTGCTGCCACATCTGACCTCCCATGCGCTCAGACTCCCGCCCCCACCCGCCCCGTCTTTCCCTCAAAATAGTAAGACTCCAGAAGGGTTACACGGGGAAAGCTGGAAAAGCAATGGTAATTGGCAAATTTCATCAGTAATTACTAGATACACTCAAAATTGTAGGGGGTCAGAGGTAGGGAAGGAGATTGGCTATTATCCAACTGTCTCTCAGTTCAGAACCAATTTGCTACCCTTAGAAAGGTCATCTGGCGAATGGTGTGGGCCATTTCACTCCTTTTTTGTTTAACCTCCCCTGTCAAGAGCTCTTTCTGATATAGATAAGCCATGTTTTGACACCAGAAACTAAGGCCTGACCTTGTCCCTTTGAAAACTGGTAGCACCCGCCTTTTAGAAAGAAGGGAATTTGCATATGAAGTGTAATTTTCCTGCGTAGCCTTAGGCAGCAATAGTTCCTGCCTGCAGCTTTGAGATGTTATCATTATCATAATAGCAAACACTTATATAGCATTTACTGTGGGCCAGGCACTGTCCTTAGCACTTTGCAGGTAACTATGTTAATCTTCCTCCTGTATCATCACAGTTGCTCTGGAAAACAAGACCACTGACCTTTATTTTAGAGTAAGACATTGGCTTTATTGAGAGCTGCCTGCAGGAATGAATAGAGAGGGCCCAGCCAGAAGTTGGGGAACTCTCTTGACTGACCTCATCAGCCCTGGATGGTTTCTATCCATGAAAGAGGGTGGGGTGGGCAGAAAAAGACAATGGATATTGATACAGTAAGTCTCAAAGTAAGCTGATATGGCAAAAGCTACAGCATTACATGGCTCTGGTGTTGACTTAAACCCTGTACTTGAAATTTTGAGAGCTATTTTTAAAGTACTGATAACATATTTTTGAGAGGGGTCATCTTCATCCAGGAGGAAAGGTTTTATCGGTTTCCTAGGATTTTTCTCTGACAGCCTGAGGAACAAGGAATCTGTCTGTTATTGAATAAGGTAGATTGATTTACTTTTCATAATAAGTTGTGAGGTGTTTTGCAAGTAATTTATTACTAATGACAGTCGATTGCAAATGTTTTCATATGATTTACTTTAAAAATTATACCATATTCAAAGTTCTACCTATAATAATGCCATTCTTACTTGAGTTTCAGTATGCTTTCTTGAGTGAAGAGAAACGTGGTGTCACAGCTCACAAGCTGGGAGGGCCACCTGGCAATGCATGGTGTACTTGAACTTCCCCTGCCACATGTCAGGGTGGACATTATTGCCATAAGTATTGAAAGTTAGACTTGGAATATTTCTACCAGAAGCTTCCCTTTGGTTTTGAAGCACAGGGAAAGGACAGCTGCATTTTTTTTTTCTTGATAGTCTCTTAACCAAAGTTTGGGTCAGTAGGAGGAAGAATAAGGACATAAAGAAAACCTAAAGAAGAAGCCACTTATTACATCTGATTTGATCTTTTGGCTCATAAATGTATCCTGTGCTCTAAATTTTCTTTCCTTTCCCCCCTCGCATGCCGAGGAATTTAAAACTGCAGAATGGCTTGAAGGGAAATGATTACTTTTTCTAATCCTTTTCTGCCCACATAGAAGCCCAGCTTTACAGTTTCATGTATAATCTAACCTCAGCCACATTATAGTCCACTGTGAGCTTGCTTTTTCATTTGGTAGCCTTTGGTTGTTACCTGACAGTATTTGCTTTGGCTTAGAGTATTTTGGCAACAAAGACATCTGAATGTTCCAGGCAATTCAGGCCCTACTAATGAAGGCCCTTTAGCAGGTTGGGATGCAGATTTGGGGTCAGAGAAGAGCAGCATGCCCAGCACAGTTGGTTCCCAGCAAGACATTTGCTGGCCCTATCTATGCCAGGTGAAGTAGCAAAGCCATCAAAATATAGAGCTGTACTTTCTACCTAAGGGGCTGTCTATTCAAGGCTGCTTTTCCTTTGTAAACGCATCTAAAACTGGCTCCTCCTGTTGCTAATCAATATTTAGTGTGGCAGCTGCGTCCCTGGACGGCTGTGTGTGTGTGAGCGTGTGTGTGTGTGCTGGGTGCACATGGGACCTCTGCACAGATACCTCAAACCAGTAGTCCCCCATGTCTTTTCCCATTTTAAGTAAATGACATAGAATGACCAGAGAGAAATTTATTTAAGATTTTCATGTCATCAAGGCAAAACATTAATTCCAAGTCATGTTTGGTAATTGTTATACTGAAATCTGTTATTTCACCATTGGTCTCCATTTGTTCATTAGTTCATCCGTTCTATCACCTGTCCTACTGTGTGGTCTCTCATTATCATCTATTTATTCGTTTCACTATTCACCATTCTTTAAGAATTCCTTATGTGCCAGGCACTGGAAATGAAAGTAACTCACAGTCTATTTCATGTGGTCTCAGGCTCCAAGATCATCACTAAAGAGGGCACAATGACATTCTGAAAACATACAACTCGTCAGAACTCAGACAAGGGGGCCTCAAGAGTCTTCAGACTCCTAAGCCTACATTAATTATGGCTTAGAGCAGTTGTTTACCAACCTTCCTTCAGGAAGAGCCTATTTTAAAATGTAGGTTCAATAACAACCCCCAGAGATTAAGATTCAGTAGATATTTGATGTTCCCTAGGAGTCTGCATTTTAACAAGTATCAATTGATTCTGCTGCAGGTTGTCTGCTGACCATAGAGAACACAGGGTTAGAACCTCCTGGTCTCATTTGTCCTGATTTGGTGGTTCATTCACAGTTGCTTTGTAGTTTAGATCAGTCTCTTTTGTTTGGAGGATTATTGAGATCCCTTGAGATTAGCTGTGCAGACAATGCAGAGACAGGAGATGTGCTTCAGGATTTTTTCTTTTAAAACTTTACTGCTTCCTATTCCATGAGTGCCTTGTGGACTGTTTTGAATACTGGAAAGGGGATGAAAATGTGCCTGGTTCTTGCATGTTAGCTGAAACTGGATTCCAGAGAAAGCTTATTAAATTATTTCCAAAGGACCAAACTCCCTGATTCCTTGTTAAAAGGAGCTTGTTTTGTTTGAGAGAAGGATAATCTTTTGTGTATCTAATGGCAGAACATCTACATTTTTTTTTAAGATGAGGAATACCTCATCCTGCTCCTATGCCTGTAAACACACCCTACCCACTGTTTCCTCATGGACAATGAAAAGTTAACCAGAGGACCAGGCTTGGTGGCCCACACCTGTCATCCCAGCACTTTAGGAGGCCAAGGTGGAGGATTTCTTGAGGCCAGGAGTTCGAGACCAGACTAGGCAACATAGGGAGACAGCATCCTACCAATATGTATATTTAAGCAGAGGCCTTTCTCCTGTGGGCTTCTTGAGTAAGATAAGCCTCTATGAGCACATTAGAACTGTCAAATACTTACCATGAAGGAGACACAGTGGGAATATGCCTTTGCCTTGCTCATCAAAAATAGGACTTTAATACTGAAGTATATACTTCTATATACTTCTCTTTTTCTCCCATTGAAATACACATCTTTGTCTGGTGGCCAGTATAGTTTCTCCTACAGTATGAGGAACTCATGATAGAGTAAGAAAAGACATTTGTGCTCTTCCTAATCCCACACACCATCACAACATAAGTAATCATTCATCATCATTAGCAATTGTTGACTTTTTAACCCATGCCCAAGTAGTGTCGGCCAGACTGAGAGTGGTGACAAAGGGATGGCCTCCACCTCCCTGAGCTCATTCTGGTTTCTCACTACATTCATAATAAAAGACATGGGAAGGGTTTCCGTACCCACCTCTCTCTTTTGAGCGTTGAGTAGGCAGGCACTACTGAGCTGGAACCTGCACTTTTAAATGAATAGAGGAGAGTAGTCCAACCCCCCTGGGAACTGTCCATGGTCCTGAACCACTTAGGCATGTTTTGGACTCACCCTGTTTGGGGTTCAGTGCAGCATGTCAGCAGGAGAACTTTTTATTAAATCCCTCTGTTTAATTACCTCATCCTGCATCTGAGGTTGCTGACCTTAAAATAAGATAAATGTTGTGGGTGACTGGCTTAGATAAGGGAGCACAGGCTCTGTCCACAGAAAAGTTTGTCTCTGGGCTGTGAACTAGCCTAAGGGGACTTAAACATGCATGACCTTGGTCCTGTCAGCATTGAGTCTAAGAAGTTGAGCTTGCCTCCCTGGGATGATTTGCTACATACCTGTCCAAGCTCTCTGACACTTCAGGATCCAGATGCCAACCTGGCAGGGTTCCTTCTGTCCTCTGCATGAATTATTATAGGCATCTGAGAGGGCCCTTTCTTGAGCTATTAGTTGTAATTGGATTCATGAATAATCAACTTGCTCCCAAGTCTCCCCATTTGTTTCTGCTTGCTTATGGTATTACTGCACATCAGCGAGTCACCAAATAACTTCCTTTTCAGAAACTGGGCAAGTGCTGCTCCTTGGCTTGTCAGGAGCTGATACCAGGATCCTGTTCATTTACCCCAATTTGTAGCCTCTTCCAGGGAGACTCTACCTCCTTTTGCATTGAAATGGATGAAAACGTTCTCATAAATTTGTGATGCGTTACTTTGCTCTTCCATTCCTTTGTCAAAAAGAAGGCATATAATACACTTTCTATATGCCAAACTCTGGGAATGTGAATATGATTAAGAGGCAGTCCTGTCCTCCAGAAGCTTATGGCTCAGATAGGCACACAGATAACTATAATATAATGTCAGAAGTCCTGTGATTGTCAGAGGTAGGGAAGTCTTTGCAGAGAAAGTGACATTTGTACTGGGCCTTGAAGGGTGAGGAGAAGCCCAGCAGACAGAGGATAATGGGCATTCCTGACAAAGAACATAGCCCCAAAAAGAATGGAAATATATGGATATGTAAGGGCTGCTTGGGAAATAGAGTAGTGGCTCAGCACAGGGGACTGGGAAGGAGAAGGGGCTAGAAAGCCATTTTCTGAAGAGCCTCGAGAGCCACTTGAAACCTTTGAATGAGACAGGTATAGTCTTAGCTGCCCTGCAGAAATGAGCTTCTACAGCATTAAGAGCCTATTCATCCTTCATACCTCTGTGCCTATTTCCTCCATTCAGGCTTCTTCTTGTCTAAGAGGCCTTCCCTGATCACCCTCTACCCCCAGACTGAGTTAAGGGAGCCATAGGCAAGTCCATCACTTAGCCACCCATTGGGTTATAATTGCCTTCCATGTTTCGAGCTTTCACACAAGACTGGAAGCTTTCTTAGATCTGGGTCTGGATATTACTTGGTGTTTTTTGTCTAGTGTATAGGGCAGTATCTAGAATAGAGAGGGGGCTCAGTAAATGTATCTTGAATTAATGTATAAAAAACTGAATGAATACCTTAAAACTACTTGTAAGATGAAGCCTAATGTGTCACATCTAGGGTTCAGAAATACTTTCATAGGTAATGCTGACTGTGAAATATGTCTGTGTAGTGCAGCTATGGGCTATGGGCAGTGTGATGCTATTAGGAACAGAAGTTTTACAAGAGGGAATGCTAGCCAGGAAGGTCTTAATGAAGTTAGAAGCCATAGTCTGACTAGAAGAAAGGGTTAATTGCTTGTCTGAATGGCAGTGACAAGCTGATGGTTCTGATTAACCAAGTCTTTATGTCTCAACTAAGATATCTCAGCTAGATCTGGCCACTGCACTCCAGCCTGGGTGACAGAGCGAGACTCCGTCTCAAAAAAAAAAAAAAAAAAAAAAAGATATCTCAGCTAAAGTGTCCATGGTGGCTCCTATCTGCAGGAAAACAGGCATTTATAGGGAAAATTATTTTCTATAATTTCCTCATGACAGGAGAAGTCAGGGAGATGGGATGTTCTGTTCCACATAGCAGCCAGCGGAAGATGTTTCAATCCTGATGATTTTGCCCTAGAAAATGAGGACTATTAACTGAAGCATTCATTGGAATTGGCAGCAGGACGCATCTGTCTGAACAGATGAGGTACGAGGATGACATTGGCCATGAATGCCCTTTGTGAGTCGGTATTCTCACTGTGGGTGCCAGAAGCTAGTATGTGGCCCTGAAGTCAAACTACAACTGAACCCTCAAGCACATAGCTAGAACTTGATAAAGTACCAAGATTTTGAATGTCTGAAAATGCTGTTTGCAAAGCCCATGCATTCTGCTGTAGGGAAAAGACATTTAACCCTCAGCCTGTTTCTATTTATAAGAAAAGTAAACATTATGCCAAATGGATTTCTTTTTCTGAATCTGTCTCCTATCTTCAGTAGGAACACTATTTGATGAATATTTATTTAAATCTGTGGATTGTTCCTTCCTGACTGACAATATTGCAGAGAAAAATGAGCAGAGGCCTAGAATCCTATTCAGATCCTAACTCTATTGCTTACTGGATCAGTGGTTATCCAGCCTTGGCTGCACATTGAAATCATCCAGGAGCTTTTTTAAAAAAAATTCCACACCAGAAATTCTGATTTAATTGGCTTAACGTACAGCTTGGGCACTGTGGTTTGGGATTCTAAGTACAGCAAAGGCTAACAACTACTCTACTAAGAGAAGCACCTTGGAAAAGTTACTAAACTTCTCTGGGTCTTATTTTTTCTTGCCTGAAAATTGGGAATTAATATAATCCTCACATATTGTGAGGATTAAATCAGATAAAGTCTGTTCAGTAAGTGATGACTACTATTATTGTCACATTTCTAAACACGGGATCACAGATAGCCCATGTAAGCTGGTAACCTTGAATGACACAGACGATAGTCTTTCCCTGGCCACAGTGGGAAATGTGAGAAGCTATGGATACCCCAGCGAAGGCCATGTCAGATCCATGATGAGGAGTGCTCATCTCACTCCTAGAACAGATCTTTGACCTTCTGTCCACATGAGGACAGCACGTTTGCCATCAGAAGCATCAATGCTGCCCAACCATGCTTCAACTCACACGTGTCCTTTTGCTAACCTTTCGAGTGCTGGACCTTTCTACTCAATGGTTAACTTGCTTGTATTTTGTTTGAAAATTGTTTTTTTTTTTTCTTTTTCTTTTTCTTTTGTCTGTTTTTCCCTTTCAGCTTAATGAAATCAGGACCCTGAAGCCAGCAGAACCAAGAGAACGGAAAAAATCTTGATTTCATTTTTCACTTTGTTCGGCACTTTGGATGATCGTCCTCAGATTCGGTCATCAGAAGGCCTTTCTTTGTTTTGATGAAGGCATCAGGGTTGCTAACTAACTTTATTTTAAAAGGAAGAAACATTCGGAAAGTGTTTCTTCTTGGTTTTTCTTTAGGGAGAGTTTCCTGGGGGCCAGGATGGACATTTCCCCACTTGCCCTTCTCCACCTCTGAGGAGTGGCTGGATCTAAGTAGGGCTCCTCTGCTGGGGGAACGTGGCTGCCACGGTTGACCCCATGGATGACCATGATTGACCTTCATGGTGACCACGGTCCTCCTAACAAAAGAACATTTTTTCTCATGGCTAAAGGATAAAAGAAGCCCAATTTTACTCTATATAACATATTTTTAAATCTTCAGTTAAAAAATGTAAGGTATCATTTTTTTTTTCTTTTCAGGAAGGAAAGGGATTTGAGAGACCATGAGAAACACTGGCTGTGGGTGAGCCCAGGCAGGCAGGTTTCCCGTTGGAGTTTTCTGTCTGATTGCCTTGTTGATTTAAGTACTTTGCTCGTACATCTTTACTGATTAATTTTCCCCTTATGGTTGTGTGCCCTTCAGAAGTCTGTTTATATTTCCATAAATTGGTGTTGATTTTTTATCAGGTTAAGTTGTCTTCCCTGAGGTCTGTCAGGAACGGGAAGCACATTAACCCCAGCAAGACAAGTGTGAGATTTTCCCCAGATGCCTCAGGTTCCTACACAAATGGATGTTAAACAATGAAATTTCTGGGAGGCTGTTCTCTACCCATTATATAAATTGAATTTCTCTTCTTCCATCTGTCAGACTTTAGATTGCTGTATTTTACTAGACTTGATTCCAAGGTATTTCAGAAACTCATAGAGGACAGTCATCCTTTCCATCCACTTTTATTGAGACCATACACTGTGCCAAGCTAGAGGACAGAGGATAAATCAAATCCCGAGAAGCCCAGGTGGCTATGAGAGAAAACACATGTGTAAATGATCTCTATGCTGAGGGATAACAGCAATGAACATGGGGCAGAGCCATAGAGAGGCAGGAGCCATGGAGGGCAGGACTCATCTGTGCCATCAACACTACCAGGCCCTTCTACATCCCCTGCGCTCCCAGGGGCACAAGAGAACTTCTGATCCCTTCTCACGAGCTCTGGCTTTCTGGCTTTCCTTCATTCACACAGCACTGGCTGTGCAGTGGGCTCCTGCTATATGCCTATGTAATTTGAAAGCCATAGTCTCTCTGTGGTGGCCAGAATAATGGGGGGAGGTTGTCACTGCCCAGAAAATAAGAGTAAAATATTAATATGTGTGACTGTATAAGCACACATAACAAGAAACACTGAAGCCAAAACAGCCCTTTTACAAATACCTTTCCCTTCTCACCTTTGAGCTTCACTCCAGTCCTACAAAGTAACACAGAACAGATCCTTCTTATCCCTATTCATAGAATAGGGGGACTTTCTGGGTTTAATGTGTAATCTTTTTTTTTTTTTTTTTTTTTGAGACGGAGTCTTGCTCTGCCGCCCAGGCTGGGGTGCAGTGGCCGGATCTCAGCTCACTGCAAGCTCCGCCTCCCTGGTTTACGCCATTCTCCTGCCTCAGCCTCCCGAGTAGCTGGGACTACAGGCGCCCGCCACCTCACCCGGCTACTTTTTTGTATTTTTTTGTAGAGACGGGGTTTCACCGTGTTCGCCAGGATGGTCTCGATCTCCTGACCTCGTGATCCGCCCGTCTCGGCCTCCCAAAGTGCTGGGATTACAGGCTTGAGCCACCGCGCCCGGCCTAATGTGTAATCTTTTAACGTTAGAGCAGACTTTCTTTTTTATGTCTCTGTGAAGCTCATGATCCCTTGTGAGGATCCAGTTCCAGTCCTTGGCCTGCTTTCAGTATGGGGCTGGAACCCACTGAGGAACCTGCTGCGTGCCCACTGGTGCATTGATTGGCAATGGAGGGAAGTGGCAGGGCGACTGGGGGAGAGGGTCGTCTTCAGCAGACCCTGAGTCCATTTAGAATCAGAAGGTCAAATAACTGGGCCTAGTCGGTAGTCTCTTCCTGGAACCACAGAATAGAGGACAGCTGGACCCTAGCCATTGGCTTCTGACGGCCTCTTTCTATAGCTTCTGACATGTCTCAAAAAAGCAACAAGGGGCTGGAACAGAGTCTACTTCATGCCTTGTGCCTGGGAGAAATTATGTCTCTCCATTGAGGGAGAATCTAAATTTTATTTTGGCCATCAACTTCTATGCAGTCTTCTGTTAAGTCTCGAGTTTTTATCTGGGATCTCATTATTCTAAAAACAATGCAAAAATACCTCAAGAGAAAATACATTTTATAAGATCTAAAAATTTTATTAACCCAAACCACCAAGTGCTTTGACAGCTAGTGGAAGCCTTTGTAAGCATAACTCTTGCATTGAAGAATTTTCATTGGCATTAAAAACCACTCTGGGCCGGGCGCGGTGGCTCACGCCTGTAATCCCAGCACTTTGGGAGGCCGAGGCGTGCGGATCACAAGGTCAGGAGATCGAGACCATGGTGAAACCCCGTCTCTACTAAAAATAGAAAAAAATTAGCCGGGCGCAGTGGCGGGCGCCTGTAGTCCCAGCTACTCGGGAGGCTGAGGCAGGAGAATGGCGTGAACCCGGGAGGCGGAGCTTGCAGTGAGCCGAGATTGCGCCACTGCACTCCAGCCTGGGCGACAGAGCAAGACTCCATCTCAAAAAAAAAAAAAAAAACCACTCCGATTATCAGGCTAGCTCCTGGTAGGTGGCCAAGAGCTAGAGCAGTAGAGCCTGGGTTATGCAGGTTAACTATAGGAACCTTTATTCTCCAGGGGCATCAAGTACCTATTGTGTGTGCAAACCCAGCACCAGTTGGAAGGGCCCCTGGATACAGTGGAGAGAACCCTGAGCTGAAGCAGGAGGTCTGGGCCTGGGTTCCTAGCCTCAGTTGCCAGGTGCTCAGGGCTGTTATACATGGCACTTCCCTCTACTCTCTGGGTCACTGAGTCCTAGCTATCAAATGAGGCGTTGTACCTGGGTATTGTGGGATTCTTCTAGCTCCAAAGCCCCAGAGGAAGTAATACTGGTTGCTAAAGTTAAAAAGGAAAGAGATACAGAGGGAGAAACAACATCAATGTCAGAGTGACTGTCATATCATGCATGACATAGCTTTTGTTGAGTCTTCTACTCCCACTACCCTGTGAGGAGGCCCAGCTTTCCTGGATAACATGAAGAAGCAGGGAAAACAATCTCAGCTTCTATAATTGCTCCTATCCCTGGTTAGGAAAGAGATCTACCCCCTTTTCCTAGACCAGAGTCCCTTGAGACAGGGATTTGGCCAAGGAGAACAGGTGAGGCAATGTGGTGATGCCACTATATGATTAATGGCACACATCATTTTTGGCCAGAGTTTGTAGAAACAAACAATAGATCTATGTTAGTCCCAGTTCTTTGGGGGCAAGCAAGGTCAAGTTAACCCATTATATATAATTAAAATTCTATCCCTTATGATTTTACCCTTTGTCTTCAGCACAGATCCCTTTCACATTCTTTCTGAGACTGTCCCCAAGTGAACTTGGTCTTGAGTGACTTTACCTTATTTACTGCTTAATTGCATATGCTTATTCTTACTCTTATATCATTGCCATAAGAAGGAGATGAAATAAGAAAGTTTTGTTGGCAAGTCAATGCAATGTAGACCTTTACTGAAATTCTATTTGGATTATACCTCCTGCCTTGGCTTACCACATATTTCCGGTCAAAATAATGCAATGAAGTCCTCAGTTCCCATTCCCAGCCCCCACTTTCTGCACACCTGTTTTCTCTTTGTCTCTATAAGTTCTGGATGACCATATCAATTTGATTTCTCCTGAAAAGTCTTGATGCTGTTTGTACCTTCCACAAAGCCATTTTCTCTTATTCTCTCCATTTAGCAGTTTGCATTCTGCTGTCTCACTAGTCCTGTTTGGCCACAGAATGTTCCATCTGCTTTAGAGGTGCTCCCAGTGTACTGCAATGATGTGGCTCTTCTTTTCAGAGGGTGAAAATCTGCCCGCCGCTGCATTTAAGAGGAATATAGGAACGAGAGGAGGGACACATAGGCATTTACACACATAACCCTAGAAAAGGGAGGGAAGGAAGCCCAATGGGCCACGACTTGAGTCAGATGTTTGACCCTCTTTGTCTCACTTGATCCTTACGCCACCTTGTACAGTGATATGGAGTGTTTTCCAAATTTACAAATGAAGCAATGTTCACCAAGAGTTAAAAGGAATGTTATTAAAAGTTAAATTATTCATCTTATTCCACATATTGAGCTATGCAAGAAAAATGACCTTATTTTTCTTTTTTTTATTTTACTTTAAGTTCTGGGATACATGTGCAGAATGTGCAGGTTTGTTACGTAGGTATACATGCACTATGGTGGTTTGCTGCAGCTATCAACCCGTCATCTAGGTTTTAAGCCGTGCATGCATTAGGTGTTTGTCCTAATGCTTTCCCTCCCCTTGCTCCCCACTCCCCAGCAGGCCCTGGTGTGTGATGCTCCCCTCTCTGTGTCCATATGTTCTCATTGTTCAACTCCCACTTATGAGTGAGAACAGGTGGTGTTTGGTTTTCTGTTCCTGTGTTAGTTTGCTGAGAATGATGGTTTCCAGTTTTATCCATGTCTGGGTGTATACTAAAATGACCTTATTTTTCTATGATTCAGTTTAGGTTTCCTTATAAGTCCCCATACCGACAAATAGCAGAATCTTTATCTCAGGAAATTTGGGGCCACTCCCCACATTTCTCAGGGGTTGATTCTGAGTTCTAGCTGGTGCTGTCCAATATAACTTTCTGTGATGATGGAAATATATTTGCACTGCTCCATGCAGTAGCCCCCAGCCATATATGGCTAATGAACACTTGAAATGTGGCTAATGCAACTGAGCTAATGCCTTTTTAATTTTATTTAATTTTAAATTAATTTTAATTTAAATGGCCACATGTAGCAATGGCTACCATACTGGAAAATGCAATTGTGGGCAATTTTACATGGTGCAAAGGCATTTGGTGCCTTGGTTGGGGGCTAATCTTGGAAGTTGTCATCTACCACACTGGAAATCTGAAAATCGTTTTGGTTTCCATTGAGATATCATTGATCGCAACCCACTCCTGAGTCTTCTCCAGTTCCTGACCCCATGGCTCTTGAGGGGTGGCTCCCTCTTAGCCACCTCTTCACACTTCCTTGGCTCTGGGGCTACATTGTCTAACGTGGTAGCCACTGGTCACATGTGCCTATTGAGCACTTGAGATATAGCTAGTCAGAACTGAGATGTGCTGCCAGGGTAAAATAGACAAGGGATTTTGAAGACTTCGTATTTTATATATATATGTATATATATTTATATATACACATATACACACATACATACATATATTTTTATTTATAGAAGACGATATTTTATATATACATACATATTTGCATACACATATTTATAGAAGACAGTACTTTTTATATGTATATTTTTTATGTTGATTACTAAGTATTTTGGAGATATTATGTTAAATAAAACATTAAAATTCATTTTACCTATTTCTTTTTTTCTTTCTTTTTTTTGAAATGTGGTCTCACTCTATTGCCCAGGCTGGAGTATGGTAGTGCAATCTCAGCTCACTGCAACCGCCGCCTCCTGGGTTCAAGCATTCCCGGGCCTCAGCCTCCCCAGTAGCTGGGATTAAAGGTGCACACCGCCATGCCCGGCTAGTTTTTATATTTTTAGTAGAGACGGGGTTTCACTATGTTGGCCAGGCTGGTCTCAAACTCGTGATCTCAAGTGATCCTCCCGCCTTGGCCTCCCAAAGTGCTGGGATTACAGGCATGAGCCACTGTGCTCAGCCAATTTTACCTATTTCTTTTGACTTTTAAAATGTAGGTACTAGAAAATTCCCATATGTGGCTCACATTTGTGCTTGTGTTATATTCCTCTTGGACAGCACTCCTCGAGGGAATCTGCTATTCCTAAGTAAATCCACTGCCGCAGATCCGGTCTGTAGAATCAAGAAAGTGTCAAGGGGTAACAGGAAATACCAGAAGGGAGTATTTCAAAATGTTACTTCACCACACCAGCAACTGGGTTTTCTGATGAACTGTGGAAGGAGCGTGCCTAGTCCTTCGGTTCTAGGAACCTGGAGCCAGGGCTTCTTACAGACAGTCTGCTCAGGAGTGAGATGAGGCCCAGGGAAAAAGGGAGGGAGAGCACTGGTCAGCCTCTGCCTTAGAGCAGGACGTGTCTCATTGGTCAAAAGCTGAATCCCTGAGAATTGGGGAGCGGCAGGGGCCATGCTGAGGTGCAGTCTGGGGACTAAAGTGCATTCCTGTCCTGATCCATCCAGGTTTGGTTGATGCCCTTCATAACCCCTACATGTTGAGCACAGGGATAACTGCCAGTCAGTTATATGCATTCAGCCCTAGGCCAGAAATGGGATCTCATCTCTGTTGCCCCAGGCTCTAGCTGAGGGCCTAGCTCTTCAAAATCCCTCAGGGAAACACAAGTTGGGCAAATGAGGGCAGCTTTTTCTTCTCATGGTATCTCACCTGACCCCAGCAGCTTCCTGGGAGGCAAAGAAGGGATACTTGTAAAGCTAAGTGATTTTAGATATTAATCAGTATGTGGTCAAATAGAAGATATAACTCAAATGGAAGATGCAAACTCATCATTTTTGTTGCTCTAAGTTGATCAGTCAACTTAGTGCTGTATGCCCTCTTCCAGGGCCCACAGAGGGTCACACATGTGTTTGTTTTGATGATTATTGTTGCTAACTTGGGCTAGAACCTCTAGCCCCACTTTCTTAGCCCCGAAAAATCATAGCAACTCGTGATTATCTGTAAGTGTATGCCTAGCACCTACTCTTTTCAGAGGCCCTAATGATCTCCATAGTTGGAACAGAGAGAGAAAGCTTCCTCGGGAAGCCTGCTTGGAGAGACAGGGCATGTAATCAGAGACATTTTGGTCATCACACCCAACAGAGCCTGCAAACAACGGAAGATTAGCACAGGAGGCCTCTGTGAATGTAGTAGACATGTCTGGAGGAAGTTAAAGTTCCATGCAAGTTGAAGGACATAACCCAATTCCATTTTAAATGCCTGTAAGGAAGACTTCACTATTTGAAGAACCCTGTAGTAAATCATTCTTCAAAGTAAACCCTTTAGTGATAGCGTACAGTTGTTGATGTGTTTCAGTAAAGTCTAGATTGTTGTATAGCATGCTTTTTGTTTTTGAGACGGAGTCTTGCTCTGTCGTCCAGGCTATAGTGCAGTGGCACAATCTCCGCTCACTGCAACCTCCGCCTTCCGGGTTCAAGTGATTCTCCTGCCTCAGCCTCCCCAGTAGCTGGATTACAGGCATGCACCACCATGCATGGCTAATTTTTGTTTGTACTTTTAGTAGAGGCGGGGTTTCACCGTGTTGGCCAGGATGGTCTCGATCTTCTGACCTCATGATCCACTCGCCTCGGCCTCCCAAAGTGCTGGGATTACAGGCATGAGCCTCCACGCCCAGCCTGTGTAACATGCTTTCTTAAAGCAAGACCCACTCAAGTATTGCAAATGGAATAAAACTGAGTAGGAATTGCGGGGGAAGGGGGCGAGAGCAGGGCAGTGTTTAGAAGGGAATGTGATACATAAATTTCCTAGTTGTCTTCTCTGAGGGACTGTTTCCATTGTCCCAGGATCTACTTTCCTTTGGATCCCTGAAGCCAGGGTGGCAGGTCCCCTGGAGCTTCTCCTGAAGTCTTTGTTCTTTTTTCTGAGAATGGCCCTGTTGCCCTGGTCTCAGAGCCCTTGCTGAGGCAGGAAGCCTTCCACCGAGGTCGAGGTGGCGGTCGCGGTCGCCTCCTATCCCAGTCATTCCGAGAGGTTGTTGGTTCAGCTACATACCTCAGAGAGCGTTTCCCCTCCAGGCCCCATAGAAGGTCACACGTGGGTTTGTTTTGATGATTATTGTTGCTAAAATTGGGCTAGAACCTCTAGCCCCACTTTCTTAGCCCTGAAAAATCACAGCAACTCATGATTATTGATAACAATTAGCTCTTGATGGGAAAATTATGACCTAGTGATTATGGTGCAAAATTCTGGGGATGTTTTTATGAAGGAGATTAGTAATGCAAAGTTGAACCATGCCAAACTAATCCCATTACATGTTTTTTTTTTTTTAAATTTTTAAAATAGAAACAGTGTCTTGCTATATCGTGCAGGCTGGTCTTCAACTCCTGGCCTCAAGCAACCCTCCTGCCTTGGCCTCCCAAAGTGCTGGGATTACATGTGTGAGTCACTGTGCTTGGCCCTGTTAAGATTTATATTGTGTGTTATTTAAATCTGACTATTGAGGCAAAGGCTCAAGGCAAAGGGAACTGGGCTCCTCATCCCTCCCTACCCTCTTGCAGGGAGTGACGGGAGGCTCACTCAAGTGCCTGGGTGTGAGTCATCTGGTGTAGGCAGCACGTTGGTTCTTCCAGAACTAGCCCTGCAGCCTGTCAGAGTGGGTGGAAGCCTATCCCTGCCCCTGATGGAAGATAGCTGGGGGTTTCTATTCCCAGAACTTTGACTGAGTTGTCATGGGTCTTTGCTGCTGTCAGGTCCCCTATTGAGGCAGATTCTTCCTGTGGACTCAATCTGAAGCTTTCTCTGCAGGCCTGGCTGCATGCCCTCTGTACTCACCAGGACCAACACAGGTCTCTGATGGGTAGTCTGTGCCAGCCAGACATCACCATGGATTGGTCCCTTTGGGAGGAGATAGTGCACATCCCTAAACATCCCGAGCACCATCAGAGCAGTGGCCAGGGGAAAATGAGGTGATACATCAGCCACGCAGAGGCACTGCATAAATCAAGTCAACAAGACTCATTTCTTACTTTCTTGAGTGTGTCCTCCAGAGAAGATGCCACAGAGACACAAAGTACATGCAGAGTGTGGAGTGCACAAAAGATGAAGGCAAACATGATACAGACTGCCTTCCTTTGAAGTCAGGGATAGTATCATGATCCTCTTTATGTCTCCAGCAATAGCACAATGCCTGGCACACAAAAGCCATGGGCTACCTTTTGGAAGAAAGAGTGAATGGATAATTCAGACTATAATTTATGATTATGCTGCATATGTATATTCTGATCCCTTGTGTGGATGTCACAAGGTCATTGCATGTATCACTGTGTTCAGTTCTCCACAACCCATCCATTGACAGGGGCACTGAATTTTAGGTTAACAACTTGCCTAAAGTTGCATGATGAATAAGCAGCAGACGCCCCAACCCTAGGTAAAGGCAAAAAACCGGAAGAAAGAAAATTTTCATGAGCACCTATCCCAAACCAAGTATCATTATAAACCCTTTTGTCTGCCTTGAAACATTTATGTTTTGTAAAATTCTGTGAACTATACTTTACTCCCCTTACAGCTGTAGAAGCCGAAGTTTGGAGAGGTTAGGTGATCTGCCCTAGGTACACAAAGCCATTAGTCATTAAACAGAGAAGTTGATTGGAGTCTATGTGCAAGTCTACGGCCCGAAGCACTTTCTGTGACCCCAGTTGCCTCCCTCCATACACTCTAGACAGGAGAAGACCTCTTCTTCACATGTGTCTCACAGTGGGAGCAGGGCAGGCAGCATATTAGCCTGTGGGTTGGAAAAAATATCGATATTCATACCCTTTTGTTTAGGACAATCGTGAGAAGCCTCCCACCAGAGTAACAGGAGAATATGTGAACCCTAGGCTCCCAGGACACAGGTCTAATTTATTGGTGCTGAATTCCTGTTAGCTCCACTCAGAGATGCCTCAGTTTGCAATAAAATTAACTTTTGTGTATTTGACCTCTGAATTTCCCACTCCATGAAAATATATTGTCTTTAATACAACATGAGCAGACATAATTCAGCCTGGAAGTATATGGAACAGCTTCCTGAAGGAGGTGGCATTTGAATTGGGCTGTGAAGTGTAAGGACTTATTGGGGCTGAGAAAGAAGGATCATGAATTGCAGGTTGAGGAAAGAAAAAATCAAAGACAGGTGGGCCATTCTTCCCCCTATCCCTTCCCTAACCCCTGACACCTCTATGCAGAAATTCACCACCCAAAGCCAAGAACAGTTAAGAAGGCAATCTATTTCTTTATGGAGAGCAAGGAAAGAGATCACATCTTGATATCTATTTTATCCCCAGAGTCTACCAAAGTCCTGGCAATTAGAAGATGCTCATTTAATATTGATGGAAGAAAGGAGAGAACAGACCACATTCCCCAAAGTCAGAGCAGAACTGCATCTTCAGTGCTGAAAGCATGATTTGGACACTTGATCTCTTTGGGAATTAAGGACTAGGTACTCCCAATCTGTGTCTGCTGATATTGCCATCTTTCCTTTACCAGACTCAGATGCTAAATTTTCCTTTACTCACCGGATGCTAAATTGGTGGCATCTGTCAATCTCATGGTCCGTACTTGGCTATATCTCATTTCTTACCTTTATTTTCCTTCTGCCCTTATTATGTTATCATTTATCTTGTGTTTTATGCATCTAAGCGAGCATCTTTGAATTTGTTGTTTTTTTTTTTTTTCAAACCAAGGTAGAGAAAAAAAACTTTTTAAAGGCGAATAAAATAAATTGACAAACACAGGAGCAAACCCCAGTTAAAGAAATATTGCCTGCACAATAGCACCCCTCCTGATGGAGAAGGTAGAGTGGAGAGAATGTGCACGAGTCATCTGCATTGTGTCAGGGGAGCCAGGCCAAGGGAAGGCAGGTGGCTCCGCTGCTGGGGTTGGGGGACTGGGGGTGGGGAAAGGCAACTGTTCATAACTTCTTCAAGGCCTTGGCATTGGACCTGGGGCTGATAGACTAAAATTCCAAGACTTGTAGGCAGGTACAGATCCCTGTTAATGTGGGTATGCAGCTCTCAGAACCCTTTTAATGAACTTACAACAGGAATGCAAGGGCCACAGGCATTAGGAATGAATGTTTCAGGCAAGCAAAGGTGAAACTCCTGACTAGGTATGAGCCAAACCACCTGTGACACCAGCAGCAAGTACTGCCGTCACTTTCTGCTGTCTACAGCATTGTTTTTGGAGGAATGGACAGTCATACCAGCAGAAGGAAATATTAAAGGAAAGTCATTCTAGCATCAGAAGTTTTGCTTTTCAAGCTGGAAAGAACAGACTCTGGGCCAGAAAGACTTAGGAAACAGCCTGAAGGCATTTTTCTTTCTCCCAGCCTCTTCCTTCTGCTGTGAGCCTCCAGGCAGTGTCCTGGGCTCTATTCCCACTCTCCCTCCCAGCCCTGAATCAGGCAGAGTTTTTATTTCAAGTACCAGGAAGTGTCAGAAAACAGCCCCCAAGGAGGTGTTGATTTGATGTGAAAACTTCACACATGGGCTGAATGACCCTTGCTTTGTTTTATGTTTAGTTCATAGAAGTATTATTTTTATTTGAGTTGTTTTAAGGAAAGGCAAATATCACTCATGGTTGGTACAGCATTACCACGTTCCTTTTATGGATTCTGGAGACTTACGATTACTATTTTGAACATAGGGCTTTTTTTCTGGCCGCTTCATCTCATCTACGTTCTTTGCTAGACTTCATGGTGCTAATGGCTGAGAGCTGTACTCAGAGAGTACATTCCTGGCTCGCTGTCAGGAATGGGCCCTGTGGGTTGTGATTCCACTTGGTGGCCAATGATGCCCTGAGCAGCTGTCCTTCTGCCATTGTGGACAATAACATATGTGGGACTGTGGCCACCTAGGTGAAGGAAACTGTGTAAGCCTGGGGTGAAGGGGCTTCCTCCAGAGAAACTAACACGCCTCTGAGAGCCACAAGTTCCCCACTGTGGCCTTCATCATACACTCCTTCACCAGTTGTTCATCCTGACCCTACTGTGTGCATGCCCCGGGGATAGAGTGTGAGCAAGGCAGGCAAAGTCCCTGCCCACAGTGGACTGTCAAGCTGCCAAGGACTTCAGAAAGTTGACACCCGTAGCGCTTGAGGCATGTTATCAGGGATACCCTTGCATCATTGTATGATAAAGGGGTAGAAGAGAGAGAAACCCAAACCAAGGTGAAGGGTGAGTCCCAGGGAGATGACATTTGAGTGAGGACCTGAAGGAAGTAAGAGCTGGCTAGGCAAAGAGGAGGAGGAAAGGCAACTCAGGCCAAAGGAACACCATGTAAGACCCCTCAGAGACTCTAGAGAGGCTGGCATCTCTGAGGAGCATGAGAAGGTCCTGGTGAGAAATGAGCCAGATTCGATAGGCCCCAGGCTAAGGCTAAGCTTTCCCTGATGGCCCAATGCCTGGGAATGGTAGTACAATTTAGAGAGATGAAGGAGAACCTGGCTTGGGCCCCTGAAGAGAGTAACAGCCCCAGGACTTTAAGATTTACATGCATCTTAGCAGAGGCCCAGGTGATTTCCCACAAGATTTCTGGCAGGCCAGGTATGATGGCATTTATATCAGCCCTTTAAAATTGGTGCAGGTCACAAGGTTGGGACTGTTGAATTCACTATTTGAGCACGGAGTCTGTGCAGGCAGGGGTATGCAGAGCAGTGGGTGTGGTAAAAGGAGCCGGTGTTTGAGGGCAAGCAGACCCAAGTATGACTCCCATGCCTGCCATACCACTTACCAGCCATGTGGCATTAGGCTTCTCTGAGCTTCATCTCTTCATTCTGTAAAATAGGGATAAGAAGATAGTCAGGCACTACCTAGCGCCATCAATGGTAGTGGTTCCATAAGATTATAATGGAGCTGAAAAATTTCTGTCACCTAGTGACGTCATAGCCATTGTAACATTGTAGCACACTTAATTTATATATATATATAACTTTAGTGTAGCCTAAATGTACAGTGTTTATAGTCTATAGTAGAATACAGTAATATCCTAGGCCTTCACATTCACTTCCAACTGACTCACCCAGAGCAACTTCCAGTCCTGCAAGTTTTATTCTTGCTAAGTGCCCTATACAGGTGTGCTAATTTTAAAAAATCTTTTATATTGTGTTTTTACTGTACCTTTTCTATATTTTAATATGTATAGATAGACAGATACAATTACCTATATTCAGTACAGTATTCAGTAGAGTAACATGCTGCACGGGTTTGTAGCCTAGGAGCAACAGGCTATACCATATAACGTAGACATATAGTAGGCCATCCCATCTTGGTTTGTTTAAGTATACTCTAAGATGTTCACACAATGACAAAATTGCCTTGTGACACATTTATCAGAATGTATTCCTGTTAAGTGACACATGACTGTATATCACAGGTTGCTCATGAGGACTAATTAGCATAGTGATTGTGCCATGTACATCACATTATCTGCTTGTGGGATGTTTTTCCCAAGACTCAACCGTACAGACTAATAGTGTCTCCCCAGCACTGTATGGGAGAGCTCCTGGGCTTGGGAGGACCCAGGCACAGTGCCCGCACAGCAGTCAGAGCTATCATTTCTCTCTTTCCCTTTCTCTTTCTTTCTTTCTTTCTTTCTTTCTTTCTTTCTTTCTTTCTTTCTTTCTTCTTTCTTTTTTCTTTCTTCTTTCTTTCTTTCTTCTTTCTTTCTTTCCTCTCTTTTTCTTTCTTCCTTCCTTCCTAACTTCCTTCCTTCCTTCTTTCTCTTCTTTCTTTCTTTTCTTTTTCTCTCTTTTTCTCTTTCTCTCTTAGTGTATTTCTCTCTTTCTTTCTCTCTTTCTTTCCGTCTGTCAATCCACCCACCCATTTCTACTTCCCTGTATGTATCTACATATGGTTTTTAAACTAATAGAATTATGGGTCTGACTCTTAGTTAACTTAGCTTCATGATGTCACCATTGTCTGTCTTAAGTCTCTGTGTTAGTTTGCTAGGGCTTCTGTAAAAAAAAGTACCACCAATTGAGCAGCTTAAATAACAGAAATGTATTGTCTCACAGTTCTGGAGGCTAGAAGTCCAAGACCAAGGTATCTGTAGGGTTGGTTCCCTCTGAAGCTTGTGAGGAAGAATCTGTTCCATACCTGTCTCCCACCTCCTGCTAGTTTGCTGAAATCCAGCACTCCTTGGCTTCTGCTGCATCACCCCAGTCTCTGCCTTCATCATCACATCCCTGTATGCATATCTGTGTCTCCAGGTCAAAATCTTCCCCGCCTTTGAGACAGGGTCTCGCACTGTTGCCCAGGCCGGAGTGCGGTAGCGCAATCTTAGCTGACTACAACCTCTGCCTCATGGGTTTAAGCAATTCTTTTGCCTCAGCCTCCCAAGCAGCTAGGACCACAGGTGTGCCACCTTGCCCAGCTAATTTTTGTATTTTTAGTAGAGATGGGGTTTCACCATGTTGGCCAGGCTGGTCTCGAGCTACTGGCCCCACGTGATCCACCCACCTCAGCCTCCCAAAGAGCTGGGATTACAGGTGTGAGCCACCACACCCAGCCCAAATTTTTCCCTTTTTATAAGGACATCTGCAATTTTAGATTAAGGATTCCCTGGTCTTGAGCCTCAAATCCAAATGCCTCCTTCACCCTTGTCCTCCCTGCCCTCTTCTCTTTCCAGGGAAATGGAATTGTGCTGGTTGGAGGAGTTAGGGTCTCTTAAAGTAACCCAACAGAGACTTTACATTTTGGAATTGGGAATCTGAATGTTACAACAAGACCCATTGAACACTTACTGTCCTAGCAGGAAATCCTCCCAGGAACTAACCCAATCCAGTTAAAATTACTAGTTACTTCAGACTGCAGGCTCAGTACTTGTGCCTGAATGAGTGAGTGGGTACAAGAATGAGTAAGGTAATCCTTACCCAGTGGTGGGTCAGTCCAATAACCCTGCAATAGTAAAGGAACTGAATATAATTCGAGTTATCAGCAAGTTTATAGGGTCAATTTATGGAGACTATGATTATAAAATCTGTTTATGGACTCTATGTAAATATAAGATCTCATGATGTTTACTATTTCATTAAATAGTATATTTACATCAAAAATGAATTTAAAGCAGAAGCCTGTTCTTAATTATTAGAGGGGAATAGAGATCATGTTATGTTCAGAAAAGAGTTGTGCACTTCTGGCTGGGAGGATCAAGGAAGGCTTCATGGAAGAAGTGGAATTCCTCAGTCCTTTGCAATAGAGAAAGTATTTGAACCAACAATGGGAGTCGGGGAAAGGAAGAGCAATCCAGGGAAAAGGCAGCATAAATGGGCTCCAGAAAGGGTGAATGCTGGACACCCTTTCTTTGCCTGGAGAATAAGACAGTGGATTCCTTCTTTGCCTGGAGAATGAGACAGTGAAGGGCTGTTGCAAACACACAAGATGCTTCATGTGATGAACTGTTTAGTATCTGCATGGCCTGCTGTTGTACCTGTGTTTGCCTGGAGAATGAGACAGTGAAGGGCTGTTGCAAACACACAAGATGCTTCATGTGATGAACTGTTTAGTATCTGCATGGCCTGCTGTTGTACCTGTGTTTGCATTAGTGTGTCCAGCCTTGCCATGTGCCTGAATCATACACCACCATCATAGCTAGAGCACACTTAAGAGTGAGTGGTATACAAAAAAGAAGACCTCATTTGCCGTTCTGTGAAAATTGTGTCTGCCTGAATAGATTCAATCTCAGATGAATTGGGAGGGAGGGAGGGAGGGCAGGGAGGCCTCCTTGTATGTGTTCTGTCCCCAGGACAAGACACATTGATGGCTCTTTTATAGGTTCCTAAGAGGAGGGAATGGCCTGGCTGTAGGAGTTTCATCTTTGTTAGTGCTGAGGGACTTTTTAGAAAATGCTCCTGCAGACAGGCCACATCTGGAGCCCACAGCCTGCCACTGGGCTGGAGCATTAAACCAGCAACATGGTGAAGATGTTCCATCTTCCCTCTGGTGTGGCCAGCTGGCTTCCTGGCTGAACACTTACACCTAAGCTCTGCCTGCCAAGAGCACGAATCAGGCCGCCACTTTATTGACCATATAAAAAACAGCGTTGGGGGGGAGTACGGCAGAGCATGGCTTGGGTTTTTACTACCAGTAATTGCTTGTGCTGTCCCTGTCCTTGAACAGTTCTTGATGTAAATAGCTCTATCTGGGAGGAGACTCTGGGTCAAGCCAGGGTAAATGCCCGCCTGCCTTATTACAGGCAGACTGTACGCTTGAAAGGGGAAGAGGCCCGGTGCTTCTCAGTGCTGGAGGAGATGGGAACAGAGACCTCTTTGCAGAGCTGGGGTTGGGTAGTGTGTCTTCCCAGGGTGGGGTTCCTGCACATCCCCTGATTACCTGGCACCTGCTCCCACCCATCCTGGATATGGATGCACTTGCCCACGCCTACCAGACTCCTCTCAGGTATTGGTCAAGGCACAATATATATGAAAACCTGACCTCGGTGCGTTCTTATGCCAATCCCTACACACATACACACATGTGCGTGTGCGCGCACACACACAAACACACACCTCACATACAAATATCTGCTTACTTCCTGGACTGTGAATTCCCACACAGTAGGGACTATGCTTTCTCTTCTGCACCCAGCCTTCGGTGTGATGCCTGACAGAACTTGGGTTGAGTACACGTCTGGCAAATGTGAGATGATACAGAGATAACAGGAAATGCCCATCGGGGCCCTTCCCAGCAGTGGAGTTCTTTCACTTACTTGCTGATACATCCTTGAGCCTTAGTTTTCTCATCTGCAAAGTGAAAATAACAGTATCCATCTGGGGTGATATGATGAGAATTAGCCACTATTCTTAGCACGAATTGCTAATAACTGTTTTTATTGCCTTCTATTTACTTAGTAAGGCATGGTCTGAGACTCAGAAGAATTAGCTCCCAGTATTTCCTGGCCAGGAGGCCTGAAACATGTCATTACCCTTCTCTGGGCCTCAGTTTCCTCATCAGTAACACAGAAGAGTTAAACAAAGTGATATGTGCAGTCCTTTCCAGCCCTGACAGTTTGTGGTTCTAATTAAATCATTAGGTATCCATCAAACAGGTTCTGAGTCACCAGCCAGGGCTCACATAATCCCAAATAGTGGCTAAAGCAAAGGTCAGTTTTATTTGACTTTCAAATGCTTTGCTTATTTTGTGTTAGATTTTACTTTCCATGCTGCATTTTGCTCCTGCAAATATTAAAGGTTGTTTGCATCCCCTGCACATATCAATGACTGGGGACTCAGAAGGGGCACAGCAAGCCCTCTGTGGAATGCTCCCCACCCAGGCACGGTCCACCCCTGCAAGGGCTGGTATCTAAATTCCATGGAGCTGATGGCGGCAAAGGCTGAGTGAATCTGGAAGGGGAACTTCCTCCTCCTGTTTACTCCAGAAGAAGGCTTTGTGGAAGAGGGGAGATTTCGGAATGAATTAAACTGGTGACAGGGATTAGAACTAATTGGCAAAAGGACAGGATCTGGAACCTGACTCTCTGGGTTCAAATCTTGTTGCTTCCACTAACCACTCCAAGTCTCAATTCCTTCATCTGTCAAATGGGGCCAGTGATAACACCTACGTTAGGATTATTGCAAGGGTAAAGTAAAATACAATATGCAAATATCACCTGGCTCTTAGCATTCAGTGCTGCTGCTGACTGTGATTACAGTCGGAGGAACACTGTTTAGGGCTGGCCTGGTGTAGAAGCAGAGTGGGATTAGGATCGAGATGCCCAGATACTGGGGAAACACACAGCATAACTAGGGAGTGGGGGAGGTAAGGAAGGAGAGATGGCTGATCACAAGAGGAGACCTTGGCTTAGAGCTACAGAGCATGGGGGAAATGCTGATCCCATAGTAGGAGGGAAGACCAAGGAGAGATCAGGAGGCCTCAGAGTTGAAAGCCCTGAGATCCATCATCTGGGCACTTTCCTTTTATTACATCTTCAAAGCAATGGTGTCAGGTTTAGAGTGGTTTTAGCCTCCTTTCTTTTTTGGCTATGGAAACTGAAGCCAAATGGGTCTACCTCAGGGCCAAGATTGACCCTCTGGTTTCAATGGGACCAGAATTCTGCTCCCCAGCTCCTGGGACAGCCAGCCCCAAGACTCTATCACTGTTGCTTGGATGGATGCTGTTTGGTTAGTCCAAAATGACACCTCTCTGGAAGTTGGTTTTCTCTGTCTGACCTCCATGTGTTACACTAGGTGAAGGTTAAACCCCCAGGGAGGAGAGACTTGTGAGGCCTGCAATTCTTCTCTGACAGCTTTGTCAGCAACTCAGGGGCTTGAGCAAGCAGACAAATGAGAATCTGCAGGCCTGTGAACTGACCTTCTCCTCTGGAGAAGATGACAGGTCTTGTCTATCTCAGGTACTTCTCAGCAGGTGCCCTCGGCTCTTTTCCCCACCCTCAGCTTGGCAGGGAGTGGTAGAGGGGAGGGAGGATGAAATATGTCTTTCTTTCTTCAAAGGTGGTAATGCAAGTGAGATCAATTCTTGTCTCCTGCACAGGGGCTGCCCCACCTCCCTACCTTCCTCTCCCCATTTCTAGCCTTGGAAAATTCAGACCAAGGACCCCTCACCTCTACCCAACCCTCCCAACCTTCAACCCCACAAACCCCAGAGAAGGGAGGGAGACCTTGGGCTTGCAGCCTGGCAATGAGGTTTCTAGATGGATCGTTTGCTGTCCCTGGCTCTGCAAAGTGTGTGTAGGGAGGAATGGTATTGTCCAGTTGCTCTCCGTGTGTGTGAAAGCGTGAGCCAGTGGAACTGGGTTTAAATAAAAGACCAAATTATGTGTAGGTTTATAAAATTCACTGTTAGATGATTAGATACAGATTTGGCTACTGAGGTATATATGGAATGTTAACTCTAAACCTTCAAAAGGAGAATAGCATTTAGGTTTGGAAGAGCCATAGATCTTGTCTCTCTCAGCCTCTGTCATCTCATTTATACAAAATAAGGACACTTGCCCCATATATGTGATCCCAAATGAGATAATGTGTGTGCTGGCTTTCTGTCAACCACAAAGTAGGAACAAATGTCAATTTTCATATTGCTAATAATGGCAGAAGTAATGGCTGTCTTCATGGAACAGTTTAGAAAGTCACTGGCTTGAAGACAGAGCGCTAGACCAGGTCCCTTCTGGTTTTAGCATCACCCTTGGGCTCCTCTGCCTCTGTTATCAGAGGAAACAAAGGAGGAGAAATAGGAGTGAATTGAAGGAAAGGCTGTGATAGGCCTCTAATCTTCTAGGTGTGGCGATTGTTATTAGAAATGAGGTTGATAACCTAAATGCTGAAATGGCCAGGAAGTCAAGGACCCTCCTGCTATTGAGACAGCAGAGCATTGTGCTGCTCCTTAGCCCCCTCCCTTCCTTCAACTATGATCAGACCTTCCTTCAGACTTCATAGCAGGGGCAGGAAGGGCTGCTGCCTTTGACCCATGTTGTCAGGTGGCACCAGAAGCTTTCCCCACCCTTGACCCAGGGAGATTGAATTGTGATGTCCGCTCTGGCCCAGGGCACCTCTCCTTGCCCTGACATTGTTTTATTACACTAACAGCGGCCACCGGTGACAGTCCTGGAGAGGTGTGTCTTGTCTCTCTTAGAGCACTTGGCCTATGGGGTGCACCCTACACTTGAACATGGAGCACCATCTTTGAATACTGGCCTCCCCTTGCTGGCACCTGAATTCTAGCTGTGCCTTCTATGCCCTCCTGCTTTGGGGCTGGGCCAATTCACAGTATAATTCAAAACTAAGCACAAGCCCGAGATTACAGATTTTACATAAAAATCGATACTGTCCCTCAAAGATCAGATGTTTCATGACCACACACTTCTTTGTGTCCTGCTCTCTGCGGGCCCTGGAAGGGACACAGAAATATGAGACATAGTCTTTGTCATCAGAGATTTTATGGGAGAGTTAGGAAGGCAGCATTTAATCTTGTCTTTTGTAGCATCATCATTGAAGAAAAACACAATGACACAAGCAAATATATGTTAATAAGTAGTATTTATTAAATGTGTACTAGTTGTGTGTTAGGTACTTTACATGCATTATTTCTTTTAGTCCTTACAATTACTGTATAAAGCAGGTAGGCACTGTTATTAGCTCTATTTTATAGATGAGAAATCTGATATCCAAAAAGGTTAAACTTGCCAGTGATGTATGAGAATGCTTGTTTCCCCACACCCTGTTATCAAAGTGTGGGGTGAGACTTCCGGATTTTGAGCAATCTGATAAATTTCAAGAGTGGTATCTCAAGAGTAGTTTGAATGTGTACATCTCATATTATGGGCGAGATTTAGCATTTTTTCTTATGCTTAGCAGTCATTTAAATTTCCTTTTCTGTGATCTCTCTTATCTATTTAAAAAAATAGGAATATTGGGGTCTTTTATTATTTTTAGGAGCAGTTTTTGTCATATTATAAATTACAAGTATTTTCCCATTTTGCCATTTGTCTTTTAACTTGCACATGTTGTTTTTTGCCGTGCAGAAGGGATTTTTATATAACCAAATTTATTTTTATTTTATGACTTCTGGATTCTTAAATTAGTTAGAAAGGGCTTCTGGTGTACATTTTAAAAATTAAAATAATAAAATTGTGTTAAATTTGGGAGATTAGCCATAAACATCTATTTCTTCACTTTCCAGAAAACCCAATGAAATGATACAAAAACCATTTTTAAAAATATAGAAACCTAGAAGGACTAATTCGTTAAAACTTGGGAGAAGAGAAAGTAGCAGATAAGTAATTTTGAAAGATGGAAGGCAGACGGAGGAAAGATAACTGATTTAGTAAAGTGGAAGAAGCTGCGGCACAGATGCAGAAGGGGCTAAAATGGAAAAGGAGCCTTTTTTTTTCTCTTGCAAAGCCCAAGAAAGCTCTGGCCTTAGAAGCACAAATCACCATGGGGTGAGGAGGAGGTAAACTGCAGCATTAAAATTCAGGGGGTTGGCTTAAAGTCCTTATATGGGATGGAAAGAATTCCAGCTCTACAGCTCTACCTCATGCAACCCAGTGACTATAGAGATAACTCAAGGATCAAAAGAAAAATGCTTACAATAAAGATATAAAGTCCATATATCCATGAAACAAAACAGGATGCTATTTAAAAATTCAAAAGAAGCAAAGAGCCTTTGAGTTTTAAAAAATAAGATAGTAGAAAATTTAAAACATAATAAAAGTTTGGAAAATTTAATCAAAGAAATCTTATAGAAGATAAAAAGACAAAGAATAAGGAAAAGGGGGAAGGGGAAGTTAATAAAATTCAAACATCGACCCTACATTTCAACTGATAGGAGTTCAAAGAAAAACAGAAAATGGAGGGGAGAAAAACTATCAAAGAAAATAATATAGGAACACTTTTCAGAGCTGAAGAACAAGAATCCTCAGATTGCAGGGCCACCAAGGGTCCAGGTCTTTGAGTTAAAAAGACCCACATCGAAGCACAGTGTTGTGAAATTCTGAAACTTTCAGAGGTTAAAAAAAAATCTTTAAATCTTCCAAAGTGATACAGTAAGTTACACTCAAAGGATTAGTAATCAGAATGGCTATCTTAATCACAATGCTCACTTACAGAAGCTAATAAACAAATACTTTGAAAATTCTGATAGAAAAATGAATTTCAGCCAAGAATTCCATGCCCCAAATTGTTATTCAAGGGTGAAGATAAAAAATATTTTTTAAGAATGCAGGAATTCCAGTGGCTTTGGGGGCATGTTTTTTCCTGAAGAACCACTAGGGGATGTGCTCCAGCAAAATGAGGAGAAAACTAAGAAAAAGAACATAGCCATAGGTCAGCTAGTGGCGGCAGACCCCAGGCCTGGAAAACAGCCAGATGATATTTGAGCAAGGGTACAGATGGCCCCAGAAATGATGTCTCCGGGGGAAAAAATGGAACTAATGTTTTTAGAAACATGGAAAATATTTTGGGGGGCACATGATAGAGGTATTCAGACGTGTGAAGTAAATTAGTGATGGGTTTATTGGACAGCCAGGCAAATAAAAGAAAGATGGAAGGAAGGAAGATTAACTTCAGGGAAAAGGGTTATATTAAAGAAAAAAAAAAAAGAAAGTTTGTCCAAGCATTGCTAATAAATAACAGCCAAAATTCAAAGCCAAGGCTGTCTGATCCCAAGGTGGTGCCTTAGAATCTTAGAAGAAAGCTCTGCTACAGAGAAACTTTGCGACCTTAGTAAGCCACTCTCCCTCTCTGGGCCTCAGTATCCTCATCTATATAGTAATTGGTAACTATACGAAAAGTACAAACCAAGCCAGGCATGGTGGCTCAGACCTGCAATCCCAGTGCTTTGGGAGGCTGAGGTGAGAGGATTGCTCAAGGTTAGGAGTTCAAGACCAATCTGGGCAAAATAAAGAGACCCCTGTCGCTATAAAAAATAAAAATAAAAATAAACTAAAAAGTACAAACCATAAATGAAAAGAGAAAAATTTGATCATTAAAGTGAAAAACTTTGAGACAACAAAAGACCACAAAAAATGATTAAAAGACAAGCTATGGACCAAGACAGTGGTTAGCAAACTATAACCTGAGCCAATCCTGGCCCACCATCTAGTTTTTTAAGTGAAGTTCTATTGGAACACATCCGTGCCCATTTGTTTACATTTTGTCTGTTTTTGTGCTATCGTGGCAGAATTGAGTAGCCTGCAAAGCCAAAAATATTTACTATCTGGCCCTTTACAGAAGCAACTTGCCAACTGCTGGATTAGGAAAAGATTTTTTTCCCCACAGATGTAAATAGCAACAAATTAAGGCCTAAAATATATACAGAGAGATGACAAATCAATAAGAAAAAGACAAAGAGAATACAGGGTTAAGGTGGGAAGAAAGAGCAGATTGTGGTGCTGTTGAAACCCAGGCAGAGCAACTTTGAAGGAGTCAGAAGGTTCTTGGACCCAGGTGTGCTCTATACTCCAACCTTGGCCTCACACTCCTGGCCAGAGGGGCCCAGATGAGAGTATGAAGCTGGCTTGGACACCCCATACCTGCAGCAGGGAATGCGGCGAAGCTTGTGAGTTGTGTCAGTAGGCAGTAAAGTGTCTGCTCCCTGTACCAAAGATAGCATTGTTTCATTCCCTGCTTGGTGTTTCCGTAAGCCTCTTAGTGTGTTTGTCATTCCTGGTGGCCTTGGAGGACAGTATAATTGTTGCAACCATTACATATAAAGAGATGTCTTTTGAACACCATCTTTGGTGGCTCATCACTTCCTGACTTGCATGGTGGTTTGTCCCTTCCTCACTTGGCTGATTTTCAAGGGGCTGTAGCAGGACAGAAGATTCTTCCTGAGATGGGAGCGGGATCTGAGACCATCAGCTCCAGCTCTTGCTGTCCCAGCCAATTTAATTTAATCCCTGGGAGTTGCCACTGATGAGTGGCTGAGTCCTTGGCAGCTGGTCAGGAGGAAGGCAAAATAAGCTTGGGTTTGTGGACTCATACCTAGGTTCAAATACCAGCCGGCCCTACCACTTACTAGCCCCAAACACCTTGGTGCCTCAGCATCCACATTCATAAAATAAATAATAGTAACCCAGCTGCCAGCTATACGCATCTGGTTAGGTTAACTTTTTAATTATTCTTTACTCCAGGAAAAACTCATGTGTAGGATGGGGTCATTGGTGAAACATTTTTGACATGTCATTGAAAATTAGAGATGGGGCAGGGTTGGGGGTCGGGGGTGTGGAGCACAGGAAGGCACACAGAAACAGGTAGGTCCTGCCAGTGGTGGGCAGAGAAGCTCTTCAGCCACCTTCTGTCCAGCTTCTGTGGTTCCCTCTGTTCTTAGCTTATGCCTAGTGGCTGTGCTTGCTGCCTGGGGATCCACCTACCTAGAGTGGATCTACCTAGAGAGATTCCACTCCTGCTCCAAAGATGGCTTCTCAAAGCTCCTCCTCAGCAGAGTGGGGCTCTCCTGGCCATTATTATACTCATGCTACAAAGGTATTCCTCTGCCAGTCTTTCTCTGAACGGGTCTGTGTCCACACTGTGCCCAGGTTTGGCCAAATACAGCTCCTTTGGCCAGGCATAGGATTGTCCCTCCTGTTGAATCAGTGGCACATGAGGGCCACATTCTCAGTAAAGGGAAGGCAAAACCTTCAATCCAGGGTGGGGAGAGGCAGGCATAGTATTTATTGAGCACTGGGGATGCCATGTGCTTTATGTACATTGTGTCTCATTTAACCCACATGCCTACTCCACAGAGCCTATTGTTCTCTTTACAGTGGGTACAAAAATGGAGCAGAGACTCACTTGGGGAGCAGAAGGTCCAAAATATAGGAACAGAGTGTAAGGTAGAGACCCAGCTGGAGAAATACGCTTACTTTATGTGGGTCCGTTGCACAGTAGGCTGGGAGATGACAGTGGTGCAAAGGAAAGAGAGTCTCATTTTCAAATAAAGGTGGGGAGTCCCTGTTCTCTCCTCCTAGTATCAAAGAAGAAGGGGCAGCTGCCTGTGGGCTCTGCAGGAGGATGCAGGCTGGATGGTAGGCAGGCACTGCAGCCCTCGGGCTCTGGTGGCAGATCAGCCTGGGTTCAGCCTCTTACTCACTGTGTACAGTCTTGTCCCCAGCTTCCTCCTCTCCATAATGGGAATGGTAATAGTGGCTACCCATAGGGTTGTTGTACAAGGTCATGGAAATAATGTATGTGAAGTGTTTAGAACAGAACCCAGTACGCAGGAGAGCCCAGCATCTGGCAGCCACTGTCATTATCAGGTGACATGGGGCTCCCTCCCCTCCGTGATTCTGGTACATAAAGGCTCATTTCTTTGCCATTTTGATGGCTCTATGCCCCCTTCTCTGCCCTTTCTCTTGTTGTTTCTTATTTCATGTTACCTTCCTAGTAAAATCCTTTAGCCAGAGATCCTTCTCTTTCTCTTTTACCTTCTCTTCATCTGGTTATGGTATATCTATTCTTCTCTTAGGGCCTTTGTCCGTCTCAAATGCCCTGTTCCCCTGGACTAGGAACCCACTTCAGCTTTCTCCAGACCCCATGGCTCTTGGGGATTTCCCGCGGGCTAAGCTGTGGGAGGTGCCAGCCCATGGTGGTCAGAACAGATCTTGGTGGGGGCAGTCCACAGTGTTTATTCTCCTTCTGCCTCCTCTCCAACCAAGAAAGCCAAGATTGGTCTTACCTGCTTCAAATATGTGGGCTGGGTAGCTTATAGGTGTGGAATGGGAAAGCTAAACTGTCCAGATCCTTAACTTAACTGTCCAGGTAGAGCTTTCAACCTCTAGGTCAACTGAAATACTTAAGGTTACTCCTGGAGTGAACACACCAGCCTTCCTATTCTATATTGGATTCAGTACTAACTTTTGCCATTTGTGTATACTGACAGAAGGAGAGAAAAGCAATCCACAAACTGTCTATCCATATACCTACAATGACAGCATGTGAAAAAATAAGTAGAAATGATACAATTGCTTGATATGCACCACAAGTCCCCTAATTTTGCATTATCTGCTTCCTGAAAATTAAAATGCCACTTTCCCAGATGCATTGATGTGGATTACTGTACCAGGAACAAGGATTGCTGGGCACGTGTGGCTGATGGAAGCAGAGGAGGGGCCTTGGAAATACTGCCCTTGGCAAACTGCATGGCCATGCTCCACATGGGGACTGGACTCCAGGAGTGAGGAGCCAGTAGTCCCTGAGCCCTGGCCATGGGCCAGAAGGATACAACCTCCCCGTACCCGCCATGGCAGTGAGTGGTAATAACATGAGTATACAGTCTGCCAGGGTCAGACTACGGATTTTGTGTGAATGTGCAGTTTGAGAGACAAATTACTTGCCTTGCTGCCTTGAAAAGAGGAGCACCTCAGTGCGTGATCTGGGATTGAAATCAATGCATCCCACGTCTCCATTTGGCAAGAGCATCTTGCAGGCCTGCAAGAAAGATAGATGAATATTCCTGAGGGAAAAGTTGAACTCTCAACCCCCAGGCCTGGAGCCCAGTCCCGCTGCGGGAGGCAGCACAGGGTCTGGGTTATCAGCAGTCACAGTTTAGCATAATCCTCAGAGGAGTTCAGTTCATGTCCTAGCACAAGCTCAGAGCCTGGCATAAGCAGGTATCCTGCCCATGTTTCTTGGGCCCAGCAGGAAGACCCTCTTGGCCCTCAGGTGCTCAGCTCTCTCCAGAGCTCTGGTGACCTTCCCAGGGAAGCTTCCCAAGCAAAGCAGCATGAATTTCTTCCCTTCCCAGGGCCCCTTAAGCTCTGGAACGTGTGGGTTCCCAGCCCTGGTGGCAAAGTTTGGATATCAGCAGACTTGGGTTCTGGTCACCCACTGACTGACTGAGTAAACCATCAGCAAAGGACTTCTCTAAATTTGGAATTCTTAACTTTGAAAGAGGAATGAGAATTAGTTTCAATTTCACAGGCTTGTGGTTGAGAGTTGGAAGATAAGTTATGTAAAATGGTTAGCATCAACCTGCTCAGTAGATGGCTGTGTGTTACAGTTTCACCCAGGGCCACAGTTGGGCAAGTGATGATTCATCAAAAGACAGTACTTCTAAGATAGACTTGGATAAAATTCTGCCTCCTTCCCTGCACAGGCCTCTATGCGGGCTGTTCTCTGAAAGCTTTAGGAACAGCAGATCCTCTGAATGAGGAAAATAGACTGAGTAGCAAGGAAGAAAAATGCCTTTTCCCCAAGTCCTGGTAACCAAGGAAACCAAGAGACATTCAAAGCCTTGATTACTGACAGTGGCAAGGGTGACATTAGCCAGTGCCCCCCATAAAACGAGGACTGGGTTACCAGGTGGGAGTTCAAGTGTCTTTCTTTCTCATGCTACTAGTTTTTTGGGAGAAAGGTATCAGCTCCCACTAGGTTTCAGTGGGAGCGCCTACCCCCTTGCTAGGCTTGAACCCGAGCTCCCTCCCGCACACAATCACTCAGGGCCCAGTCAGGAAAACAGAAACTGAAACTATACTAATTTTTTAAGAGAGGATTTAAATCATGATGTTGGAGTTGAAAGGCTAAAAGAGCAAAAAGGAGATGCTGAGGACACCCAGGGATTAATAATGGAAATAAACAGCATTCTCTACCAGGGCTGGGAGCACAAAAGGGCAGTATTACCAAAACCTAGGAGGCTGGAGGAGGGGCCCTAGCTTTGGTGAGTGGGTGTTCCATGCAGCCCTCTGAGAAGGGGTGTTGCCTATCTTGTGCCAGGACCTCTGAGGAAGAGGCACGTGTAGCTCCTCCCCAGACTTCTGGAAAGAGCGCTTGGCTTGACCCGTGTCCCAGAGAGTGGGGAGAGCTGTGGAGCTGCACCCTGACTGCCCAGGTACACAGCTGAGAGCTGAAGAAGCTTGTGCAGGGAGTGACCAGAGAAACTGCTGGAGAGTGGGGCTAAAGCTGACCGGGGCTGCTGGAGCCATACTACAGGAGCTGAAAGCAGGGAGGAAGCCCCTTCTATCCTCCTCCCGCCTATCAGTCTCCTGCCAGAGCTGCCACTGGTAGACCCTAACAGGAAACCAGCCGGCAAGGGAGTCTGGGTAACTTACTGGCCGGTGCCTAGCCAGTAGAGTGTGGAGGGCGGACTTGGTGCTAATTGGCAATACATAAAGAGCTGATGCACACATCCCGGGGCTCACTGTCTCATTTCATCCTCACAATATTTCTCTCTTGTAAAGCATATTATTTCCAAATTATAATAGACAAAGATAGAAGTTAATTGACTTGCCCAAGTCACGCAATCTGTCAGTCCCCAAATAGTTACTGAATGTTTGCTGTGTGACAAGTACCCTTCTAGTTTTGGGACCACAAAAATGAACAAGGTAGAGTTTATTCTAGCAAGGAGACTTGTCTTATTGAGGGAGGGAGGGACAATGGGAGTAGGGAGATAATTCAAACACACAAAGAGATAGATGAATATATTGGTAGTCTCAGGTGCTAAAATTGAACACAGTGTAAATATACTAGGTGTTAATGGGAGATAGGTTAGAAATGGTCCAGGTCCTAAGGGACTGATGTTAGCACTATATACCAAGAACTCAAGTGAATGACCAGTTACCATTCTGAGTCACCATCACATCTGTAAACTGGGAGTAATGCTCTCACAAGTGGAAAAGTTCCTCATGAAAGCACATTCAACAGAGCATCTCCCAGAGCTGCTGTCATGACTAAGCTGGATAAAGTAAAGGACTTGAGCCGCTGGCGGCAGCTGCTCAGGAACTCTCCGTTGCCCCCTCTCATTAGGAGAGTGGCGTCATGGCCTGGTGGCCCCGTCCATGGCTAAGAATAGAGCAGTGCCAACTCTGTAAATCAGTGTCAGCATTCTAAAGAGAGGTTGGATTGTTCTAGAACAGCCTCTGAACCACCATCCTGACTCCAAGGAGAAGCAAACACTGTATGGGCGCTGTCTCCCATCCCCCCTTCCCTTTCTCATTCTCAGTTGGTCCTTCTGTAAAATGCAGCTGTTTCCCAGATCAGCTCAGGCTGGGAAAGCTGTTGGATCATCAGCTTCTGAAAGGAAGAGTCTTAGCTTTCTTTAAATGTGGACCAGCTATCTCATACATTTCATACATTGCTCTGTATTCAGTAGGCACTGCATAAAGAGTGTTTGAATGGCTGATCAGAGCTGTTTCCTTGTTTAATGAAGTTTCAGAGAGAATATCACCTCTCCATAAAGAAAGGACCTGAGGCTTAAAACCCCAGTCAGAAATTTAGGTTTGGTCGAAGAATGGACATACAGAGCCGTGAAGTCCTGTGAAATCCATCACAAAACAGGCTCTCCCCAAGGGGCCTGGGACTAGGGACTGCCCAGCTCCAGGGGGATTCCCTGGGAATTTTGGACTACAGACCTCACTGGCTGAGAGTTTCTTCCCCACCTAGGGGACAGGCTGTGGCTCTGCTCCCCACTGGGCATATTCCCTGCAGACAGAGGGCTCAGGCAGCATGGATAGGATTACTGCCCACTCCCACCACCCTTCAGCTGTTTTTGGCTTCAGATCCAGTGCCTCAGGCCTCTACCCAGGATAGGATACCTGTCAGTCACTAAGGGGGAAAAAAAAAGCAGAGGGAGAGAGGGCTGGGAGTAGCTGGTAAGAGGAGCTACGTGTGCAGCTGGTACACTGGCATCGAGAAGGGGCATCTTGTCTGCTGAGCACGTGTGTGTGTGTCCTCGAAACATGAGTATGAAATATGTCCTATGTGGCTGCCTTACCCTGTTTCCCCTGTCTTTACTGGCATGATCGTCATTCTAGGCTTAGGGCACTGGCTCTCAAATAGAGGTGGAGACTAAAGGGCAGAGAGGGATGCAAGGAGAGTAGTGCCTAGATGTGTATTTGGAAAAGCTCCCCGGGAGATTCTGTCCCTCTTACTGGTTGGCAAGTGCTGCTGGAGGTGGGGAGGGCAGGGGTTCTAGGCTTCCCCATTATGCACTGCCTGAGTGAAGGGGCAAAGACAGGAGTCCTGAGGGCTGCCCACTGGGGCCACATGCTTCAAGGAGCTTTTAATGGAAGTAGGAAGAGGTTCAAAGCTCCAGTCTGTAAGACTTGTCCTCCTTTGAGGGATCAGAGTGGAACCTCTTGGGAGTGGAGACATAGGCAGGCAAGCAGACTCCTAAAACTGCCTCTGGAAGGGCTAAGGGAAGGCCTGTGTTTTGCACATGCTTCCGTCTGGTTCCTAGGATGGGAGACAACATTAGGGGCCAAAGCCCTCTAGGAGTTAGTAGCATGTGTTTCCCAGGGATACCCACAAGGCTGCAAATGCCCCTCAGGGACCTAGGGCAGGTGAGGCCACAGGTTGAAGTTGGTCTGTCAAAAGAAGATGGCCACCAGTCTAGGCAGGGACCCTTATGAGAGTGAATAAGATGATGCCTGAGTCTTCATGGGATGGCACTGATGGGTTGGACAAGTCATTCTTGATTCAGGTTCAGGTTAATGAGGTGCAGAGTTTGCAGATTGTATTTGTTTCTCCTTGCATCATGAACTGGTGTGTATGTCTAGAAGCGGGCCATGTTGTGTTTTATCTGCCCGTTCCTCTGCTTCCCTGGGCCATCCCCTCTATATCTGTCACTAGCTTTAGTCACAGTCTTCTACCTGGCCTCTCTTCAGTTGCTCCTCCCACCCACCCACGTGGGGTTCTGATTCCTACTGACCTGATTATCTACTTCACCTTCACTGAAGAAGAACTAGGTGGGAAGGGAGACTGCTCTGGCTAGGACAGTAGAGTTTGAGGGGTCTCTGAAACACTGATGTACCCATGCTCAGTGTGGGAATATTCAGGCTGGGACTAGAAAGAAAAGCAGCATTGGTTTATAAATGTGAAGGAAGGGGGGCTTCTCTCAAATGTTATTTCATTGCAACTCCACAGGAAGAAGAAGTAGGAACTGTACAGAAGACAACTAAGGCTTTGAAAGATCGAGTAATTTCCTCAGGGTCTGAAACCAGCACACGGCGGGTGTGGGCACTTACATCCATTGTCTTGTTGGCTTCTATGCCGGCCTCAGCTGCGTGAGGATAAATACTGAAGCAGAAGGGAGAACAGCTGGCGAGGCCTAAGCGCAAAGGGCAGGGCTGTGGACAGGGCCTCCGTTAGGGGAGGGAGAGAGGAGGAAGTGGTGAAGCAGACCTTGTGTTCTAGTTTGAGGGCTGCCATACAAACGACCACAGACTTGGTGGCTTAAAACAAATTGCTTCTCTCTCACAGTTCCGGAGGCCAGAAGTCTGAAATATAGTTGTCTACTGCCTTGGTTCCTTCTGGAGGTTTGGGGAAGGATCCATTCCAGGCCTGTCTTAGCTTCTGGTTGCTGTCAGCAATCCTTGGCATTCCTTGGCATTCCTTGGCTTGTAGCTACATAACTCCAGTATCTACCTCCATCTTCCCCATGGCCTTTCTCTGTGTTCTGCATTTTTCCCTGTCTCTTGTAATGGCATTCATCACTGGTCTAGAGCCCACTCTAATGCAGGATGATCTCATTTTGAGATCCTTACCTTGCTTACATCTGTGAAGAACCTTATTCCAAATAAGGCTGCCTTCTGAAATTCTGGGTGGACATGCCTTTCGAGGGTCACAATTCAGTCCACTACACTGAGGGAGCACAAAACAAGGAGAAGGTGACAAATGTGACCCCTAGTGAAATGCCAGAGGATAGCAACTCCTGCACAGCAGTGCCATCTCTTCCTTGAGTAGCAACCCAGGGGCACATCTCATTCTCTGGGTGGCACTGAGAAGGAAAGATACTCATCTTGGGTTTGAACCTTCCTGAAGAAAAAGGAACAGGAGCATCTGTGGGAGTCTTTCAGGCCCCAGGTTGGTCTGTCAAAAGAAGATATGTCCAATCCACCTACTGCCCATGTCTGCCAGTCTAGTGGGGACCTTAGAGGAGTGAATAAGATGATGGGATGGCACTGATGGGTCAGACAAGTCATTCTTGATTAATGCCAGAAGAAAGTACAGATGCTGCATGGTGATGGGAGGGGCCTGCCTGTTAGCAGTGTGCTGAGAGCCAGTGGACCAGGTCCCCTGAGAACAGAACAGCTCTAGCCTCTAGGGTTTTCCAGGATAAAGGCCACTGGGACATCTGTGCATTCCTACTCCTTCTGCCTAGTGCTGGGCCCAGAGGTCACGAGTGGTCAACAGGGTAACTGGTAACCTCAGCATCCTTCAGGGAGGCAGGATTTTCCAATAAGCCAAACAGTTGGGCTCATGTGTTGCTAGCCCTCTTTTTCAACTTAACCAATCAAAGTCTGGGCTCCACCCTAAGTCATTGGTTCATCCTGACAAATTAAAACACCACATAGCCTAATGCATCTAAAGAGGCATTCCCTCTTTAGATCCTCTGGGAATCTTGGCTTCTTGGCCTCTCGCCTTCCCTTGGCCAGATATTCTACTTCCTAGTGCTGCCCCTGAATTCTTTAGAGAAGTTGCCAATGGACAAAGACGGAGAGACACTAGTGGAGGTCATCAGCCTATACTGAGAGAAACTGTCCTTTGCCCTAAAACCCAAGGCATTTTCCCTAGAAGAATGGCCTCAGACATGGTGTGGGCAGGGACTCCAGTTGCCCAGGTTTGGCTCACAGCTCCACAGCTTTGTCCTCTTGGGCGATCACTTACTCTTTCTGAACTTGGTTTCATTATTTGAAAAGTGAGGATAATAATGTACCCACCTGCTGGGGTTTCCTCGAGGATGGCACAGGTCCAACATTTAACACAGTGCCTGGCACATCAGAGCTCTCCATCAGCATCAGCTCCTCTCACCAGGACTGCCACCACAAAGACACTGTTCTTCCCTGGCTGGCGTTTCTGCCTTTGTGTCTTGGCGTGGGCTGTTCCCTGTTTGGAATACCCTCACCCAAATTCTTTACCTTTTATACCTAATTCTAGCGCATCCTTCTAGAATCATCTCAAGGACCGCCCCCATAAAGAGTAATACATAATACATTTACTGAGCAACCATTAAATGTCAAGCACTCTCCTTAAGGGCTTACTTACATTATCCAACTTAATCCTTATAACAGTCCCGTGAAAGCAGTTGTATTCTGTGCTGAAACTGAGGTTTGGGGAACACGATCCAAGTCCACCTGACTTCCAGCGTGTGCACATGCCGTCACTCCATGCTGACTCCACAGGCTCCTGCCCTCGCCCTCCCACCCTGGGCCTACTTTAGCACTCTGTGCTTATGATGTGGGTTTACTGCTCTGTCTCCCAAGCCTGGCATCCCCTGGAGGACAGTGCTGTGCTTTGTTCCCTCCAGCCTCAGGCCAGGGCAGCACACAGCCTTAGCTGAACTGGCCTGGGTCCCTCTGGGGCCCCCTCCCCTCCTCGAGGCTCAGGGCCTCCCATGTTCTGGGCTGTCACGTATTCATCATGATACCAAGTAGAAAATGTAGCATTTGATTCCATTATAACAGAAGTGATCTTTCTGAGGGGGTTGAGAAGTGGCCTTTTCCAAAAGTAAAACCCAACCAACTGCCTTATCCTATCTGCCCATCTGCAGTTTGTTTTTCCATGTTTTAAGTTTCTTAAATGGCCCAGTTTGTTAACCTTCATGTTTTATGCTCTGCCATAAAACCAGGCAGGGTGACTGGTGGAGGAGGCTGGTGGGTGAGGAAACCACAAGGAAAGCTACGTCAAGTGGGCCTGTGGGGATGTTAGGGCCCTTCTGACGCTCGGCCACTCACGGTGCTTGAGTCAGCACCAACAGGGACCCCAGCTCTGGGACAAGAGGCCTGGCTCCTACTAGCAAGGAGCTATAGAGTGTGTGCGCCCTGCTGAGTGCTCTCAGACAGTGGGTGCTCAGTAAATGTTTGCTTGGCTTTATGTCCCCCCACTCTAAGACAGCTTTTTGTCAGATCTAAGAAAGAAAGAGTTGAAGGTGGTTGCGGGGCCTCCCCGTTTCCTCTCAGTCATCCTTCAGGGACCAGAGGCTGAGTGAGAGACCAGGGTCATCCCCCACTCCAATCCCAGGTAGCACCTAGGAGGGCTGAGTCTGGCTAGAAGTGTGAGTACAGGCAGAGAGGTGCGCAGGAGGCTGGTGTGTGTGGCCACACTCGTGTGAGCACAAGTCCATGCACAGGGGACAGCAGAGTAGCAGTGACCTCACCATCCATCCATCCAGGGGTTCTGAGAGCCTAGTCAGCAGACCTGGGTCAGGCTGCCCATGTCAGAATCACTTGGGAGCTTGCTGCAAATGCCAGTTTCTAGCCCTGCCATGGGAAATTCTCACTCACTAGATAACCTCTTCAAGGGGTTCTGAAGTGCAGCCAGATTTCAGAACCATTGATCTGGTACAACCAAGGAAGGATATAACTTTCCCAAGGTCACACAGTGACTAGTCAGTGGCAGAGCTAGGACCACTCCAAGCCAGTGCTCTTTCTACTGTTGAGCATTTCAGATTGGGGACATGTGTCTGAATCCAAGAGAAAATCATCTAAATCCCTTTTGATATATCCATAGATTTCGATGACTCATACCTCAGCTCATTTATGCAAACCACTGAGGATTGACATTACATATGTATTTTTATTCCACAATCTGAGTTCTTTTAAGTAACTGTGCGCCCACTTGGGTGCCCTCCTCACATTCTCTTGCTGCCAGAACTCCAGCAAGTCCATTCCCCTCCTAGGCCTGCCTTTCCCCCATGCATGAGACCCCGAGGGGATGACTCCTCCCCTTGGCCTGGTCCTGGCTAGGGCTTGAGAACAGGTTAGGCTTGAGAGGAGCCAGGCCCTCTTAATGTAACCCAGAAGAGGTGGTCGACTATCCTGGCTCACGTCAGATTCCAGGGGTATTGGTTTTTCAAACCTAGTAGAAAATAATTACCAAGAAATCCCTATAGCTTAAGGATCTGAGTGTCAATTCCATTCAGCTCAACAACCATTTTAGTCTTCCCAGACTTAGTGCCGTTGCTTGGTGCGAGCTTAGAGGGATGCCAAGTTGGATGAGCAAGGCACAGCAGCGTCCCTGCCCTCCAGGCGTCCTCTGTCTCCAGGTTGCAATAAGTCATGAGCTGCTCAGCATTCTGAGCAACATGTCAGGCTAGAAAAATATATGCCCCTGTGGGCTGGCAGGACTCTGGCTGGATCCAGGAAGGATCTGGACTTATCCCATTACCAGTGCCTTGAAACCATGCCAAGAACAGAGTAGTTTTCTATCACCAGGGCTGGGCCTTTTCCAGTGCAACAAACTCTCCAGACAGACCCCAGCACTTCTCTGTTGGTGTGGTCCCTGACTAAGGATCTGTGATGTGAAGAAAGAAAGCAAGAGCCAATGAGCAGTTGTCCTCATTGCAAAAATGTTCATCTCAGGGGTACTTTTAAATGTCAGTTCCCTGAGCTCATGTAAGAGTTCAAAAATAAAATCAGCCAGGCAGAGATGATGAGATCAGTATGAGGTCAGTCTGCAATGAGGATGAGTGAAAATGGAAGTCCTTTAGGATTTTATTTTCACACCATCCTTCAGGAGCCTATGTGTGGTGCATAGAGAAGTTACCTGTGATCTCTTTTTGTCTCTCCCCATTAAACCACAAACATTAGAAGCAGATTTTTGGAGGGAGGGCAATATACATCACTTCTTTTGGCTTCACAAACGAGGATGGCTATAGCCACAGAGTTTGGATTGACCCTGGCCTGTCTACCAGGGGGTAATGCATCTGCAATGGAGTCCTCAAATCTCAAATTCCAGGGGCTTAGCGAGTGAGTTAGAGATAGGGGGTCCCCTTTAGCTGGAACAGGAAACATCTGCCCATCTGTCAGGGCTATACACAAATACAGAGAACATCCCATACCCTACACATTGATATAATTTTAGTGTTTTCCAGAGGGGTTCTTTCATTCAAAAGAGAGGATCTGGGGGAAGTGGCTTAAGAAATGCTGCATATAATGTCTTCCTCTTAGACATTCATAAGGCACATTAGCGTGGTAAGGCTCTGAGAAGTCCTGCAGTAAAGCAACCCATTTAACACTGCGGCTCAAACGTACCTAACCTTGGAACTTCTCCCACCTCATAGTACCTATTAGAGCGTCATGGAATACTTTGGACAGACTTGTTCCCCAGACCTCCATCCATCACCTGTCCAGTACAGGGAGCATCCTGGGTTACGGAGTTGGGAGTCATGCCCATCATTCCCAGGATACACTCTTGCCATGGGAAGCTGTGGAGCATCTCCAAGCAGACGGAGAGCTGCTGTGGCTGGTGCTGGTGGCACAGACCTCATTGTCATGAGTCATACAACCACTCCTGCCCACTCAGATCTAAAATACTTGGCAAAATGCGTGGTCATGGCTGCCTCTGAGACACACTCCATGACTAACTTCTCCAGAAAAGCAGTTGAAGTTAGTAAGCAGAGCCCTTGACTCCAGATCAGCAAAGCTGTCAGACCACATCAGCTCTGTAAAAATTCCTTTTGCCTTGTCTCCTGGGGGTGGCAGGTTTTACCTCCCTGATTCTCAAAGGAAGAACCAGGCATTTCTGCAGGATAGGAAGTTCTTCCCTGGCTCACCTGTCCATTGGTTGAGACAGTGACGTTCAGGGGGGCTGCCTATCACACAGGATGATGGAGGGCAGCCTAGGATGACACTTTGGAAAAAAAGCCTGCACAGATCCAGAGACCCGTGGTTCCACCAACAGGCCCTGTCTGTGAGTGCCTGAACTGCCCACATCGACCACACAGTCATAACACCTGAATATGCTGGCTGGTTCAGTCCAGGATTCTGACCCATGGGGCCTCTGGGGGACAAGCACAATGTAGCCACACCCTCAAAGAGGAACTCCCACTTCCCCTCCGAAATGTCCACCATGAATTATGTTAAGCCTCTTTGGATCAGTTTTTTGTTGACTCCTCAATATCTGAAGAACTTCCTTTTCATTAGTCTTAGAACATCTCAAGTCTCAGAGGCTGCCCCTGACCTTTGATGTTGAGAGATGTGTGTCCAGGCCAAACTCTGCTTTTTATAACATTGACTATGACCTCTGTGATTTCATCTTTCCAGGAAGAAGATACTATCCCACGGATTCATTAGCCAATATTTATGTGTTCTACATTGCACAAATATTTATTGAGGGCCTGCTAGGTACCAGGCACTTTGAACAGCTGGAAATTGGAAACAAAACGGAAAATCATTGCTCTTTCAGGGCAAATAATAAGCAAACATTTAAAAAGTAAAAAATACAATGTGACCTCCAAAGTACTGTTCTGAGCCCTCAGGGACCTTTTAGCGGGATAGGATATGTTTGTGTTCAGGAATTGTTGCTTACAAGGAATAGACCTGCCCAAACTTGCTCAAGTGAAAAAGGGGGATAGTGTTAGGAATCAGATATCCTGCAGATATAAAGGGCAGGAAAAGAGCAATGAGCTCTAAAAGCCATCATCTCTCTTGGGTACATTCACATTCTCACCCACTTTCTCCTTCCTCTTTTCTGCATTCCTTCCCTCCATTCCACCTTCCTTCCTATTCTCTTCTCTCTCCTCCCCTCTCTAAGAAGGCATGTGAGTAGGCAGAAGAGAGTTGGCCTCTCTACTACAAAGGGATACAAGATAGAGAGTAATCAGGACAGAAGAGCAGTCAAACTGTAGAAAGGGCCATTGGAGTGGGGAGGTAGGAGGATAACTTACAGCACATTGAAATCAGCGAAGACTTTCTGGAGGAGGTGCATTTGCGCTGGGTCTTGGTGTGAAGAGGATTTGGATGCCCAATGGAGAGCAGAGGCCATTCCCAGAACAGAGTACAGCGCGTATAGAGGCATCCAACTCAGAGCACAGAGAGAAAAGGGTCCCAATCACTCTACTTCAGTCGTCTTGTTGGTCATACCTGAGAACCTACTGGTGACAGCACAGGGCAGGGCCTCTTGGAGGAGGTAGGGCAAGTTGCGTGTCATCTTCAGCTGGGGGCCTTGAAAGGGCGAGGACAACAGGAGCCATTTAAGCATCTCCAGTGGGCCAGTGATTTCATATAAGTCATCCTGTATCAGCTTTATACCAAGTCTGAAAAGTAGAGATTTTCCTCACTTTTTAAGGAGGAAGCTGAGACTCAGAAGTTAAGATACCTGTGTGAGGTTACATGGTTAAGTAATGGGGCTGGGACTTAAACTTAGTTCTTTCTGACCCCAAACCCCTGCTCCTGGCATGACACCATGTGTGCCTCCCCAAGACCGGTGGTCCTATGGCAAGTCCCTGGGACAGGTTCTGGGTGGGTCTAAGTTGCCTGCCCAGGGCACAAAGTTTCCCAGATTGGGATGATGAAAAAGCTGCTGTTCTCCCTTACCACAGTCCTCTCCTCTACTTCTACACAATCTCAATACCTGTAGTCCTCAAATCAGAAATTTACACTAAAAAGACAACCTATTACAGGTTGCGTCTCACAAATTCAAACATGATGTGGGTCAAAACATGTCCCAGAGTCTAACTGGCACATGCAATATAAGCTAGAAATTATGGGGCTTTCCCATAGTCAGATGCTGACCCGGGGAAGGCCCCCGTAAGCTGTGGCTTATGCTGCACTCAGGGCCAAATTCATGAGTCTGTTTTGCTGATGGTCCATCCTCTGCGTGAAGTATTGTTATCATTAGTCATTACCTGCTGGCCACCTAATGGATCTGGGGTTTGATACCTTGGGTACAAGTCCCCTCTAGGCAACTTACCTGTTAGGTGATATTTAGCCACTCTGAGCTGCGGTTTCCTTATGTCTGAAATGGGGATAATAACAGGTGTTCCAGTGACTTCACAGTGCTGTCAAAAGGAATACATGAAGTAACATTAAAGTGCCTTGTGACCTGCAAATCAGTGTCCAAGTGTGGGTATTATTGTTAGGACAAGTTTATGTTCAACTTTATAGACGTTAGTCTACTGTAAGCTCACCAAGGACAAGGAGGACTTCCGTGTGAGACTGGCTTTTACTTTTCACAGCCAACCACATTCACTTAGGGTCCAGATCTGTGGGTGGCCTTGGAAACCTTAGCTGTAGCCTTGCCAGGGGACTTTCTTGCCCTGAAGTATGGTTTAGACCAGAGATGCTCCAGCTTTTGTGCAGAGATACTAATGGAGTAGGTCTGAAGTGGGGCCAGAAAAATGATATTTGAAAGGCTCATGAGATGATGCTGAATTGCAGACAAGGACGGATTTAAGGGAGGCTAGGACAGTTTCCTGGGAAGATGCTCTTTGGATTCTTCAGCCTCCTGGCATGTGGGGAGGGAAAAAAATGGGATCTGTTCCTCTTGAAGGGAATGACAAAGGGAGTCAATTACCTGCTGTTGGAAAGCTGGGAGTCAGTGTCAATAAAAGGAGGGTGAGGTCAGTCATAGAGAAAAGCCTCGTGAGGCCTTGCAGGCTGTGAGCCCCAGCCTCTTGGCAGCAGGTGGACTGGAAGGAGAGGGCCATGATAGGCAGAGGGGCTGAGCTGGGCTGCTGCAGCCAGCATGTGGCTAACATGGCATGTCGTTCTCTCTCTCTCTCCAGATTGTGTTCCGGAAGATCAGTGACGTGAAACGTGAAGAGGAAGAGCGCATGAAACGAAAGAATGAGGCCCCCCTGATCTTGCCCCCGGACCACCCTGTCCGGCGCCTCTTCCAGAGATTCCGACAGCAGAAAGAGGCCAGGCTGGCGGCTGAGAGAGGGGGCCGGGACCTGGATGACCTAGATGTGGAGAAGGGCAATGTCCTCACAGAGCATGCCTCCGCCAACCACAGCCTCATGAAGGCCAGCGTGGTCACCGTACGTGAGAGTCCTGCCACGCCCGTGTCCTTCCAGGCAGCCTCCACCTCCGGGGTTCCAGACCACGCAAAGCTACATGCACCCGGGTCCGAGTGCCTGGGCCCCAAGGCGGGCGGGGGCGATTGTGCCAAGCGCAAAGGCTGGGCCCGCTTCAAAGATGCTTGCGGGAAGGGTGAGGAATGGAACAAGGTGTCCAAGGCTGAGTCGATGGAGACACTTCCCGAGAGGACAAAAGCATCAGGCGAGGCCACGCTGAAGAAGACAGACTCGTGTGACAGTGGCATCACCAAGAGCGACTTGCGGCTGGACAACGTGGGTGAGGCCAGGAGTCCCCAGGATCGGAGTCCCATCCTGGCAGAGGTCAAGCATTCTTTCTACCCCATCCCTGAGCAGACGCTGCAGGCCACAGTCCTGGAGGTGAGGCACGAGCTGAAGGAGGACATCAAGGCCTTAAACGCCAAAATGACCAATATTGAGAAACAGCTCTCTGAGATACTCAGGATATTAACTTCCAGAAGATCCTCTCAGTCTCCTCAGGAGCTGTTTGAAATATCGAGGCCACAGTCCCCAGAATCAGAGAGAGACATTTTTGGAGCCAGCTGAGAGGTCTATTAAAAGAAAAGTCAGAGACAGACACCTACAACCTTGCCGTGACCACCATCCCTACCACACACGTCCACATGACCAACAATTTTCAAGTAGGCTTTTCCTGACAGAAAAAGTGGGGCCAGTGGCTTAGACGCGCTCTTTCTCTATCTGGAAAAAGATACGGGAAGGGTAGCGTGCCCCTACCCTGCAAGGTGGCAGCTGCATCTGAACCATCTTTGCACAATTTTGAAAGAAGGGACATGCTGTCTAAAGGGTATTTTCCTTCATTTTTAATTTTTTACTACCATGATATTTGTAAAAGATAAACTACCAGAACAGAGCAGCAGCCATCTGGGGACTGGTGGGAAAGTGCCGAGAACCTCTCATGTATATACCATGCTGGGCTCCTTTGCCAAGACCCCCAACGGACTGTGGTGGGCCAGGGACTTCCCGGCATCCCCGTCCTTGTACAGCCTGTGTCTGACATCACCATGTTCTCCTGTAGTTGTCATTTGTAACTAGCTCGGGACAAGCGGAGCTTGAGGGACAGGAGGGTAGAGCCCGGAAACTTTCTGTCTCATGGTTAAGGCCAGAAAAGCAGCTGCAGGTGTGGTGCATGCCGCCCATAGACATTGGAGCTGGGAATCCTCAGGTCTCCTTTCCCAAAGGTGATGAGGCAAGGGTAAGAGCTGGAGAGGGGTCCTTAGGATCCAGGGGTTCTCTGCGGTGCGGCCCACAGCCTGCTCCTCCGGGACAGTTGACAGGGAGGGCTCTGGAGTCCCCAGCTGAGCCTCTGGCCGTGCTCCATGCCGCTGGCCTCACACACAGGCTCCCTTGCCTCTGTTCCTTCTTGGCCTCTTCCCAAGTGTCCCCGTGGCATTCCTCAGGGTATGGAGCATCGGCAGGAAGGGTCATGAGCCCAGAGTTGCTTTATTAACAAAGCAGACACACACAACCTCAGAACTGTAGCAAGTGCTATGTTTATACTTTGATTCTCATTGGGATTGCCCTGCAGACCTTTGTATTTTGTTCGCCGCACGGGGTCATTATAGGCACTTGGGAGCCATGCTGGGCCTTATTTTAAAGCCAGTCTCTCTATTTCCTACTAAAGTCAGTAGGATTTCAAGAGAAAATGGCAAAAGATTTCAGGATCATGATTGTACTCTCTTCAGGAGCTGGAAAGAGAACGAAGCAGTGAGTTTCCAGCTATCTCTGTAAGGTGATGGAGAAAAGTGGCCTTGGAGCCGTGGCTCCCAGTGATGGTCACAGGGCTGCATATGGGCCATCCGAGCCCTTATGCCACGATGCTTGGGGACAGTCCACTGCCTCGTGGTCACCTAAGTCAGGTTATTCATGTGCTTGGGCTTCTCTCAATGGCATCTGAGAAAGGAAAGGGGAGAAGTGTCTTCCAGGCACAGTGGAGCTGGCCAGGGCACATGCCCTAGAGAGAGGTGTCAGGACCCCAAATACTGACAAGCAAGGTTAGAAGTTCAGCTCTGAAGAGTCAGCTTGGAGGGAATGGAATTAGGAGTACAGGTGACAGCATGGACTTATCCAGGGAGCTTACCTTTGCCTATGTTAGATGGTGACCCCATCCCTGGTACCTCTGCCCTACCAAAGATACTCAGTGTTTCTGAGAGCCTCTGGTCCGAGCCTACCCACCACCCCACCCCGCCTCGCCTCCTTAGTCCTGCCCAGTGCTCACGGTGAGTCCCAGGGCTGGGCCCTCGGTTGTCTGTGCAAGGCAGGGCTGACCTCTCCTGGTTCACAGGGTTGGCACAGATGGCCCTGGGAAGCCAGGGCCTGCGAGCTCAAGGGAGAGTCCTGCTCCAGGAGCCCTAACCTCATATGTAGCTTCTCACGTGAGGCTTACAGGGGCTGCCCCTAGCTTCTCCAGGCTGTGACATAATTAGATTTAGCCTCAGGTGGCGGCATGCAAAGAAGAGGAATTCTAATTTCCTAAGGCCGAGTCACAACTGTCTGACTTTGGATAAAGCTATGAGGCCTTCAGCCTCTTTCACCTGAGAAGCTGCCAACCAGTCCTTGGGTAAGAGCCCGTAAAATATCTGGAATCCCATCTGTTGGCTGCCCCCTAACATTCTAGTCTGCCATTTCTTAAACATGCTCCTCAACCTGCTTCTGAAGTTTAGGAGCCACCACTTTTAAGGCAGGGTAGGCCTCTAATCCACCCCCAAAACCCAGCCTCAGAAGCACCTGCCCCTGGAGACTTTTTGTTGCCTCCCAGCTCTCCGGGGACTTGATGGCAGGCTTCTTGTCCAGCACTCCATAGCCAATGTCAAGAGGCCCTGCCACTTCCCTCCAGCTCTGCCTGAGGGAGATGGATGTCCATGAAATCTCTCAGACCTCTGGGCATGAGGGGCAAAGACGATGTAAGGCTTTGAAGTCCAGACATGTTTTAGGGTGGAATGTAGCTTTGGAAATGCACTCCGGAATCAGTGCAAACTGGGCTCATGACTGGAAGCCAGCTCCTGCGGCAGGAATCTGTTCCTCTTGGGGTCACAGGTGCACGTGTGGGTGCGTGGGCTTTATTCTCCCGTAATCCTCCCTAGGATTGGAGGGATTTTTTGCTGTAATTGTTTTCTCTGAAAAAACATTGTGTAAATGAGCCAAACCTTTCTCCCTTCCTTTTCACACCATGAACTTGGCCGCAGGCTGCTTTGTGCTGCCTTCCCATGCCAGGATGCCACTCTGGGTTCCCGAGCCAGGACCATGTGCCTCAGACACCACTGACCTGAGCCTTCCAGTATAAACCATTATCTGGTGGCTGGAGAGAGATTAGGGAAACAAAAAGTTACTAGGTATGGGACAGAACATTTAGACTTCAGAAAAAGTATGCCAAGAGAACAGATTTGCCCAGGATGTATGTTTTTCCTTTTTGAGGAGTGGGGGCATGATATGTGGCACCATTGTCTAGTAAGTGCTATTTGATTTCTACTAAATTCTTTGCTTTGAATGTCATTCATACTGAAGCTCCATTTCCCAGAGAATATCCTGACAGGCTGCTTTGAAGTGGGGAGGTCTTGTCCCTGTCACTTGGCTGCTGGTTGAACATGCTCCTCCCGGCTGATGGAGGGGGTGGGTTTAGGGTTAACTCTGAGAACTGAGATGGTCAGTGAGGTGGTGTTTGTTCTTGGTGGGGGGGCACTGACTCCAGCAATGGGCACTGCCATCCCATATACTTACAAAGGGCTCCTCCACTGGACATGACAAGATAGCCAAAGGACAGAAACAGAGGGGACCATTTGGTTGAAAAACCAAATTATCTAGTGTACAATTAATGCAACTCATTGCATTAATTAATGCAATGCTACATTATGCTAACAAGGTTACAACATTAATGCTACAGGATAGCCCAAGTATTTAAAAAACTGAGCCCATTTCGCAGCCTTCCAGCAAACTTTTGGAAATACATTTCTTACTTGATTTCTTCTTGTTATCCAATCCCTGGGGGCCTGTTTTACCCTCAACCTCTTTGATCCAGTGTGCTGCTGTTGGCCAAACATCAGCCCTTTTGCTGGAATCCTCCTCTTTCAGAAGTGGGGAGGGCTGAGCAGGGGCAAAATTGTACTACACCACCCCATCCCATTCAGCAAACTTCCTCTCCAAATCCTTAGTTGGAAGGTATTATACCAACTGTCAGGCTCTTTGTCTGAGCCCTTGTGGGGACTCTAGGAATATTAGGTATAGGAAGATCCTCATTTTCCCTTGTTGCACTGACCACTCTGTCTCACATGCATACTCTGGGAAATTTTAGGAGCCCTGGTGGAGATAGATACACATTGCTGATGTGCATTTGATTAATAGATTGTACTATGTCTTGCAATAAAGACGTTTAGCCTTAAGACCCTTGAATGGAACTCCAGCTGTGATAGAGCTGCCAACGCCCCTTCCTCTCTCCTCCCTTATCACCTAGTGTTGCTTAAAGAGGAGGCCATTGAGGGCACACTTGATGCCCCAGACAGCCTCCCTCTGTTGCTAAATCATTGTTATTGCTCTATATACTGCCTTCTCACTCGCTTCAATTAAGATTACCTTCACCAGCTCCTGTGCCCTCCATCTGGAGGAGACTTCATGATCCTCTCAGCACTGACTGCAAACAAACATCAGAGAAAAAACCATTTTCTCACCAAAGGTGTTCATGTTGAGAAGTTTTAATTTCTACCCCCTACAGCTCAAAAGAATCAATGTGAATTTATCTGCAGCTTAAATTCAAGTGAAACTTCATTCTCATGTAAGCATATCAGACTTACTTATTCTGGAACCTCTAGAACTGGACTTGAATTCCCTGCAGGTGCCAGAGCGGTGGGTGCCCTCCCTGCCTGCCATTAAACTTTTCTTACAGCCCTTGTCTCTTTATCTATCTGGCTTCTGAGTCATCCGATGGATCCATTAGTTGTTCAATGAGAAGTTCACAGATCTCGTATCAGGATATAAACTGATCTTACGTTAAGAAGGATGCACCCTCCCCTAATGAATGTATTCTCTTTATATTCCGATGCTGTATTTGTGCATTAGTTGGAGACTGTCCACATCCGACGTTTCGCCGGCACCTCAAGGACACTTCTACTCATGAGCAGTTCACCATTCTGGGGCTTCTCCTTATATTAATATGCTTTCCATTGAGTCCTGCCAAATCCTTTATTGGGTTTTTCTTTTTCCTTTGCATCTGTCACTTTGTCCAAATGAGCATGAATAAACAAAAGTGTAAATGAGCTGATACTATTTTTGTGGTCAGCTGAGGATGCTGCCAAGAACACCACTGTATATCTGTGGCTTGGGAATGTTAAGAGGAACGTGCAGGCCCCTCCATTGATGATATTCCCTTCTCAACATTTTTAAACAAGCACAAATGATATTTGTAAAAAAAAGTTTTATTTATTATGGTAATAAACTATTTTATACATGATACTTGCTTTTGCCTTTCCTTAATTTTAGGTCACTGAATTGGCTGTTCTGGCCTAAGATGACATTTGTGACCTAAGTTGTGACCTAGGATGGTATTTTCTATTCAAGAGTTTGGGAAGCTCTTATTTGGACAGCACTTACAGTTTTTTGAAAACTTACAGTTCCAGATTCACCAAGACTGTGTGTCAAAGTACCAAATAGTGAGAGAATGGACATGAACGTATGTGGCTGTACGATCTTAAGGTCCAGCTGCAGTTGCTGTACAAGGACACAGATGTTGACCTCAATGCCTGGTATCACGGAAAACCGTATGACACATGGATCTGATACACCAGAAGCTGACCACCCCCCCCTTACTTAGATGTACACTTTTTTATTTTGAACAATTTGGATTGAAATTTGTATAAAATATCTTAACGTTTCCCTCGCACCTTTTAAAACATAGTATGAATATAACAATCTTTTTTGAATGACTCAGTGTCTACAATATGAGCTCTGATCTGTGCTTTACACTTCATTGATAGTCTCAGAAGCTATTAAGGTAGCTTGCCTCTAATCGAAATAGTCCCATACACCAGCATGGTTTCAGTTTTGCTATTTTAATAGGTATTGCTTCCTGCTCATGGCAAGGCTCCACAGTATTGCCAACCTGAGTTCTTATTTACCATCCACTGGACCACTTTACAAACATGGCACTTCTCTTATTATAGACAGTGTAACTTAATTAGGGGATGGGGAATCTGACCTACAAGCCTCTGCTTGATCTTATAGGATCACAGTAGGGGTACAGTATTTTTAATGATGTTTCCTTACATTGTGTGCAATGTAATGTTTCCTTACATTTTGTGCAACTGATTTAATCAAATTGCACAAAAGCATTATAAAAATAATTTAAGGGTGATATTGTTTAAAATTCCAAATTATTGATGTTTGTTTCAAAAGTATCACTAATAACGTATTAAAGCATTCTTTATTATTTATTTATTTATTTTTGAGACAGGGTCTCACTCTGTTGCCCAGGCTGGTCTCAAACTCCTGACCTCAAGTGATCCACCTGCCTCGGCCTCCCAAAAGTGCTGGGATTACAGGTGTGAGCCACCATGCCCAGCCTAAAGCATTCTATCTAGATCTCTTCAATGTTGCAAAACATCTCTGTGAATATGATTTTTGTAATTAGTCAAAAGGACCAGTAATATAGAGCTAAGTAATGAATGCCATGTTTTGGGTGCCAGATGGAGTTCAATGATTTTAAAAAGAGGGTTTTTTTGTTTTAAAATGAAATAATTTCCCTGAGAAAGGCCTCAGAGAGGCTTTCTCAAAAGGCGCTGAGGCCAGTAGTATCACGATAATTTGGCTTCTCATGTTGTCCACACTGAAGGGAACCCTATTGTATGGATATATTCTGATATACCTGCTAAAAACCAAACTCATTATATTATGGTTAATTTACTATTTTCTTTGTCAATGGTTGTATTATTTTAAATAAGCAAGTGAGCAGTCTCAATTTCTGTAAGGGGAAGCCGCCCCCCTCCCCCACCAAAATTGCTATTCTCCCAATATATAGATTATTATACAATTATTTGTGTCATTGATTTTTTCTTGAGGCCTGCTATCTTTAATGGAACAAAATGTTTTCTCCTGACACTTCAAACGAATTAATTTGAAAAAATAACCTTTCAGTCTTCTTGTGTGGTCCCAAGAATTAGAATGACTAAGGTTTGGGTGTCCTTCATGTATCTTGCTTCCCTCCTTAGGTAGCATCTTGGCGATTGTGCTTGGAGCTCTTGGTCTTGCCCGCAGAGTGAGGCTGGTATCAGAGGATCCAGGGTCTGGAACTGACCTTGGGACCTTGTCTAGTCTTTTCCCAACACTGTGCCTGAAGTTGCCCAGGGCTGATGACATGTCCAGTGTCCTTGACTGAACTCCTCTGTGTGCCCAGGCGCCACTATTCAGAGTAACTACAAGATTTTAGTTAATATGCATGAGGAAAGAAGCATTATCATTTTCATATTACAGCTGGGGAGTAGGAAGAGGTTAAGCAAAACAATAGTCCTGGATAATCCACATATTAATTAATCAGCCTCAAATACAGAGCTAAACACAGTAATCATTTATTAATTCCTGAGAACCACTATGAATCATATAATAGTTTAAAAGAAATTCAGGATTGCCACTTTCAAATATATCCACTGACTCTTCCAAAATAGTTTAATGAATGAATAAGCCTATTTGTTTTTCTATAAATGGTATACTTGGAAGAGCTCAAAACTTTTGTATTACTTACATGTACACATACATTAGACACTTCCATATCATCATTTTTATACTTCTTTTTTTCTTAGCAAGCCCTTTCTTTCCGAGTAAACTTCAGCCGAACTCCCTCTGGCTGGCCACAAATCCTGAATGAGTGTTAGTCCATGAAGGTTTACTGCATTCATGTAGGTGCCCACTCCTCCCTGAGGCTCATTCCCTCCTAAAACTTCTGAGCACCCTGGAATCACCGGCCCCATGTCTCTCTCTCTCCTTTACCAAGACAGCTGCTGAGGCTGCTGCTATGCAGGTCTACCTGCCCCTCTCTGGCCTCTCTCTTTTGCTTTAGTTAACACATAATGTGCCCACCCAGGGTAGTCAGTGTCTGGCTCCTCTCCCATCTCTTTGCCAAGCAGAGAAGCTATGAAGAAAGACAGTCAATAAAATGGTCCTGCACTCTAGGAGTTTAAGCCTCATTGAGTTGATAACCTCAACTCAAGACATAAGGGCCATGCTATGTCATAAACAGGAGGCAGCACTAGGTCCAAGTGAGCCTTTCACTCAATGACAACTTAATTCACCTACTTGAGATGTTGTAAATTCTCCTGTAATTAGATATATTATGGATTCAAATTTTAAGGCTCCTTTACCCCTCCCCACTCCAAAAAAAAAAATTCCAAATTCACACAGAAGTATTCTGAATTATCTACCACTTGGGACCTTTGGTAGCCTATCCAGCATCTTTTTAGAGGAGTGAATAATCAAGTTATGTGAATATATTTAGATTTTAAACATTTTCCTCAAACATATTAAAAATAATTCTACAAACATGTAGATTATCTACATGACAAAAAAGGCTCCATTTGAATCAAACCATAACAATATAAACCACTAAACGTGAATCACTGAGTAGGAGGATGACTTTTGAGACGTGTAGAGAGGGTGGACAAGACTCCAGGACACCATCCTCATGACTAGCCTGATAGCACCCATCTGTGGATACACTATCCTGTGGTTTCTAAATGCTGCTTCTGTATTAAGAAACCATTAACTGTAAGGTAGAGGAACTACCATGTTATACTTCTCTGCAAATCTCAGAAACAAGCACCCAAATGTAGATCACCCTGCTGAAGCTCAAATCACAGGACTCCTTGGGTATGGATGCCTTAGAATGCTACAGGGCTGCTACTGTCTTCTTGGACTAGGTAATTCAAAAGACAGCTGTGGCTTGCTCTCTTTCCTACAGAGGGGCTGAAGTGTGAAGCTCAAACTCTAGTGCTGCTTCTAGAGACACTGTGGGATGTGATGAAGGAGGTCACTTAAACATCAACGTCACTCAAATATTTTAGAAATACTGCCCAGAAGACAGGCCTAATCAGGATTTCTGTGTCTCAATCAATAAATGTACACTACATTCTATTCTTGCTTAAGGGGAAAGAATGCAAAGGGCTCATGAGAGTAGGTTCTAGACCAAAATGTCACCTTGTGTAGTTGGGCAAGACACAAGACTGCCCTGGACCCCAGCTTCCTCAATAGGAAAATGATGGGTTGGGGTAGAAGATTTCAAAGACTCCAGGTTAGAAGATTGTCTGGCTGTGAATTTTCTGTGAGATCCAGCATCCAGTCTTGGAGTGAGAACATTCAACCGAAGATGAACAGATCAAATCCCTTAGAGGCTGTCCTGGAGTGAGAGGTCAGGGTGAAGCACTGTTTGCCTTGGAGGCCAGCAGCAAGGACTGGCCTGGGCCCAACAGCATTAGTCCATAGCATAGGTCTGGGCCCAGGCAATGCCCACGTGGGAGTAGCAGTACAGGAATCCCAGGACAGAGAGGGTCACCCATGGCCAGCCTGCAGAGGGAGGACACAGATGGAAGAGCAGTTAGAAATGCTTGGGGCAGGATGTCCCATATGGGCAAACTGTCCCCTTTTGGAGAAGGCAACCTGAGAAACAACACAGGCCTCCTGGAAAGTCTGCTGTAATGACAACTTCAGCAATTGAGTCCTACATTACCATCAGAGTCAGCATAAAATGAGGAGTGCACTACTGCAAACACGAACCATGTTTAGAAAAAGGGCAAGCTTTTAAAGAATCCATGTTTAGGGCCAGGCACCTGTAATCCCAGCACTGAGAGAGGCTGAGGTGAGAGGATCACTTGAGTCCAAGAGTTGGAGACCAGCCTGGGAAACATAGTGAAACCTCCTCTCTTCAATCAATCAATCAATCAATCAGCCAGACCTGGTGGTGTGTTTCTGTAGTCCTAGCTACTTGAGAGGCCAAGGAGGAAGGATCACTTGAGATCAGGAGTTAGAGGTTACAGTGAGCTATGAATGCACCACTGCAATCTTGCTTGGGCCACAGAGTTAGACCCAGTATTGGTTTAAAAAAAAAAAAGAAGTAGTAGTATCCATGTTTAGAGGACTAAAGCAGTTAGTAATTGAAAAAGGAAAAAAGTCCATGAGTCTGAGAAAAAGTAGTCTCATGTGCTACTGTAAACATGTAGGTCATGTTCCAAAACCTGTACTTGTAGATGAGTTGTTTGAAACCAGGGTAGGGTACATTTCCCCCTAGAATAATATTGATTCATGGACAAGACACAAAAATCACCATCATCATCCTCACCGTTGTTTTTTTGTTTTTGTTTTTGTTTTTAACTCGTAGTAAGTGTGAAATAGCACTAATAGGAGCTCTGAGCCCTGGGGCATTTAGGATCCTGAAGCTCTAAATATAGGGTCCTCTGTCCTTGGTCAGCCTCCCCAGAGCTTTCAAGAGTTCCAAGTGGTGGAGAGTGGGATAAAGACTTGCAGACGTGGCCTGTCCTTGGCAATGAGACAGGAAGGTGCCAGCAGCCGAGAGGAAAAGGGTGCTGGACAAGATCAGGAGGGTCATTTGATTGGGGGCATCACAACATTTCACAGAGAGCTTTATAAATTTAAATTTTTGACATTTCTTTTGAATATGGCTAGCTAGGAAGTCATTACCTTTGTCACTCCAATTGTGTTAAAAGAAAAGAATGACTGTGAAATGTAGGCATTTACAATGAACTACATTTTTTTCTTAAAGTCCATGAGTCCCATAGTAAATCTCAAAATGTAGATTGAGCATTATACTGAATTTAGTGCCATTTGTAAGCACACAGAAGGGGGAGCCTAAATTAAATATTTGCTTTCAAAACTGAAAGCTTTTAGTGATTCCCTCTACAAATACTTGTCTTAGAATATCTGATGTTCTTTTCTTTTTCTTCTTTTTTTAAAATTAACAGCTCTTTCTGCTGAGTATTTGTTGCTTAACAATCTTCATGTCTTCTGCATGTTTCACTTAAACATTGATTGGGGGTTCTGGAGAGCCAGAGATGCTGGGGAAGATACAAGATGGCAAAATGGAAAGACCCAGTCCCATGTCAAAAGCACTCCCACTCCAACTTGGGAAAGACACACACACACACACACACACACACACACACACACACATACCAGTGGGACTTATGATCCATGTGGTAAGCACTGGATGATGGAATGCACAGAGCACATTTAAACTGGGCCACATGGGCTGAGCAAGAGTTTGTCAGATGGCAAGGGACAGGGACCAGCTACCAGAGGAAGACCACCTGATGTGTGACCTTACAGGCCATCCAAGGAACGGGGATCATGTGACGTGGCTGCTGCATAGGGAAGAGGCAGGCAGGCAGACAGTGGTAGGAATAGGAAGGAGGCTGCAGGAAGCCCATGGGGATGGTTACAGGCTCTCTTCTTGCTATGTCAGCCATTAGCTACCATAATTATTAATATGGCATGGGGAAGTCACTGTAGCATAGTGGTACATGTGCAGGCTCTTAAGTGGGATGAGTTCAAATTCTGGCTCTGCCACTTGCCAGCTGTGGAACCTTGAGCAAGTTAATGAACCTCAAATGAAAAACTAGGGATAGAGCAACTTACTGAACAGTGTCCTTACAAGGAGGGAGTGAAATGATGTAAAGACTTGCATGGTGCCTAGCATAACACAGAAACTAAAAAAAGGTAGTAATAATAATGGTGAGAGGGCATGGAAGTCTTTCTCCACCAAGATTAGAGTGACAACAGGGAAGTCAAGCCCTGGCCTTCCTTGCGCCTTAGCCTAGCTTTCCAGTGTTCTCCCAGGCCCCGCAGGCAAGAGAGGTGAGGGCAGCAGAGGACACCTGGCAGCCTGGCTCCAGGACCAGCCCCACAGCTCCACTTCCTGCTAGGCAGCCAGTATGTGTCCTGTGGCTGCCATAACAACTTACCAAACTTAGTGGATTAAAACAATAGACATGTATTCTTAGTTCTGGAGGCCAGAAGTCTGAAATCAAGGTGTTGGCAGGAACCCTTCCTTACCTCTTCCAGCTTCTGGTGGCTCCTAGGATCCCTTGGCTTATGGCAGCATCCATTTTCACAGAGCCTTCTTCCCTCTGTCCTCTCCTCTTCTTCTAAGGGCACCAGTCATTGGATTTAAAGGCTATCCCAAATCCAGGATTTCCTCTCAAGATACCTGACAAGTTACATCTGTAAATAACCTATTCCCAAATGAAGTCACATTCTGAGGTGCCAGGTATACATGAATTTGCGGGGGAACACTATTTAGCTCAATACAGCCAGGTACTTTCCCAGAACTTCCAGATGGATCCATCCTGCTGGAAGCCCTCAGAACTCTCATTACTGAGGCTCAGGCACAGATGCCAGGGGACTGGCCAACACCTGCTCCTCAGTGGGTTCAGGGAGCAGGATGAGGGGAGTGGGCTTTGGACACAGAAAGCACTCCTGGACTTCAGCTGTGTTTGGAGTGAGGCATCAGCAGTGTTTGGTAAACATGGAGCCCAGTGGCCAGCTGTGGAGATGGGCCAATGGGGATGCTTCGTTTACACAATGCTAGGCCTGGGGCATTGCACAGCTCTGCTTGGCACCTGTGGCTATCAAGTGACACCCCGTGAAAGCTTCCGCCTAACACACAGGACTATAAGGAAGACTGTCCCCAAGATTGCCCAGAGGTGAGGCATAGACATGTTTAGCACAGGCCATAGCTAGGTTCTGAAAATTCTCCCCATTCTTACTGTATATGCCATCCAGAGAGGTGGCTAGATAGCACTTAGGAGGACTTATAATCCTGACTGTATTATGAGATCCTATTAGGGCCTCAGTTTCCCCATCTACACAATGAGAGCTCAGAATAATTTTTTTAAAAGCATACATGCAAATAAAACAAGATCACAGATTTGGTAGTGCTTTTAAAAGTGTTTTAGAAATACAAAAGATTAATATAGGGCCACTTGATAATTCTGTTACATACCCACAGCTCACTGGACTTTTTAATGCACACATGTTCCTACAGACAGTAGACCTGGCATGTACCAATCGGCTGTCAAGGGTTCCTTATCCTTTCCTGACCTCAGGAGTAAGATTTATGATGACAGAATCATCATGAATGGTGATTCCAAATGAAGTAACATGCTGAGGTACCAGGTCCACATGAATTCCAGGAGGAATACCATTTATCCCAATGCAGTCAGGCACTATTTAGAGATGGAGTTTCGCTCTTGTTGCCCAGACTGGAGTGCAATGGCGTGATCTTGGCTCACCTCAACCTCTGCCTCCCAGGTTCAAGTGATTCTCCTGCCTCAGCCTCCCAAGTAGCTGCAATTACAGGCATGCGCCACTACTCCCAGCTAATTTTGTATTTTTAGTAGAGACAGAGTTTCTCCTTGTTGCTCAGGCTGGTCTCCAACTCCTGACCCCAGATGATCTGCCTGCCTCGGCCTCCCAAAGTGCTGGGATTACAGGCGTGAGCCACCGGGCCCAGCCCAAAATTCATTTTCTAAAATGATGGTAGGCCAGGCACAGTGGTTCATGCCCATAGTCCCAGCACTTTGGGAGCCCGAGGCGCCCAAGTCACTTGAGGCCAGGAGTTCAAGAACAGTTTGGCCAACATGGCAAAACTTTGTATCTACTAAAAATACAAAAATTAGCAGGGTATGGTGGTGTGCACCTGTGATCACAGCTACTCGGGAGGCTGAGGCACAAGAATCACTTGAACCTGGGAGGCAGAGATTCCAGTGAGCCAAAATTGTGCCACTGCACCTCTAGCCTGGGCAACAGAGTGAGCCTCTATCTAATTAATATATACATATATATATATATATATATATATATATATATATATATATATATATAAAATAATGATGGACCTTCAGTCCTTCATCTTCCTAGGGGGAGAGGGACTTGTTGTGTGTAGGACTGAACACTGGTCTCCCCTAATCATGCCTTCTTCCCCTGAGGCCTCTGGGGAGCAGGAGCACTGGAAAAGCTTTCTTAACCATGCAGATGCATTCAGCAGTGGGAAGGCTGCTGTTGCTGAATCAGCACAAATTCCTATCCCAAGGAATAAATCAATCCATCCTAATGGGACATGAGTTAATTGAGTTGCTGAATTGTGTCTGAGCTATCAATTACCGCATCACAGGCTCACTTGGCTGTCAGGCTGGGCAGCACTCCTGAGCCTGTGACTACCATCTTGTCTCTAACAGGGCTTTTTCAAAGACCACATCCTACTAGTACCCATTTTTAGAAGAAAATGGCTGATGGCCAGCACGTGAACAAACTTCAGGGAAGCTTTCTTCCTAGCCACCCAGCACCATAGTCTGTCTACATGTAAATGCTCTACAAAGAATATGCAATCTACTACACCATTCACAAAGAATACACAATCTTAGTTAATTCCTACAACACTCTGAGGTAGAAATTACTATTCTCATTTTAAGAGGGATAAACTGGGGCTCAGAAAGGTAAATAACTTGTCATAGAGCACCCAGCTAGCGGATTCTCAAACTTTGGTTTTGATTTCAATCCGATAGTGATAATCTTGCTTGAAGTCACATCGCCTCACAAAGGCCCAGAGTCCACATCCCAAGCCCGGGGTGTCAGGTTGAGTCCTATGTGGAAAATAGTCTGAATGATGTCTGTCCCTTAGTTTTTAAAATCTACCATTACCCACTATTTATCTAGCATTAATACTGCCTTAACTTCCTCCTTCCACCAAGGCTAGAGACTCCAGCACCCCACTGCCTGCTGTCCCTCTGGCTCGTCCACTGTGCAGTCATCACCTTGCTGGTTCCCAGTTCTGAGGGTTGAACAGCGCTATGACCTTCCCAGCTTGGCCCTTGGGTCCTTACAGCTAAAATGATAGATTCTTACTTCCTGGTCCCATAGAGCAGCGTCCCCCAGTGACTCAAAACTAGTCTAAGAAAGGAAAGAGAGGAGATTCCCATTACTCCTAAGAACTACCAGGTGGTAAAGAAAACAAGATTCACCTCCTAAGACAAACTCTTCTTGGTCAAAGCCTAAGTCTGCAAATGTGAAGGATATATTAGGTTGGAGCAAAAGTAATTGTGGTTTTTGTCATTACTTTCAACGGCAAAACCGCAATTACTTTTGCAGCAACCTAATACGATTCTTAAATGTCACGAACATATCCATCCATGTCCGTAGGGTGCACTGTGCACATGAAACAGCCCACACAGCCATCCTGGTTAACACCAATGTGAGGCTGATGAATTTCAACCTCCAGAGGGTTTGCTAATGGGCTGGCTCAGAGAAGGAGATATCCAATGGGGAAGTAGAGTGAAGGGAAAGAGGCAACTCCAGGAGATGCTGCCAAAGACAGATTTATAAGACTTGGTGACTGATGAATTTGGGGGCCTCTGTCATTGACTCTGAGCATATCCTCAGCATGTGCCCTCAAGGCTGACACTCAGTTGGTGTGCATCAGAGAGACTATACCTGACATTAAAAGAATGATATGCTACCCTAGAGTGAGTAAAAGCCATGGTCCTGGCCTCTCCCTCATGACTTGTCTTCTACAAAAAGAGGGGTCACATGTGGTTCTGCAGGGGCCCCAAGGGTCTGCTCTTGCACTTGGCCACCATCTCTTTGGATCTACAGGTCCGTGCCTGTGCCCTGATAATTGTTAGATATCCCGAATATCACATATCTCTGCTTTGGTGGCATTTTCTATTTTGAGGCCACTGGAGAATGAGTGCTTCTTTCCTTAAAGAACTGCCTCATGTACCAGATCCTAGTCCTAAGGTGCTGACACCGGATCTGCAAACACACTGGCCCTGCCCTAGCACTCTCTGCACCATCCCACCAGCTTCACAACCATTATTTCATTAACTATTCAGAATGACTTTATGCACTGCTGCCTTCATTCAATGAGCTGGCTCTGACAGCACTTAGTTTAACCGTGTTCAGATCTGATAGGGGGGAATGATAAGGTGGCTTGGCAGCTGTATTTAAATCTTATTTACTCCAGCAGTTGCAGTCTGCAGATATCATGGAGTCATTCATCAAATGGCCTTGAGCCTGCAGACCTTCCTCCAGAGCTAAATTTAGAGTTTTAATCTTAATAAGCCTATGAGGCAGGAGCCTTCTTCCGTCAGAGGGCTGGTTTCCTTATCAAAAGATACACAGCAAGAGCAAAGCTGCCCCAGGCTTCTGAGCCTATAAACCACTGGATCTAACTCCATACACAGGCGGAGCTGGACAGAAGCTTTGAAGAACGGGCTTTTGCTACCTCAAGGTTCTAATAATAATTCCTTACCCTCACAGAGTTTACGCACCTGGAACTCAAACCCCAGTGTTCAGGCCTCACAGTTTTTTTCAAAAAATGGTCAGCTGTCACTTTCACATCCTCTCAGGAGAAAGGACTAGATGGTTGTCATTTGTTCAAAATTGAAGCAGAAAATCCCAGAACAGCCAGAACCACCTGGAGGTGAAACGCAGACTGCAGGGCCCCACCCCACAGTTTCTGATCCAGTAGGTCTGGGGTAGGCCTGAGATTCTGCATTTCTAGCACGTTCCCAGGTGATGTGGATGCTGCTGGTCTGAGAACCACACTTTGGGAACTACTGTTGTAGGGGAATCTGCAGGGGGAAGGGCTTCCTACTAAACTGGGTGCTCACGCATGGAGCAGAGGAGACAGACATTTACTGAGCATTACATGTGGCTTGGCTGGGTACATCCCACATTCTCACAACCACCTTATCAGACAGGTGTCACCAGCCCCATTTAGTAGATACGGAAACTAAGGCCCAGAGAAGTAGTTTTCCCAAGGTCTAAACGCTCACTGGACATTAGAACTCAGGGCTCTGCGACTCCACAGTGCACTTGGCCACTGAAGCTCAGAGAGCAGCAGCTTGCTTCAGGCCACACGGTGAACCCTCCTGGCCAGGATTCTTTTCCTTCAAATCCTTGGCCTCCAAATCTCATTTCATCCCCCTACTCCAGGTGTTCAAGGTGACAGGGAGGAAGGAGCTTCAGGATGGTATTTTTAGACCTCAGCTATCACTCACTCACTCGATCCCCCCATCTCCTGGGGCCGCCCTTTCTTGTCTTTGTAGTGGGGGACAGAGAAAGCATGGATGAGCATGCTTATATCCTTTGTCTTGGTTAGTGCCTAATTTAGACTGTGAGCATTGAAGAGCATGTTCCCAGTGCCTGCATGATCCTTTATTAAAACCGTTAAAGCCACAATTACATGGCCCCTGCTAAGGGCTGAGCCTGCAAGGGAATTTGGCAAGGAGAGACAGAGGAAGGGGCAGCTGGGACCACCCTCAGGGAGCTTTCTCCATTCTGAGCAAGAGATCCTTGCTAGGAGCTGAGCGCACATTTTAACCAGCACAAACAGTGGTCTTTAATAAATCACATTGTTCACAGTCAATTTCACATCCTGATGAGGCCAACTTCTACCACATTTTTCATCCTTCCCTGACTCCCGATGCAAGCCCCGCAGGCAAGCACTTACTAAAGCACTCACTTCCATGAAGTAAAATCATTCCACCTGAAATGCAGGGAGTGGGGAGAACCAGCCAGAGCCACTTTTTCTTCTTCTGACAGCACAAGCAGAAGGGGTGCTGGAAAAAACAAATATTTTCTCTCTCCGGGGACAACTGGGTAGGGGACCCGCTTTCCAGAAAACTGTCCACTGCAGTGGTTGCTACACCCCCAAATCAAGCCCCCGGAGCCAGAGGCTGCACAGTCAGAACACACTTCCCCAGCTGTTTCTCTTCTTTAACCTGTGTTTTTATTCCAGCCTAATTAGGAGTGTTGTTCATTATTAATTCATGACCACACTATAAAACACAGTGGATGCTGCGTAGCAAATGAGCTCATGGAAGCCACTTTCCTGAAACGGGGATGGCACACCACGAATCAGGCTTCTCGTCAGACGTGCCTGACAACCGCTCACCCACATCCGTATTTATGAAGCACCTACTGTGTGCTTAGCATTCAGACAAGCAGCCTGGATTCTTGCCATAGGCACAGTCTGCGTCTTTGTTTGAGGCCTTATGCAAAGGTGCCACCGAAGGCTGAGGGCATACTCTGGGGCCACCACGCTCCTCCCCTACACCTCATGTTCAGCTCCACAGCTCTGGGATCCACTTGTGCAGATGACAAAAGACTCAGTGATGACACAGATAACAGAGATAGGATTTCCAAAAACTAGGTAGGATAGGAGGATGAGCTGACACTAATGAGTTAAAATTGAGTAAGATGAAAACAGCTAAACTTAGCAGATTTTTGTACTTTATTTAATTTTTAACTTCTTTTTTTATTATACTTTAAGTTCTATGGTACATGTGCACAACGTGCAGGTTTGTTACATATGTATACATGTGCCATGCTGGTGTGCTGCACCCATTAACTCGTCATTTACATTCGGTATTTCTCCTAATGCTATCCCTCCCCCTGCCACCCACCCCCCAACAGGTCCCTGTGTGTGATGTTCCTTGCCCTGTATCCAAGTGTTCTCATTGTTCAATTCTCACCTATGAGTGAGAACATGCAGTGTTTGGTTTTCTGTCCTTGTGATAGTTTGCCGAGAATGATGGTTTCCAGTTTCATCCATGTACCTGCAAAGGACAAGAACTCATCCTTTTTTATGGCTGCATAGTATTCCATGGTGTATATGTGCCACATTTTCTTAATCCAGTCTATCATTGATGGACATTTGGGTTGGTTCCTAGTCTTTGCTATTGTGAGTAGTGCTGCAATAAACATATGTGTGCATGTATCTTTATAGTAGCATGATTTATAATCCTTTGGGTATGTACCCAGTAATGGGATGGCTGGGTCAAATGGTATTTCTAGTTCTAGATTCTTGAGGAATTGCCACACTGTCTTCCACAATGGTTGAACTAGTTTACACTCCCACCAACAGTGTAAAAGCATTCCTGTTTCTCCAAATCCTTTCCAGCATCTGTTGTTTCCTGACTTTTTAGTGATCACCATTCTAACTGGTGTGAGATGGTATCTCATTGTGGTTTGGATTTGCATTTCTCTGATGGCCAGTGATGATGAGCATTTTTTCATGCATCTGTTGGCTGCATAAATGTCTTCTTTTGAGAAGTGTCTGTTCATATCCTTTGCCCATTTTTTGATGAGGTTGCTTTTTTTTTTTTGTAAATTTGTTTAAGTTCTTTGTAGGTTCTGGATATGAGCCCTTTGTCAGCTGGGTAGATTGCAAAAATTTTCTCCCATTCTGTAGGTTGCCTGTTCACTCTGATGGTAGTTTCTTTTGCTGTGCAGAAGCTCTTTAATTAGATCCCATTTGTCTATTTTGGCTTTTGGTGCCATTGCTTTTGGTGTTTTAGTCGTAAAGTCCCTGCCCATGCCTATATCCTGAATGGTATTGCTTAGGTTTCCTTCTAGGGTTTTTACAGTTTTAGTTCTAACATTTAAGTCTTTAATCCATCTTGAATTAATGTTTGTATAAGGTGTAAGGAAGGGATCCAGTTTCAGCTTTCTACTTATGGCTAGCCAGTTTTCCAAGCACCATGTATTAAATAGGGAATCCTTTTCCCATTGCTTGTTTTTGTCAGGTTTGTCAAAGATCAGATGTTTGTAGATGTGTGGTGTTATTTCTAAGGTATCTGTTCTGTTCCATTGGTCTATCTCTCTGTTTTGGTACCAGTACCATGCTGTTTTGGCTACTGTAGCCCTGTCTTATAGTTTGAAGTCAGGTAGCCTGATGCCTCCAGCTTTGTTCTTTTTGCTTAGGATTGTCTTGGCAATGCAGGCTGTTTTTTGGTTCCATATGAACTTTAAAGTAGTTTTTTTCCAATTCTGTAAAGAAAGTCATTGGTAGCTTGATGGGGATGGCATTGAATCTATAAATTACTTTGGGCAGTATGGCCATTTTCATGATATTGATTCTTCCTATCCATGAGCATGGAATGGTCTTCCATTTGCTTGTGTCCTCTTTTATTTCATTGAGCAGTGGTTTGTAGTTCTCCTTGAAGGGGTCCTTCACACCCCTTGTAAGTTGGATTCCTAGGTATTTTATTCTCTTTGTAGCAATTGTGAATGGGAGTTCACTCATGATTTGTCTGTCTGTTACTGGTATATAGAAATGCTTGTGATTTTTGCACATTGATTTTGTATCCTGAGACTTTGCTGAAGTTGCTTATCAGCTTAAGGAGATTTTGGGCTGAGACAATGGGGATTTCTAAATATACAATCATGTCATCTGCAAACAGGGAAAATTTGACTTTCTCTCTTCCTATTTGAATACCCTTTATTTCTTCCTCTTGCCTAGTTGCCCTGGCCAGAACTTCCAACACTATGTTGAATAGGAATGGTGAGAGAGGGCATCTCTGTCTTACGCCAGTTTTCAAAGGGAATGCTTCCAGTTTTTGCCCATTCAGTATGATATTGGCTGTTTGTCATAAACAGCTCTTATTATTTTGAGATACATCCCATTGATACCTAGTTTATTGAGAGTTTTTAGCATGAAGGCTGTTGAATTTTGTTGAAGGCCTTTTCTGCATCTATTGAGATAATCACGTGGTTTTTGTCTTTGGTTCTGTTTATATGATGGATTACGTTTATTGACTTGTGTATGTTGAACCAGCCTTGCATCCCAGGGATGAAGCCAACTTGATTGTGGTGGATAAGTTTTTTGATGTGCTGCTGGATTCAGTTTCCCAGTATTTTATTGAGGATTTTTGCATTGATGTTTATCAGGGATATTGGTCTATAATTGTCTTTTTTTGTTGTGTCTCTGCCAGGCTTTGGCATCAGGATGATGCTGGCCTCATAAAATGAGTTAGGGAGGATTCCCTCTTTTTCTATTGATTGGAATAGTTTCAGAAGGAATGGTACCAGCTCCTCTTTGTACCTCTGGTAGAATTCGACTGTGAATCCATCTGGTCCTGGACTTTTTTTGGTTGGGAGGCTATTAATTATTGCCTCAATTTCAGAGCCTGTTATTGGTCTATTCAGAGATTCAACTTCTTCTTGGTTTAGTCTTGGGAGTGTGTATGTGTCTAGGAATTTATCTATTTCTTTTAGATTTTCTAGTTTATCTGCATAGAGGTGTTTATAGTATTCTCTGATGGTAGTTTGTATTTCTTTGGGGTCGGTGGTTATATACCCGTTATCATTTTTTATTGCATCTATTTGATTCTTCTCTGTTTTCTTCTTTATTAGTCTTGCTAGCGATCTATCAATTTTGTTGATCTTTTCACAAAACCAGCTCCTAGATTCATTGATTTTTTTGAAGGGTTTTTTTGTGTCTCTATATCCTTCGGCTCTGCTCTGATCTTAGTTATTTCTTGCCTTCTGCTAGCTTTTGAATGTGTTTGCTCTTGCTTCTCTAGTTCTTTTAATTGTGAAGTTAGGGTGCCGATTTTAGATCTTTCCTGCTTTCTCCTGTGGGCATTTAGTGCTATAAATTTCCCTGTAAACACTGCTTTAGCTGTGTCTCAGAGATTCTGGTACGTCGTCTCTTTGTTCTCACTGTTTTCAAAGAACTTATTATTTCTGCCTTCATTTCATTATTTACCCAGTAGTGATTCAGGAGCAGGTTGTTCAGTTTCCATGTATTTGTGTGGTTTTGAGTGAGTTTCTTAATCCTGAGTTCTAATTTGATTGCACTGTGGTCTGAGATACAGTTTGTTGTGATTTCTGTTCTTTTACATTTGCTGAGGAGTGCTTTACTTCCAACTATGTGGTCAGTTTTGGAATAATTGTGGTGTGGTGCTGAGAGGAATGTATATTCTGTTGATTTGGGGTGGAGAGTTCTGTAGATGTCTATTAGGTCCACTTGGTGCAGAACACCCCACTGTCAGTATTAGACAGATCAATGAGACAGAAGGTTAACAAGGATATCCAGGACTTGAACTCAGATTTTGTTTTTTAATCCAACTATACAAATATGGAGCGGCAGAAGTGTGGGAACATGGTATGAAAGGAGCGTTTGATGGATTAAGTGATATCTACCTGGTAATGATAAGACCCTGCAGAAGAGAAGACAGTTGCTGCAAATATATAAAAGTCTACTTTAGAAGAGTGATGCCAAGAGGTCTGAGCACCCTTAGGGGCAGGGCTGGGAGGAAAGAGGAGACGCCAGGAGGAAAAGGGACACTTGGGCCCTTGGACACCAAAACAAGCTCGAGAGACTGAGCTTCCTTGGGCTGGAGCAGGACAGCGTGTGGGCCAGAACATAAGGGAGGAGATTCCTTCTTTGATGGGAGGTAGAACCTGGTCTGCGAGCCTGTGTACCTGCCTTCTTTCTTCCTATGTCCCTGGAACCAGGGCATGCATGGTAAAATGGTCAATGAATACACAAAGACGAGACTGAAGAAACACAGGGTTGTTGACTTTGGAGTACCCATTCACAAGACTGCCTGCTTCGGGCCATTAAAAATAATAGTTGTGGCAAAACCTCTGATCAAGACCACACCCTCTATGTACATTTGGCCCTCATTTTCCAAGCCTGTGCAACACAAAGTTAATTGACGAAAGTGCCCACCGTCTAGGCATCCTCTACACTTGTGGAAGTGCCTGGGAGAAGAGGCACCTGGCGCGCACTGGTCCTGAACACCTGGACTTACCAAGGGAGGGAAGGACAGGAACGCACTCCACACACCCACTCTCCTACCACCACCAAATGAAAATGCCAGAAAGAGTTGTAAGGGAAAGGAAAGACAGAGATGCCTAAACTACGTGAACATCTCAAAGGTGATGTCAGCAAATGCTTCTGATATGTTCTTTTCCTAAAGCAGTTGTTGGATAAAGAATTCTAAATTACTTGACTTGAATTTCTGAGCAAAGAACAGAATGATAAAGCCAAGTCCCCAGGGGCAGCAGCCATGGCTGCAGCAACTCTTCCCAGAGCTCTCAGAAGCGATGATGAGCTAGGATTGCAGGCCACTGCTCTGGAAAGGGAAGGAAATGTTCCTGCCTGTCAAAGATGCCTTTGTTCTCACCTCCATGCTCCCACTGTGTCTGCAAAAGTCTATTTTGCTCATCAACACACTAAAGATTGGGACTAGTTGAAAGCTGGAGGTATTGTGGAGCAAGAGCTTTTCTGTGCATCATCTTCCAGCAGCTGCTGCTCTTCATCCAGCAGTGGGGCTAGGCTGTCCAGAGGCATCCCCACTGTCTCCCCTGCTCCTCCTGCCTAAAAGTAGGATGGGCTGTGCCTGTGACGCAGTAGGTGGCTGTGGAGCCATTTCTCGTGAAGGATCCTGAGGCCATAGGTTTGGTCCCACCAGTGCTCATTTTAACCACCTGAGCTGCCTTCTTCAAAAGCAACCTGACAGGAGCGCAGAGCAGTTCTGAGATTAGTTCGGAAAAAAACATGGCTCCAACATTTACAAATGGTATTTGGAAAAGGCATCTCATCTCCCAGATCCTGTACAAGGAGGGGTGTGGGGAACACAGGTAAAGGCATCCAAGCTCAAGGATGCTACCGTGGTGGCGCTGTCCACATTGCCCCCTGCAGCCAGCCCCTGGAGGTGAAGCAGCTTGCCATGCCTTGGGAGCACAGGGCATTTAGGTGGTCCTGGGCACCAGGAGGAGGCAGCACAGGGAGAGGCCCACTGGGAAGTCAGGGAGTCTGGGGGCCCTCTCTGCTAAAGAAGCATGAGAGCTGCCTGAGGGTGGGGCAAGGGCTCTTATATCACTGTTCAGGGGAGAGAAAAGGAATATAGAAGACCCCACATCTCTACCCTTCATCCATCAAACCCACATGGAAACCCTGGTGACCAAGGGTTCTTTCCTGAGGGTGAGAGGAGAGGCACTGGGCTGTCTCACGCTATAGCTGCTCCTCCTGGTGTGACCCACTTCCCCTGCAGGAGCATAAGGTTATGGAGCCATTGGGGACCAGGGGATGAGCATGGCTGCCTGGCCCTGGAGAGGAGCCATGGTCACTGCTGCTGTCATCTCAGGCCACATGGGAAACAAGGGGCTCAAAAGGCAGGGGCTCGGGAGTATGTGTGCTCAGCCTGAGAGTAAGAGAAAGTACATGCGTGACTGTGGACTCCAGCGAGGCTGACCGGCTCCAGGTGCCATGCTGTAGAAGTGACACTGTCACACAGAAGCCACTTCCTCTGTGTAGGTCTAGAAGGGCTCCTCTATGGGAGGTCTAGAAGGGCTCCACATGGGGACAAGAAGATAAATAAAAGTGTAGCCTAGAAAAACTACATGAGGTCACCTGGAAAGGGAAATGGACTTAGTCTATGTTACTCCAGAAGACAGAACCAGGACCCATGGATGGAAGTGACAGGAGATGGATTTTGGCTACTGTCAAAAGGAGCATATAACATTTAGAGCCTTTGAACAGAAAGTGGGCATCGTTCTTGGAATCACTCAGCATGTGAGCGTTTGGGAAGCTGTTAGGAAGGCATCCATTGCAGTTATCTGCCTCTGAGAGAAGGTGGGACCAGATGATCCCTACAAAGGTCCCTTCTAATTCTAAGAGGTTACAGTCCTATAAAATACAGGTCTTCAAATCATCCTTCCCTCCCCCCAGAAAGTCAGTCCAAGGAATAAGCTAAAAGACCAATGCAGAAGCAGGGAATGGAGGGTCATTTGTCTATAACTAGAGCAGAAGGCAGTGTTCTAGCAAGCTGTGGAAACGTCAGGGGAAATGGCAAATTTTTAATGACGTGCTCATGAGGATATTTACCTGATGTATAAAGTGACTAAGATACTTTTTTCCACTTCGGTTACAGGGAAAGACGTTTTTGTGCCTTACAGACCCTGCTCTGAAGGAACACTATGTTCCCACAGTCAATGGCAGGTCTGCCTGGGACAACAAGCAAGTCCTGGTGGGTGCTCCGAGCCCAGGCTGGGATGGGTGTCCCCTGCACCCCCACCAAGAGTCCCTCTCGCAGCAGCCCTGCTCACTGGGTTGCCTACATTTCCTACACTTTGCAGGAGCTCACAAGGAAGCATTTCCTCTTCACTGGCTGATCTGCTCAGAATCAAACACCAGTAACCAATTGTCTACAGGGTCAGAGGAGACAAGACAGGGTGCCATTGACGTGGATCAGAGGAGAAGCCAATCAAGACAGCCAAGATCCCAGTGATTGCAACAGTCACTAATGAGGCATTAGCACCTTCCCTGCCTCCTCCATGCTTTCTGTTCAGGCAACGGGAGTGGCAGGGAGGCTGGGATTCTTTGGGAAACTTTTCCCAGCTATTTATTCTCTTCCTGGTAATCTTTACATGGAGTTAATTGTTGGCCTCCAGGGAAGGGGCCTCAGCTGCCGCAGCTTCTGGCTGGTTATGTTTGTGACCTCAGAGCACAATATTTACATGATGGAGTCCTTGTAGAGTTTCCAGATGCTTCTTTGGTTTTGGGTCAGTTCGGGACGTGCAAGCAGCCTCCCTCAGTGGGCTTTCTCTGATTCCTCTAAAGTGATGGGGTAGTGTCTACAAGGGTCAGCCCTATGGCTGAGATCTGGACTTCTCCCCATCTGTGTCCCAAAAACTGGAGCTTGAGGTGATGTCCAAAGAAGGAACTGTGACAGTCCCCTCCCTGTGCCTCTGGTACATCTCTGACGTCACCCTTGGGCGGAGTACTGACCTAGGCTGTTGGAACCCTTCCCATTGCAGAGCCTCCCACCTCCTTCCTAGAGGCTGCTGTGTACTCATTCCACAGGGAAGATATGGCTCTGTTCTTGCCGTTTGGCTGGAAACAATCTGATCTGAAGATAAACTAGCCATCATGCGACTCGCATCATTCAACACTTATTGAGCTCCTACTATATACAGAGCAATAGGCTAAGTGCTGGGGTACCAGCGATTAAAAGGCTGCCTTTCAGTTAGGGTAGGGAGACAAGAATCTCACGTAAAACAATAAATCAGAACCCCAGGGTGTTTCCTGATGTTAATGAATGATTCACTCAACATTTATTATGCCTTTTCTGTGTGCTGGGCACTATGCCAAGAGCCAAGGCATGTGAGATGGAATAACTGGCCTCTGCCCTTGGAGATTTACAGTTTAGCGGAGGGAGGGACCCAGGCATTCATGGTGTGGGTTTCAGAACACTGAGAGCCGGTGGAGAGGACACAGGTATAGACAGGGCTAAGCACATGTGGAAATGGGGACTGCCTTGATTCTATCAGTCGCCAGTGCGTGAACGGGAAAGGCCAACCATGGCTCACTATTCCACTGTCACGCTATTCTGCTGTCACACTATTCTTGTCACACTATTCCCCTGTCACACTATTCCCATCACACTATTCCGCTGTCACATTATTCCCATCACACTATTCTGCTGTCACACTATTCCTGTCACACTTTCCATCACACTATTCCCATCACACTATTCCCCGTCACACTACTCCCGTTACACTATTCTGCTGTCATACTATTCCCCGTCACACTATTCTACTGTCACACTATTCCCATCACACTATTGCCCTGTCACACTATTCCACTGTCACATTGTTCCCATCACCCTATTCTGCTGTCACACTATTCCCATCACATTATTCCACTGTCACACTATTCCCATCACACTATTCCACTGTCACACTATTCTGTTGTCACACTATTCCCATCACACTATTCCCGTCACACTATTCCCATCACACTATTCCCGTCACATTATTCCACTGTCACATTATTCCCGTCACACTATTCCGCTGTCAAACTATTCCAGTCACATTATTCCCGTCACACTATTTCCATCACACAATTCTGCTGTCACACTATTCTGCTGTCACGCTATTCCGCCGTCACACTATTCCCATCACACTATTCCACTGTCACACTACTCCTGTCACACTATTCCACTGTCACACTATTCCAGTCACACTATTCCCTTCACACTATTCCGCCGTCACACTATTCCATCGTCACACTATTCCTGTCACACTATTCCGCTGTCACACTATTCCCGTCACACTATTCTGCTGTCACACTATTCCATCACACTATTCCGCTGTCACACTATTCCCATCACACTATTCCCATCACACTATTCCACTGTCACACTATTCTGCTCTCACACTATTCCCATCACACTATTCCACTGTCACACTATTCCCATCACACTATTCCACTGTCACATTATTCCCATCACACTATTCTGCTGTCACACTATTCCTGTCACACTATTCCCTGGCACACTACTCCCATCACACTATTCCCCTGTCACACTATTCCCCGGCACACTACTCCCGTCACACTATTCTCCTCTCACACTATTCCCTGTCACGCTATTCCACTGTCACACTATTCCCGTCACACTATTGCCCTGTCACACTATTCCACTGTCACACTGTTCCCGTCACACTATTCCACTGTCACACTATTCCCATCACATTATTCCACTGTCACACTATTCCCATCACACTATTCCCCTGTCAGACTATTCCGTTGTCACACTATTCCCATCACACTATTCCCGTCACACTATTCCCATCACACTATTCCCATCACACTATTCCACTGTCACATTATTCCTGTCACACTATTCCGCTGTCAAACTATTCCAGTTACATTATTCCCCCGTCACACTATTCCCGTCACACTATTCTGCTGTCACACTATTCCGCCATCACACTATTCTGCCATCACACTATTCCCACAGTATTCCTGTCACACTATTCCACTGTCACACTATTCCACTGTCACACTACTCCCGTCACACTATTCCACTGTCACACTATTCCACTGTCACACTATTCCCGTCACACTATTCCGCTGTTACACTATTCCGCTGTCACACTATTCCCGTCACACTATTCCCATCACACTATTCTGCTGTCACACTATTCCCATCACACTATTCCCGTCACATTATTCTACTGTCACACTATTCCCATCACACTATTCCCCTGTCAGACTATTCCAATGTCACACTATTCCCATCACACTATTCCCATCACACTATTCCCTTCACACTATTCCACTGTCACACTATTCCCATCACACTATTCCCGTCACACTATTCCCATCATACTATTCCGCTGTCACAATATTCCCATCACACTATTCCCGTCACACTATTCCCGTCACACTATTCCACTGTCACACTATTCCCATCACACTATTCCTGTCACACTATTCTGCTGTCACACTATTCCCATCACACTATTCCCCTGTCAGACTATTCCCGTCACACTATTCCCGTCACACTATTCCCATCACACTATTCCCCTGTCACACTATTCCACTGTCATAGTATTTCCGTCACACTATTCCACTGTCACACTATTCCCGTCACACTATTCCCGTCACACTATTCCCGTCACACTATTCCCCTGTCACACTATTCCACTGTCATAGTATTTCCGTCACACTATTCCACTGTCACACTATTCCCATCACACTATTCCCCATCACACTATTCCCATCATACTATTCCGCTGTCACAATATTCCCATCACACTATTCCCGTCACACTATTCCCGTCACACTATTCCACTGTCACACTATTCCCATCACACTATTCCTGTCACACTATTCTGCTGTCACACTATTCCCATCACACTAATCCCGTCACACTATTCCGCTGTCACACTATTCCCATCACACTATTCCACTGTCACACTATTCCCATCACACTATTCCCCTGGTCACACTATTCCATTGTCACACTATTTCTGTCACACTATTCCACTGTCACACTATTCCCATCACACTATTCCCATCACACTATTCCACTGTTGCACTATTCCACTGTCACACTATTCCACTGTCACACTATTCCCGTCACACCTTTCCACTGTTGCACTATTCCGCTGTTGCACTATTCTCCTGTCACACTATTCCTGTCACACTATTCTGCTGTCACACTATTCCATCACAGTATTCCACTGTTGCATTATTCCACTGTCGCACTATTCTCTCGTCATACTATTCTCCTGTCACACTATTCCCGTCACACGATTCCGCTGTCACACTATTCCCATCACACTATTCCACTGTTGCGCTATTCCACTGTCACACTCTTCCACTGTCACATTATTCTCCCGTCACACTATTCCACTGTCACACTATTTTCCTGTCACACTATTCCCGTCACACTATTCCGCTGTCACACTATTCTCCCATCACACTATTCCCATCACACTATTCCACTGTCACACTATTCCTGTCACACTATTCCACTGTCACACTATTCTCGTCACACTATTCTGCTCTCATACTATTCCCGTCACACTATTCCATCACACTATTCCCATCACACTATTCTGCTGTCACACTATTCCCATCACACTATTCCACTGTCACACTATTCCCATCACACTATTCCCGTCACACTATTCTCATCACACTATTCCACTGTCACACTATTCCCGTCACACTATTCCAATGTCACACTATTCCCGTCACACTATTCCTGTCATACTATTCCCGTCACACTATTCCACTGTCACACTATTCCCGTCACACTATTCCAATGTCACACTATTCCCGTCACACTATTCCTGTCATACTATTCCCGTCACACTATTCTCGTCACACTATTCCCCGTCACACTATTCCCGTCACACTTCCGTCACAGTATTCTGTCACACTATTCCCATCACACTATTCTGCTGTCACATTATTCCCATCACACTATTCCACTGTTGCACTATTCCACTGTCGTATTATTCCACTGTCACACTATTCTCTCGTCACACTATTCTCCTCTCACACTATTCCCGTCACACTATTCTGCTGCCACACTATTCCCATCACACTATTCCACTGTTGCACTATTCCACTGTCGCACTCTTTTGCTGTCACATTATTCTCCCGTCACACTATTCCACTGTCCCACTATTCTCCTGTCACACTATTCCCGTCATACTATTCCGCTGTCACACTATTCTGCCGTCACACTATTTCCGTCACACTATTCTGCTGTCACACTCTTCCCATCACACTATTCCACTGTTGCACTATTCTGCTATCGCACTATTCTGCTGTCACACTATTCTCCCGTCACACTATTCCACTGTCACACTATTCTCCCATCACACTATTCCACTGTCACAGGCACACCTTCCAGTGGTTTCCATCCACCATGAAGACCCTCCTTCAACATGCAGAAGGCCTGCCCTCCAGCTCCTGCCCCACCACCTTGGCTGCTGTGGCCTCCAGCATGACTAAGACTTTTTTTCAAAAAAAAAAATCTATTTCTTTTTGACGAGATAATGCACAAAATACAAAATGTACCAAAGGGTAGGCAGGGAAAAGGAAATCTCCCCTCACTCCTCTGTCTATCCCTCAGTTCCTCTCCCTGTAGGCATTTTCTGTTCCCATTTCCTTGTTTATCCTCCCACAGATATTGTATGTACACAGAAACGTACACATTAAATGGTATTTAACTTTTTTTTTTTTTTGAGACAGGGTCTCACTCTGTCACCCAGACTGGAGTGCAGTGGTGCAATCTCAGCTCACTACAGCCTTAACTTCTTGGGCTCAAGCAATTCTCCCACCTCAGCACCACCCTCCCCCAAGTAGCTGGGACCACAGGGATGCACTGTCACACCCAGATAATTTTTGTATATTTTTTAGAGAAAGAGTTTCATCATGTTGCCAAGACTGGTCTCAAACTCCTGGGCTCAAGTTATCTGCTGGCCTCAGCCTCCCAAAGTGCTGGGATTACAGGCGTGAGCCACTGCACCTAGCTGGTAGCTGACTTTTCATTCTAAAATATGTATTGTTTTTGAACCTAAATACTACACACACTGTTCCTATTTTTTAAGGTTCTATATCTTGGAAATTGTCCCATGTACATATATATAAGGCTGTTTTGATCTAACAGCTTGGAAGAATTCTGAAGAATGGATGTGCCATAATTGATTCACCTGGTGGCCTCCAGTGGACATTTATGTCCATTCCAATATTTTGCTATTACAATGGATATCTTTGTATATTTCATTTCACATGTGTGAAATTACGTCTGGATGTCAAAGTCCTAGAAGTGGAACTGCCGGGTCACTTTTGAGAGGTACTGCCAAACTGCTCTCTCTAGAGGAGCTGGCACTTTATACTTCTACAGGAATCTATGAGGTGAAACTTTTTGATCTATGCCAACCTGGTATAGTACCCCTTGTCCTACTTTCAAGGTGCATTTCTCTTTTGCAGAGTGAGGTTGAGTGTCTTCTCATTTGCTTCAGAGACATCTGCATTTCCTTTTTCTGAGAACTCTCTGCACCCTTTCCCCATTTCTTCTAACAGGCTGGTGCCTTTTTCTTACAGATCTACCGGAGTGAGGCTGTTATTACTGCACCAGCCTGAAGGGTGTTCTGCGGCCCCCTTGGAGGGCACGGGCAAGGGCACTGAGTTGCGGGGGAGGCTCCATAGGCAGGGCCAGGCCTGCGACTGCCTGCTTGGCTGGGAGCAGTTTACAATGGCTGGGCACCTTGGTATCTCCAGGTGCTCACACACTGGGCTCTGTGCTCAAAGTACACAGTGGGCCCTGGGTTCTGCCCTCTGTAGCAGCTCAGATTTCACTGTTTCTGAATCTTTATTGAGGAAATCAAAACCAACTTCCTTACTACTGGCATCATAATCTCTGCAAGGGGTTCATAGTGAACCACCATCTACAGGAAAGGCTGTACGCTACTTCTATTTTCACTCTTATGACCCTTCAGCTGCAGAGCTAGAGACAAGAATTTGTTTTGATTCCTCCATTCTTTCTTTCTTTCCTTCCTTTATTCCTGTCTCCACTCCCTGCTCTCTCTCTTCCAATCCCCTCTATTCCATCTATCCATCCCATCCACCCACCCATTTAATACTACTTAGGGTGGGCAAGGCTTTTCTCATTAAGACTTCTCTCTTGGAAATGCCATGATTGAGTGGCTGATGTGTATCCAGCATTTATTCCAATTACTTCCTCCAGCTCTTGAAAGCTAGGCTTTCCTTCAGTTGAGTCAGTCAGGATGGATGATGTATTAGCCTCGGTCATGCCATTTCTGGGCCTCTTAGGGTCAGGGTTCAGGGTTCCTGCGGGCCCCCCACCTCCAGCTCCATTAGTTCCTTTCCTGGCTTGCCCTTACTGACAACGAAGCCCTGGCCTAGAGGCCACCAAGGCAAGGTCAGGTGACTGCTTTACTTACTGGGATGCCCAGGTTTTCCATGATCCTGTCTGGGATGGTCTAGGCCCTATGACTATGCTTGTTGTGCACCTCAATTCTGAGCAATTCCTATTGCAATATAGCGGGAGAAGAGGACAACTGAACTTCCTTCCTGTTTCCAGTTCTTGTCAATGTCCTTCCAGCCCGAGAAGGCAGCAGTGGGTCCAGCCTCCGGCTTCTAACAACACTCTCAACTTCAGCAGTACTCACCTACCTTGGGGTCTCAGAGCTGGCTGCGCAGCCACCCGGTCTGAGGTTCAATCATAAGCCACAGGGTACCCTTCAGCATGGCTGCTAGGGGCCTCTTCTCTGAAACCCTTGATTCTAGCAATTCACTTCTTCCCTTGTGTTTCCCAATCCTAGAGACAGTAACTGCTTTCTACAGCTACATATATCTGGGATGCCTCAGTGTCCCTTTTTGTTCTTTCAGCTTTCTAATACTTGTGTAATTCCCTATATTAAATCCCTGCTGCTTAAATACCTAGTATAGTCTCTGTTTTCCAGACTGGATCTTGACAGATACATCATCTAACTCCCAATTATACACCAGACACTGATCAGTGCCCCTGTAGGATCGAGAACACCAGGAAAGGAGGGGCAATAATTCTGCTGAGTCTGGAGAGATGAGTGGGGGCATTTGCCATGCACAGAAGACAGACCCAGAACTTTGAGGGTTTCAGCCTTTATGGAGAATCAACTAGAGGAGCTCTCACCAAGTGTTCTCTTTCTCCTATGATCAGAGTCACAATTACTCCAGGCTCCATTCTGAGCTGGTTCCTCTCTCCCCCTAGGGATGAGATTGTATGGCTCCTGGCAATTATCTACAGCTTTCCAGTATATTTAATCAGTGAAATTTCATATAGCTAATGAGTCTTCTCTTTCCCTTTCTAAATTTATAATATGAGAATATGTTAAAAAGATTATATTTGCCCCTCATGGACAAACTAAGGAAGGAGTGTGCCATGAAGCAAATAAATTCATAAATTATAGGCCTGCCTCAGGCCCATGCGCCTCTAGCTCATTCCCACCTCACCCCCCGCCTCCCACCAACACATTATAAGCAAAGAAGGGCTCCAAGGCTTATCTTGTCTGAACTAATAGCTATGCAGGGATATCCAGCTGACCTAGAAAGAGATTAAATATACCTTCTATCCAAGAGCTTCCAAATGCTCTGATTAAGAGCTTGAGTTGGATCTGAATCCCCTTAAATGTATTTATAATTGGCTAAATTCCAAAACTGCAAACAAAAGGCCCTTGTATTATGTTTGCTCTTTTAATGAAAAGAAAAAATAACCAGACCATGCTCCCAAGAATGCACCTATAGTTCAACCCTTTTTATGGGTGACCTTTAAAAATGAATTTTTGAAAACTCTATTTCAGCATACTCTCTAGGATGCAGAAACACAAAGAAGAAAGGAATAAGATGTCCTACCCTCCATGGTTGGGGCCAGTTTCAGGAGCCAGAACTCCCAGCCACAGAAAAGAGCCCTGCTCTTGGACTGAGGGGTCCTGAGCTCCATCACTTGTTAGCTCTGTACACCAACTTCTCTGAGCCTCTTGTTTTCTCATCTTTAAAACCAGAATATTCAATCCCTACTCACAAAACCATTATGAGAATAGGAGCCATCTGATTCTCCATTTATTCAACATAAAATATAGAATGGGAAATCATAAAAAATCCAAATCTCAAGCAGCAAACTTGAGCTGTTTCAGAGTCGTATTCAATATCCCAGTCCTCAGCATCATGCCATATAGGCAAGATGAACAGGTTTCTTCCCCTTTCTACTGGGGAGGCAGGGGCAAGACTCTGACAAGAACGTTCTTTGACATCTCACAACTATAAATCCAAAAAGCTTTCCTGAAGCCTAACACTTGTCACTGAACAAGCACATTTCTGATGCTAAATGATATGAGTAGCCTATGCAGGTATAGAGACACAAACCCTGAAGATACTCTCCTTGCATAAACACTTGCTGTTTTATTGTTTTTAACTTCCAAATAAGCTGCTGCCATATCAACCTATGACCGCTTCAGCATTGTTGGCTCTGTCGGTGGCAAGATTTCTGTCATGCTGACCTGGATCCCCAAACCCAACACTCCAACATTCTGCTTTCCCATTACCCATAAGTGGGACATGATAGTTGACAACACATAGGACAGGTCAAGGTCATTCTTGACTCTGATCTCCATGTGGCTCCTGCCAGAGATGACATAAAACCTTTAGGGTGACACAGCGTGAACAGTATCATGGCTCCAGGCAGCCCATCCTCACATCGGGAACAACACTGCATTTCTCCACTATCTGAGGCTCATGTAGGTCTATCTCAGTCATGGCAATGTTAGGTCCCAACACTACCAATCGCTGCTGTATTCTGCGTGACCAGCACTGTGCCAGGGTTACCTTGGTCTGACCCACTCAGGCCTCTCCAGCTTACTCTTTAGGAACTGATGTGAAGCCATGGCTTATTTTGTAAAGCCATGCCAATTTCCCGTGGCAATTGTGCCATGCTTAGAAAACTCCATGAAAATGAGTCTCTATTCCTAGTTCGCTTAGACAAAGAAAGTAAAAGGGGATCCTGGGTGTGCTGAGTGGTCAGAGGGGAGCCAGAATGAGATTCCAAACCCCATCTGAAGACAGCCATGTATCTGAGACTAATTCCCCTGTATTACATACCAGAGTTGACTATATAGCCAAATTTATGCTAAATATCCCCTCTACCCTCTTTAAGTATTTGCTGAGGCCACGATTATACAGTCGGGCTGATTCCAAGGATTTGAATTACTGGAAGCTGTTTTCATATATACCAATTGGGTTATTTAACACAAAATTCAGCAGTGCTAAATGTCTGACTCCGAATAAATTATAGAATCATTATGCTGGGAATGGTCTGTTTTTAAAAGGCTCAATCCTGGTATCACTTGAATTGAACCATAAATTCCCTGAACATTTCTGTATGCAGGCATGTTAACTCAAATGCTCATAATAAAACCGGCTTTTGCATTTTGCATAATTCACATTCAGACCTCCATGCAATTTTCAAATTAATCCTGCATTATGTAGTAACACACATGCATACATAGAGCCACTCATTTCTCTATAGGACAGATAAATCCTCACCTGGGGGAAAACAACAACTGCTGGAAAATGCATGTTCTGGACAATGCGTGTTGTGCATAATCAATCAGCTTGTGGGGCTTTAAGAGTAAGTGTATATAAATTTAGGGTCTTGGGATGATAACCAAATAGCACTGAATAAGCAGATTGGATATGGAGGAAAAAATTTAAGACCTCCACCATTGAGTAAAGAACTCAGAGCTGTGCAACAGCAGAAGAGAAGAAACAAATGCTGCAAAGATGGAAAGAACCTTGTCTCCATCACCATCCTCACCAAGTACACTGCTGGGGAGAAAGGTCCTCAACAATAAATGCATGGCTTCAAGTCTCCGTCAGCCGAACGTATGCTGACTACATGTTCATACTAGGCCTCTGCGGATCAGCGAGGCAGCACTCAATTTCCTTGAATATTTTTTTTTTTTTTTTTTTTGAGACGGAGTCTCTCTCTGTCACCCAGGCTGGAGTGCAGTGGCCGGATCTCAGCTCACTGCAAGCTCCGCCTCCCGGGTTTACGCCATTCTCCGGCCTCAGCCTCCCAAGTAGCTGGGACTACAGGCGCCCGCCACCTCGCCCGGCTAGTTTTTTGTATTTCTTAATAGAGACGGGGTTTCACCGTGTTAGCCAGGATGGTCTCGATCTCCCGACCTCGTGATCCGCCCATCTCGGCCTCCCAAAGTGCTGGGATTACAGGCTTGAGCCACCGCGCCCGGCCTCCTTGAATATTTTTATCTGCGGATGTTCCGCAGATTCTCCATGCAAAAGTGGCTCAGACATTGAGACTGATGATGACATACCACACCAGGAGGGTCTGAAAAGGTTACTACTCATATAATGTGGCTTTCTGGAGATAGCGGGGATCCAAGCCATTCCAAATCAGCTTAAAAAAAGGGAAGGGCAAGTGGCTTTGGTTTTAATTGTGGTGAGGGTCAGACCAGTGGTTCGATTTGCTTGGTTTGAACTTGCAGCCCGTAAGAAAGGTGCGGGTCTGTTTTCTTACAGGCTCACCCAGAGGTGGGACACAAGAAATCAGAGGGGTGGGGCTTGAAAGCTGTCAGCAGTCAAGCATCAAAAAATGGAGCCAGACTCTTTTTTTTTTTTTTTTTTAAGACGGAGTCTCGCTCTGTCTCCCAGGCTGGAGTGCAGTGGCCCAATCTCGGCTCACTACAACCTCCACCTCCCAGGTTCAAGCGATTCTCCTGCCTCAGGCTCCCGAGTAGCTGGGACTACAGGCGTCCGCCCCCACTCCCAGCTAATTTTTGTATTTTTAGTAGAGACGGAGTTTCACCATATTGGCCAGGCTGGTCTCGAACTCCTGACCTTGTGATCCACCCACCTCGGCCTCCCAAAGTGCTGGGATTACAGGCTTGAGCCACCACACCCGGCCCAGACTCTTTACTACAATTTTTCTGCCTTCAGGCTGCCATTGCAGATTTAAAACCCCACTCTGAAATGTACCTAGTATGTGACTTGACCTACCTAAAACTGTCTCCTCAGCAATAAAAGTTGTATAGCATTTAAAGTAAATGATTTTACACAGATTAAAGGAAACTGGCCCAGTGCCCAGACATAACAATGTTCAATAATTGTTTCTGAATCTGGAAATTTAAGAAGAGAAATCTGTTTCCTCCACATAGTTTCACATTTACCCTCGGCTTTTTGTTCTTGAGAAAACCAGAAAGAGGCCCTCAGCTCTGGTAAGGTTCTAACTCCTTGCCAGAGATATTGGGATAAGGGTGGGGATAGAAAGGAGTGGACAGGGTTACATGGCTGGGGGTGCTGGGAAGCAGGGAGGCTGGCAGCCAGGGTATCGCATAAGGCAACTCCCCCTAACATGCCACACGACATTTCCATCTGAGGCAGCTCTGCTGGTCACAGGGGAGAGATAGGCATCCTGGCTGGAGGAAAAATGGCCCCAGTGGAATGGGAAAAAGGACCAAATGGTAGGTCTTATGGGTTAAATTGTGTTCCCCAAAAGGTATGCATAAGTCATCACCCTCAGTACCTCAGAATGTAATGGTTTGGAAGTAGGATCTTTGCAGAGGTAATGAAGTTAAATGAGGTCGCATTCAATGAGGATAGGCCCTAAACCTAATTAAGACTGGTATCCTCATCAGAAGAGAAAAGACAGAGACAGGAGTGATGTAGCTACAATCCAAGGAACACGAAAAGAGCAAGGGAAAGTCAAGGCAGGATTCTACCGACTCTCGAAGAGAGAATGCGCTTCTGATGCTTGGATTATGGACTTCAAGCCTCCAGAACTGGGAGAGAATAAATTTCTGTTACCTAAACTCTCCAGTTTGTGGTCTTTGTCATGGCAGTTCGAGGAGGCTAATACAGTGGGAAGGAATTATCCATTACTTGCACCTCTTTTTTCTTTGAAGATTTGCGTGTATAATTTTACTCAAAATTGGAATAGCTAGGGATGCTAATGTTTATTTTAAAATAATGAACAAATTACAGATCTTCATTTATTGCCAATTAGCCATTAATTTCTCAGAATTATTTTAAATATGTAATGAGAAGATATTTTACATAAAAACATCTAGAGTTTCATATAAAAACATCTAGAGTTTCAGTTCATAATCATTTTTATACTCCATGGTTATTACTGTAGTAAAATTGTAAACAAAAGATAAAGACGTATTTCTGCAAGATCTGTAAGCAGAGAGAAAATGTTAGCAGTGATTATTTCTGGGTTATGGGATTATACGTTATTTTCTTCCTTTTCTGTTATTTTCAAATTTTCCTTAGTATGATAAAAAATATTGGCAAAAGAAACAGTTTTTCTTTCCAAGAGATATTGTAATTTTCATAAAAGCAAGAAATAGGATTCAGTGTCTTCTTGTCTTATGGGCTTTTGTCTTGACTTTTAATCCGAGGGCTCAGGGATATGTTCACAGCCTCTTCATTAGGACTAAAAGGATTAGAATAGAGCGCACAGTGGTGAGAACATTCATTCACTCCTTTGGAGATTAGAAAACAGGAACTTATCCTGCCAGCACAAGAGGCTCGGGCTAGGAGTTTGTAAATATTTTTCCTGCTGTAGTATACGAAGTCTCTTTTATTCTCAGGAGTTTTCAAAAATAGGCCTTAAAGTCCAGCTGCTTAGAAGTCTCTTGTAACAAAAATCAAACACATTTAAAAGTAAATAGAGACTTCTGGTTCTGCTATGATCTCCCACTACTTACACGAAAAACTCCGTGCAAAGTATACAAAGCAACTACCAGAGTACTCAAAAAAGCAAACACAGTCAGCAGATTTTGCAGGACTCAATACTTGCTGAAGCACGGGGGTGAGTTTCCCATTATCTTTTTCTTCTTTTATCTCTCAGCTGAGCTGGGAGGGCAGGTCTCAGTTGCAGAACTGCAGGGTGAAGCAGCAACAGGGAGGCTAAACCCCTGATGGAAATCTGGTCTTTCTGGCCAAAGCGATCCAAAAAAGGGGGCCTTTTGGGCTGGAGAGCATATAGGGAACCCTGAAGGAGAGTGAGCTGGGTAAGGGGTTTGCAGTGCATGAACCCCCACAGGTCTCAGACAGCAGGCCTCAGCTGCACAGGAGGGACCCAAACTGGTATCAGGAAGGCCTGGGCAACTGAACTAACACTTCAAGCATGACCGAGTCCCAGACTAAACCTTGAGTGGCACAAAGCAGACCCACAGCAACACAGCAAAAGCTTTGAAGACAGAACTGAGAAAGAGGCCGGGCGCGGTGGCTCAAGCCTGTAATCCCAGCACTTTGGGAGGCCGAGATGGGTGGATCACGAGGTTAGGAGATCGAGACCATCCTGGCTAACACAGTGAAACCCCGTCTCTACTAAAAAATACAAAAAAAAACTAGCCGGGCGAGGTGGCGGGCGCCTGTAGTCCCAGCTACTCGGGAGGCTGAGGCAGGAGAATGGCGGGAACCCGGAAGGCGGAGCTGCAGTGAGCTGAGATCCGGCCACTGTACTCCAGCTTGGGCGACAGAGCGAGACTCCGTCTCAAAAAAAAAAAAAAAAGAACTGAGAAAGAAAGCATGCACCTCACAGCGTGAACTTAGCCAGGTTAATCTTTTCATAGCTTGATGGTGGGAGCAACTGCACAAGTATATCAACTTGTCAAAATGTGTTGAATATTATCCAGTACTTGGGATAAAGGGACTGCATTTTATGTATAAAAGTTACACCTAAATAAAGTGGATTTCTTAAAAAGTACAGTGACAAATGGTGGTGTCTCCATAATAATGAAGGTAGTATCTGGTAGGGAGGCAGCCAGGTGTGACGGCAAGCATGTCCCGTCCGCTAGGCTGGGCACCCTTCAACAAGTTGTGTAACCTCTTGGATTCTTTGTTTCCTTGTCTATAAAGCAGAGATTATACTAACCACCTTTCTAGAAAATTTTGTGAGGACTAAATATATTAACGTAAGCAAAGGCCCAGGCAAGTGCAATTAGTAAATGTGAAAGAAACTCTACCTCCAAATGACTACTCCAGAGGACGTGGCCATGCGCAATAAGTGGAAGTTACAAGGAGAGCCCTTACCAGTGGCAAAAGCTGTCAGGCAGACCCATGTCATCTACTGCAGGTTTCCTGGAGTACCCCAGGGCTTATAACAAGTTGTTCTGTGCAAAAAGTGGCCCATGGTTAAATGTTTAGAAAAGACTGAATTAAAGTTAAATAACTCTCCTTACTATATGGCAGAAGTGTCAATGTGTATCATAAATTTCCAAGAGGACATGCTATGCAAAATTTTCCAAACTGATTTTGCCAAGGATCACCTTTTAGACTGAGCACTTCACTCTCCCAAGACCAGTATTACTATTTTTTTTTTTTTTTTTTTTTTGAGACGGAGTCATGCTCTATCACTCTGGAGTGCAGTGGTGCGATCTCAGCTCACCACAACCTCTGCCTCCCACGTTCAAGCAATTCTCCTACCTCAGCCTCCCAAGTGGCTGAGATTACAGGCACCCACCACCACGCCTAGCTAATTTTTGTATTTTTAGTAGAGACGGGATTTCGCCATGTTGGCCAGGCTGGTCTCGAACTCCTAACTTCAGATGATCCGCCTGCCCTGGCCTCCCAAAATGCTGGGATTATAGGCATGAGCCACAGCGTCCAGCCCAAGACTACTTCTTAGACGAAGCACTTTACTCTCCCAAAATGATTACTATTTCTTTGGATTATACTTTGAGAATACTTTGGGAAATGCTGAACTCTGGAAATGAGCATTGGACTGAGAGTCAGGAGACTTGGCCTCTAGTCCTGATTGTATACAAGTAACGTTACCTTTCTAGACCTCAGTGTCTTTTTCAAAATGGGAGGGTTAGACCAGAGTCTCTCCTCCAAGATCTTTTTGGATCTAACTATCTACAATTCTACGGCTTCTGCAAAGTATACTGGAATAAGTATGCTGCTTTGGGAGAGAGGTGGGCCAGAGGACCTCCAAATTTCCAAATAATTCTTCAAAATATCCATCTTTTCAGCTATAGATCTTAAAACAGAAAAAAAGGAATTTCTCCATAAAATAAAAATTTCCAAAAATATCACATCTTAATTCTTGGCATATGAATATATCATTTTCCAACAACTCTAAACACCACTGGCTCATCTGTGTAATGTTTCCAGATGCTTCTGCAATTAGTTCTTTTGTATTTAAATTCTGTCCATTAAATTGAATAAGATGTTCCTTCTTCTCTTCCAACAAAGTTGTCTGGTGGTTAAAAAAAAAAAAAAAAAAATGAAGCTACTGAAAGACAACGCGAATGCCACTCTCTGCAGGCAGGTTGTTCACACAAAATCTGCAAAAGATTCACTGACCAGTGCTAAATCATGATCTCCTCCATCTCCGCATCTCCAACTTCAACTGACACGACTACCATGATGCCTTACAAAAGATGAAGGAGTGATTCACCCTCTGGACGTGTGGTATGTTCCAGAACATTTTGGGATACATAAGCTATTTTCCCACCTATATAAATAATCATTTCATTTGTGATTAATCAAAGACTAACACTGACTATGAGTTTTATATTTGTTTCCTAAATAAAGAGATGTACCAATATTGTAGAGATTTCAATTCTCAACAAACTTATATACACATTCAATGTAATTCCAATCTAAAGCCAACCAAGTTAATTTTTTTTGTAGAAACTGAAAAGATGTTTCTGAAGTAAAAAATTTAAGTGTATCCAAGACAATTCTGAAGAATTAAGATTAAGGAATCACATTCACAGCAACAAGATTTAAGATAGTGCTGTATTGGCCCAGCAAGAGACAGACAGACCATGGACATCTGATTTATGACAAAGGCTGTAGTACACATCTGTGGGGGATACAATGGTTTTTTCAATGAATGTTGCTGAGTCAATTAAATATCCGAATAGACCAAAAAAATGGATCCCTATCTCACATTAATACACAAAATTAATACTAAACATATTTTAGATATAAATAGGGAAAGTAAAAAAGTAAAGCTTCTACTGATAGAAGATAATACAGAACAATATGTTCATGAGCTTGGGGTAAACAAGTATTTCCTAACCAGAACATAGAAAGTACTAACAATGAAGGAACTGACTGATAAATAGGACTTGAAAAGTAAAAACCTTGTCCCTCAGAAAACATCATTAAAAGAGTAAAAAATGGAAGCCATAGAGTGGGAGAACATATTTACAACATACAAAACCAACAAAAAATTCTTACCCAGAATATATGCCTATAAATCGAGAAGAAAAAGCCAATCAACTCAATTATTTTTAAATGGCCAAAAGACTTCTACAGACATTTCACAGAAAAGAGTATACAAGTGGCTAATAAACATTGCAAAGATACTTAAACTTTAGTCATCAAGGAAATGCAAATTAAAATCATGATGAGATGACAATCACACCTATCAGAATAGCTAAAATTAAAAAGACAGTTATAAGTTTTGGAAAGGATTTGAGGCCACTAGGTTCCTCATGCACTCTAGTGAGATGATAAATTGGTACAACCCCATTGGAAAACTGTTGACTTCTACTGAAGCTGAACGTACACGTATCATAAGACCCAGCAATTCCTAAGTATATACTCAACAAGAAATATGTACAAGGTTTTTAACAGTCTCAATCTAAAAACAATCTACAAGTCCATCATCAGTTGAACAGATATATGAATTGTGGTATGTTCACACAACGAAATACTGTACAGCAATGAAAATGAACTATTGCTACACATAACAATGATAAATCTCTCAAACATAGTCTCAAAAGGAGCCAGACACAAAAGAGAAATATAGTCCCTTCTGCTTTAATGTGATGTATGTGTTCCTCAAAAGTAACACAATATGCAAATACATGCAACTAAAATCATAGGGCTTATGAGAAAGACAGGAACAAAACATTCAAAACTTTGGCAGTGACAAATTTTAAAAAATAGGGAAATCTAATAAAAATGGAAGCACGGTTTTACACATGTAAAATTGTTAAGAAATGCATACATACTAGAATAAATAGCATTTTATGTTGAAAAAGACCTGAAGTTTGCTTGTGGAAGAGGGTGTAAGAAGGGTTGCAGCTTGCAAGTTATTGTGACGTGGTGGAAGTAGCATTGCCTACGACTGGATGGAGTGTGTAACACGAGATGTGGATGGGTGTGTCTCATAACACAATCAACCCAGGTGGCTGGTAGATACATGAGGTGCATGTGTGTGCATGCTGTGCTTTCCTACTGGGCTCAGTTTCACTGAGTGAAGATTTCTGCATTCATTTAGAGTTTCTTGAGGACAAAATTGCATATAAGCAAACACTAAATTGCATTATGCTCGAATTGTTCTCTAATGCATCAATCATAATGGAAATTTGCATTTTCAAAACAAGCATTACAGTAGAACTGCTAGTACCTTATCATTCTATTTAAATAAAGTTCAAACGTAGGCAAAATTTAATCTATATTGTTATTAGGTTGGTGCACAAGTAATTGCTGTTTTTGCTATTAAAATTAATGGCAAAAACTGCAATTACTTGTGTACTAACCTAATAGATATCAGGATATTGGTTAGTCTAAAGGGGATTATAACTAAAAGGGATCACAAGGAGTAATTTCCAGAATGCTGGATACTGACTAAACAGGTGTCTTCAATTTTAAAAACTGATCATTTGGCACATTTAACACTTGCGCATTTTACTATATGTGTTTTATGTGTTCCTGGGAGTCTTCCTAAAAGAGATATTAACAGATAGGAAGACAAGTGCTAAGATCTTCCTGCGCCACTATATGGACATTCAGTTCTTCCCGAAAACACATACACTAATCACTGACACCATGTCACAAACATTTACATAGTTCTTTTCACACAGTATTCAGTAGCTCATCATTTGTACCCTAAAGAACAAGGTAAGGTTCCTTTCAGTTATTAAATCCAGCCAGACAACTCGTAAAACCCCAGCATTTTCTTAGTAGTGCGATGTAGTGAAAATAGCACTGAAGAAGCAGCTAGATGACATGGGCTCAAAACTCAGCTCTGCCATTTACTACCTAGGTGGGTTTGGCAGGTCAGTTAACTTGAATTCTAGTTCAATCTATATCATAGGACTATAATGCAAATACATGTGCTTTGCAAACCGTAAAGAGAATTGTGTCCACCTAAGCCAAGATGCTATTGCAGTATTTTCTCCCTCAATTCCAGCTGAAATTTAGTTTAAGCCTCCTATTTCCTTGTTTGTACTTCAAAATCCCAAATAACAAAACTGGCTAGCATTAGCCTAAAGAGGTGTGTGTGTGTGAGTGTGTGTGGGGTGGGGTGGGGAGGTGCACACACACATGTTTTGAATACAGTTCCATGTTAGGGCTTTGGCAAAGTCATTTTGATGGTGAGGAATTTAGTGTTCTGATGGGTTTATACCTTCATCAGAAAAAAAAAAAAAATATGTCCACATAGCATCTTGAGGTATGTGCAGATCTAGAGGCATTTTAAAGTCCACTACTCAGCTTATTGGAGTCAGAACTCAGTATTCTGTGGTCAGAGAAGAGTTTTCATTACAACTAACATCTCATTTCACCCCTTAGCCCCAAATAATTCTCTTCCTAAGGCCACTCCCTCTTGTCTTCAAAAAGTGGTTTTTTTACTAAACCAAGAAAAATGAAGAAGGGCAAAAATCTAATATCAAACAGTACGTTTCTAACCCCAGATGCTGATTATTTGGATAAGTTAGTTTGTAGTATCTACATCACTGGATATATGAGAGCTGCCTAGGGCTGCTGAGTTCTTGCCACCTTCAAAATTCTCAAAGCACTATAATCTACCCACCAACTCAGCTGGAGATACACAGAATAGTAATGGCTTCTTCTTAGCCATGGATTAACACTTCCAGGCTTGAAGAAATGAACACTAGCCAGGCATTAGAAGGGAAATTAGAAGTCTTCCATATTGTTAACCAATGCTGGCATTAACAGATCAATTATGGTAGAGTATCTCAGGGTAGTACAAGGAGGATTCCAATTAAGAGTCATTAGGGGTGCTCCTTAAAACACTGGTTCCCGGATGCTACCCTAGACCCACTGAATCAGAATCTCTTAGAGGTAAGAGCTCAGGACTCTGCATTTTAAATAATCTCTCCAGGTGACTCTGATGGGCAACAAAGTTAGGAAACAACTGTACTGGAGGTTGCGCAAGGAAAGAACTGACATCATACTAATGATGACACAAAGGTGAACAGTCTCATTAAGAAAGCTGTTTTAAACCAGGTCAACCTTGAAATCACTCACCATTGTGTTAAGAATGAGGAATGCAGTTACCAGGCATCAAACCTGCACTGAGCCACTGAAAGGAGGAAAGAGTGAGTGTCACACACATTTAACACTGAGATGTCACAGCAAACAACAAACCCAAAATTTTCTACACACCATTCTGAGGACTTCTGTCAGGTGAGATGTGACCTGGATGTTCCCGCCATTTCAGTAAGCTGCTGGCTATGTATCAAACACCCCACAGTCCCCACATATATGCATCCATCTGTTTAGTGGAGGGATTGATAAAGAGCATTTCCTCTGCAGAGCTTGGAAAACTCATCTTATGCTAAGTGGCAAGTCATAAGGACACCGGAAATGCCAAACTAGCAAGATGAAAAGCAGAGACTTACATGATGACTAGTACAGACTAAACTAGCAGATGAGCAACAAATCAAGTTTTTGGTTTTACGTTTTTTTTTTTTTTTGGATTGACAGAGTGAGGGAGGAAGGCAAAATGGCATGGGATGAGATGGGAGGGCAGAAGGAAGGGTAAATGGACAAATGAATGGGTTGAAGGAAGAGTGGACAGGCTGTTGGGTGCGTGGATGAACGGATAAAATGGATGGTAAGGCCAGGCGCGGTGGCTCATGTCTGTAATCCCAGCACTTTGGGAGGCCAAGGCGGGTGGATCACGAGATCAGGAGATCAAGACCATCGTGGCTAACACGGTGAAACCCCGTCTCTATTAAAAATACAAAAAATTAGCTGGGCGTGGTGGCGGGCACCTGTAGTCCCAGCTACTCTGGAGGCTGAGGCAGGAGAATGCCATGAAGCCGGGATGCGGAGCTTGTGGTGAGCCGAGATCGCACCACTGCACTCCAGTCTGGGCAACAGAGCGAGACTCTGTCTCAAAAAAAAAAAAAAAAAAAAAAAAAAAGGTGGTAAGACAAATAGACAGATGGACGGAGAGGATAGGGCCATATCGGATCAATTATCTTTTAGCCTTAAACTTTTTTTTTTTTTTTTTTTTTTTGAGACGGAGTCTCGCTCTGTCGCCCAGGCTGGAGTACAGTGGCCGGATCTCAGCTCGCTGCAAGCTCCGCCTCCCGGGTTTACGCCATTCTCCTGCCTCAGCCTCCGGAATAGCTGGGACTACAGGCGCCCGCCACCTCACCCGGCTAGTTTTTTGTATTTTTTAGTAGAGACGGGGTTTCACCATGTTAGCCAGGATGGTCTCGATCTCCTGACCTCGTGATCCACCCGTCTCGGCCTCCCAAAGTGCTGGGATTACAGGCTTGAGCCACCGCGCCCGGCCGCCTTAAACTGTTTTTAACATGCCCTTATTGAGATATGATTTGCATATCACACAATTCACCAATTTAAAGAACACAGTTCAGTGGCTCTTAGTATATTCACAGTTTTGAAACCATCACCACAATAATTTTTTTTTTTTAATTTTTAAGTATTTTATTTTTGAGGGAGGGTCTCACTCTGTCACCCAGGCTGTGGTGCAGTGGTATGATCATAGCTCACTGCAGCCTTGGCCTCCCAGGCTCAAGCAATCCTCCCACCTCAGTCTCCAGAGCAGCTGGGACTACAGGCACATGCCACCACACTCGGCTATTTAAAAGATTTTTTTTTTTTTTGTAAATACAGGGTCTCCCTATGTTGCTTAAGCTGGTCTCAAAATCCTGAACTAAAGGGAAGTGATCTTCCTGCCTCAACCTCCCAAAGTGCTAAGATTATGGGCACAGGCCACCATACCAAGCCCCATATTCAATTTTAGAATATTTCATCATCCCCTAAAAAGAAACCCATGCCCATTAGCTATTACCCTACAAATCCCTATCCCTCCCAGTTCCAGACAACTACTACTCTATTTCTGTCTCTATAGATTTGCCTATTCTGGACATTGCATAAATAGAATCAACAACATGTGATCCTTTGTGACTGGTTTCCTTCATTTACCGTGTTTCCAAGGTTCATCCATGTTGTAGCATAAATCAGTACTTCATTTCTCTTTATTGCTGAATAATACTCCATTGTACGGATATGCCACATATCATTTGACAGACATTTGGGTTGTTTCTACTTTTTGGCTATTATGCAGAATGCTGGTATGAAAATTCATGTACAGGTTTTGTGTGAACATAGCTTTTCATTTTTCTTGGGCACATATACAGGAGTAGAATTGCTATGTCATATAGTAACTCTATGTTTAACTTTTTAAGAAACTACCAGACTGTAGACTAAACTGTTTTTCATTTTACACTCCCATCAGTAGTAAAGGGAGTAGCTGTGAAGTGCTATCTTATTGTGGTTTTAATGCACATTTTCTGATGTCTAATGATGCTGAATGTCTTTTCATGTGCTTATTAATCATTTGTATATCTTCTTTGCATAAATATCTATTCAGGTCCTTTGCCCTTTTTTTTTTTTTTTTTTTTTTTTTTTTGAGACGGAGTCTCGCTCTGTTGCCAGGCTAGAGTGCAGCGGTGTGATCTTGGCTCACTGCAACCTCTGCCTCCTGGGTTCAAGCAATTCTCCTGCCTCAGCCTCCCAAGTCAGGACTACAGGCGTGTGCCACCATGCCCAGCTAATTTTTGTATTTTTAGTAGAGACGGGGTTTCACTATGTTGGCCAGGATGGTCTCTATCTCTTAACCTTGTTATCCTCCTGCCTTGGCCTCCCAAAGTCCTGGGATTAAAGGTGTGAGCCACCACCCCCAGCCCCCTTTGCCCATTTTTAACTGGGTGAATTGTCTTATTTTATCATTGAGTTATATATTCTAGATACAAGTTCCTCATCATTATATGATGTGCAAAAATTTATCATATCCTGGCTGTATTTTCATTTTTTTGATGTCCTTTGAAGCACCAAAGTTTTTAGTTTTGATGACACCCAATTGATCTATTTTTTCTTTTGTTATTTGTATCTTTGGTGTCATATCTGAGAAGCTATTATTTAATCCAAAGTCATGGAGATTTATCTTGTTTTAAGAGTTTTATAGTTTTGGCTCTTACGTTTTGGTCTTTGATCCACTGTGAGTTAACTTTTGTATATGATGTGAGGTATGGGTCCAGCTTCATTCTTTTGCATGTGCATATCCACCAAACTATTTTGATAGAAGAAAAAATGGGGCCATGTGGCAGAATAAGGTTAATATAATACCAGTACTAATAACTACCTACCATTAGTAAGGGGTCATCATGTGCCAGGAACTGTGTAAGGTTATATTTATTATCTTACTTAATCTCTAACAACCCCCTATGAGGTAGGTATTTTTCTCAATTTACAGGTGGGAATTTGAGTATTAAAGAGGTTAGGTCCCTTGTCCAAGTTCTCATACTAGTAAGTGGCTCAATTATGTCTGACTCCAGAGTCCTCCACTACCACCCTACACTGCCTCTGTAACAGCCCTCAGAAATCGGGGGACATCTCAGACACACCTAACTTCTCTTAGCAATTCAATATGAATTCGCTAATAAAGCATTTACCTAACACCTCCTATTTATATTTGAAGCACATTGTCATTTCTTAGACGTTTCAACTGGGATGTTTGACTCTGAGGAAAAGCAGAATTTCTGTAGAATCTAACACTTCAGCTTCCGGCAATGGTAGGTATATTATTTGTACCAGTACTTCCACTGGGAGAAAAGAGAATCCTAAAATTGACAGATAAATGTTTTAATTTTTTTCCCTAAACAGCTAGCAACATTCCGGAAAGACAGTAAGGAATAACCAGGCCAAAATCTAAGAAAAAATGAGAACCAAAGGCGGCAAACAAAGTTCTTAAAGTTTTTTTGTTTTTTTTTTCTTGAAAACATCTGCCTGTCCAGACTGTGCTGCAGCCTTTGGGGTGAGATAGCAGAAGAAAAATCCCAGAGCCTGACAAAAGCAATGAGTCTAACAGGTGGGTCCTCAAAAACACATTAAGCTGGGGTCCAGAAAATAATCACACTCATCCTAAGGTTAAGGGTTAACCAGAGGTAAACCTAGTTCCCACCTCCAAAGGAGAAGGGGAGGGAAGTGAATCCCTCCCTAAGGAAATGCAACTCTTGAGTCAGCCCTATTTGTCTGGCAGATGCAAGCACAAATTTTGTCTGGAGGAAGATACCTTCACACTGGGCCTCAGGAATACCTCACACGTAATTACGCAAGATAATGAGCAGCACATAGTCAAAGATAACCAAGTATCCAAGGAAAGAGAAGGTAGGGGTAAAACCCAGCAGTAAAGGAACACAGCAGACACAGATTCACACAGATTAAAAATACTTAAAGTATCAAACATAGATTACAAAGCAGCTACGCTTATTGATGTTTAAGGAAACAAAAGACGAATCTGAAATATCTGTAAAATATCTGCAGAGAACAGAACACTTTCTATAAAAGGAGTCCCCCTTCCAGAGCGAACTTAGCCTTGGAAAAAACATTAATTCAGGCAGTACATGGAGCAAGCGGCTCATCTCCGCAAAGCACCCCCTCTTTGTTTTCACATTCTCCTTGGCACTTGCATATCCTTTCAAATTCTAAGGGCAAAGGCAAAGAAACAGAGGGGAAACTTGGAGTGACCATTCTTTCTCCAAACTTCAGAAATTAATCTATAATGAGCTCCCAAATAAAAAGGATAAACCTCAGGTATTTTTGCCCATCTCAGGTACCAAAACCATTATTGTACAAATTATGAAGACTTAACTGATTCCCTAAAATTCTCCCTGGGAGAACTCTGAAGATTTCTTTTCCCATCTTTTCTGTCCTTCGATGCCCCACAGCCATAGCTGAGAGCCTCACCATCTTTCCCACAGCTTCCTCCTGATCGCCCTGCGCCTAGGACTGCTCCCCTTCATGTGACCTCCAGATGGATCTTTCAAAAATGAAAATCATGTCACTTTCTTGCAAAAATCCTTGTAGCCCCTGCCTTTCTCAGCCTACTAAGGATGAAGTGCACACTCCTTAGCATGGCATGTATGGACTTCATTCCCTGATCCTCAAGTTACCTTCCTGGTGTTTGTTGGTGCAAACAGCTTACTCATCAATATCACACCTTGCATCCTCTCCTGCTATGATCCCAGGATGCTTGCAGTTCCTGAATATATGATTTATGCCTCCATACCTTTATACAGGCTGTGACCCATCCCCCAAGTCTGGTACTTACTCATCCATTAAGCCCGCCTCTGATGTCACATCCTCCATGGTGACTTTCTCACCCAGAAGACAGAATTAAGAAGACACATATTAAGGCAAGTGATAGCCAGAAGTTTGGCTGTGTTTTAAAATCAGCTTATTGGTGCAACCCTGAGCCATTCACCTTTTTGTCCCCAAAGCATATATCACAACACTATGTCCCAAAAGCCCTCTCCTTCTGGCAGTATTCTCTGTAAAAATAACTTAGCCTTGCACCTAGACTCAGCTGACAACTGTCCTTCTTTCTCCTGCATCAGATAAGCTGAGATACTTCCCACGTTGCTTATTTCCTTGCCATGGACTTTTGCTTTTCTTGGTAAAGCCCTGGCTGATAGAAATTTTGTATTGCAATCCAAAAGTCATGAGCCAACCCTCCAGCAACCTTAAATGGCAGTCATAAAGTGAAAAAAGTAATCAAGAGGTTAGCTTCAAATATGACTAAAGTCAGTTATGGATAACTGTGAACGCAAACAGAAAAACAACAAGATTGGGAACAATTTTGTTAAGTTACAAGTTAGCTGGTTTCTTCTAGCTTATTAAAAAAAACCCCAATAACTTTCTGAGAAAAAGCACAGCTCCACAGACAGACCTGTGTGACCAGAAAATGTCCAGGCATGGTTTGGCTGCTGTGCCATTATGTTGTCCGGTATTTTTCAGATTTTCTATGATTGACAACCCTCAGAACACAAATGGCTCCCTGCTGTGCATGACTCAACAGATGTGTTTCAAAGGCCTTCTCACTAAGGCAACCCAACTTGGAACCAAGACAAATGAGAGTGCTCCCACCTACCCAACATGTAAACAATGGGGAAAAACGGAAATCAGGTTTACCAAGCAGAATTCCACATTCCCTTGTATCAGCAGAGTGGCCCGGCCTCCCCCAGGGAGGCCAGAAACATCTTCCTAGTGCTCTCTGGGCAGAATGTTCTATCCCCTGGCTTAGCACTCAGCTGTCTGTCTTCTTACCCCACTAAAAGCCACAGGTTACAAGTTAACTCTCGTAGGCAAATGCCCCTGGCCCCAGTAGATTTCTAACAGCAAAGAAATACAGTAACTTTTTTAAAACAAAAGGTTAAACTTCCCTTTTCATTTTACTGATAGCAGGTGAAGTCCTCCCAATTTTCTGTTTCCCAAGATCACCTAAAAATGCAACCAAAAAATATTTTTTAAGTCCTGAGATGTGCTGCCTGGAGACCTAAGTAGGGCTAAAATTAGCAGCTGCCTCCTTCTCTGGGCAACAGTGGTCAGCAGCTGGCATGCTACAATAGCCAGAGGAGAACAAAAGGGTGCAGAGAGGCTCTGTGGGCACACGTGCCAGCAGGCGCCCAGGGGACAAAGGCTTCGGCCCTGGGTTGGTGGGATGCAGGGTGGCTCTCGAGTGGAGTATCAGCTCTGCCTGCCCTGCCCGGAAGCCTCCATCTGCCAGCCTGACACAGGGTGACATACACTGCCAGGCTAGCTATTCCTATCTGCTGCTTCCTGTGTAATCAATGTCAGGGGTCAGAGAAGGGCAGAAGAGGAGAAGATAAATATGAAGGCAGGTCGGGGCTGGAAGTTTGGCTTTGTTTTAAAAGTGGCTGATTGGTGCATCCTGGGACACTCACTGCGGGGCCGTGTTTCTGCTCACCCGCCTTCACCTACCACATCCCTGCTCTTGCCTGACCTGGATCACCCGTGAAAGATAATGGCTCCCCAGGAGCTAGAAGGCTGGCTTTCCTTGCTCCTCACCTCCCAGGGCCCTCACTGTGCCTCTGGATAACCATGTGACATTGCTGTGACTGGGTATTTGACGACTCCTATCCTCACTTCACACTGTTGGAATGTCTGTCCTATGGCCCATGCCCAGACAGCAAAGTCTAACCATTATGTGGACCTGAACACTCGAAGTGGGCGTTTCTGGCCCTCCAGCTGCTGGACTCATGAACTGTTTCTTACAGTGGGGAAGAGTCACTGCCAGCCCATCTCAGTACCTCTCCCTACCCCAACTCCATACGCCACACAACATAATGCTCCCTATATTAATTCCCTAGGGCAGCCAGAACCAAATACTACCAACCAGGTGGCTTAGAACCACACAAGTTTAGTTTGTTGGTTATAGAGTCTAGAACTCTGAAATCAAGGAGCCAGTAGGAACAGGCTCTCCTCAACACCTGGAGGGGAGGAGCCTTCCTTGTCCTTCCCAGCTTCTGGTGGCTCCAGGTATTCCTTTGTTTGTGGCAGCATCACTCCAATCCCTGCCTCCATCTCCCCGTGGCTGCCTGGGTCCCTGTGGCTTTACATCATCTTCCTCTGTGCATGTCTATCTTTGTATCCAAAGTTCCTCTTTTTATAAGGACACCAGAGTATACCCTAATAATCTCATTTTTAACTTACTGATATAGGAATTAAGAAGAAATTATGCAGGCAGATAGTGAGGGTCAGGAAGTCCTCAGTAAGGTTTTCCTTTTAATGAAAAGCAGCCCCAAACCATATTCTAACAAAGAGTAGCTTGTAAAATTGAACTGCAGACAAAGACAAGCAAGCTGGAAGCTTGCATGGCAGTTTGAATGCCGGCAGCTGTGCCAATAGGAAAGAGGCTATGTGGGGACTAGGCATGTCCAAAATGGCGGCTCCATCTTCCCTTTTCTTTGCCAACCATGTGTACAGTAAGGAGCAGGCGACATGGCACCAGCCAGGCTAGCTTCCTCGTGCCATGTAAATGTCACACCTGGTCCAACCAATCTTTGGGCCCTATGTAAACCAGACATCACCTCCTCAAGACAGAGAGCTGTTCTCCTTTCTCTTTCTTTTGCCTATTAAACCTCCACTCCTAAACCCACTTCTTTTGTGTCTGCATACTCGATTTCCTTGGTGTAAGATGACAAACCTCAGGTATTTACCCCAGACAATGACGCTGCTTCATTATCATCTCTATAAAGACCCTATTTCCAAAAGGTCACATTTTGAGGTATTGGCGATTAGGACTTCATTGGGTGGGCACAATTCAACCGTAACACCCTCTTTTCCATGCTTTCCCCTTTCAGTAGCTTCCCCTTAGAGAGAATACTCCACAGCAGCAGCTAATGTGATCAGGGCAGCCCCTGGCAGCTGGGAGAGTTAGGTTAGTACAGAGGAAAATGGCCCAACTAGGCCCAATTGACAGGTGTCAGCTGGAAGCTGTGACCCCTTCAACAATCTTACATGGTACCAAACAGGTGCTGACAAAACAGGATATGCTTTTTTCTGTCTTTGTTTCAAGATAATGAAAAGGTTTTTTTGTATAGTCTTCACTCTCATTTGTTGAATATTCACTGAAAGACTTGAGTGCCTTAATTACACTTAAGATAAATGACCACAGTGCCAGATAGAATTCCTGAGGCAAGGAAAAGGTCCCCTGGATTCCACTTTCTGATCTTCACTGCAAAGACAAGAACCACGGCCAGCCATGTTGCTGTCCTTTGTTGCATTTCCAGCACTGCCCTTACATATGACAGTCACAGGCCCTCGGCTCTTATGACAGCCAACCTGAGATAATTCTGTTTCCCCAGTCGTTGAAATTGTGTGCCAAAACAAAATTATCTCCTCTTTCCACTGCTTTCTTGGTCTGGAAAAGAGTAATTACACTGGAAACAGGGCTTGGGACCAATCAAATGCAATGTCAGAGTAAACCTAAAGAGGGAAGCCAAAGTCCTTGACCACTTGAGCAAGCTTGGGATAAAAAGAGTTGTAGGCATGTGGTCTGGTTAGTGCTGATCCAGCTAACAGGCCTCAGGCTGGTCTATCAGCCCCAGAGCCTGGAAGGTCTGACTCTTGTCACCCTTCCAACATGCTCAGTGGAGAAGTACTAAGAATCAGAACAATTAACCAGGCACCTTAGACTGTCTCTGGCAGTGACACCCAGGGATGGGTCACAGTGAAAACAGTGGTTGCCTGTCATGATTTAGGCCTCACAGAGCAGAGAGAGAAGAGTAGTCTGATACAAAGAATGTAGAATTTGGAGTCAAAGGGCTTGTAATCTCACCTGATATTGCTGCTTAGTAGCTGGACAATTCTGAGGTGTTTTCTATACAAATAATCCAGGAGAAATAATTGGGAACAAAGGTAGCCAGTGCCTCTGTTTGCAAGAAATGCAGAAACAAAGAAAACCCTGGAACACTGTCTCCCAACATGGATTGAGTAAAAAAAATAAAAATAAATCTCCTGTAACAGAAAAGTACAAAGATATGTTGCCTTCAGGCATTCCTCGATCTAGGGGCTCAAAATTATATGGCTTCAGTTTCCATCATGCAGCTCTGCCTTCCTCTGAGCTGGCCCCCCGCCTCCGTGGCTGTTCACTGGGAGGACGAGAGGGCTCAGCAGCTCCAGCTCTGCATCCTGACAACTCCACACTCCAAAGGAGAGATTGCTTCTGCTTCCCAATAGTTCCAGCAAAAGCTCTGGAATTATATCACATGGCGAGACGGACCCTACTGCCTGGCCAGTCCCGGGCCACTCATTGATTGTGGATCTTAGATACGGGGTGTGCCCCACCGGAATCACACAGATTGAGGGCGGGTGGGAGAGATCTGTTCCCAAAGGAAAAGCAGGGCGCTGTTACCAAGGAATGGGAAACAAACACTGAGCAGGCAAAACTGCAGCAGTCCTCAACAACACCCTTGAAATTCCCTGAAGATAACAAATCTCACGTGTGTCCTTCTGTGAAATTTAAGTATTACCTTTTTTTTGACAGGCAGATTCACATTTTAAGGAGGCTAGTGGCACATCCCAATTGCTATTATAACCAAATCTCTTTAGAAAGAAGCTATGGCAGTGGTGTCACCGAGGGGTGTTCTGTGCCACAGCAATTGCCCATGTCAGCGTGGTGCGGTGGGCTAAGTAACGGCTCCACTAGAGACGCGCACCCTCTAAGCCCCCAGACCTGTCAAAGTCAAAGTCACCTCACACAGCAATAGAGACCTTGCAGGGGTGATCAACTGAGAGATTTTGAGATGGGAAATTTCTCTGGATTATCCAGGCATGCCCAGTGGAATCACAAAGGTCATTATAAGAGAGACAGAGGAGGAGGCCAGGTGCGGTGGCTCATGCCTGTAATCCTAGCACTTTGGGAGGCTGAGGTGGGCGGATCACGAGGTCAGGAGTTCAAGACCAGCCTGATGAACATGGTGAAATGCTGTCTCTACTAAAAATACAAAAATTAGCCAGGCGTGGTGGCGCACACCTGTAATCCCAGTTACTCGGGAGGCTGAAGCAGGAGAATCGCTTGAACCTGAGAGGCGAAGGTTGCAGTGAGCTGAGATCATGCCACTGCACTCCAGCCTGGGTGACAGAGACCCCATTTCAAAAAAAAAGAAAGAGAGAAACAGAGGAGGAGACAGCAAGAACAAGAGGTAGATATGTGTGACAGAAGAAGACAGATGAAAGAACATGGTTTGAAGATGCTACACTGCTGGCTTTGAAGACAGAGGAAGGAAAGAAGGCATGAGCCAAGAGAAACCTATCTCTGTAAATTGGAAAAGGTAAGGAAACAGCTTCTCCCCTATAGCCTCCAGAAGGAACCAACGTTGCCAACACCTTGACTAGCCCAGTGAGACTGATTTCAAACTTTTGGTCTTCACAACTACAAGAAAAATAAACTTGTGTTAAGCCAACAAGTTTTTAATAACTTGTTACAGTAGCCATAGGGAACCAACTTGGCAACACAGCAAGTGGTCAGGGTTCAGTGCCCTGGAAACTCTAATTAGCAGGAAAAAGTTTCCACAACGTAGCACAAAAGATTTAAATGTTATCTGGTTGAAAGCCCTTCCTGGGTATTTTAGAATTTGTTTCAGCTTTAACATAACCCTAGGTGCACTTATGAATAAGGACTTTCACTCACTATTCCTCACATTCTATGCCTGGTGACTTGGCTGGAATTACTTGTGGGAAAACTAATGCCCAAGGCCTCTGGCTGGCCATGTGGCATGCAATAAAGAAACCAAGGCTTCTGCAAGTCTTGACATTCAGATTCCAAGAATGGTCATAAATAGACCAATGACGTAAACACGGATAGACCGTGTAATACATCTACATGTCAACCTCATCACCCTTAAGTATGATGCACAGGAAGCCCCTGCTTTTCAAACTCTTCTAGAACTTTCAGAGGATCCAGTGAGGCACAGACACAATCAATGACAGCAGTGAAAACTCCATTTGGAGAGAAGGGCCAGGGAAGGCCATGAAACAAAGTCATCAGAAAGGATGGCCTCTGAGGCACCGACACCTGCCCTCTGTCCTCTTTCATCAGAAATGAAATTTTTAATCCCAAGAATTTGAGAAGATATGATGGGAATGAATTTCTATTTAACCACAACCCTCCAGAATCTCTAGTGCAATACTCTAGTTCAGCTTTAAATAAAATGCCTGTCCAGAACCATTTGAGTTCGGAGGCAAATAAACTGCTCAGACAAGCTAGTAATCAGGGAAAAATATACTTTCTCTTCTCTCAGCTAGAAATAGCAAGCAAATATGGGGACCTGCATAAGAAAATTACCAGCTCCTCTCTCACTGCAATCTAGAGGGAAAAAGAATAAAATTCTCCTTGCCTTGGCATGGGGTCACTCCAGGAGCTAAGTGTTAAGGCAGAGCTTGCCAAAATAGATCGGATGATAGAAGGAAAAACAAACATCCATGTGTGTATGTGTGCATGTGTGTACAGGTGTGTGTGTGTAAGGAGGCATCAGACAGGGCAATGTTCCGCGGATGCCACATCTCTACCAAGCTCTTGTCACTGCAACACTGTCACTGGATCACCCCAGTGATCCAGGCCCCTCCACTTGGGAAATGGTTTGGTTTTCCTTTTTTCTTTTCCTTTTTTTTTTAAAACAAAGTCCATGGCTTCCCTGCACAAAAGCACACAGACTTTTCAGAAGAAGCACCATTCTGCACCCATACAAACATTATAAGGCTCTCAGCCCTCTCAAGGCCAGATATATTCCCAGTGTATAAACACCCCCCTTGAATACTTTTTCTCCTCATTACCCCAGGACAGTGGAGAGAGCACTGCCAAGATGCTTAGGCCACAGCTGGTTTATGGGGACTGGCCTTGCTGATCTGGAGTTACAACTCATTGATACCTTTGAATTACAGAGCTCTATTCAGCTGCTTGTTGAAGAAATTATCCTTCAATGTCAATGATTTATGGCAGGCATGAGAAAGCTCCTTCTATTAACAAATGCTTTTCAGAGCCAAAGCACTTGTAAAAAGCAACCTGCATTGGTCTCTGCAAAGCATGACACAGCAGAGTTCCTCCTAGAACAGCATTTGGACCAAATCTCCAGCCATATCCTTCTCAGATCCGTGGACCAGCTAAATCTTTTAAATAAAGTTTGTGAGGCCTAAATATGCATATTCCTCAAGCAGCTTGAAGCATAACTTCAAAAGTAAAAATTTGGAGTTTTTTTTTTTTTAAAACAAAACAAAACAAAACAAAAACATAGATCCCTTATTCTCTGCTGAATAAACTCAACACTACTTCTTCAATCTCAGCAGCAGAGGTAACACTTCCTGACCAAAACTGTTTTGGGGATGACACATTACCAGAGCCCTAGGTTTGCCACTGAGCATTTCTATCCCTTGCCTTCAGACTCTGTCTTCCACTCTCTAGACAGCAGGGCAGGTGCACAACAGAAAGGGAAGGGTCTGGTTTTACAGCCTCATCTCACCCATATGACCCACAGAGACCAGGACAGACATTTTCATGGAAATCACTAAAATAAACTTTGTAGTTTAGAGCAAACAAATCTACGGCTAAATTCAAGTGAACTGGAGACAGGAAGATACCAATTTTAAGACAACTTTTCCAGGTGAATCATGAGATACTTCTAGGGACATCAGTGATGCCAGAAGAGGGCTCCCTGGGAAACAGAGAGGGGTATCTTTTAAGACACATGTGTATCCACACCCCATTAGCTGTGAGGTGTTCACAAATCTCCTCAATAATCCCTATCTCCTAGATACCCATCTGCTCCTTCCTACTTCTCCAGGACTCTGAGGCAAGACCTGTTAGAGGGATGTGGTGTCAGCGGTTCCTCCCTCTTGCTGCAGCAGGTCCCAACCCATCAAGGTGCAGAGGGAAGGGCCACCTTTCCCTTAAATCTGGAAATCTAGACACTGAGCTTAAATGCTCTCCATCCCTAAAGCCAGCATTCTTACTCGCTTCACTGTATTTCCTCAGTGTGTAAAGATGGGCTCTGGAGCGACAGGAACTGATCATGTGTCCCAGGGAAGATGCCAAGACTACAAGGCTGTCAAAGGTGCACATTTGTCAGCAATTCCATATACAGTTTGACAATCCCTTAACTAAACTTTCTGAGGTCAGATGAGTTTCCGAATTCAGATTTTTTTAATTTTACAAAGCTCGGATATGAACAGCCCCAGCAGAGACTGAGGGAGCATCGTATAGACTCATTATTTTATTTCACCAAAACAGGAATATTCATATTAATCTTCTATCAAGTCACATTAGTTATTAAATGAAATCCAGAGTTCTCCAGGATGGGAGCTTGGACACCGTCTGGTTCATTTACCTCCAAGAGATATCTAAAGCCAATCCTCCAGCGACAAAAACCCACAGCAAGGAACAGATGAAGGGGCAACTGCCAAAACCCCAGCAGACATTCCCTGACTCAGGAGGCCCATGGCACAGGCCAGCAGAGATGCAAACAAGCTTATTTGGATAATCACTGACATAGAAAAAGCCTTCTAAGCTGAGTTTCTCTGGCCTCGGAACCCAGAAGAGAGATGATTCCACAGAGCCTTCCACATTTATAGAATCAGAGTTCCCAGGGCTGTGGCACCGGAGTCCAAGGAGGACATAAATAGTGCGTTCAGTCATAGACCATAGCAGGTCCCATGTGGCAGCAGTAGACCGCGTTTTCAGAGCCCAATCCCATGTGACTGAGGTTAACTCCATAGGATGTCAGGTAAGTCACACTTTGATCTTCCTGCCTTTCTCTCTGCTCCCTTCAATGCCAGCATTCCCCGGGGTTTCTCCCACCCTGTTCTCTTCTCACTCTACACAGCTCCATGGTTAACTGCACCTACTCCCCTGGCCTCACATACAACCTTTACTCCCTTGACCCCCACACATCTCAATCACTGGTTCCACCATCTTCTCCAACTCTAACTCATATTTCCAACTGCCTCTTGGGCATTTCTGGCCAGGCCCATGTGCCGCTCCTGCTGTGCCATAGAGAGCTGGTGCACACTGATATCTGCATGCTTCCCTACACGCCCCTGCCTTGTACTTGGGTTGGTCATGTGACTGGCTCTGACCAATGACATGTAAGCAGAAATATCACGTGTTTGAGCACCTGGTGTGCCAGTCCCGTGTTCTCTTCTCCTCCATGATGCCAGGACAAGATTTTGGAGAATCAAAACAAACATTGTAGGTCCTGGAGCCACTGCTTAGAAAAAGCCACTGGCTTTGTATTGAACTGTCAGAGAAACAAACTTCTATGGTGAGAAAGTACTGAGATTTTGGAATTTCAGACAAAGCAGCCAGTGGTAATTTCCCTGATATACCTGCCTTTTCTACCTAGCAAATTCCTGAATTATTACTTCAATTCAAATGCCACCTCTTCTGAAGAGTGTATCTTCCGTGGAAAGTCAGTTACTCTATCCTGTGACCTCCAATAATTCACTCATACACCCGGCAGAGCAATTCCCTGAATCTACCGCACATTTTTGTGTGTTTGGCACTCACATTTGTGAGCTTCCTTTTTCATCTCTGTGTTCTCAGTGCCTCGCAAGTAGCAAACACTGAATGCATTTGATTCAGGGAAGTGAAAATCAGAGCTTCCTCATTATGTGACAAGCAAACCAAATCAGCACTTTCCCCCCAAGTCACAATGTTCTTATCATTGTGCTAGGTTCTGTGAGAGGGCCCAAGAAAAGTAAAAAATGCTGTAACCCACCTGTATCTTCAGATCCTTTGCACCCTACGATTTCTCATCTCTATTAAAGGAAAGCTTTCACTTAGAAAGCACATGGTCTTTCCAGGAACTATCAGCTAAAACATCTCACAGAAAGCAAGATCAAAGAGGGGTCTTTTAGTGACAAGATTAAAGTAGAACAGGACTCTCTCTTGGCCCTTTGAGCCTGGCTCACCCAAGGCTGCCACAGTTTAGGCCCATGGTTTGCCATTCTGAAATACTGCAGCTGTGTTGCTGTTATTTCTGGTGTGAAAAGAGCTGCAGCAAAAGCACTGCTGCCTTCTCAGGGACCCAGATGTGGAGATGATGGGCCAGCTGTGCAGTTGCGTCATCACCACTTGGCAAAGCTTCCCAAAGCAAAAGCACAAGACCGTGTCACTGGGCAGGGAACAGAGCAGGGATCTTCTCTTTTAAGATGTAGCGAGTTGGCTACAGTAGTATGTACTGTGAGTAGTTCCAAATCTCCCGATTCTCATAGATATAACTCAGTCCCAGCCCAAGGGAAATGGTGACCATAAATAAACAATGATCAATTATTAATAGAATATTTTGACAACTCCCACATAGCAGCAGTTTACCTGCTGCAGGTATGGCTTTGCTTTGGATATTCAGATTACCTATTTAATGTACATTAAACATAAGGTTGGCCCCTGGTATTCACACAAAAATACCCACAACCAAGAGCTGTGGCAAATACCAATGCCATGCCACAGCTTCAGGAGAGTACAAGGAAGCTTCTAGGGCAGATTCCTAGTAAGACATTCAGAGCAATAAACAAAACAAGGTGAGATTTTGCAGTACATTGCAGACTAGGACCCACGGACATTAGGTGTCTCTGTTGTCTGTTGATTATAACAGAATATCTAAAACTGGATAATTTATAAAGAAATGGAATTTATTTCTTACAGTTATGGAAGCTGAGAAGTCCAAGGTCAAGGGGCTGCATCTGGGGAAGACCTTCGTGCTGGTGGGAACTCTCTGCAGAGTCCTCAGGTAGCACAGGGCATCACATGGTGAAGAGGCTGAGCATCCTAGCTCAGGTCTTTCTTCCTCTTCTTGTAAAGTCACCAGTCCCACTTCCATAATAATCCATTAATCCGTGAATGGGTTAATCCATTCATGAGGGCAGACCCCTCATGATCCAATCACCTCTTAAAGGCCTCATCTCTCAATACTGCCAATTGGGGATTAAATTTCAACATGAGTTTTGAAGGGGATATTCAACCACAGCAGCAGGAAAGATTAAGAAATATCAAATCATTGGAAACATAGTGTAATGGAAGGGAATATACACTTTGGGAGAGTTGGAATAATACCTTTTGGTGTTAAACAAGTATCACATACAGGAGATATGGAGCATCAAAAAGAGGGGACACTTACAGTCATAGCTAAACATAGGCAATTATTCCTGGCTGGTACTTTAGAGGTCACATACTATGAACATAACAATGAATGAGTTCCCCAAATCCCATCCATCCCATGTGTGATCCCACCCGCATACATGGAAAACAAGAAACTGATTGAAAACAGCACTGTCAAGCAACTTACCTTGTATGAAGATCCTATTCCAGTAGGTTTTCCCAACCTCATTGCCCCCCAGAAACACCAGGTTGGACAGGATCAGCATTGAGGTGGAACAAGACGCAAGGGCAGCGTGGAATCGATGGCGAGCTTGTGGGGAGAAGTATCGGGTCTGTGAGAAAAATGGCAAGAAGGCATCTCATGACAAGGGTGGAAAAAATGGGGCTAAGACATCATCCAGCTTTCTCTGTCACCAGCCCAGGGTGCCTCCCCACAGAGCCTGAACCAGGTCATTATTTAAACAGCTCTCAAAACTTCAATTCCAGTCTGGGTGTGGCGGCTCATGCCTATAATCTCACACTTTGGGAGGCTAAGGTGGGAGGATCACTTGGGCCCAGGAGTTCAAGACCAGCCTAGGCAACATAGTGATATACCATCTCTACAAAAACAATTTAAAACTTAGCTGGGCCTGGTGGCATGTGCCTGTAGTCCCAGCTACTTGGGAGGCTAAGGTGGGAGGACTGCTTGAGCCCAGGAGTTTGAGGCTGCAGTGAGCCATGATCACACCACAGGACCCCAGTCTGGGTGACAGAACAAGATCCTGTCTCAAAACAAAACAAAACCGTACTCCTGCAACATATTCATTCTACCCTGAGGAAAGAAGTGACATACCCCAAGTTGTTTCTTTGAGGGAGAACAAAATGTGAGGGCTTCCCTCTGACATGTGGAATACAAGCACTGAAACCAGTTAGGATTTAGCACTCTCCCTCCTCCACTTGTTTTCTGCATGTAAACCTACAGGTGGAAGAACTTCAAACTGCTGTCTGTGATAACTAGTATATATAGCTCCACGGAATTAGGTCAAGATCAGCATGCTCCTCTGGGCCAGTTACAATGACCCTGGGAAGCCAGCCAACTGCCCCCTAAACCTGACATGCTATTAAGAGTAATCTCATAACAAGGGTGTAGGACAATCAGTGTGAGCCGAGCCTACTGCTGGAATCAGAGCTCAGGCCCACACTTCACCCGCGGCACACATTGGCACTGAGGATGAAGTGTATCGGCGTGCCTGAAATACTCAAGGCTGGAGGGATGTTTTACGGCATCACAATAAAGAATTCCACTTGTCCTTCCTAGTTCTTCATTGTACTTCTCCTTTTAAGATTTTCCTAGGGATTTCACAAAGCAAACAAAGCCTTTATTCTTCAGCACTGACTGTTCTGGGAGCCCCCTCCCGAGTGAGGTCGCGGTGCTGGAGTGTGCGAGCCTTATTAGCACTTGCACGGGGACCGCCCCGAGGGACTGTGTGTTCAGAATGAGAACCAGGTACAGCACAGCAGGGGCTCAGGGTATCTGATAAGCACCTCCACCTAATCCACAGACACAGAGGAAGAGGGAGCAAAGGGTCTGGAGATATTTCCCAAATATCCTCCAGAAACCCACACATCTCTAGGGTCACATGCACCCTAATTTCAGCTGTGTTCCAATTACAAACAGAACTCGGAATAACTCAATGACAGCAGCCGATGCAATTCATGACAGGCAAAAAGGACTAAATTGGAGGGCGAGTCTTCAGCAAGAGGCTTACTTATTATGGCGGCCCTGCTGTGAATCTCCTGTGACTGCTTTGGAAGCCATGGTCGGTGTCCTCTCCATCTAGAGAAACGAATTTCTGACTCCTCCTGTTCTCTCCTGCCAGCCCCAGGGTCTGTTCCTAACTCTCAGATCTGGCTGCTATCCTCTATCTCCCCATCTTCCCACCCACGGCTCTCTGCTCCAACATCACTTTGGAACGTGCTTTTACTGCTGGCAAACACAAGGGTGGCCCGTTCACAGAGACGCTGTGCGGTGGACAGTGAGATGTCTGCCTGACCATGGTTGTTCTGGAATGCTCTCCAGTGATGCAGAGTGTCCCTACTTAGAGGCCACCAGGCAAGATTACCTCTAGTCTTGCCCCTGCTCTAGGAGGCCACAGGCACGTACAGGAGGACACTGTCAGACAAGACCTGGTACAAGATAACTACATGGTGTGAAAACTGTTAATGAGAGAGAAATGGGGAAGGAGCAGGCTTATTATTCAGCACTCTTCACCTCTGAGAATAATGGGACATTAATCTACCACTTTCTGCATTCTAAAGCAGAGGAAGATATTTTCTGGGTATTACTGACTCAATTAGCAGTAACTAGGAAGGCAGGGTGAGAGGAAGTTGGGAGACGGGGGAAGATCCAAAATGGATTAAGAAAATATGAATTGTCTTAATTGACATAAATGCATCCAAGTAATTCTCTCCAGATACTGCGGTTACTAACAAGACATTTGATTCCTAAGGGATCTGCTGAGTCTGACACTCCACCACTTCTGTTCTAACCACATCAGTCTCCCCCAGCCTCACATCCTGAGAAGGGAACACAAAGGCACTGTGTCATCTTTCCTTTGTTAACGTCAACTACCGAGAGTGCACGTAGCTTGTTAAGCTAAGTGGCTCTTCTTTTGTGGGAAGTGACTACAATTATTAAATAATCAACAGAGAGGTACTGAGAGAGGAAGACTCTCTTTGCATGGGGCTGCTAAGCAGGACTGTGGAGCTGACACTTGGGGCAGGGTAAGGACTGGCCACAGCAGGAGGAGGAGCTGAGGGCCAAGGGAGGTGAGAACAGACAGTGTGTCTTGGAGGCATAAGGCTCCTCAGTCTAGCCCTGAGGCCCCAGCTCCTACAGTTCTTCCTTTGATTCTGTGATTACCCCCATATCTTTCCAAGCTGCATGGTTCCATGAGTTCCTTTATCTACTTAGGATTAAAAAAAGTCAAAATCATACCAACTGTGAAGGAGCTGCTGATCTCAGAGATAGGAAGGGAGGGGGCAGCTAAAATCTGGAACGAATGACTACAATCCAATTTTTATAAATGTTTTTTAAAAATTTGGAAATTAAAAAAAAAATTTAAATAAGCAAGAATGTTAAAAAGCACAGCCTGTTAGAATCAAACTAAAAGGATTTAAAGGAGAAATCAAGATGTCCATAGGCAATTCTTGATTATCCCCCAGGGTGAGTGGGTGGGAGACAAAATAGATGATGATCAAGGAATCCAAAAACCTAATTTTAACCAACAGCCTCATCCTCTGACAAAACTAGCCATGCCAATAAGCAGCAAAATGAACAGAGTGTTGCTCCTTTTCATGGTGAAACGGTAGGGAAAAAGAATGATGGGCCACAGGAAGGAAAAGGGGGTGGGATCTGTCCGATTCATCCACAAGAGGGTAATAACTAACAACAAAGGGGACAGGAGTCTCAGCTGCAATTCATCTCTCCTCTTTGCATTCTCTGGACACTTTGGAAGGTGATGGTTTTGACATCAGGGATCTCTCTCTCCACCCTGGGAACCCCCTGGCTCAGCTACTGGTTTATAGGAGCTCTAGGGGTAAGTTCCCAGGAGGAAACAGGTCATGTGGACAAAACTAGAAGGTATATTCCCTTGGACCAGGCAGCTACATCAATAAATTTAACTTTCGGAATCTCTAAGGCCACAGGGCCAAAGCCTCCACTTTAAAGACTTTTTCTCTTACACTCTCTTTTCCGTAGTCCTACAGCAATTACCCCGGTGGTCCTTCATCACCAGGATGCAGGCCTCTCACAAGTGGGAGGCATGCCTCAGGTGTTAAGTCACCATCCTCATGGCTTAGGTACTTGAAAACTCCCTTGAAAAGAGAATTCATGTTGAAGAATTGTAAACGAATGGGGGAATATCAGAAGACAGTGAAAAGCCATCAGGTATGACAAAGAGAATTGCCAAGTTGATCAGTTAAGGCAATAATGGACAAATAGAATATGATGTTCATTAATACGAATTTATCAGGACAAAAGAGAGCTCTGGTCTGGTCCTGGTCTCTTCTTAGGGCATAGATTGGTCTGTAGCAATCTGATTATCTGGCAGCAAAAAACTGGGAGTGGCACTATCCCCTAGGAGATGTTTGAAAAGTTGCTGGGCATTTTTGGTTGTCTCAATGACTACAAGGCAATATGACATTTGGTGGGCAGGGGCCAGGGATAATAAACACACTGCAATGTGCAGGACGGACCTGTCCTGCCCAAAAGGTCAGCAGAGCCCTGTTGAGAAAGGGCGAATTGTTCTCCTGCACATTCATCACAGAGCAGAGTTCTCGCTTGGTCTATGTGGGCATTAGGAGCAATGCCAAAAATGTGCCCCCTTTCCTTTGGGATCCAGAGAAATGCATCCCAGTGCAGGGAATGTTCCCTCACAGCATTCAACCACTAGGCCCCTCCTATCCTGCCCACCACCTGGCATCATCTGGAGAGTGAGGAGGAGCCTCCTGTGCCCCCGGCCACAGACAGGCAAGGTGTAGCCACCAATTCCAAGCTTCCTCCCCTGACATTCCTGAAATCCAGAAGAAAAAGGAAGAATGGGAGGTGGGGCACTTTAGAATCACTTTGTTCTCAGGCTGGGGTGACCAGTTCTCTACATGGTCTCTACGGTACATGACAGAGGGGTGGGTCGGGCAGTTTCTCTTCCTGTGAATGTGAATATACCCACTATTCAGGTGCAAGGGCAGGTGCTAGACTTTTGGCCTGGTTACAGCAAGCCCCTGAGAACACTCAGAGCACAGGCCTAGGGCTAACCTCCAATTCCTCTGAGTAGTCTGCCTGTGATCCAAGAGACTGACACGGGATGGGGGAATATCATGACAACACTCAGCTATGGCAACACTTGGCTTTAAACTTCCCTCTAAGACACTGACTTCCAATGGGAAGGACTGCAACCCAAACCAACTAAACCTTAGGGCTAAACTAAACTTATGTCAAACTCCTTTGTACTTCCAGGTGTGAGGTGTCTGTGGCTTCCTGTGTATATTCAAATCTCCATGGCAACTCGTCCATCTTTTCCAGGCAGCATCCTTTCCCTGGAAATCACAGGATTGGTGGGGGCAAACAAGCCAGGGATGGGGGGCTGCAGGAATGTGGGTCAAAAGCAAAGCTAGAAACATACGTGGAGATGGGAGACAGAGGGCACAGTTGGGCTGGAGGTTGTGGGCTTGCCAGCCCCTCACTCACCCACGGACGGGCTGCTTGTGGGGCTGATACGGGAGGTGGGGACAGGCTGAGCATCTGGAGGAGCAGATGGCCGAAGGAATGGCTGCTGGAGACTATGACAAAGGCTTGGCAAGTGGGACCTGATGCTGCTTATTTTTAAGTGGTGGAGAAGCTAAAAACAGAAACTGGGTGGGTTTGAGCAGCTGGACACGGTTCTTCCATATAATCACTGAAGTTTTCCATTTTCTAATAAAAATGCTAACCAGAGGGTAAGAGAGGATGAAAAAGGCAATGACAAGGGAGGGGTTGGTGGAGACCAGAGAGAGCAAATGAGCGGTGAACACCCCACAGACTGTTAAGATGAGGCTAGAGACAACAAGAGACCCAATTATAACTCTCAAGAAAGAGAAGAATGACCAGAGTGACACAATCAAGGTCAGGAGGACTCAGATTCCAGTCACTCCAGGGCCCATGTCCCATCTCTGTGCCAACCTGTAGGACGTTTTCCCTTCTCAAAACATTCAGTCATTTTCAGCTAGAAGTCTGTGTTTCACCAGTTTCCCCTCTCTCATGTTCCTACCAGCATAGCAGGTTCCTCAAGGATAGGGCAGGACTGTTTCTCAACTATGTACCATCCAAGAGCCATGCATATCCTATGTGTGCTCAATAATTAGCTATCACCGGTCTCATTCTTTGCCCTAAATAAGTTACAGAATTTCCTGAGTTCCTAAATGTTCTATCCCACCCTATATCCAAGCTGAATGAATACATGAAGACCCTCTGAAAGCAATACCTCCTCCTTCCTTCAAGTGTACAGGGCTTCAAACAACAGCAGGTCAATGCAGTTACATTCTCCGAACTCTGTGTACATGCTCCTGAGAGAGAATCAAACACCTGCAGCAATGAAGGCAAAGCCAGTTTTCTTTAACTGGACAAGTTACCTTCCTCACACTTTAGATGTCCAGCTTAGTTTAAAAACTGCAGAGGCCAAAGTTTAGCATTTAAATCCATGCAGTACGTGAAAAAATTTCAGAGTACTCTCAAATAACTAAGGAAACAACTGGCTCTGTCTAGTCAGAGAACTTAAGCCATGTTTGGGGTGCCTGGGGTCCTGCTAAAAGTTCCGGATTGAGCAATAGTACTGCCTCACCCTAAGTTCTTACTTTTCTACTGCCGCGGCTCCACCTCCAGTCTGCACATCTCTGCTTCGAGTTTTCCAGAAGCCACAACTTTAACTGACATGTCATACTCTAGCCTTTCTCCCTCTAGTTCGTTAAGCACATTATGTGTCTCTACTCTGCAAAATGCTTTGATATTTCTTCACTGCTTAGAGACTGAAATCCAAAGTGGGAAGGCACTTTAAACTGGATCCCATTTTACTTCCCAATCTTAACTCTCCCCACTTTTTATCAATGACATGGCTGTCTTCAGTGTTCCCCAAACATAACATGTGCTTCCATATTTATGCGACTTAGCAAAAGCTGTTCTCTCTACTTTGAATGCATCTTCCTTATTCTTCAAGTCCCAGCTTAATGTCAGCTCAGGAGAGCAACAGCTTTGGACCAGCCCAACTTGGGTTTAGGTTCTATATTTCTACTTTTTATCTGTGTTGCCCAGGATGTGCTGAGGCTCTTCATTTACCTAATTCACATTGGTATTAGCACAGTCAGTTACCCATTTTCTGTTTCTATAACCCATGGGCTAGACAACATCTATCTACGTTTTAGATAAATACAGTTTGTGATGCAAAAAATTCACTGTGTGAGCAGCTTTACTTATACTGTAAAATAGGTAAAAACAATTCATATTTTACAAAAGAACTAGAGATTAAGTAACTTACCCGGATCATAGACTGATAAGTGCAGCGCAAGAATTCACATGTTTCTCTAACTGAACATCTTCATGCTCCTACTACATTACACAACTTCATATCTGTGAGGCAGTGTGGATTCCCTTCTCTCAACTGCAGCCTTCAAGATCTTTGCCTTTTGAGTGCCATACACAAAGTGGATTTTCAAAAAGTATTTGTTCAACAAATACGTCACGCATGTATCCCACTAACAATGGTTGGCAGATACCAACTGTTGATTTCAAATGCCATATGTCTTCAAGAACATATGGCTTACAATGACACTGGAATTTTTAAAAGTAACTGGAATCTACAAGTGCAGTAGGAGATTTAGCAAATCTCCCTAGAAAGTGATATCTAACAGAGCAAAATAGAAATATAAAATATCTGCATAAAAATTAATAGGCCCTGGGGGAAAAGGGGGGTTGGAGAGATGTTGGCTGGTCAAAGGATTCAAAATTTCAATTAGATAGGAGGAATAAGTTGAAGTAATCTATTGTACAACACAGTGACTATATAGTTAATAACAATATATCATATTCTTGAAAATCACTGACAGAGTAGATTTTAAGTGTTGTCACCACAGAAAATAAGTGAGGTAGGGCATGTTAATTTGCTTAATTAAGCCATTCCACAGGTATACACATTTCAAAATATGTTTTACACAATACATTTTTATGTGTCACTTAAAATTTTTTAATGTGCAAAAAAACAGTTGTGATTTTTGTATCCTGCAACTTTGCTGAATTTGTTTAACATTTTTGGTAGAATTTTTAGGGTTTTGTACGTGTAATCTGTGAACAGAAATCATTTTACTTCTTTCTCATTTGGATGCTTGGCTTATTGTTTTCCTTTAAAAATTTCTCACTAACAATGAGAAACCTGAAAAGGAAATTAAGAAAGCAATTCTATTTATAATGGCATTAAAAAGAATAAAATACTTACGAATAAACTTAACCAGGGAGGCAAAAAAATTTGTATAATGAAACTACAAAACAATGCTGAAAGAAGACATAAATACAAAGACATCCCACATTCATAGATGGGAGGAAGTTTTTTTTTTTTTTTTTTTTTTTTTTTTTTTTTTTTTGAGGCAGGGTCTCACTCTATCTCCAGGCTGGAGTGCAGTGGCACAATCATGACTCACTGCAGCTTCGACTTCCTGGGCTCAAGCAATCCTCCCACCTCAGCCTCCTAAGAAGCTGGGACCACCACAGGTGTGGCTAATTGCAATTGGCTAATTGTTTACTTTTTTGTAGTCTCACTATACTGCCCAGGCAGGTCTTAAACTCCTGGGCTCAAGTGATCCTCCCACCTCAGCCTCACAAAGTGCTGGAATTATAGGCATGAGCCACTGCACCCAGTTGGGAAGAATATTGTTAAAATAACAATACTACCCAAAGTTATCCACAGATTCAATATAATCCCTATCAAAATCCCAATGACATTCTTTGGAGAAATAGAAAACCCCATCCTAAAATTCATCCAAGATCTCAAATGGCCTAACTAGCCAAAACAACATTGAAAAAGCAGAACAAAGTTGCAGGACACAAACTTGCTAATTTTAACACTTAAAGCTACAATAATCAAAACAGTGTGGTACTGACATAAAGATAAACATATAGACAAATGGAATAAAATAGAGAGACCAGAAATAAACCCTTATATACGGTTAAATAGTTTTTGACAAGGCCAAATGATTCTCAACAAGGGCAGAAAGAGCATTTAATGAGGAAAGAACAGTCTTTCCAACAAATGATTCTGGAAAAACTGGATATACACATGCAAAAGAATGAAACTGGACCCTTATACTATATACAAAAATTAACTCAAAAGGGTTCAAATATCTAAAAAGAAGAACTAAAACTATAAAACTCTTAAAAGAAGACAGGGGGAGACCTTCATGACATTGGATTTAGCAATGATTTCTTGGCTATCACACAAAAAGCACAGTCAACAAAAGTAAAAAGAGATAAACTTGACGTTACCAAATTAAAAACTTTTATGCATTAAATGATACTATTAACAGAGTAAAAAGACAACCCAGGAATGGGAGAAAATATCTGCAATCACATATTGATAAAGAGTTTAATAACCAGAATATATCAAGAACTCCTACAATTCAACAACAACAAAAAAGCAATTTAAAAAACTGGACAAAGAACTCGAATAGACATTTATCCAAAGAAGATATACACATGGCCAATAAGCACATAAAAAATCATAAAGGAAATGCAAATCAAAACCATGAGATATCACTTCACACCTTCTAAGGTGGCTATATCAAAAATGAAATAACAAGTGTTGATGAGGATGAGAAGAAATTTGAAGCCCTGTGCATTGCTGGTGAGAATGTAAAATGGTACAGCCACTGTGGAAAACAGTATATAGGTTCCTCAAAAAATTAAACACAAAATTGCCATATGATCCAGCAATTTCATTTCAAGGTATAATACAAAAAAGAACTGAAAGGGACTCAAACATATATTTGTATACCAATGTACACAGCAGTATTATTCACAATAGACAAAAGGTGGAAGCAACCCAAATGTCTATCAATGGATGAGTAAACAGAGTAACATATACATAAAATGGCATTTTAGCCTTAAAAAGGAAAGAAGTTTTGACGTATGCCACAACATGAATGAACTTTGAAGACATTATACTGAGTGAAATAAGCCAGATACAAAGGGACAAACATTGTATGGCTGCACTTATATAAGATACCTAAAACAGTCAAATTCATAGATACAGAAAATAGAACAGTGGCTACTAGGGATGGAGGGAGAAGATGAGAGATTTCAGATTAGGATGATGAAAAAGTTCTGGAGATTGAAGGTCGTGATGGCTGCAAAACAATATGAATGTATTTAATACCCCTGAATTGTATACCAAAATGTGGTTAAAATGGCAAATTATATGTTAAGTATACATCATCACAATGAAAACATTAACAGGCCTTTGCTAACAGATATACGGAACAATGAATACATGCAATTTTCAAATGCAGGTGGACCATAATCAAACTCAACATGTATTAAACCAGGAAGGGAGCCTAAATACATTCTAAGAAGTTATCATGAAGGCCAGTATCATCCTGATGCCAAAACCTGGCAGAGATACAACAAAAAAAGAACACTTCAGGTCAATATCCTTGATGAACATTGATGCAAAAATCCTCAATAAAATACTGGCAAACCAAATCCAGCAGCACATCAAAAAACTTATGCACCACGATCAAGTTGGCTTCATCCCTGGGATGCAAGGTTGGTTCAACATATGCAAATCAATAAAGGTAATTCATCACATAAACAGAACTAAAGACAAAAAAACCCACATAATTATCACAATAGATGCAGAAAAGGCCTTCAGGAAAATTCAACATCCCTTCTTGTTAAAAACTCTCAATAAACTAGGTATTGAAGAAACATACCTCAAAATATAAGAGTGATATGTGACAAACCCACAGCCAACATCCTACTGAATGAGCAAAAGCAGAAACTGTTCCCCTTGAAAACCAGCACTAGACAAGGATGCTCTCTCTCACCATTCCTATTCAACATTGTATTGGAAGCTCTGGCAAGGGCAATCAGGCAAGAGAAAGAAATAAGCGCATTCAAATAGGAAGAAAGGAAGTCAAATTATCTTTGTTTGGAGATAACATGATCCTATCTTTAGAAAATCCCATCATCTTCTCAGCAAACTATCGCAAGAACAGAAAACCAAACACCACATGTTCTCACTCATAGGTGGGAATTGAACAATGAGATCACTTGGACACAGGAAGGGGATCATCACACATCGGGGCCTATTGTGGGGAGAGGGGACGGAGGAGGGATAGCATCAGGAGATATACCTAATGTAAATGACGAGTTAATGGGTGCAGCAAACCAACATGGCACATGTATACATATGTAACAAACCTGCACGTTGTGCACATGTACCCTAGAACTTAAAGTATAACAATAAAAAAAGTATATATATATATAAAAGAAAACCCCATCATCTCAGCCCAAAAGCTTCTTAAGCTGATAAGCAACTTCAGCAAAGTCTCAGGATATAAAAAGAATATGCAAAAATCCCTAGCATTCCTATACACCAACCACAGGCAAGCAGAGGGCTAAATCATGAATGAACTGCCACTAACAATTGCTACAAAAAGAAAAAAATACCTAGTAATACAGCTAACAAGGGAAGTGAAGGATCTCTTCAAGGAGAACTACAAACTACTGCTAAAAGAAATCAAAGAGGACACAAATGGAAGAACATTCCATGCTCATGGATGGGAATAATCAATATCGTGAAAATGGCCATACTGCCCAAAGTAGTTCATAGATTCAGTGTTATTCCCATTAAACTATCATTGACATCCTTTACAGAATTATAAAAAACTATTTTAAAATTCATATGGAACCAAAGAAGAGCCCAAATAGCCAAGGCAACTCCTAAGCAAAAAGAACAAATCTGGAGGGATCACACTACCTGACTTCAAATTATAGTATAAGGCTACAGTAACCAAAAATATGTGTCTGATATAAGAACAGGCACATAGATCGATGGAACAGAAGAGAGAACCCAGAAATGAGACCGCATACCTAAGCCATCTGATCTTCAACAAACCTGACAAAAAAAGCAATGGGGAAACAATTCCCTATTTAATCAATGGTGCTGGGAGAACTGGCTAGCCACATGCAGAAAACTGAAACTGGACCCCTTCCTTATACCATATAAAAATTAATTCAAGATGGATTAAAGACTTAAATATAAAATCCAAAACTATAAAAACCCTAGAAGACAATCCAGGCAATACTATTCAGGGCATAGGCACAGGCAAAGTTTTCATGACAAAATCCCCAAAAGTGATTGCAACAAAAGCAAAAATTGGCAAATGGTACCTAATTAAACTAAAGAGCTTCTGCACAGCAAAAGAAACTATCATCAGAGTGAACAGACAACTTACAGAATGGGAGTAAATATTTGCTATCTATCCATATGACAAAGGTCTACTATCCAGCATCCATAAAGAACTTAAATAAATTTACAAGAGAAAAACAAGCAACCCCATTAAAAAGGAGGGAAAAGACATGAAAGACACTTCTCAAAAGAAGGCACAAATGTGGCCAACATATTTTTAAAAAGCTCAACATCACTGATCATTACAGAAATGCAAATCAAAACCACAATGAGATAGCATCTCATGCCAGTCAGAATGGCAGTTATAAAAAAGTCAAAACAACAGATGCTGGTGAGGTTGCAGTTGCAGAGAAAACTAAACAAAACAAAACACTTTTACACTGTTGGTAGGAGTGTAAGTTAGCTCAACCATTGTGGAAGGCACTGTGGCAATTCCTCAAAGACCTAGAGGCAGAAATACCATTTGGCCCAGGAATCCCATTACTGGGTAAATACCTAAAGGAATATAAATAATTCTATTATAAAGATACATGCACACGTATGTTCACTGCAGCACTATTCACAATAGCAAAGACGGAGTCAATCTAAATGTCCATCAATGATAGACTGGACAAAGAGAAATGTGCTATATATACACCATGAAATACTGTGTAGCCAAAAAAAAAACAAGATCACATCCTTTGCAGGGACATGGATGGAGCTGAAAACCATTATCATCAGCAAACTAATGCATGAACAGAAAACCAAGCACCGCATGTTCTCACTTACAAGTGGGAGCTGAATGATGAGAACACATGAATCCACGGTGAGGAACAACACACAGTGGGGCCTGCTGAGGGGCTAGAGAGAGGGAAAACATCAGGAAGAATAGCTAATGGACACTGGACTTACTACCTTAAAATCATCAATACCTAGTGATGAGATGATCTGTGCAGCATACCACCATGGCACACATCTACCTATATAATAAACCTCCACATCCTGCACACATACCCCTAAACTGAAAAGTTGAAAAAATAAAGAAAAAAAGTTACCATAAAAGCTATGCTCACTGATAACATTGCAATAAAATAATGTATAACAACAATTTGCAATAATTAACACACCATTACATTTTTTAAAATTTCATTCATTCAAACCAAAAGTGTTTATTTAAGGAAAAATAAAATGAGTAAACTTTAGCAATTTTTATCAATTAAGAAAATAAGGCAAAATAAATAATATATATAGAAAATTTTTAAATCTTTGGAGATTATATAACAATATATTTAGAGATATAGCTTAAAAAGGTAAATTATCTAGAAAATATAAATTACCTCAATTTTGAATAAAAGAAGTAGAAAGTTTGAAAAAGCATAAACATAGTGATATGGTTAGGCTTTGTGTCCCCGCACAAATCTCATCTTGAATTGTAATCCCCATAATCACCAAGCGACAAGGGAGAGACCAGGTGGAGGTCATTGAATCATGGGGGTGGTTTCCCCCATGCTGTTCTCACGAGAGTGAGTTTTCATGAGATTTGATGGTTTTATAAGGGGCTCTTCCCCCTTCCCTTGGCACTTCTTCCTTCAGCCTTGTGAAGAAGGTGCCTTTTCATGATTGTAAGTTTCCTGAGGCCTCCCCAGCCATGTTGAACTGTGAGTTAATTAAACCTCTTTCCTTTATAAGTTACCCAGTCGTGAGAAGTTCTTTACAGCAGTATGGAAATGGACTAACACACATAGAAAAACTGAATTAGTGGTTAAAGCCCTATGTTCAAAGAAAATTCACCTAAATGATTTTTAGTTAATTATTTTTAGAGATGGTGCCTTACTCTGTCACCCAGGCTAGTGTGCATTGGCATGATTATAGCTCACTGGAGCCTTGAACTCCTGGGTTTATGTGATCCTCCTGCCTCAGTCCCCTGAGTAGCTGGGAGTACAGGTACGTGCCACCATGCCTGGCTAATTTTTTTTAAGTTTTTGTAGAGATGGGGTCTCACTATGTTGCCTAGGCTTGTCTCAAACTCGTAGCCTCACACAAACCTTCTGCATTGGCCTCCCAAAGTGCTAGCATTACAGGTGTGAGCCACCATACCTGGCATACAGGTGATTTTAATGAGCAAGGTCTACCAGATGTCAAGAAGAGATAAATTCCATTTCACAAAAACTTTTTTGGAGAGTAGAAAACCATGGAAAGCTTCCACTCATTTCATGACATTAGCACAGCCCTGATATCAAAGTCATAAAAACTTTCACTTTAACAGTGGAAGAAAGGCTAGCTTCCAGTTTTCTTATGTTAGCTTTTTATGACTAACCAAATTTCTTTCCAAGTTTAATGGTGTGTTAATTACTGCAAATTTCCACCAAATTTCTTTCCAAATTTAGTGGTGTTAATTATTGGTAATTTTTGTTGTTGTTCATTTTTATTACCTTAAAAAATACAAATTAAATAGCAGCAAGTCAAATACAAGAGTAACTTAAAAACACTCTCCATGGAGTAAGATTTACCCCAGGAATGGAAGGGTGATTCAATATTAGAGACATACAGATAATCTACGTAACTCATGGAAAATAATCTTATGATCACTCAATAAATGACGATAAAGCATTGGGTAAAATTGTACACTCATTCACAATAAAAACCTCTAGAGGACTAGAAAAAGAGAAAGCATATGTAAGCTGAAAAAGAGGATATACCAAAATCCCACAGCAAGCATTCCCATAAACTTCAAGATAAAGACATTTTATCCTCTATTATCCAAAGCTGTACAAAATATCCTAGTCAGTACAATGAGATAATTGGATGTAGTAAGAGTTATAATTGTTGGCAAAGACAAGATTGTCATTATTTGTGGGTGATGTGACCATTGATATAGAAAATTCAAAAGAAATAACTGGCAAATTAGCAGAGCTAACAAAAGATTTAGACAACATAAATGCAAAAGGTTAACTCAATACAAAAATCAGTACTTTTCCTATACCAAAGCAATGATACAAAAAGAAGTATGCAAGACTTCTAAGAAGAAATGATGAAACTTTATGTAAGACCATAAGAGAAGATTTGAATAATTAACGTTTGCTATGGTTTGAATGATGGTGTCCCTTCCAAAATTCATGTTGAAACTTAATCCTCATTGTGGTGGTATTAAGAGATGGGACCTTTAGGGGAGTGATTAATTCATGAGAGCTTCACCCCATGAATGGATTTGGGCTCTTTTAAAAGGGCTTGTCAGAGTGGATTCACTCACTCTACCCCTTCATCTTTCTTCCTTCTGCCATGTGAGGACACAGCATTTGTCCCCTCTGGAGAATGCAGCAACAAGATGCCATCTTGGAGGGAGAGACTGGGCCCTCACACTTAAATGGCCAGTGTCTTGATCTTTGACTCCCAGCCTCCAGGACTCTAGGAAATAAATTTCTGTTCCTCATAAATTACCCTGTCTCAGGTATTTCACTGTAGCAGCACAAATGAACTAAGACAATATTAACCGTACTCAAATCATACTGCAATTCAATGCACATCTAGCAAATTCCAATAAAAATACCAAAGGAAGTTTTGGGGAACTTCACCAGTTCTAAAATTCAGACGGAAGAGTCAACAGGCAAAACTAGCCAATGCAATTCTGAAAAAATGCCAAAAACAGGTAGGGGCTTTCCCTAGCAGAAATCAGGACACAATATAAAACTCTAGTATTTAAAACTAAAACAATCAACTAGATCAAAGCAACAGAATAGATAGCCAAAAAGTGAATCCATGTATATTTTGATATTTACTACATATTCAAGGTGATCTTTTAAATAACTGGGGAAAGGATAGAGTATTCAATAACACAATTTTAAAATGTAAAAACAATTCATAACTGCAGGCTATACAAAAACAATCAGTTGACCAAATCTGGCTCATGGGCCTTAGTTTGCCAACTCCTCTGTCCTATTTTATTCTTGGTAACTACCCTAAAGAAACACGTACACACGTGTACAAGGAAGCTCAAAATGGAATCTTCACTGCAGACGCATTATTTGCAAGCGAAAAAAAAAAAAATAGAAGCAACCTGAATTTTCAACAGGAGAATGGCTGAATGATATATCCATACCATCCATACCATTCCCGATTACACAGATCTGCATACACTATCATAGAAACATCGTCACAGCATATCAGTGAGGAAGAAAACTGCAAACTTTAGAATATTCCTTAAACCACACAAACACAAAATAGCAAAGGTATGGGAGACTATATTCGAACTGATAACAATGGTTACCTCTTGGGGAGGAAAATGAGCAGGGTGTGTTTGTTGGGGGATGGGTATCCCAGAGGACTTTCAGCTTCATCTCTCTATATGTATTTTTTAAAAGTATATGGTTGTGAATGACTTCATTAAGTTAAAAAGAAGTAACAAGGGAAAAACAAACAAAAGAAAACCTAGGAATCTTTCCACTAAATGACCTTAGACCCCAGCCATCTCCCTTGAGCATAAAGAGTCAAGGCACATGGGTGGGAAGATGAAAGTCTGACGACCATCACACCCAAGTGATAGCTGCGCATGGTACTGAGGGCCTCCCTCTCCAGGCTACACTTAGGTCCCTTGGGACTAGTGAATAAGCCTAGGATGTGACAGCTGTGGCCTTAGCTACATCGTGTCAAAACCACAAAAACAACAGTTTAAAGCAAGGCCTCCTTTTTAAGTAATCTTAATATTTTAAAATCTAAGAATGATTCACCAAGTGATAGGACACAAAACTCCTCTACTGATATCCAATTAAACATAATAAACATCTCTGATCCCTTTGCAAGTCTCATTAAAATGCAAGTAAACATTTGAAAAAGGTATACATCCACAGATAAAAAATGAAGGGAAGAGCAGGGTGAGCAAAGACAACTCATTTTAATAAGATAGAGCAAATTAAAAAATTAGTAGATTTGAGATACCCAAATACTAGATGTCAAAGACATGAAAGTCATTTATACACCAAACACCCATAAGGCCCAGGCATAGAGGCACCAGGTACCACAGATGGCAAGAGTAACCCATGAAGAAGAAAAAAGCTGGGAGATTAGTTAAAAAGCTGGGTAATAAACATATACAGCCCGAGGTTTCCCTCTTCCTCCTTTGCCCCCAGGATAAAAGTTCTTTCATAGATAAATTGCATCAAAGAGAATTTAAAGGCAGGGACAATGGGCACAGTAGAATTTTAGATATATACCAAAGATGTTCGCAGTAATGCTTCCAGAGCAAAAAACAGAATACATACACTAATGAAAATGGCATTTCTCAATAGAAAAGCAAAAAGCTAGGAGACAGATAATATCTTCAAAATTCTTAGGACAAATTACTTTTCAACCTGAAATCCAGTGCCCAGTCAAGTGTGAGAGTAAATATAAGACATTTTTGAAAATACAGGGTCTCAAAACACTATCTCTTTATGGCCTTTTTCTTAAAAAGCTACTAAAGGATGTGCTCCATCAAACCAAGGGAGAAAAAGAAAAAAATAAAAATAAAAAAAAACAAGACCCAGCACAAAGAAACAGGGATTTGTTAAAGGAGAGAGGAGAAGGGAAGCAGCAGTACAACAGCTAAACAGAGCATCTAAAGAGCAGTGAGTCAGGTGGGAAAAGGGGATGGAAGGGCTTCAAGAGAGATTCTCCAGGAAAGGAAGAGAATAGACAGATGAGCAGATACCTCTGACCATGTGGAAAATTCTATCTGAGGGATTTTCCAGTTCTATTGGAGAATCTGGGAAGCAGGAGGGACAGTAAACTAATGAAAGAAAAAAATGGCAAGGCAATTCTTCACCTAAGTGGAAGAAACAGTTGTATAAGAAAGGAGATGCACTTATATTAAACAGTTTGGCAGTGAGCCACACTTACCATGGTGTGCTGAGTGCTGAATTAACAAACAAAATGGAGTTATTATATTAAGAGGAAAAATAGGGAATAGGACTAAGATGCTAAACTTTCATGAAGAAAGCAGCTATAGTTACAATTCATAAATGAAGAAATGGGCTGAGCGTGGTGGCTCATGCCTGTAATACCAGAACTCTGGGAGGCCAAGGCAGGTGGACCTGACCTGAGGTCAAGAGTTCGAGACCAGCCTGGCCAACATGGTGAAATTCCATCTCTACTAAAAATAAAAAAATTAGCCAGCTGTGGTGGCGCACACCTGTAATCCCAGCTACTCAGGAGGCTGAAGCAGGAGAATGGCTTGAATCCGGGAGGTGGAGGTTGCAGTGAGCCAAGATCAAGCCACTGCACTCCAGCCTGGGCAACAAGAGCAAAACTCTGCCTCAAAAAAGGAAAAGACAGACAGAAAGACAGACAGACAGACAGACAGACAGACAGACAGACAGACAGACAGACAGACAGACAGAAAGAAAGAAAGAAAGAAAGAAAGAAAGAAAGAAAGAAAGAAAGGAGAGGGAGGGAGGGAGGGAGGGAGGGAGTGAGGGAGGGAAGGAAGGAAGAAAGGAAGGAAGGAAGGAAAGAAAGAAGGAAAGAAGGAAGGAAGGAAGGAAAGAAAGAAACATAAATGAAGAAATAATAAAATTAGTGTACACTTTGGAAAGAAGTAAAAATCAGAAACAACTAAGAGAATTGAATGTTGCGTTGCTGTTGCTGGGGAAAGGGACCCAAGAATGAGATGAAGGGAAGCTGCTTGTTTGCTTATTTATTTATTACATTCATGCTTGATGTGTGAACCATGGATGTATCTTACTTAAACTTTCAGGTTTCAGTTTTTTTCCTTGTAAAAATGGGAATAATAAGACACACCTATAAGGCTGCTGTTAACATCATATGAGATAACGTGGTCAAATTCCCTCTGTGAACATTCCCTTTTTAGTTGGACCAATTTTTCAGAGTAGTTATTTGATAAACAGGTTGAGAGGAGACACAATCAAAACCCACGTTTTCCAAGTACTGAGGGCTGAATATTAATCAATCCAATGCCCAATACGCATAAGCAGCAAAGAGACATGAAGTGAATGGGTGATCTAAGTAGGAGGGGTTTATCAAAACGAAGATTCTTCTAGTCTGAAATCCAGGAAGCTTAGATCATGTATAACTGGGTTTGACTCCCTTCCTCATTTAACTGTGTTCTTAGATAAATTATTTACCTTTCCCAGTCTCCAGTTTCCCTATCTGTAACACTGGAGGTAGTAACACCTACCCTGGAGGCTTGCTGCAGTGGTTACATCAAATAACAAATGTGAGAAATTCTTGTACGGTATCTGGTACCATTTCTTCTTTAGCAAAGGATGGCAACTACAACAGACCTAGTTTGTTCTGGAGAATGACAACTCTAACCTTCAATTTCTTTGTTGTTCTTCTTCTTTTTTTCTTTTTTCTTTTTTCTTTTTCTTTTTCTTTTTTTTTTTTTTTTTTGTTGTTGTTGTTGTTGTTGTTGAGTCTTGCTCTGTTGCCCAGACTGGAGCACAGTAGCTATTCGCCAAGTAAAATCATAGTGTGCTATAGCACGGAACTCCTGGCCTCAAGCGATCTTCCACCTCAGTCTCCTGAGTATTTGGGACAACAGGCACATGCTATCAAAACAGGCTGATTTTTATTTGTTTTTGTAGCAAACGTATCCCACTGTGTCTCCCAGGTTGGTCTCGAACTCCTGGCCTCAAAGGATTCTCCCACCTTGGCCCCTCAAAGTGTTAGGATTATAGGTATGAGCCACTACATCTGACTAACTTTCAATTTCTAACATAAATCAAGCATTCAGGATCAGCTAGTCAAAGCCTCCCTAGGGTGAATCCGTCCTGCTCACCTCTCTCTCAATAATTTTTAGTTAGACAACAGTATGCATTTACTGTAGCAAAAGTTGAAAATATAAATAAGCAAAAATAAGAAACTATGTATCACAAATAATACTACCAGTAAGAGTTAACCACCATGATTATTTTAGTGTATAACCTGTCACATACCTTTCTGTTTATGTGTATTTTTAAATAAAAATAAGGTTTTATTAAATCTATCATTCTTTGGTGATCATTTTAAACTAATATGTCAAGAACCTATTCCCTCTCAAAAAAACTATTTTAGGCCAGGTGCAGTGACTCAGGCCTGTAATCCCAGCACTTTGGGAGGCCGAGGTGGGCGGATCACGGTATCAGGAGATCGAGACCATTCTGGCTAACATGGTGAAAACCCGTCTCTACTAAAAATACAAAAAAAAAAAAAGTATATATATATATACACACACATATATATATATATACACACACACACATATATATATATATATAGAGAGAGAGAGAGTCAGGCATGGTGGCATGCACCTGTAGTCCCAGCTACTTGGGAGGCTGAGGCAGGAGCATCACTTGAACCTGGGAGGTGGAGGTTGCAATGAGCCCAGATCGTGCCACTGAACTCCAGGCTGGGCAACAGAGTTAGACTCTGTCTCAAAACAAAACAAAACAAAAAAACTATTTTAACATCACTTTTAATAGCTGCAGTCAGTTTGATGGATGAACTTCACCTTTTATACTGTACCCTTGCTTCCTACCCTTCCGTGGACAGTCAGTGTCTGTTCTAGCGATTACTCCAGCCTATTAGGTAAACTGCAGGTTTGACACCAGAAGAAAAAGCAAGATCCAACTTAAATTGTGTGTTTCAATACATGTCAGTAATCACAAGTATATTAATACCAACCCAGCTTATCTCTAACAAGACCAGCAGCTGCTCGAAAGGCTTTTTAAAGCAGAGTTTATTTCTAGGACTTGGAAAGAATGTGAGGTACTTTAGAAGAATCTTATTTTGGAAGTCCTGCACATCTCTGCCTTAGATCTTTAAAACTGCGTACATACGCGTGCACACACACATGCTGCACACATATAGTCACAGCATATGTACATATATAAATATACATTGTAAAAATATACTGCAGTAAGTATGTGCATATTATTTTAGGAATAAACAAGGGGGCTATTTTTCTTTTCATCAATAACAGGAACACTGGAAATTCAAGCTTTGTCACCTCCGGTGGGTAATTTGGATCTAGGGGAGAAAAAAAGATACCCAGAATTGGAAAGACACAGCCAAAGCTTCAACATATACGTACTAAGATTATTTGTTTTTCCCAAGTTCATCTGTGGAAAGCTGCTAGGCACTAGACTGTGATTAGAGCAACCACCATTCATCTGTGCTGCAGAAACAGAGACCAGAGACTCACAGATGAAGAATCAAACTCCACAAACCACCAAGAAAAGCCAGTTTCAACCATTTACATTTACGCTGTGGATCTCATCTTTGGCTCAGTACTCGTTCCTGAGATTATGGTGTCCCAGGTGAGCCTTTGCATTAAGCAGGGAGAAGGTATAAGAATGCCATGATAGCAGCCGGTGATTGGAGCAGGTGACCTGTCTTGCTCCAGCAGAAACTGAGCAGCCAGGGAAAGGCAGCAGAAGGCCAAGCACTGGCCAGTCCTGGCGCTCATCAGTCCAGGAATAACTGAAAATGGGTTCTATTTCAAAGCCTTCTATCTGTCAGCTGACTCAGTCATGGAAAGTTAAAAAGAACCTTTGAAAATGCTTTTGTCATACTAAACATATTGGAACTAACGTGGAATTATTTTCAGAATTCTGCCTCTTAGACCAGAGAAGTTAAGATTCAGGCTTCCAGTTCCCACAGAGAAGAAAATGTATAACCAGAGAATTGCATAGTGTGTTTCCTGCATCGCTAATGATCCTTAGGACTGGGAGACAATGCCGTGGGGGTGCCAACGGGTCGTAATCCACCAAGGAACGCACTGTTCATAACAACACACATTGCTTTTTCCAGACCCAGAGGCCCGAGTGAGCACTAATAAGCTGGCACAACAGGCTAATTTGATGTGTGGGATTAATATGTTAATTTAATGCTCTCCTGTTTGGTTAAGTGGTTTGTGTTTCTAAATTTCTAAGCATGGCATTCAAATCCCTTTACATGGGAACCATGTGGCCCCTCTAACCACCCTTCTCCCATTTGTCTTGGCAGCCTCGTGACCTAGAAACAGCATGCCCGTGCCTGACTTCAGGCAGCGTGTGCACTGTTCTCCCAGCCTGCAATGCCAGTCTTCTTCTCCCTCCTGACCCTAGCCAAATCCTACAGTTGATTCTCCAGGTTGCTATTCAAGCCTTGGCTCTTTAATGAACCTTTCCCAAAAGCTTCGCTCACACTGACCGCCATGAACATCAGCTGCCTCTGTGCCTCATTCTGGTCACTCTGCATGTAATGCCTTATAGTGGCCCTCAACTGGTCTGTGCATATCTCATCTCTCCATCTGGATCATAAGCCCCTGGGGGGCAGGGATGAACTCTCACAGCTTTCTTTTCTCACTGCCAGCACTCTCATTTTACTCGACCCCTGAGTAGCATCACCACCATGGACCACTTCCCCTCCATGAAATCTCCCCTCTTCTTAGTTTCTGTGAAATCACCTTCTAGATTTTCCTCCTCCTCAACTCCTCCTCCATCCAACTTCTCAATACTGGTGTTCCCTGGCTGCCTTTTCTTCTCTTTGCACACACGCACGCGCACATTCTCTCTCTCTTTCTCTAAGAGTCTCAAATATTCTCATGGCTCCAAAATATCATCTATATGCTCCCAAATTTCTGTCTCTAGCCTGGACCTTTCTTCTAAGCAATGCCTGGGAAGGCTAGGTCAATCGGCATTTTATTATGTTTATAAAGGCAAGTTCATTTGTCATATAGATATCCTAGCTCTTCATAGAGGGAAGCTCCCGTTTCATGGTTTTATTACATCTTTAATCCAAAGCAGTCATCATAATATGAGTACTCTGATAGAAGGCCAGGCAAGGAACCTTAATTCATGGCAGGGATCATGTCTTATTCAGTTTAGAGTCCTTCAGTAATGTGCAAAGTGTCTCCCACATAAGATGCTGAGAATTTTTTCCCTAAATGAATAAGTTAAGAAATGAATAGCCATGCTGACTATGCCTAAGTGGGCTCAGTCGAGAAAGGGTACCATTTTCTGGAGAAAATGTCTTATGTCCAGTAACTGCTTGATTTCAATTTGTTGAAAGAAATCCAAATGGTGGAGGAATAGAAGGCCATGAGCCATTATCAAACACCACAGCTCTTCTCAAATTTTCTTTATACTCCCTCAGAGGCTTAGTCGGGGCTTGGACTACTGACCCCTAGGAAAAGGTTTTCTAATCAGGACAACTAGACATGTATGTCTTGTCAAGTGGTAAGTTAGGATTCTACAGAATCAAATAACCATAGTTTGGATCATGTTGGTCAATTTACAATCAACAATACTTTTAAATTGGTTGATCTCTTAAAACCAATTTGGAATTCTCTATCTTCAAAATCAAACTGATCAACATGGCCAATAAATTGAATTACCACCACTATAGAGTCTTTGGGTTCTCTCTGATGTCCCAGAACATCAAATCCCTACCACAACCATCAGACTGATTCTCGGTGGTTTTCACTAGAGGTGTGTTTCCTCAATTAAGTCTATAAATAGAAATTTTACTGCTTCAGAGAGGATATAAATCAGCTCAGCAAGACACTCTTGGGGCAAAGAGGGGGAGGCAAGGCTGGGAGGGGAGAACGAATTTAAATTATTCAATGAAATGGAAATCAGGGGTGGGGGTAGGTGAACTATTTGAGATATAGATTCTCCTTTGGGTAGGAATAATCGACAAGCAGCCTGAAGGAGCCTTCCGTCAAAGGAGAGATCAAATCGAGAATTGGCAAGAAGTGGTGTCACTTCAAAATGTTTCCTCTGATTAAAATATTTCAATGCCAAACAGAAATCCTCGCTCCCTGGAGAGTACATGTATAGAGAAAAAGCGCAGTCTTCCAGCAGTAACTCCTCTACATCCACCGAGCTTGGATGCTTTGTGAAAATGCCTTTTGTCAGCTTCCTACAGCTCTGTGTCTCAGTGAGTCACAATCAACAATCCCTTCTCTCATAAAGCAGCAGGCTACCAGGAAGACTAATTCCTCCTTACCCCATTGTTTCCTGTATATATATTTTGTGCACTGAGCATTATAACAGCATTTTGCCATCACTAGACCTATTTGTATCTATGCTGCTGCTTAGCAAGATAATCTCTCAATACTCAATAACTCTCAGTCTTAGTCAGTTTTTTCAGTGTTCAATCTATATTCTTCATGTTGCTGCATAAGCCTATTTCATCTTAAACTCCCCTCAGTGAATGAAGTCAAAAAGGATCATTCATTCTTTCTTTTATTCAACAAGGCATTGTGCCAGGAATTGGGATAAGGGTCAAGAATACAGTATTTCTGACCTTGTGAGGCTTACAGTTCAGTGAGGGAATAAATTATGTTAAAATTTCCATTTCAACTGTGATAAATATAGCAGAAGAGAACATATACAAGGTACCCAAAATAAATTATCAAATGGGATCTAATTGAGTTAGGAGGGCCAAACTAGATATCATTTGAGCTGAAATCTGAAGGATGAGTAGGGGTGGAAGGGAAGGAAAGAGAGCGTTCTAGAAGATGGAAGTACCTGTGTTGGGGAGCTGAGGCTAGAGGGACCAGGTATGTAATGAATGGAAAGAAGAACAGAGAGGTGATGGGGGGAGGAGTGGGAAGAGGCAGTAAGTTAAAGATCAGATAGGGTGTCATAGGTCATCTTAAATGTTGTGGACCTGGTTCTAACAAAATGGGAGTCACTATAGGATTTAAAGGGCAGCAACATGGCTAGGTTTTTATGGAGAAATATCAGTCAGGACTATGAGGATAATAAATGGAAGGGGGAGGAAGTGGCAGCAGGGATTTAGTTAGAAGCTATTTGGTAGACCAGGAAAGAAATGAGAGCAGCTTGGATTAGGATTTCAGTAGAAATAGAAACAAACAAAAAAATTCAAGGTCTACTTAGGAGGCAGAATGTACAGTACATGCAGATGAATCTGAGGGGGAGAGAGGTACAAAGGATAACATAATAGCTTTGGCCTTGAGTAGCTAGATAGATGGTGGTGTCATTTGGGGAAAGACAGTATGCTGGAATTACTGGGAGGTAGGGGTGCATGAGCTCAGTATTACATGTGCGAAACCTGGGAGATTTCCAAGTCAAGAGGTTCAGCACGTTACGTTTTCTAGAAGGGGGTATGTTCCAGAGTTGCACTGTTTAAAATGGTGGCCACTAGCCTTATGGGAGATACTGGGATCTAAATTAGCTAAAATTAAATATATTTAAAATTCAGAGTTTAAATAGGCACTAGCTACATTTCAAGTGCTCAATGGGGCTAGTAGCTACTGTATTAGACAGTGCAATGAACATTTCTGTCACCATAAATGTTCTATCAGACAACCCTGTTGTAGACGATCAGAGGGTTTCCTATTTCCAACACTCAGCTCTGACAAGTATTTGGGCGAATGTTCAGCTCTCAGTCTACCAACACCAAGAAATAGAATTCTTCTATATTTTGATCCCCAAATAAGACCTTGGGGTTGAAGATGAAGACATGAAAGAAGTGGGAGGTGAAGCAAGATGGCCAAATAGAAGCCTTCACCAATCATTCTCCCTGTAGGAACACCCAATTAAACAACTATCTACACATAAAAACACACCCTTATAAGAACCAAAAATTGGATGAGCAATCACAGTACCTGGTTTTAACTTCATATCACTGAAAGTGGCTCTGAAGAGGGTAGGAAAGACAGTCTTAAATTACAATGCCACCTCTCCTCCATCCTCCAACAGCAGCCACATGGCATGGAGCAACAACTCGTACACTTGGGGGAGAAAGATCACAGTGACTGTGGGACTTGGCACTGGAACTCAGGGCTGCCCTGTCACAGCAGAAAGCGATACTGGGCAGAACTCAGCCCAGTGCCCATGGAGGCGGCACTTAGAGCAGCCCTAGTCAGCGGGGAAGCATCCATCCCCCGAAGTCAGAACTTGGATTCCAGCAACCCTTTTCCCCAAAGGCTAAGGGACTCCAAGGTCATAAATAAACTTGAAAGGTAGTCTAGGAAACAAGGACTGATTCCTGAGCAAGTCCTCATACTTTGCTGAACTTCAAGCCAGTTGATTTCAGGGACATGTGACCTAGTGAGACACCAGCCAGGGCATCCAAGGGAGTGCTTGCATCACCCCTCTCTCAACCCCAGGCAGCATAGCTCACAGCCCCAAGACAGATTCCTTTCAAACTTCTGCTTGAGAAGAGGAGACAGAAGAATAAAGACAACTTTGTCTTGCAATTTGGATACCTGCTCAGCCACAGTAAGATAGGGGGCCAGGCAGAGTTCTGAGGCCTCCATCCCAACCCCTACCTCCCAGACAACATTTCTAGACACATCCTGGGCTAAAAGAGAACCCACTGTTTTGAAGGGAAGGATGCAGTCCTGGCAAAATAAATCACCTGTTGACAAAAGAGCCCGTAGGCCCTGAATAATCAACAGTGGTAGCCATGCAGTGCTTGCTGTGGACCTTTGGTATGACTCAGAGATTTGCTGGCTTCAGGCATGACATAGCACATTCCCTGTTGTAGTAGCTATGGGGAACTCCTCCTGCTTGAAAAAAGAAAGAGGACTTTGTTTTGCAGCCAAGGTACCAGCTCACCCACAGTGGAGTAGAGCACCGAGTAGGCTCTTGGGTTTCCAGTTCCAGGTTTTGGCTCAGACATTTCTGCACCTGTCCTGGGCTAGAAGGGAGTCTACTGTCCTGAAAGGAAGGACCCAGGCTTGGCAGCATTCATCACAAGCTGAATGAAGAGCCCTTGGAGGCTGAATGAACACTGGCAATAGCCAAGCAATACTTGCCACAGGCCTAGGGTGGTGGTAGCCATGAGAAAAGACTCCTCTGCTTGTGGAAAGGAGAAGGCAGAGTGGCAAGGACTTTATATTGCAGCCTGGGTGCCAGCTCAGCTATAGTAGAATAATGCACCAAGTAGATTCCTAAGGTTTCTGACTCCAGGACCTGGCTCCTGGATGGCATCTTAGGACCCACCCAGGACCAGGAGGAACCCATAACCCTGAAGGGAAGGATACAAGTCTGGCTGGCTTTGCCACCTGCTGATTATAGAAACCTAGAGCCTTGAGCAAACATAGGTGGTAGCCAGGCAGTAGTTACTGTAGGTCATGGGCAAGACCCAGTACTGTGCTGACTTCAGGTCTGACCCAGTGCAGTCCCAGTGGTGGTGGCCCGCAGGAGTTTTTGTGTCACTCCACCTCCAGCTCTAGCCAGTTTAGCACACAGACTCCATTTGTTCGGGAGAAAGTAAGGGAAGAGAACAAGAGTCTTTTCCTGGCAATCCAGATAATTCTTCTGGATCTTCTCTAAGATAACCAAGGTGGTACTTCCATGAGTCTGCAAGACTCACAGCATTACTGGACATGGGGTGCCCCATAATGCAAATACAGTTAGAGCAACCAAAAACTTAGATCACAATGCCCAAGTCCCTTCAAATACCTGGAAAGCCTTCCCAAGAAGCATAGGTACAAAGAAGCCCAAACTGTGAAGACTACAATAAACACCTAACTCTTCAATGCCCAAATACTATTGTACCATGCACAAGCATGACAACCATCCATGAAAATATGACCTCACTGAATGAACTAAAGAAGGCACCAGAAACAAATTGCTGAGACACAAAGATATGTGACCTTTCAGGTAGAGAATTCAAAATTGCTGCTTTGAGGAAACTAAATGAAGTTCAAGACAAAACAGAGAAGGAATTCAGAACCCTATCAGATAAATTTAACAGACACTGAAATAATTACAAAGAATCAAGCAGGAATTCTGGAGATGAAAAATGCAACTGACACACTGAAAAATTCCTCAGAGTCTCTTAGCAGAATTGATCAAGCAGAAGAAAGAATTAGCACACTTGAAGATGAGCTATAAGAAAATACAGTCAGAGGAGATAAAAAATAAAATAAGAGAATGAAGCATGCCTATAAGATCTAGAAAATAGCTTCAAAGAGGCAAATCTAAGAGTTAATGGCCTTAAAAGGGAGGTAAAGAGAGGAAAAGACAGGGGTAGAACATTTATCCAAAGAGATAGTATCAGAGAACTTCCCAAACTAGAGAATGATATCAGTATTCAAGAACAAGAAGGTTACTGAACATCAAATAGATTTAACCCAAATAAGACTACCTCAAGATAATCAAACTCCCAAAGTCAAGGATAAAGAAAGAATCTGAAAAGCAACGAGAGCAAAGAAATAAATAACATACATTGGAGCTCTAATACATCCGGCAGAAGATTTTTCAATGGAAATCTTACAATTCAGGGGAGGGTAGAAGACACACAGTGCTAAAGGAAAAAAACTTTTATCCTAAAATAATATATCCAGCAAAAATATCCTTCAAACATGAAGGAGAAATAAAGACTTGCCTAGACAAACAAGCTGAGGAATTTCATCAACACCAGAACTGTCCTGCAAGAAATGCCAAGGGTAGTTCTTCAGTCTGAAAGAAAAGGATGTTAATAAGCAATAAGAAATCATCTGAAGGTGCAGAACTCATTGGCAATATCAAGTACCCAGGAAAACACAGAATACTATGACAATGTAATTGTGGCCTACAAACTGCTCATATATTGAGTAGAAAGACTAAAACACAAACCAGTAACAAATAATAACAACAACAACTTTTAAAGACATAAACAGTACAATGAGATATAAATAAAAACAACAAGAAGTTAAAAGTAGTACAAAGTTAAAGTGTAGAGTTTTTATTTTTCTCTTTGCTTATTAATTTGTTTATGCAATCAGTGTTAAGATGTCATCAGTTTAAAATAACGGGTGATAAGATTATTTGCAAGCCTCATGGTAATTTCAAACAAAAAAACACACAACAGATACACAAAAAAGCAACAAATTAAAACACACCACCAGAGAAAATCACTTTCACTAAAAGGCAGAAAGGAGGGAAAGAAGACCACAAAACAGAAAATGAATAGTAACATGGCAAGAGGAAGTCCTAATTTATAAATAACAATGTTGAATGTAAATGGACTAAACTCTCCAATCAAAAGACAGAGTGGCTGAATAGATTAAAAAACACATATAGATTAAAAAACAGGACCCCATGATCTGTGGGCTACAAGAAACACACTTAACTTATAAAGACACATAGACTGAAAGTAAAGAAATGGAAAAAGATATTCCATGCCAATGGAAACCAAAATAGATTTCAAGACAAAACATCAGCAGCTATACTTACATCAGAAAAATAGATTTCAAGACAAAAACTATAAAAGAGACAAAGATACATATATCATCATTATACAATGATAAAGGGATCAATTCAGCAAGAAGATATAACAGTTGTAAATAATATATGCAACCAATATTGGAGCACCCAGATGTCTAAAGCAAATATTATTAGAGCTAAAGAGAGATATCCCAATAACAGCTGAAGAAATTATACACCCCACTTTCAGAATTAGACAGATCATCCAAACAGAACATCAACAAAGAAACATCAGCTTTAACCTGTAGCACAGGTCAAATGGACCTAATCGACATCTACAGAACATTTCATCCAACGGCTGCAGAACACACATTCTTCTCCTCCACATATGGATCATTATCAAGGATAGACCATATGTTAGGCCACAAAATCAGTCTTAAAACATTTTACAAAATGAAATTATATCCACTACCTTCTCTGAACAATGGAATAAAAGCAGAAATCAATAACAAGAGGAATTTCGGAAACTATACAAACACAGGGAAATTAAACAGTATGCTCCTGAATGACAGAGGGTCAATGAAGAACTTAAAAAAGAAATTGAAAAACTCCTTGAAACAAATGATAATGGATACACAACATGCCAAAACCGATGGGATACAGCGAAAGAAATACTAAGACGAAAGTTACAGCTATAGGCACCTACATCAGAAAAGTCGAAAAACTAAAAATAACCTAATGATGCACCTTAAAGAATTAGAAAAGTAAGAGCAAACCAAACCCAAAATTAGAACAAAGGAAACAATAAAGATCAGAGATGAAATACATAAAATTGAAACAATGAAAATACAAAATCAATGAAATGAAAAGTTTGTTTTTTCAAAAGATTCATATAATTGACAAGCCTTTAGCCAGACTAAAGAAAGCAATCAAGAAAGTAATCCCAATTATAATAGCTACGAATAAAATTAAATACCTAGGAATTAACCAAGAAGTGAAAGATCCCCACAATGAAAATTATAAAACACTGGTGAAAGAAATTGAAGAGGACACAAAAAATGGAAAGATATTCCATGTTCATGGACTGAAATAATCAATATTGTTAAAACATCCATATTATCTAAAGTAATCTACAGTTTCAATGCAATCTCTATCAAAATACTAATGACATTCTTCACAGAAATAAAAAAAATCCTAAAACTTATATGGAACCACAAAAGACACAGAATAGCCAAAGCTATTCCGAACAAAAAGAGCAAAACTGGATGAATCACATTATTTAACTTCAAAATATACTATAAAGCTATAGTAACCAAAATAGTATGGTATTGCTCAAAAACAGACACATAGATCAATGGAACAGAATAGAGAACCCGGAAACAAATCCACACATCTACAGTGAACTCATTTTCAACAAAGGTGCTAATAACATACACTGGGGAAAGGACAATCTCTTCAAAAAATGGTGCTGGGAAAACTGGATATCCATATAAAGAAGAATGAAACTAGACCCCTCTCTCTCACCATATTAAAAAAATCAAATCAAAATGAACTAAGGACTTAAATTTAAGGTCTCACAATATGAAACTACTAAAAAAATACATTGGAAAAACTTGCCAGGACACTGGAGTTAGCAAATAATCCTTTAGTAATACACAACCAAAGCAAAAATGGACAAATGGGATCACATCAAGTTTAAAGTTTTCTGCACAGTAAAGGAAACAATCAATAAGTGAAGACACAACCCACAGAATAGGAGAAAATATTTGTCAACTGTCCATCTGACAAGGGATTAATAGCCAGGATATATAAGGAGCTCAAACAACTCTGCAGGAAAAAAATACCTAATAATCTGATTAAGAAATGGGCAAAGGATCTGAATAGACATTTCGAAAAAGATGACATACAAGTGGCAAACAGGTATATGAAAAAGCGCTCAACATTAAAGTCAGAAAAATTCAAGTCAAAACTACAATACGATATTATCTGTCCCCAGTTAAAATGGCTTTATCTAAAAGACAGACAATAACGAATGCTGGTAAGGATGTGGAGAAAAGGGCATCATTGTACACTGTTGGTGGGAATGTAAATTAATACAACCACTATGGAAAACAGTTCGCAGGTTCCTCAAAAAACTAAAAACAGAATTATCATATGATTCAGCAGTCCTATGGTTTGGGATATACTCAAAAGAAAGGAAATCAGTAAATTAAAGAGATATTTGCACTCCCATGTTTACTATAGTACTATTCACAATAGCCAAGATTTGGAAGCAATCTAAGTGTCCATCAACAGACAAATAAAGACAATGTGGTACATATACCCAATGGCGTATCATTCAGCCATAAAAAAGAATGAGGGCCTATCCTTTGCAACAACATGGATGGAACTGGAAGTAATTAAGGAAAATAAACCAGGCACAGAAAGACAAACTTCACATGTTCTCACTCGTTTGTGGGAGTTAAAAATTAAAACAACTGAACTTGTGGAGACAGAGAGTAAAAGGATGATGACCAGAGGCCTGGAAGGGTAGTTGGGTGGAAGGATGGTTAATGAGCATAAAAATATAGTTATATAGAATTAATAAGTCATAGTATTTGGTAGCACAACAAGGTGACTGCAGTCAACAATTATTATATATTTAAAACTGACTGGAAGAGTATAATTGGATTGGTTGTAACGCAAAGAAAGCATAAATGCTTGAGATGATGGATACCCTATTTACCATCATGTGATAATTACACATTGCATGCTTGTATCAAAATATCTCAGGTACCCCATAAATACAAACACCTACTATGTACCTGCAAACATTTTTTGAAAAGACTATATGACAAAGAAAAAATAGTTTTTTTTATTTAGACATCTGCTAATCTATCTTAATAAAACAGATGAAGGATATACACCATGAAGAAAGGGTGTGATGGTTAATTTTATTTGTAAACCTGAATGGGCCCAAATATTCACTTAAATATTATTCATGGGTGTTCTGGTGAAGGTGTTTCTGGATGAGATTAACATTTGAATCAGTAGACTGAAGAAAGCAGATTTCCTTCCCCAGTGTGAGTGGGCCTCATCCAATCTGTTGAAGTTCTAAATAGAACAGAAAGCTAAGACAGTATTTTTTTCTGTCTTCAAGCCTGTCTTTGAGCTAGGACACTGGTCTTCTCTTGCCTTTTTTTTTTTTGGACTGGAACTTACACCATTAGCTCTCCTGGGTCTGAATTTGTCAGCCTACAAAATCACACGGTCTAATTCTGTACACTAAATTTCTTTACCATCATCCCTACCGCACCCCACCCCCGCCCGCCCACCCAAACACACACACACCCTATTGATCCGTTTCTCTGGAGAACTCTGAATAATACTGAGGACGTGAGGGGCATGCAGAATGAACTCACAGAGGCAGTAAGTCTTTATTTGGATTTTGACAGAAGAACAGGAAACTGATTCATGGAAAGAGAGAGAGGAAGGGTAAACTAAGTGGGGAAATAGTTCCCTCAAAAATTTGTGTGCATTTGGATGTTGTGTGGAACTACACAAGAAACAGGGTACTGGAGGAAGACTCTATGTCTGGACAAGTGGAGGAAGAACTGAAGAATCGATCTGATATGAAAGCACTAATTGTACACTGACTTAACACTGAGGCTCACTCAGACAATGGGGATAAACAGAGTAATGGGAACCTGGCCATGTACTCAAGGAGTACATTGTCTAAATAGCCGTCACCTCCTACCAGGCTTGTAGGTGATAAAAATAGGTTTCATAAAATATATTCTTGCTCAATAAAGATGCAAGCCAAACATCACATTTGCAACATATAAGACAAATATTTTGCCAAGAAAATGCATATCAAAAATTACTATGTACCAAGGTACCTGAATTATAGATGGAAGGTCAAGTGAGGTGAATGAGTGAGTCCTGAAGCAAGCTGTGATGGAGCAAGGTAGACAGGCAAGAGCTTCATCCTGTGAGTAAATGTGCCTGATGCCTTGATTTATTTTGAACCAAAATGAACAGGCCACAGGCTACATGGCACAGTTGGGTTACTCCAATGTTTTAGATTTCTAAAATTATTACTAGCATAAGCTATGGCTCAAAGGCCACAGAGCACTGCTTAACATTAAGTTCAAGGTTAATGTTAGCTGCTTCATGAAACAGCACAGAAATGAGTTACAGGGCTACAGACAGGGCTGAAAAGAACCTTCTGTCTTTCAAAGGTGATAACTGTGTTTTCAGGCTTTGGAGCAGAATGCTCAGATTTGAGGGAAGATTAAAATCTTTATGATACCATCCTTTTTCGTTTTCCTGTGTGTTACATAGCCATGGCTTTCACTGAAATACCATTTTCTATTAGAATCCATTGGCATTTCCTTCCTGCTGATGGCTGGAAAAATATTTATCTTTATACATACATGAGCATATTTAAATCCCCTCCAATGTGTTGTTTGACTACTCAGTTTATTTCAGTTTTTATTGAAATAACTGTCCACTTGTACTATGGCTATCTTTATAAAAACATATGTAAATGTATTCTGTTTTGACAGGGTTTTTTAAAGTGCATTTGCTTTAGTTATTCATATTGGTGGAATTTAGCCACATTAATCATTTTTCAAATTTTCTGTGTGTGATTGCCTGCCATGAACACTGATGCCAGCACATTTCTTTTTAGCTACTTTTTTTGGGGTTAGAGGGATATTGCTGCATCTTCAGAACTGATGATTTCCGACAAGATTGTAATATATCATATACCACATTTGCAAGATAAAAGCTATGCCCATAGTTTAAAATCACTTAAAATATATGTGTAAAGAGAAATGCTTAATTGATTTTCCAAATCACTTTCCTGTAAAGTTGAACTGTTTCTTAAAACCTTAGTTGTTTTTTATACTACTATATACAACACCCATCAGGATTTAAAATTCCAGTTATACTCAATATTAGCAAGGTCATTCTTATGCGCCATTGGTAGAAACATAAACCAGTGTACTTTTGTCTACAGGGCAGTTAAGAGTTAATAGGCAATATACATAAGGAACATTAAAGAAGAGAAAAACCTTGAACCTGGAAATTTCACTTATGAGAATTCATCCTGGTTATGATATTCATTTTAATCCAGTGGACAGCTGCAAAAAACCTTTAGAATAATATGATTACTAATAATAGGAGACTAAAATAAATTATGGCATATCCACATAAGGGAATTCTATGTAGCCATTAAAAAGGGTGGTTAGGTATGGACTCAGTGACTTAAAAAGGTGGTCCAGATACAATCATCTCTCTGTAATAGCATTTGTTTTAATGTTACATACATATGTCTGTTTGTATAAACACATAGAAAAAATTTAGAAGAATGGATCTTAACATGGTTTCTGTTGAAGGGAGGTTTTTTTCTTGTTTAAATTTTCTAATTTTTACATAATACATTTTTTATAGTTATAACATATATACGCATACACACACACAAACACACATAAGCACTACAGAAGCTTCTTTTCCAGCTGTCTTGTCTCTAGGCATATGGACTTTGAACCAACCTAGCAGAAAGGGCCCACGGTGAGGGCAGGGAATCTGATGGCCCCATCCCTCCCAGACCTAATCTGCGTAGCTCAGCTGTCCCCTAACACAGAAGCAAGGACCCTGCTCACCAGACTGTCCTGGATGCAGGGAATCTCCACCAGCCTCCGGACTCCATTCTCCACGGTGACTCCCAGCCAGTTGAGCGCTGCCCAGCACCAGAGGTAGTCGTAGCCGCCATGCCAGTAGCTCACAAATGCAAATGTCATCGCCGTGGAAAACAGTGTCCCCAGCAGGCCATGCTGGGACCCGCCCACTGGAATGTACACATACCTAGAGAAAGAAGAGGCTGTTAGGAGCCATGCAGAGGGCTGCCCTGCAACTCTGCCTGCTCCCTGGCTTGACTCTCCTGTAGCACACTGCTGTTCACATATGCAGATCCTTCCTCGCTTCCAGGAGGCCAGATTCCTTGGATTCTCCATCCCACAAGGAGTTGGCAAAAACCCAAGCCTCAGCTCTGCAGGGTGTTAGGTTAAATGAACACACAGGCTCAAGAGCTCTCATTACTAGAGCAAAATAGCACTTACAAGAGGCAGGGCAAGAAGTCATGAATTTAGAGTTTCTGAAAGGGGTGGGCCCGGGCCCAACCCTGGAAATCCAATCACAGAATGGCAGTTAGGCTTCTGGCTACACGGGACCAGCAACCTTCAAGGCAGGTGGTATGGTTTGGCTGCGACCCCACCCAAATCTCATCTTGAATTGTAGCTCCCAAAATCCCCATGTGTCATGGGAGGGACCCAATGCGAGGTAATTGAATCATGGGAGTGAGTTTTTCCTATGCTGTTCTGGTGATAGTGAATAAGTCTCACACGAGATCTGATGGTTGTACAAAGGGCAGTTCCCCCGCACAGGCTCTCTTGCCTGGCACCATATAAGATGTGCCTTTGCTCCTCTTTTGCCTTCCGCCATGATTATGAGGCCTCCCCAGCCATGTGGAACTGTGAGTCCATTAAACTGTTTTTTCTTTATAAATTACCTAATCTTGGGTATTTCTTCATAGCAGTATGAAAATGGACTAATACAGCAGGTGCGGATTTTACAGCTCAGACTATTAAGTTTATGGTAAACCCATTATTTAAATGCAGTTGGTAAGATCACGTTCCTAAACAGGCAGGAGCTGGGTGCAGCAGATGGGTGCCAGAGACGGTTCCCCAGCTTTCTAGGCAGGTTGCCCAGAAGCAGTCGTGAATTCACAACAAAGAAAAGGGCTCTGTGCTCACAGGGCAGCCAAAGTACCAGACAAAATGCACAGCCGTCCCCTGGGTATGTTCTCTATTGCCGAGACAGCTGCCTGAGTACAGAGAGACAGGACTATGTTCTTCAGTCAGTATTTTCCTGCTTGAGTTGGACAAAACTCACACCTTAGGCTGTTAGGACCTGGAAAGCTAGGAGCTTTTTGCAATAGCCTTTTTAAAAAACCCATAGGCCTTTGTTTATTGCTGATCAGTGCTTCTTTGTCCAACCTTCCTCCAGGAGGGAAAAGGAGAAAATCCTTTTCTGAATACACAGTATGTTCCAAGTACTAGACACTTTACATATACTACTTTGTTTGATTCTTTAAAGCACCATATGTATGGTTTATACCCACTGCCCCAGCATTTTAAACAACTTAGCATTTGTCCTGTTTATATACCATTTTAATTTGGGGGAAGCGATCAAACTTGTTTTTGAGGAGGAAATAAAATTGTTTTCGGAGACGAAATTGTTCTAGTCAAAATGTTTTCAACAGGACTATTTTATTTTTAGAGATAGCATCTCTAGATGTTACCCAGGCAGGAGTGGAGTGGTGCAATCTTAGCTTACCACAACCTCAAGCTCCTGAACTCAGACAATGCTCCCACTTCAGTCTCCCAAGTAGCTGGGACTACAGGCATGCACCACCACACCCAGATAATTAAAATTTTTTTTTTGTAGAGATGATAAAAGTTGCGTAGGCTGGTCTTAAACTCCTAGCCTCAAGTGATCCTCCTGCCTTAGCCTCCCAAAGTGCAAGGATTACAGGCGTGAGCCACCACACCTGGCTTAATAGAACTGTATAGGTAGGCAAGCTAAAAACAAAAGCAACTTATCAGGCAATAAATCTTTTTAAAGACTATACCATTGTAATTACTTCAAACTATGCCACTGGACAAAGACTCTCTCCTTGACTAAACTTTAGTCAAGCTCCTCTAAGCTCTCTAGGCCTTGACCTTGGTGTCCATCTTTATTGTAGCAAGAATACTGCTAAGTCGGTTTAGAACGAACCCCCCACCTGCAGTATCTGATCATGCTCCAATATCTGGCCAAATTCTTCATCACCTACTCTTGGTGCCTGATCACCCTGGCTGCCTTCAGGAGGAATCCTGTTAAGTCTGTTTAGCCAGAATCCCCCTATTTCCCAACGTTTCCTCTTAATAGTAGTCTACTCAATGACCTCCACCTTGCTCCTTGGCTATATCCCCCTTGTCCAAGCTGTATTCAGAATTGAGCCCAGTTCTGGCTGGGTGCAGTGACTCTTGCATGTAATCCCAGCACTTAGGGAGGCCGAGGCGGGTGGATCACCTGAGGTGAGGAGTTCGAGACCAGCCTGGCTACACGGCAAAATCCTGTCTCAACCAATAACACAAAAATCAGCCAGGCATCGTGGTGTGGGCCTGTAGTCCCAGCTACTTGGGAGGCTGAGGCAGAAGAATCTCTTGAACCTGGGAGGAGGAGGTGAAGGTTGCAGTGAGCTGAAAACATGCTACTGCACTCAAGCCTGGGTGACAGAGCAAGACTCTGTCAAAAAAAAATAATTGAGTCCAGTTCCATACTGAGGTCTCTTTTCCCCTATTACAATAGTTCCCAAATAAATTTTTTTACTGCTTCAACTACTACCTATATCTGGTTTTTCTTTGACATCCTCCACTCTCAAATATGTTCCAGTTTCCAGTTTGGATAATAAATTATTTGATCACCTTACATAATCCCATTTTATGGGTGAGGAAACTGAGGTTGAGAAATTAATTTGCCCGAGGTACACAGTTGGGGAGGAGAAAGACCAAGAAGCAAATCTGCAACTGTACACCCAACTTACTGCTTCCATTACATCCGTGGGCTAATTTTTAAAGTCCTCTATATTTCACCCCAATCAGGAACTATTAAACTGGAAGGTATGTGAGAATGTAGCAGTTTCAGAAATAAGTAAAGCAAAGCCAATTCTTTCATTTGTGCAAAAACAGGACCATCTTGACAATCAAATTAGCAAATAGGCATCAAGCAGTCAATACAGATTACGGAATCTTCCACCTGCTGTTGAGCATGTCTTTAGGCCTTCAGGGAATTCCTGGCACTATGGGAAACAGACAAGACTTTGTTCTTGCTATAAGGATGGGCATACCTGCTTGTGAAACAATAGCAAACAAGTCCCATCATTAAGCTATGTGACATGGTACAAAGTAGACTAGGAAGGTTTCAGAGTGCAGGGGAGAAGGGTGTGAGCGAAAACAGTGGGGCAAAGGAGGCTGAAGGGCGAAGCCTCTCATTCTGGCAAGGCCAAGAGGATGAGTTTTGGTAGGCAAAGAGAAGCTTGGGTTCTGCGCCAAGGACACAAAGGAGGGGCTGGATGACAAGTCAGAAAAGCCTGACAGCCCAGGGCCCAGTGGTCTTATCCGGTGTTCTGCTGCCCCCTAGAGGCTGCTTGGTTATTGGTGTAGAATACTCAGCAGAGGCAAAAAATGGGCCAGAATTACGCTGCTTCCTACCTGCATGGAGGTAACCGCTGGCCCATCATGAGGCCGCCCTTAACTTTACATAACCAGTGTTGTATGTAAAAATAAAATAGGGTGATCAAACCTATTGCAAAAGGATGAAGAACGACTTCTCTTTAAGGAAACTGTGCAGAGGGCTATTTTATAAAACAGATTATCAAATCTCTTTTCACCCAACCTGCTTCATGTTGTTGTGGTTGCTATTGTTTAAATCGTATCTCACTAATTAAAAGTGAGCTGCAGCCAGGGACAGTGGCTCACGCCTGTAATCCCAGAACTTTGGGAGGCCGAGGCTGGGGAGGTCACTTGAGGTCAGGAGTTCAAGACCAGCCTGGCCAACATGGTGAACCCTGTCTCTACTAAAAATACAAAAATTAGCCAGGTGTGGTGGTGCACACCTATAGTCTCAGCTACTTGGGAGGCTGAGCCAGGAGAATTGTTTGAACTTGGGAGGCAGAGGTTGTAGCGAGCACCACTGCCCTCCAGCCTGGGCAACAGAGTGAGACTCCATCACACACACACACACACAAATTAGCTGCGCTGTATATGTCAGAAAACCAAAGCATAAAACCCTCTCATTCTCCACACCAGTGGTACTTGATCTTGAATTCAGCTCCAAGGAGGACACGTTTTCAAGCTTGTGATCAGGAAACATCTAGCCCCAAAATTACATGCCCAGCTATTTTGGGCATCTCCTGGAACCAAGGCTCTGTTACTTTGCCTTCAAAATGACAGCAGACAAACATCTCTGAAAATTCCTTTTATTCCAGAAATTCATATATGGCAGGTCTCCAAGGACATGAGGCTGTTTGTTTCAAACCAGAAGAGGGTATAGTTTCAAGACTGGAAGATAAAAATCTCTTCTTTATTCTTAATTTCTAGAAAACAGTACGTGTGGTAAAAAGGAGAGCAAACAGGTTATTTTCTTTTACAAATTCTACCATCTTCTGTCAGTTTCATGATTAATAAAAACAGAAACATGTCTCTTTTTTTAGAAAAGCAATAGTATGAAACTGCTTACTAAGATTCGCTGCACAGTAAATTGATTTCCCAATGGAAGAAAGCAATCAGCACCACCTTCTCAGCAAAGCAAAACTAAAAACCTTGCTTCTCGTCAGTGACTGTGTCAGGCTGAGTCTTCATGAAGCCTGCCTCGGCCTGGCTGGCTTCGTGTGGTCACCGCTTATAGAAAATGCTGCAGCCACCTTCTTAATTTAAAAGCATCTCACCGAATCAATGCACCATAGCACACCCCCAACTCAGGAGGAAGAATCCATATAAAATGTAGACAGTATTGATGACTTCTACCCTTTACTCAGTGCCCATGCGCCAGATGCTTTATGCATACTATTTCTAATCATTAAAACAACCCTCCAAGGAAATAACTAGGCCTATTTTACACAGGAGAGGTAAAATCTGCACCTAGAATGTTGTGTTTTTGGTGATATATTTCCTGTTTAACCAAATCTTCAAAGCAGTCTCCACAGAAACATCCACTGATGTTTTATTAACTGAAAAATGTCCTTTCTAGGAAAGAATTCTTGCTCAAGAGAATAATGCTTACAATTTACAAAGGGATTTGAGCCAATGAGCTCTGTTAGCCACTGTTCAGTGTCAGAAGACAAGAGGTATAACTTCTGCTTTTGAGAGACTAAGTAGTCACAAGTCCCACAAGCAGAGATAACACCTGCTATCTCAACTCCCTGACATCCTGCAGACATCTGCCTATTTCAGAAGTGGGGCACAAAAAGTTGGTGGCTAGGGTGATGCTGAGTAGAGGTACATAAAGGGAGAAGAAAGTATCTAGCTCCCTCACACCTACTATGAAAAACAACACAAATATACGCCCTACAGTGGGAGACAGGGGTGGAAACAATCCATGTGGTAAACGCATTTATCTAAAAATCGCAACACTTCCTTTTTCCAAGGACCCATACAATAGCTCCTTGGCTTGCTACATTTACCACTTAATTCTATGACAGACTAATCCCAGACCCCAATAAGGTATGAAGATGAAGCACCAGACACTGACGGACGTGGCTTTTACTGTCTCCTGCACTGAGCTGAGGTGGGCTTGCTGGTTTCCTGTCATTATTTACCTATTCCTCGGCCGGGCTAGGGCAGGCAGTTGCTGACATCCTACTCCAGCTCCGCCTTAACTTTCCACCCTTATTTCCCTTCTCCCCACTTGGCTCTGGTAACAAATCCTAAAATCCTGAATAAAGGAGAATTTGATAGCTCCGTGCCCTTGGTCATACCATTTCCACATCTTGAAGACATTCCTCCATCCTCCCTGATTTTCCAACACCTACTCAGTCTATAAACTCCAGTTGATTTTCCATGTCCAGGAATTCTCTTTTGCATTTTCCAGCTTGCAGTTTAACCCAGGAACCTACGGTGTGTACTGTCTGTTCCGCTGATTGAACAGCTATTTACCAAAATGTGTCTATTATGGGTGTCATTTGAACTAAATTATAAGATTCATTCAGACAGCACTAGATATGTGATGTGCGTATGCATATGCATGTATGTGTGTATTACACAGCTACTAGTCAACAGTACTTATATACGTAACACAATTTCCATTTACTGCTGATAGCCTCGAATAGCTTTTAAACTTGTTGTAAATTGTCACCATTGTCATGGACCCATTATAAGCAACAGGAACAAAGGGAAGATTGGTTATAAGGTCCTGTACCAGGTACTGGGAGACTTTGGAAGACACCTGTTCCTAAAGAATACAGACCACTGAAAGACCCTGAAGTTTCTCCATACTTTGTAATCCTAATTACCCTATTAAAGTCAAAAGTATGTGTCACTACACCTCTGGAACTACTCTAACCCCAAGAGATTTACCACCCAAAGTAAAAGTACTAGTCCTTCAAAGAACAGAGCCTTTAGTGGCTAGGAAAGGCAAGACTTTTGTCCATGTTACACTGGTGGTGAGGTGACCTCACCTTGGCTTCATCTGGGCCCTGAGACCAGTCCCTGTGCTCAGGTTTCTCTACAGAGCTGGCTGTGCTGTCCTGAGCCCAGTTCTCATGGGCAGTAGCTCCCCTGACCCAACCCTGGCTCTGGCTTTGGCCTTGGCCCACATTTTAGTGCTCTTTCTCACAGCCAATGATGACCCTCCAGTCAAATCTCCATCTTCTAGGTAGATATCACAAAGGAAGCTACACATCTACTTATAAAAAGTTTTCACAATCTACCCATCTGACAAAGGTCTAATATCCAGAATTTACAAGGAACTTAAACGTATTTATAAGAAAAAAACAAATAATCCCATCAAAAAGTGGAAAGAGGATATGAACAGACACTTCTCAAAAGAAAACATTTATGTGACCAATAAACATATGAAAGAAAGCTCAACATCCCTCAGCATCAGAGAAATGCAAATCAAAACCATGATGAGATACCATCTCACACCAGTCAGAATGGTGATTATTAAAAAGTCAGGAAACAATAGATGCTGGCTAGGCTGTAGAGAAATAGGAACGCTTTCACATTGTTGGTGGGAATGTAAATTAGTTCAACCATTGTGGAAGACAGTATGGCAATTCCTCAAGGATCTAGAACCAGAAATACCATTTGACCCAGCAATCCCATTACTGGGTATATAACCAAAGGAATATAAATCATTCTACTATAAAGACATATGCACACGTATGTTTTTTGCAGCACTATTCACAATAGCAAAGATTTGGAACCAACCCAAATGCCCATCAATGATAGACTGGATAAAGAAAATGTGTGGAATACTATGCAGCCATATAAAGGAATGAGATCACGTCCTTTGCAGGGACATGGATGAAGCTGGAAACCATCATCCTCAGCAAACTAACACAGGAACAGAAAACCAAACACTGCATGTTCTCATAAGTGGGAATTGAACAATGAGAACACATGGACACAGAGAGGGGAACAACACACACCAGGGCCTGTTGGGGGGTGGAAGGTGGCGGGAGGGAACTTAGAGGACAGGTCATCATAGCAGCAAACCACCATGACACACGTACACCTATGTAACAAACCTGCACATTCTGTATACATATCCCCCCCGCCTTGTTTTTTAATAAGGAAAAAAAGTTTTCAAAGGAAGATGCACACAAAAAGGAATATAATTTGCTTTTAATATCTCTCTGTCCAGTAGAGATAATAACAGCATCTTAATAAGTAATAACCAGCAGTTGGTTAATGGGCAACCATAGGCTTTGTCATCCTCCAGAAGGCTAAGAGGAGTCTATTTTCAAAGCAGAGAAAATATTTTGAGCTGGACTAATTCTCAGCTCCTTTACTAAAAGATGCTGTATAAAAGCTTCATATGCAATTCTGAAAATTATCTATTAAAAATTCTATGCACTCTTTGGCAACAGAACATTGTAGAATTTATAAAATAGAAATTAAATTCAAGCTATATTTAGCCTACACTTCAACTTCTAGGTAAATGTAATTAGATGCCAACATTTAAAAAATAATAATTTCTTTCTTTTCTCACTGAGCTGGTAGTTCAGTGAGTTGAAGTACTGTGCTGATAAACCCAAGCTTGTAGCCTCCATCTTAGAGAAAGATTCAACCACACCTTCATAGTTCAAAACCCAAACTCTGGCTTCACAAAAGCTCTATCTTTCTCACAGAAAGAGAGGCTGAGAGAGTATGAATGGCTCAGTCTAAGCACATCTGTCACTAGAAAACAGCCCAAGCAGCAACAGTGGTGAAGTGGAGGACAAGAAAGAGGGCAGTGCTTGAGAGCTAGAAGATGTGACCTTGGCCCTGCTCTGCCACTCACCAACTTCTGTAACCCCAAACTTGTCAAGTAAACTTCTCAGCTTAAATATACACACTGAGTATGCACTAGCAGCACTAAAACCTTCTTTGAGTATGAGTTGCTGTGAAGATCAGATGAGATAATATATAAAGACTCTGGATCCACATTTAATTTTTTTTAAATCATGGCAAGAACACTTAGCATGAAATCTACACTGCTAACAACTGTTTAAATGCATAATACAGTATCGTTAACTATAGGCACAATGCTACCCAGTGGATCTCTAGAAATTCTTCATCTTGCATAACCAATATTTTATATCCATTGATAAGGAAAAGACCCCCTTCCTCTCACCCCTGGCACCTGGCAACCACCATTCTATTCTTCGCTTCTATGAGTTTGACTAGTTTTTAACCTTTAAGTTTAGGCGTACATGTGCTGGTTGTTATATAGGTAAACTCGTGTCATGGGGGTTTGTTATACAGATTATTTCATCACCTAGATATTAAGCCTAGTATCCATTAGCAATTTTTCCTGATTCTCTCCCTCCTCCCACCCTCTATCTGTGGTGTCTGTCATTCCCCTCTGTGTGTCCATGTGTCATCTTTTATCTCCCACTTATAAGTGAGAACATGGAGTATGTGGTTTTCTGTTTCTGCTAAAGATAATGGCCTCCAGTTCCATCCATGTTCTTGCAAAGTACGTGATCTCATTGTTCTACATGGCTTCATGGTAGTCTATGGTGGATATGAACCACTTTTTCTTTATCCAATCTACCATTGATGGGCTTTTAGGTTGATTCCATGTCCTTGCTATTGTGAATAGTGCTACAGTGAACATCTACATGCATGCAGAGTTTGACTATGTTTAGATTCCTCATATAAGTGGAATCATACAGTATTTCTCTTTCTATCATGGGCTTATTTCACCTTCATAGCCTTATATATAACTGGAATCATACAGTATTTGTCCTGTTATGGGCTTATCTCACTGAATAGAATATTCTTCACGTTCATCGATGATGTTGCAACTGGCAGGAATTTCTTCTTTTTTGAGGCTGAATAATATTACATTGTATGTATATACCACATTTTCTTTATCAATCCATATATCAATAGATATTTAGGTTATGTCCATATCTTGGCTGTTGTGAATAATGCTGAAATTAATACGGAAGTATAGATATCTCTTCTAGATACTGATTTCCATTATTTTATATACTCAAAAGTGCGATCGCTGAATCACATAGTAGCTCTTTTTTATTTTTCTGAGGAATCTCCATACTGTTTTCCATAGTGGCTGTACCAACAATGTACAAGAGTTCTATTTTTCCACATCCTCACCAACACCTGTTACCTTTGTTTTTCTAGAAAATGATAGCCATCCTAACACATATGAAGTGATATCTCATTGTGATTTTGATTTTCATTTCCATGATGACTGGTGATATTGAGCATCTTTTGCACATATACCTTGAAACATACAACCTACCAAGAAAGAATCAGGAAAATCTAAACAGACTAATAACAAAGAGATTGAATTAGTAATTAAAAACCTCACAACAAAGAAAAGCTCAGGACCTGATGGCTTCGCTGGTGGATTCTAACAAACATTCAAAGAAAAAGTAATACCAATCCTTCTCCAACCGTCAAAAGAACTGAAGAAAAAGAACACTTCCAAACTCATTTTATGAGGCTGTCATTACCCTGATACCAAAGCCAGACAAAGACATCATTAAAAAACTACAGGTCAGCTGGGCACAGTGGCTCACATCTGTAATCCCAGAACTTTGAGAGGCTGAGGCAGGCAGATCACATGAGGTCAGGAGTTCAAGACCAGCCTGGCCAACATGGTGAAACCCTGTCTCTACTAAAAATACAAAAATTAGCCCAGTGTGGTGGTGCATGCCTCCTGTAATCCCAGCTACTTGGGAGACTGAGACAGGAGAATCGCTTGAACTCAGGAGGCAGAGGTTGCAGTGAGCTAAGATTGCACTTCTGCACTCCAGCCTGGGTGACAGAGTGAGACTCCATCTCAATAACAAAACAAAACAAAACAAACCTACAGGCCAATATCCCTGATGCACATAGATGCAAGAATACTCAACAAAATACTAGAAAACGAAATTCAACGGTATGTTGAAAGAATTGGTTCATCATGATTAACTGGGATCTACCCCTAAGGTGCAAGGATGTCTCAGCTTACACAAATCAATTAGCATGATACATCACATTAACAGAATGAAGGACAAAAGCCTTCGTTATCATCTTAATACACGGAGAAAAAGCATTTGACAAAATTAGACAAACTTTTGACAAAATTAGACAAACTTTTATGATTAAAAACTCTCAACACACTAGGTACGGAAGAAATTTATTTCAGTACAATAAAGGCCATATATGACAAGCCACAGCTAACATATTTGACATTGAAAAACTGAAAGTCTTTTTGCTAAGATCGGCAACAAGCAAGAATGCCCACTCTCACCACATCTTTTCAACATAGTATTGGAAGTACTAGCTAGAGTAATCAGAAAAGAAAAATAAATAAAAGGCATACGAATTGGAAAGGAAGAAATAACATTATGTCTGTTTATAGATAACATGATCTTATATATGAAAAACCCTGGGCCGGGCGCGGTGGCTCAAGCCTGTAATCCCAGCACTTTGGGAGGCCGAGGCGGGCGGATCACAAGGTCAGGAGATCGAGACCACAGTGAAACCCCGTCTCTACTAAAAATACAAAAAATTAGCCGGGCGCGGTGGCGGGCGCCTGTAGTCCCAGCTACTCAGGAGGCTGAGGCAGGAGAATGGCGGGAACCCGGGAGGCGGAGCTTGCAGTGAGCCGAGATCGGGCCACTGCACTCCAGCCTGGGCAACAGCGTGAGACTCCGTCTCAAAAAAAAAAAAAAAAAAAAAAAAAAAAAAAGAAAAACCCTAAAGACTACAAAAAACCCATTAGAACTAATAAATTCAGTAAAATTGGAGGATATAAAACTAACATAAAAATCAGTTGATTTCCTATAAACAATAAATGATCCAAAAAGAAAATTAAGAAAAAATATCATTTTTAAAAGAACAAAAAAAAAAAAGAAAAGAAAAAAATAGAATGACAAAGAATAAAATACTTAGGAATAAATTTAGCCAAGAGGGCAAAAGATTTGTACACTGAAAACCATAAAACATTGATGAAAGAAAGTAAACACACACAAAAAATGGAAAGATATGCTGTGCCCATGAATAGAACTCTGGAGATTTTAACACTGCATACACATGAAAGGTTTATACTTACTAATAATGGGCCAGCAGCAGCATACTTCATTCAACGAATATCATGTTAAGTGTTCTTAACACACACACACACACACACACACACAAAACCCAAAGGGGTACAAGGAAACTTTTGGAGGTGATGGATATGCTTATTACTTTGATTATGTTGATGGTTTCATGGGTGCATGCATATGTCCAAACGCATCAAATTGTACACATTAATATGTGCAATTTTTGTGTATCAGTTACACTCCAATAAAGCTGGGGTTTTAAAAAGCCATTATCATAACAAGTAGCACTCCTATATCTTTCATCAGCATTTGAAGACACCAAGAACACTGAACTGCTTGCTCAGGGATGTTCTTTACTTGAAACCATTAGTCCTAAAAGTGTCACTATCAAATCCAGGTCACTTAGTGCTATTGGGTCAAAGCTATGGATTCAACACCCACATATACCTGTTGATTATTTCTTAATCCAGATGACAGCCAGCTGTTCTCCACACACCTAACACTGGCTGCGGAGGAGCCTGCAGAAGGTATGTGGGTGTGCCAGGGTAAGGCAGTACCTACTACGATTTTGTCTATCTCCAACATTTTGCCATCAAATAACTGTCACCCTTCCCCTCAGGTTCCCCCTTTATCTGCCAAGTAGAAAAGTCACCTGACCAAGTCCTTTTCTTATAATGAGTTACTGCAGTAACTAACTGTCTAAAGAAAGTCCTTATACAGGTTTACACATTTTATCAGTTTAAGTGACCTAATGATGTCCTGGGAGGTCAAAGTCCTGATGACACATGTGTCTTTGTGGTATTACAATCTTCACACCAGAGACTGTAAAACAAGCAAGCAAAGCAAAAGCACCAAAAGCACTTTTCAAGATGTCATGCATCAAAACTAGCTCCCAGTCACAAACAGGGACATGCCAAGGCCCAGCGGAGGTGAACACCAGAAAGGGGTATGTACTGTTTCCCTCCCTGGGGTTTCTAACCCTCTTCTTCTGCTTGAGAGCACACTGAAGCCTCAGCATCCCCAGGGCTCCCAGGCCCAGGTCTATTCTGGGTTATAAATAAATACTATATAAAACAGATTCTTTGGAGGTTTGAGCATAGGAGACAGAGTGGGAATTTACACTCTTTAGTGCTGCAAAGCTGAGTCTAATTGCTAATAAAAAGGTCCTTGAAGCCTCAGTTTAATAACCACCAACATTTTCTGGCTGCCTGCCTGTCTTCCCACCTTTCTCCCAGGAGGATGCTAAAAGCATTTATAAGCTTCCCTAGGCCAGAGGAAAAGGTGGGGGCGGGGTGGGGGGGTACGAAAAGCCAGAAGTAAAGGGGCAAATGAGGATGTCCGTATGATGAAGGGATGCATGACTTCTCCCACTGCACAGTCAGGAGGAGAAGGGGTAGGGGAAAGAGCCCACCCTTGCCCCCAAGGCATTTCCCAACCTTTGCTCCATCAGCAGATCCCAAATCCAGGGATTAAAATTGCCACCATCCTGGGCATACACCCCTCTAATCAGCATGTGAACTATGGGTTTCTCCTGGATGTTTCCTTTCCATCTCTGCCTCTCACTCACATCCTATTCAGTGCCACTCCTGCCGGTCCTAATCTTCAAACTCATTTATCATGGCTGTTAGGAAAATGTTCACTCTAAAATAAACTTGTACAACTTAAAGGTTACTGTGCTGGTACAATGCCTTGGAGTCTCTGGAAGAAAGTGCTCTGAGGACAAGTGCAATAAAGAAATGCCTAGCTGGTTCCCGAAGCATTTCATTCCTCATCTGGGTTGATGGTGTAATGATTTTGTGGCAGCCAAGCTAGAGAAGGCCCCAGAGGCGGGGTCCATGGCCTTGATAGGTGTATACTCCAGGTTTTCAAAGCAACCAAGTACCACACATATGAAGTCTGGTCTGTTGGTCAGTTAGCAAAAACAAAAATCAACAGCCGACGTGTGTAACATAAAGGAAAAGAAGAGGCAAGTTCTTTGTGGTCAGGAAGCATCTAGTCTAATAAGGGTGGGCAAGTCTCTACCTTCGGGGGTCCCACTTCCAGTGGATTCCCATTGTATTATGGCCTAAATTAAACCCATCAGCTTGGCTTCTTCTAAGTCATTCTCCAACTGCCTCTTATGCCACTAATTTCATCTTACCAGCCTCCAAAATAGATTCTCCACCCCAGTCATTAACTTCATTCCTGCCCAAACCTGGGCCTTGTAATCATGCCATGCCATCCCATCCCCCAAGCACGGAAGGCCTCTGGTCAGTCTTTTCCATCATTTGATCTTTCAAAATGGGTTTAACATTCACTTACACAAAAATTTCCCCAGCCAATCTCACTCTTTGATTCTTTACCTCTTTAAGATTCATGCATTCATCTCAACCTAAATGATTTCTTTCAACTTGCCGATGTGCTGCTCTTTAGTACTTCTGAGCTACCTCACCAGGCCTGACAGCATGCAGGATTCCCCACCTTACATCAATACCTGCAACACAGAATTATAAAATTTCCCTTCTTAGTCCACCAGGGTCTAATTTAGACTCCGAATTCAGGAGGACACTCAATAAATCCTAGTGAATTTCCTTTGTCTCCTGCTCTTTCCTTCATCCTTCTCATTTCCCTGATTCATCTCTCTTGCCTCTTCTTTTCTTTGACTGTCACTCCTTGTAAACAAAAGATGATTCTCCAGCTAGAAACTGTGACTTCGTAAGTAAATATCACTGTTTATGTCTGCCGCCACTGTGTTCTCCTCTAAAGTGCTGTGGGGTTTCGAGGTAATATTTACGAAGTCAGACTAAATCATAGATACCAACAGGAGATACCCTGAGCAAAAGGGACGGCTGGCAGGGACTGATGGGGGGGACACATACCAACGCCAACCTCTCCAAGAAAGCTGCTGGAACTACCGAAAGAAAAGGGAGATTTAACCACAAAGCAAAACTCCAGGGTTACATGTTTTTAAAATTAAAGCACTCAAGTTGTGATATTTAACATATATGACCTTAACTTTAAAAGCATCAAATAAAACCATGGCTGTGCCCATCAGTATTCGATATCTGTGAGGGGATGGGGTCCAGGAGGCCAAGAGTTGGCCTTTGCTGTATTACTTGGGTTAACTTTCCTGACGATACCTCTTCCTTGGCCAGGCACGTCACTTCAATTCCAGCGTGTTCGCAGGTCACAAAAAGAGTAGTGTGGGTCAGGCGCGGTGGCTCACGCCTGTAATCCCAGCACTTTGGGAGGCCAAGGTGGGAGGATCACGAGGTCAGGAGATCAAGACCATCCTGACTAACACGGTGAAACCCTGTCTCTACTAAAAATACAAAAAAATTAGCCGGGTGTGGTGGCGGGCGCCTGTAGTCCCAGCTACCCGGGAGGCAGAGGCAGGAGAATGGCGTGACCCCGGGAGGCGGAGCTTGCAGTGAGCCGAGATCACGCCACTGCACTCCAGGCTGGGCAACAGAGCGAGACTCCGTCTCAAAAAAAAAAAAATAGTAGTGTGGAGTCAGGACCTTAAAAGCACCTTAAAGCACAGAGTAGGGCAGATGTAGGGATGAGTAAGTCAGGGTCACAGATTTCAGTGGCAGTTACTTTTCTGGTTTTTGATTTACGACTGGGAATAGCTGAAGGGCTAGGAGAGAACCAGGGAATGAAGCCTCTTGAAAGGTCTATAAAGTCTGGGAACATTTGAGACATAAGCATAAACGCTCTTGAAGAGTTACAAAATATCACAATAGTGTGCTGTTTGCTACTGGTTTCTATCAAAGCAGAGGGGATCTGTCTTCCCTGATTGGGTTTCAGAACACAGAGCTCCTGAAATATTAGCTTATGCTTTTGAGTTCCCCATTTTCCCTACCCCTCTGCTGCCATGAAGTTAACTCTCGTCTTTTAACCAAAATTAAAATGCATCGGCAAGTGCAAAATGCACAGGGGAGAGTTTGAGTGGTGGGTCTCACTCTGTTGCTCAGGCTGGAATGTACTGGTGCAATCATGGCTCACTACAGCCTCAAACTCTTGGGCTCAACGGATCTTCCCATCCCAGCCTTCTGAGTAGCTGGGACTGCGAGTATACACCACCATGCCTGGCTACGTTTTTTTTTATATTTTAGAGACCAGGTCTCACTATGTTGCCCAGGCTGGTTTCAAACTCCTGGCCTCAAGCGATCCTCCCACCTTGGCCTCCCAAGTCACTGGGATTACAGGCACGAGCCACAAAACCCAGCCAAAAGGGTTACTTGTAGGAAGCCTGAGATTAATCTTGACTCAAGGTAACAAATTATTTCCTAATAGCACATTTCTATTGTATCCTGGGCTTTCTTTAAGGCATACTGGAAATGAAAATGGTCATCTAGGGTGGCCACAGGTGAGTTTCAATGCCCAGAAAGGGATAAAAGTGGGAGAAAAAGCCAGCAAGTATTATATGGATACCCTTTGCAAAACACTGACACTCAAGACTGTCTTCAGGAGGAAAGAAAATAAAGGTCTCTGAAACTGATGTGATTTTCAAAAAAATAATCAAAGTGGAATGACTGCTGGTGGTAATGAGGCGGCTGCTCCCTCTCCAGACTGAAATCCGCACTCCGACAAATCAGCTTTGACAGAACTGTTTCAACTGCCTCTCATTTACCGTAATTATGATTCACGATCCCTATCAGAGATGGCACCTTTTAAAGTTTGGCACTAAAAGGGAAAACTGATAATGCTTGAGCTTGGGCATGAATGACAATAAATCTGCAGTAGCCAACACAGCCGTGCCAGTGTAACATTTACGGAAACAAAGCAGGAACATCATCCCATGCTCAGGAAACAATGGCCCGGTAAGCATTTTTCTCTTAATGCAGTCAGGGCTGCGGGGATGATGATGCTTATTTGAAAAATCCCGTGGTAATTGAGTAAACTCTTGAGTGCACATTAGAGATTAATATTTTAAGAGCTGGCATGTTACAGACAGAGGCAGTCTAAGGATGACATTAAACGTGTGACATACAAGGCAGAGTCTTCAGTAGATTAAAAATGCTTCTGTTCATGCACTAAAGTCATAAGAAATCCAAAGATGTCAGCTGTAGATCTGGATATTAACATGGTGGTCCAGGCTAGGAAACAACCACTTCCCAACGGTTGGGGAAAGAAGTACACCATACTGATGGCATTTCACTTGCTTGGAAGGCTCCCTCTCAAGTGTGGGGTCAAGATGAGAAAAGAAGTTTTATGGGTCGGAGAGTACTGAGCTCGACTTTACCTTACCCCTGAGAAAGGCAGGCAGAGAAGATGAGAGTGATTAGTCACTCCCCAGTACAGGCGGCTAATGTTGCTGCAGAGAGAAGCCAGGTCCTGAGTGTGGGGATACAGAGAAGCAGCTGGGTCCAAATGAGGGATGTGCTGTTCCAAACTCTTCCCACCCACACCATGGTCCTGCCTTCCAAGACTATGACAGGAGAAATTGTAGGCAAGGGGCAGCTGCCAAGCAAAGCCATTTCATGGAGCCAAAGAACAAAGAGATGCCCTCCAAGCGCCCGCATGCCTGTGGAGCCTCATTTACCCAGGCAGCGTATGTTGACTTGAATCTAACAGCCAGTAACCAAATCAGCAGATCTGGGTCTCTAACACCATTAGCTTTCCTGACAAGAAAGGGAAAGGCATGGAGGAGATGCTATGTATCTGGTTCATGCCCAGAGACAATGTGAAGGGCAGAAGTAGCTGATTCAGAGCTCACCATCTTTGCCTTGGGTAGCACAGATCAGACAGTTTATTTTCAGAGGTTAAGAAGCTGACCCTTTTTCAATTCGACGGCCGAGGCCAAGAGATTGAGAGAGGCTCCTTCAAGAGCATTCCCTATTTACCTAAATGAGAAGGCCAGAGGAGAAGGCTGACTGTCCATGCTGCAAAGCATGGGAGTTAAGGTGAAGCTGTGGGCTTTAACACTTGCCCCTCTTATGGCACCAGGAGCCAAGAACCATCCAGAGGGATGCTAGAATGGGCTGGACTGCTGCGGGCAACCAAGCTACTCTTCAGAGTTCACCTGCGGGGCCAATATTGCTAGCCCATCTAGTTAGCACCACTTTCCTGCTGCGTCACCTTATGACTTGACAGCACCGCCTTAAGTGACCTCTCCTGCAGCTCAGTCACTTCAAATCACACTGTTCTAGCTCCTCAGTGAGGAGCTTGCTTGGAGAATACAAGTCTCTATGTTAGAATGTATGCCAAGGGTGACCCCACACTCTCATTAGCGCAAAGGTCTTTTTAGTCTGATGCCTATCCTTCTGCTCCTCTCCACACACACTCCTGGGTGGTGGGTCTGTGGCTCACTGTCTTCCTCAGCAGCACCAGCCCTGGGCACACAGCTGCCTCTGGCACAGCTGCGGAGTCCTCTGTGTTCTTTCCAGCATCTCTCATACCCTCCAGGAGTCCCTAGTTCCCAGGGATTACACTGTACATGGTCAAGCTTCCATCAGTGTCTCTGCTGAGCCTCACAGGGCTGCACAGCTCTCCAGAGGGCCCTCATCCAAAGTCCCCTTGGGAGTAAGACATCTCCCAGGATCATGGTCTGAGCAGGGCATGGGACTTGGCAAAGGACCGAACCCCCTCCCATGGCTCTGGATGAGCTCAAATACTTCCTAGGGGTGTACTTCCAGAGCAGAATGTGGGCTAGAGATCATTACTCCCTTCTCACAGTGCTAAGGTAAAATGTCTCCCTTTCAAGGTGCAAGTTTCTAGGAACAAAGCACATCAACTCTAACGGTGGCTCAGGGTTGCACCTATATAACCTGGTATCACAAACTGTATAGTGACTTCTACTAGAATCAAACCAAGCCACTCTTGGCTCCCCAGTCGTTTTTGTGTATATTTGTGTTTGTGAAAGGAATGTGCCTATAAAAAATAGGCTGAGTACCAACTACAGGCTAGGCATAGGGATAATATAAAGAGGGATTGAAACGTCTGTGCCTGCCTGGGGCAGACAGTCTAGAGGTATGTTTAACATCTAAAGGTACAGTTAAAAAAAAAAAAGTCGAAGCAGAATGAAATAAATGCAGCCTGGAGCTATAGACAACTTGCATTGTGCTGGGGGATGAGGGGCTGATTCTGAGGGGCAGCTCCCAGGGACAGGTTCATGGGGAAAGCCACATCCGAGATAAAGAAGAGGATATATAAAGCAGTAGAGGGTTCTAATTTTGTCTTTACTGGCTAGTTGACATCGATCCCAATGTACCCCTAATACCACTGACAAGCTCTTGCAAAGTCAATGTCAGAGGAAAAAGATTATCATTGCCTTCCTGAATCAAGGAAAAAAAAATCCTAAAAGTTCACAAATTAAAAAAATGTAATTGTACATTACTATGGAAAATCCAAAAGGTAGACTACAAAAAGACATGTGGGTACATTATAAAGAAATGAAATAAGCCTTTCTCAGTGAGTGGAAAACAAACAGATTCTGCTGCTATACATTGTGTGTGTGTGTGTGTGTGTGTGTGTGTGTGGCTCTGTCACCTGAGCTGAGTGCAATGGCACAATCTTGGCTCACTGCAACCTCCACCTCCCGGGTTCAAGTGATTCTCCTGCCTCAGCCTCCCGAGTCTCTGGCATTACAAGTGCCTGCCACTGCGCCCGGCTAATTTTTGTATTTTTAGTAGAGATGGGGTTTTGTCATGTTGGCCAGGATGGTCTCAAACTCCTGACCTCTGGTGATCCGCCTGCCTCAGCCTCCCAAAGTGATGGGATTACAGGCAGAGCCATCGTGCCCGGCCTCTGCTGTTATAATCTTATAACACACTTCTGACACCCCATGTTTGGGGGTTTTCTCCCACATACCAAGCAAGCAATCAGTTCTGGAGTGACATGAACTGGGTGTCCCCTAACTGAATTTAATTCTGATACTATCTACCTGGAGATAGGGTCAGATCACACAGGTTGGGGACTTGGCCCCACAAAACTGAGCCCTACTTCTGATGCCAATCACAAGCCCTAAGTTGGTTTACCTGTGCTTCTGACCAGCTGAGGCAGGAGCATAGGGTCTGGAGGCTGGGAACATAAGGCTGATTCATGCTGACTTCCTAGAACTAAATCAAATGGAAACACCTCAGCTATGATAGGAAATATCCTCTCCATTTACACAGGGCCTACACTGAGTAAATGACTTTGTAACTTTACTTGATCCTCTTCATTTACATACGGCATAAGCCAAGTAACCAATGGAAACCTCTGGAGGGTATTTAAACCCCAGAAAATTCTCTAACGGGGCTCTTGAGCCCCTATGCTTGGGTCTGTCCTGACCCTGTAGAGGATATTTTCATTTTCAATAAATCTCTGCTTTTGTTGCTTCATTCTTTCCTTGCTTTGTGCATTTTGCCCAATTCTTGGTTCAAGATGCGAAGACCCTAGACACCCTCCATCGGTAACATAACCAGCCATAAATTGAGGCTCCCATGACCCTCCCTCCTTGGGTTTAATTTGCTAGAGCAGCTCACAGGACTCAGGGAAACTTACATCTACCTTATATTGTTATTATAAAGATTATTACAAAAGAGACAGATGAAGAGATGCATAAAGCGAAATGTGGTGGAAGGGGCTCAGAACTTACATGCCCTCCCCAGGTGTATCACCCTCCAAGAGCCTTCACACGTTTAGCTATCTGGAAGTTCATCAATACTCTGTCCTTTTGGACTTCTATGGAGACTTCATTACGTAGGAATGGTTGATTAAATAATTGGTGATTAACTTAACCTTCAGCCACTCTCCTATTCCCAGAGGTTGAGGGGTGGGGCTGAAAGTCCCATCCCTCTCGTCAGGCATTGGTCTTTCTAGTGATAAGCCTCATCCTGAAGCTACTACGGGGGTGCCAGCCATCAGTCAACTCCTTAACATACAAAAAGACACATGACTTTAGAGATTCTAAGGATTTTAGGAGTTGTATGTCAGGAAACTGGGAGGAAGATCAAATATACATTTCATAATTTCACACTTAACAAGTTACCTGAGAACCAAGGGCACCCAGTTATAAAATCTGGATTTTGGTTGCCCCCCAAGAATGAGCCTGGCTCAGCAAGCAGGTCCCTGGGTATAAGCAAGGCTGTGTCTCCATCTCTATAACCCCGAACAGCTGTGACCCATGCTGGGCCACAGCATCTCCATCTAGGACATAAGTTTGGAATCTATGCCCAGCTCACCTCATAGGATGGTACATGATGATCTAATAAGGCAAAAGGGATGGAAAGGAATGGAGAAATAATGTAAAACAAATTATCACTATACTGACAGGATATAAACAATAGCGTATTAGAGCCACTACTGATCATCAGAAAAGGATTTGCATTGAGTTAAATATTTTGATAAAGAAGAGAGAGAAAACACTGACTGCTCACTGGGAACCAGGTACTGCGCTGAACATTTTACAGGTGTTACTCAATTTATGAAGCTACTCTGGGCAATTTCCCCCTCCCCCAATTTCCAGATGAGGAAAATAAAGCTCAGAGAGGTTACTTACTTCCCTACTTGAGGAACTGGTCACTTTGTTCCATGTTGCATCAAAGAGCAGAACTTTTCATCCACTGGTGAAAATTACAGTGATGCATGTTCTCTTCAATCTGAGATGTCTAAGAGTAAGAAAGCTACACAACTAATGGTGGAGGAGAAATTGAAACTTGGGTTTGTCTGATTTCAAAATGTGCATTCTTCTTGATGAAACGGGAGAGTTGCCTGACCTCCCTCGCAGGACGTGCAACAGGAATGTGCATCCTCTGGTTGCCGCCACTGATCAAACCCCTTATGGGAGGGGGAGCACAGAGACAGACAGGTGCAGGAGCTGGAGCAAGCAACCCCGGGCTCCAGCCCCATGGCAGCATCCAGGGGTGGGAGCCTGTGACTCCCAAAGCCCAAATGGTCATGTGTTACAGTGCATTCTTTTAGCCTTGCCATCTGTGAATGGCTTAAGTGTTAACCAGCTCAGTGGACCCTCTGCCTTTTTGCAAGGGCAGGGGGCCAGTGTGACAGCTTTCTGTATCCAGAGCTCTTGTCCAGCATCCCTGAAGAACTGGGTCACACATAGAAGGATGAATGCAGGGGTTTTAATGAGTGGTGGAGGTGGCTCTCAGTGGGATGGATGGGGAGCTGGAAGGGGAATGGAGTGGAAAGATGGTCTTCCCCTGGAGTCTGGCCATCTAGCAGCCAATCTCCCCTCCAATCATCACCAACTGAACTCCTCTCAGCATTCACACATTCCTTCTCTTCTCTCCTTCTCTGCCATGCTGTTCAGTCATTCATCAGCTCATCTCTTTGTCTTGTCTCCTTGTCCCCTCATCTGCTTATGGAGCCTGGGGTTTGGGGTTTATATGGGTACAGGATAGGGGTATGACGGGCCAAAAGGCAACTTTTGGGTGCAAAAACAAGATTGCCTGTTCTCATTTAAGGCCACAGGTATCCAGGCTTGAGGATGGGGCCTTTGCTGGGGAACCACCCTTTTCTGCCCAGTATTTCCCTATCTCGTGTCTGTATCATCACTAGACCAAGTTGTTTCCCCATGATTACTACAAATATTAATATAGATAATCTATATGCTTAACACTACAAAGACAATGTTTAATTTGATATTTTCTAGCTTTTTAATATCTACTGAGCCTCCAGTAAATGTCAATCACCTTGTTCTGGGCTTTCCACCGTATTTCATTTGATGCTTTTTTGGCATCTTTAAGTGTTCACAGTTATGTTTGTGAACCTAAATCATCATTGTAGCAGCAAAGCATGGCAGAGGTAGATAAAGTATCCAACTAACTGTGAGGTGATACAAAAAATTCAACGCATTTCTACTCAAATCTGGTAGAAACTCCTGATGACAGCAAGAAGTCTGGAGGCCAAGAATGACCCCCTATAGTTGGTACAGAGGACACTAGAACTGGAAGGGATCTGAGAGGCCATCTTGCCCAGGGACCCCTGAGCTACACCCACACCAAGAGCCATCCAGCCTACACCTCCACACTCTTAGCAGATCTCAGCTTGTGAAACAGTCTTTCTACTTTTACACAACTTAGGTTGAAGAAAACATGCTTCCTGGTGCTTTTCATTGGTTGGTCCTGACTCTCTTCTTCAAAGAAACACAGAGCAAATACCAACCCATCAACTGGCAGCCTGCAAAATAGCTGACGAGAGCTTTTAGCTCTCTCCAAAGGCTTGCTTTTGCCTGCTACAGATTCTCAGCTTCCTTGTCCATTCTTTGTGATTCTAAACTCTCTCACTGTCGTGGTTTCTGTTTTTTTTTTTTTTTTTTTTTTTTTTTTTGTATATTTCCTTGTTTGTGTCCCTCTGGGATTATGCAGCCAGAAACAGAAGGAGCATTCATGGAATGACAGGAATAATGAAGAACATACTAGGAATGCCACATTCTTTTCCTAACCGTATATTTGCATCATCACCAAGTATTTTCTAAGTATCTACTACATGCTGATACTGTGCTATCCAACAGAGGTGTACAGGAACACACCAGATCAGACTAAAAGCTTATATACAACCTGTTACTGAGGATGTCTGTGGTAACATTTGTTTCAGGGCAGACTTAACTCACAGCAGAGCTTGCATCTACCACTCTTTTCTGAGAAAGTCAAGATCAAGACCATTATATGAGCACCCTCTCCTTCTTGCCTAACCACATATATCATCCTTATCACCATCAGCACACGTCCATTCACTATTTGGCCCTTCTCCCATAGTAAAAGAGATGCCGTTTCCACAACTAAGCCTAACTCTGCTTGTTAGCTCCGTCTCCTTCTGCCTCCTGAGGAACCATGCTTCCCCTTCCCAGCTCCCATCCCCAGTATCTCTGTCCAACTTATCTGACTGGTTCTTTCCTTAGCCTAAAGATGCACTTCCCCATTTCATAAATGTCTTTCTTTCATCCACAGCTTCTTCCAGCTTCAATCCTAATGGCTTTTTTAAAGCAGGTATTTAAGGTCCTTGAAAGAATAGTCTACATACAGTCTCTAAGTCCCTCCATCCCATTCCCTCCTTAACCTGTTGCAGTCTGACTTCTGTCCCTCCCCTCCCCATTCCATCAGCTTTTGTCAAGGTCATCAAAGACCTCCATATTGTCACAGCTGATGACTACATCTGTGTCTCTCTCTTATTTGTCCTGTCTATTACATTTGCATTGACAGTGCCTTCCATTTTCCTCTTTAGATAATGTCTGCTTTATGTCTTACCACTACTGTACTCCTTACCTTTAGAAGTATTTTTTAAAATCCAGAACTACCAATGAGCTTTTTGTGTATGTCCTTTATGACATTCTTCTATAAATACACATAGACACATACTTCTTATAAGAACAGGATGGCATACATTCCACTTTAGGAAACCGTTCCGTTCACCTAATCACGAGCATCCTTCCACATGACTTTCGCTGTTCGCATTCTTTGCTTCTGTGGCTCCGATGGAGCTCTCTGTTTTCCTTTCATCTTTAGAGCCACTGCTCCTCGTGCTCCCTCTCAGGCTACTCAGTCTTTGCCTAGTTCTAAAAGTATCAGCAACCACTCATGGTTCTGTCCCTTAACTTCTATGTGCTGACACTGGGAGACCACATCAGCACATTAACAATGTAGTGAAGCCAGGCGCTTTACGCCTGTAATCCCAGCACTCGGGGAGGCTGAGGTGGACGGATCACCTGAGGTCAGGAGTTCCAAATCAGCCTGGCCAACATGGTGAAACCCCGTCTCTACCAAAAATACAAAAATTAGCCAGGCAGGGTGGCGGACTCCTGTAATCCCAGCTACTCAGGAGGCTAAGGCAGGAGAATCACTTGAACCCAGGAGGCAGAGATTGTAGTAAGCTGAGATTGCACCACTGCACTCCAGCCTGGGTGACAGAGTGAGACACCATCTCAAAACAAACAAACAAACAAACAAAAACAGTGTAGTATGGGTTCATCTATCACATTAACCAGCTAGTCAACCACTCACTGAGGCTAATAATACATTGATGCTAATATACAGTAGGTACTCAAGAAATATCTACGAAATGAATTGAAGGCAAGGAGGAAGAGAGAAGAGCTGAAGTGACTCTGAGGGAGGCCAGCCCAAGTAACTTGGCATGGTGAAGACCCAATATAAGGTTATGGAAAAGAATAACAACGGGCCGAGGGGAAAATATCAGAGAAGTATCAAAACCAAAATTTCTCCTTCACACCTATGCTGAGAGTTGGATCTGTCATGCAGTTGCTGAGAGCACCACTGAATAGATATAAGAAGTGGTTCCCAACTCCCTGCTCTCCCATGACCAGCCTCCAGGAATCACTGTGCAAGAATGCCCTTGTGAATGGGATCTGAAGAGGCTCTCCCTGGACTTCACTCCACTGCAACGTTACAGAACCCTCCCCACTGTGCTTCCCACCCACTATCCCATAAACTGCCTTCCACGCCCACTCCACTCTGATTTCACCTTTAGGCTCCATCTGGAAGCCTCCTCAGATAAACATCATCCATCTTCCAAACTCAAATTATGATCCCCGGCCCCTAACACGATCTTTTCTGCTATTTATAAATTCTTTTTTTTTTTTTTTTTTTTTTTTTTTTGAGATGGAGTCTCACTCTGTCGCCCAGGCTGGAGTGCAGTGGCCGGATCTCAGCTCACTGCAAGCTCCGCCTCCCGGGTTCACACCATTCTCCTGCCTCAGCCTCCCGAGTAGCTGGGACTACAGGTGCCCGCCACCTCGCCCGGCTAGTTTTTTGTATTTTTTAGTAGAGATGGGGTTTCACCGTGTTAGCCAGGATGGTCTCGGTCTCCTGACCTCGTGATCTGCCCGTCTCGGCCTCCCAAAGTGCTGGGATTACAGGCGTGAGCCACCGCGCCCAGCCTATTTATAAATTCTTACCATTTGGATAGTTATACAGTTGTTCAGTTGCTTCATTTTCTTAGCTATATTGGAACCCCATAGGGCTGAGACCTCATCTGTTCCAGAATCTATACCCCACATGCCCAGTACCCTTCTGTATTCCCTCTAGGTACTTGCCACAGGCAGAATCACTTGACCCAGAAGCATTAAAACCAAGGAGATGCCTCAAAATATAGCGGTTAAGGCATGGATTCACCCTTGGATTCTAATCCCACCTTCACTTAGTAGTTGTGAGGCTCTGAGCCAAGTTTATCTGTTCTGAGCCTTAGGCTCCTGATCCTTAGAGTAGAGGCAATAAAATCCACTACAGGAATGTCGTAAAGCTTAACCAAGACATCGAACACAAAGAGCTCAAAGAATGCCTGGCATACAGCAAGCACTCAGTAGATGTTGGATGTTAGCTGTGACAAAGATGCACCTCAGCAGAAAGAAACATCTCAAAGAAGCAAAAGGGCAAAGCAAGCAAGGAGCCCTGCTCCTCTCTCCAAATCATGAATGGCCTCAGGACAGCTGTAGCAAATTCAAAATTCTTTACTCACCCCCCACCCTTGGCCCTTGGGGATTGGATTGAAAAGAATTTCTGCAAAATACCCTTTTCTTTATGAGTGACATTCCTTAATAAGTTGTTTAAGTGGAAGCCCCCAATGTCAACGATGCAGATTGGAAAAATATATATCCTTTCCAATTACCTTCTCTAATTAGTGCTTGTATGATTCGTGCTGCTAATATTGTTTACACTAAAGGGTGCCCTCGAAACAGCAGTCAACTATCTCCTAAGTATTCAACAACTACTTAAAACTGAGCTGGTTTATCGAATGATATCTATAAGTTGTAATCTTATAATTTACATTGTATTTGGTTAGTAAGTTTACATTGTATTTGGTTAGTCTCTGTCATATTCATTCATTCATTTAACATAACACCTACTATGAGCAGCCACTATGCACTGGAAGAAGTTAGTAAGTGACTATCAGGTGTCAGGCACTGTGCTGGACACGATGAGGAAAATGAAGTTGCTAGAGACACAGCCCCCACCTTCAGGGAGTGTATCCTCTGCCTGACAGACAAAACAAACATTGAGAGTGACAGCCAAAAGAATTGATGTTAAATGTTCTCACCACAAAAAAATGATAACTACGTGAGGCAATAAATATGTTAATTACCTTGACAATCACTTCACAATGTGTACATACATCAAAACATCACATTGTACCCCATAAATATATACAATTATTATTTGTCAATTAGAAATCAAATAAATGCAGAAAAAAGAGAAAATGACAGCAGTTTAAGGTAATGTGAGTAGCATACAGAGTAGCAGTAAAACTGGGTTAAGAATGAACACTTACTGAGCACCTTCTAGGCACCAGGCAGATGGCTGGGCACTTGCCACATTTAAACCTATGATGTGAGGTAGAAAACCCACATTCTCCAGATGAGGAAACAGATTTGGACTCACACCTATCTCTGAAACTGGCATCCTGTCACCATGCCATGCTAACTCTCTTTGCCCAGCCTCTTCATTTAGACCTATTTATACATTTAGACTTATTTATACAACATTTATGCAAAATAAGGTACAGAATGGTTAAGTACCCTGCTCATATTTAAACATTATGAATAGATTTATTTTCAAAAGTTCTCAGTCTTTTAATCCTACAGACTCTTTATAATGAAACTAAAGGGCCTTCTATCTGTCCAAACAAGTGGCCCAAGATCACCTTGAGGCCATGATGAAGGTAAAAGGTACAGGCCAGTGAAGAAATCACCTAGTTCTATGGGACTTACCCCACACCTCAGCTAGAAACTGGGATGTGGCAAAGGATTCTGTTTTAAACCTGGAAAGGAGATGACCATTTTCACCACATCTTCCCCTTCTTTCTTTGAGAAAAGATGTATCAAAGAGCATCATAGATACCGGCCTCAGTGATCACTAGCTTCCTTCACTCTCCATGGTCAGTGCAGCTCAGGAGTTGGCATTTCTTAATCTGAAAAGTCTTTAAAGTCAAAAAGAAAGAGGAAAAAAACGGATCCACCACACTCTGTTTGTTTGTTTGTTTGTTTGAAGACACAGGGTCTTGCTTTGTCACCCAGGCTGCAGGGCAGTGGCACGATCATAGCTCACTGTAGCCTCAAACTCCTGATCTCAAGTGATCCATCCTCTTGCCTCAGCATTCTGAGTAACCGGGACTACAGGTGCTGCCATCACACCTGGCTTTTTTTTTTTTTTGGTAAAGATGGGGTCTATGTTGCCCAGGCTGGTCTTGAGCTGCTGGATTCAAGCAATTCTCCTACCTCGGCCTCCCAAAGTGCTGGGACCACACCGCAGCCTCTTCTATTTATCTTGAATGATGTCATAGCTGTCATCCTTTTATGTGGTTCTTTTTAACTTACAGGTAAGTGCCCTGGGCAGGGTGAGCCCCCAAGAAGCCAGAGGTCTCCTCAGGGAATAACTTCCAGTTATAAACAAGTCTCAGAACAACTTGGGGAAAAACCAACAAAGCATGAGAGAGGTGAGATATGGACATTCCCATTGTTTTTAAGGGGAAAAAAAACCAAAAAACTTTGACTCTGTGGAAGTCACACACATTCTCACCGTGTTCTCTTCCTTGTTTGTTTTTGTTCACAATTCTGAGAAGTAATAAGCAAAGAAATAAAGGACCATCTTTAGGAACTAAATACCAATTCAAAGGTCAGGACTAGTCCTTAGAAGGGTACAAGAGAGAAATTGGAGGACTGAATGCCTCAGGACACGGTTTTCGCGTGATCCTAAGAGTTCGTGGGAAAGGAGCACACAGGAAAACTTGGCCGAGTGGTAGAGTTAAGAGATGGCCAATTCAGGAGAAAGACACAGGATCCCAGGGCTTAAAGGGCCTTCTACGATTACAGTGAACCAAAGTCTTCAATCCCCTGGCACTACTAGAGACAGCTGCTCCCAAATTACTGACTGAGCAGGCTTTCAACCTCATTAGAAATGTCTTTGGGAAGGAATTGCCATAATTTCTCAGATAACAGAGTCTGATACACTTTGTTTCAATAATGTCACACACACACAAAAATACCTACACTTTTCCTGGGTGACATCAATGACTGAATGGTCAAAAGAAGGAACCACCACATCTGCATAAGTCACTCATCCACAGAGCAGCCAGCATAGTGTCACAATAAAATCCTGTTCCGAGCACACAGAGACCAGATCTGGATTTCTGCCTCTGACCTATGGTCTCTAGGACATTTGGTGGGAAAACCTGGCCATTTTTGTGAATGGCAGCATTGTGTGGTGGAAAGATGAAGGTTTAGGAGTCAGACAGGCCTGTGTCCAAATCCTAGCTCCACCACTTCCAATCATCAGTGAGAATCTGCAAAGTGAGCTATGATCTATGTATAAGGGGTGCTGAATAATAAATGCTGAATGGAATTAAAAACTAGATTCACTACTATATCCTGCTTCACATCAACCTTTACCGACTAACCTCTCCTCCAGCACTTATCCACTCCATTTATTCAACAGATATTTACTGAGTACCTACTATGGGCCAAGTGGACAGAGATTAAACTGTTTATTTAAAATCATGAACAGTACAGAGAAGGTCCCCGCCCTCATGAAATATTCTAGTAGGGGAGACTTAAACAGATAAGCAAATGAATAGGTAAATACTTTCAGACTACTATTTAAAAAAAAAAAGCAATACAGCATAAGGGGCTAGAGCCTGACCACATCATTCAGAATCTCAGCATGGATGGCAATGCTTGATTCAGTACTCTTTCCTGTGTGTTAATCTATAATCTGAACTAGGCTGAAACTTCTCAGACATATGGATTCTGCCTTATAAGTCATCACGCTCTGTGATATCTATGGGAATGCCAAGCACATAGCAAATGCTCAGCAAATTTCTATCAACTGACAATGAACTGACTGAAGAGGATTCTACCAAGTTAGATACCATCCAATTCCATGAGTTACTACTTGATATCACTATGAAATAAACAGAAACTTTAGAAGCACAGTCTCCTCACTACTCCAGACAGGACCTCATCATTAGCACTAAGCTGACCCCAAGACAACCCCACAACTTCCATTTCAATTTCTCTGTGCGCCTTTCCCAAGGATGCCCCACCATCCCAGCCATATGACCCCAACCCATGCATGCCTGGCCTCAAGAATAACTGGCAAAATTCTGAATGGTTCAACAGCCTTTTTCCTATAGAGCTGTTTTGGAGATTCAAAGAAAATGGCAGATTCTGTTTACCCATTTCGAGATAAAACATTTTTCTTCCTCACTTCGCCAAAGCCTGTAAGCTCTGTTTACCAGAAGCCCCTCAAAGTGGACCAGAAAGCAGCAAGAAAAAAGTCACCAAATCCATTTCCTGCCCCTGGAAAGTATATTTACTCTTCCCTATCCTTTCCCCTTAAGCTTCTTCTACAATCATTAACACTACGAACTGCTCAAGCCAACACAAACAGGTAAGACCCAAAAGCAAGTCCTGGCAGGTGGCCAGCATCTGCTCTTAGGGACAACTGCATCCTTTCTTTCTAAATAAAGTAACAAGAGAAAGAAGCACAGGGTACCCCTCCTACCTTAGCCAGGTAGGAGAACTCTACTGCAGCACTCCTTTGCAAAAGAGTTACCAGCCTTCATTTTAAAGCTTCCACTATCCTGATTCCTTCTGGAACTACAAAGGACACTGAGACCACCAGGTTTTGTGAGACACGTTTTCTATTCACTCGGCTTTTATCCACCCACCGTTTGCTGGATATCTTCTGGCAGAAGGCTCTGTGTTAGCTGTTATGGGAAATTCAAACCTGAGTCACAAAAAACTCTCTGCCACAAAGGAACTCACAATACAGCATTACCCTCAAATACAAGGTTGAATCATTCTCACTGCTCAAGTGGAAGGAAAAATCCCCAGGGATCCAGTTCCTTTTAAAGTGTAGCCACTTTCCCAGGACACCACTGAAAGCCAAGCAGGAAGAATGCTCTTCTGACTCCTCAGGAAATCCGCCCAAATACCCATGTGGACAGTGTCTTCTGGCCTGTTCCACCCACGTACTCCTGGCCGCCCACATAACCAGCCAAGTGCCTTGCCCACTTCTTCCTTGACAGTAGGTGATATGGTTTGGCTGTGTCCCCACCCAAATTTCAACTTGAATTGCAATGTTTTATTTCGAAATGGGTAAACAGAATTCCCAAACCCTCTGGAGAGAGTTTTCCCTCTTGTGGGAGGGATCCAGTGGGAAGTAATTGCATCACAGGGGCTGGTCTTTCCCGTTCTGTTCTCATGATAGTGAATAAGTCTCATGAGATCTGATGGTTTATCAGGGGTTTCCACTTCAGCTTCTTCTTCATTTTCTCTTGCTGCTGCCATGTAAGAAGTGCCTTTCACCTCTCGCCATGATTCTGAGGCCTCCCCAGTCATGTGGAACTGTAAGTCCAATTACACCTCTTTTTATTCACAGTCTCGGGCATGTTTTATCAGCAGTGTGAAAACAGACTAATACAGTAGCCAACAAGTAACTGGCCTGATCCACTACCGAAGCAGGAGACATTCGTGTACAAGTGCAACTTAGGTTCTGATCGTCAGGCTGGGGAAGATTCCAAAATTTCAACTTTCTAAACCAGGGGTTTCAGGAGTTGGAAAGCAGTGGAAGGGATTGGCTTATCTTGGACTCATCTGCCTTCCAAGGACACTTGGAGGTTCATGGGGGCATTTGTTATGGGTCCTCCACTCACAAACAGAGTGAAGACATTCTTTCTTTATCACATATCCAGGAGTTTAGCAAGTGTCAGTTAATAACATATGCATTTCATACCTTAATGCATTTCATTGATTGCTCAAAGTTGGTCCCAGCCACATTCTGTCTCCCTCCTAGGGTCTCTTTCTCACCTGTGAGCCTTTGGCACCACTGGGTCCTCCCCATGTTCCTCCAGCTCATTCAGGGGGAAGGGCTGATCCTGAGCCCTGCTGTGAGTGTGGGTGACAATCAGCACCGTCTGCAGGAAGCCTCACATCTGGGTCCCATCCCCTATTTCTACAGCACAATCTTACACTGTCCTTCATTTAAAAGAAGAAACTGCTTATCTAGCCCTTCAGGGGGTGAGTGGCTTTGAGCTGTTTTTCCAGTGGTATTGGATTATGCTGACTCTAATATCCTTACTTTACCAGAACAAATCACACCCATTCATGAGTGGCTGGCTATGTTAGGGGTGAAATCTGTGGTCCATGCGTTGTTATTCTTGGTCAAATTATAGGAAGTTAAATTCCATCATCTTGGTCTCATCAGCATCAGTCTCCAGCTCAAAGAGCTAATCAACAACTACAGTCAATCAAACATGGCAAGAGAGTGAAGCTGTCATATCAGCTCCCCTCTTGAAGGCCGCTCTGGGCCCAAAGGATGGTATATGTGTTCGTCAGCAGGAGGAAGGATGTTTGGAGGCCCAAAGGCGATGAGAGGAAAGGAGGCAGTAGGTGTTGGCAGACCAGGAGGGAGGGCAGCCCCCTGGGGTTCAGGTGAGCAGCAGGGAGCAGTGGGAACCAGGCTGGACATGTGCACATTTATATCATATATTCATGCACCTAATAAACATCTGGGGGCTGACCACAGCTAGGGGACATAGTGATAAACAGAAGAGACACAGCCCTTGGCCCTGGGAGAACTGACCTTTTCATAAGAATGGACTCAAATGATGGAAGGTTCTGTTTGTTTGCATCTTTATTTTAAGAAAATCAGGGGAAAGATACCACTTGAGGGAAAACTCTCCAGAGGTCAGGCAACATGAGACAATAAGGGAGGAGCCTCGTAGGGCTGCAATTTACATGCCCTCCATGCCCCCTGCTGCTGGAGACAAGATGAGAAAAAGACCACAAGAAGGGGAGGAAAAGAAAAGAAACGAGAGTATAGACTAAACCCCCTGCACACTACAGTTCTGACTCCTCACAAAATACTTTTTCAAATGAAAATTGTCTTTAAAAAAAAAAATGGGGGAAGGACATGTGAAAGAGAAAAGAACAAACATGGCTATGCTTTCAAAAACAGGGCCTCCAAACATCGACATTAATAAGCAAATTTATTGGTAGGAAGAAATTCCAATCAATACTAATCAGGCTCAGCTGGCCCACTTCTCCTCACAGGGCTTAATAACACTTCCCAGCCCTGATCTGATTGGAGTCCAACACATGCATACTAATGAGGCCGCCAGTGCAGAATTTACCACTAGGCTTCTAAGAGGGTTTGATGGGCACCATTTCTGTCCCGGATGTCTGTCAATCAATATATATGGGCTTCAGCCATTAATTCAATGGTTTGTTGGTAATACCCAACAGATTCAAGCCTGTTATCTAACAGTCATGAGGGACAGTGTGTGAAAGCCTGGCTGCTTTGAAACAGCACAAACTCCTCTCTGAAAATAGAAGTCCAGAGAATCTCTTCTTCTCACAATTTCCTAATTGCCCTCAACTATTCTATGTCATGCCCACTCTCCACAGACTCCCACTGACGGGCGGCCACTCCCTTAAACAGGACTAGGGCCCAATTCCAGGACTTCCCAGTCTTGTTCATCTCACAATTCCAGTATTGTGCACGAATTAAAATTCTTCCTGTCTCCAGCATGGGCAAGATCTGTTGCTTGTTCTCTCAGCTTGGAGAGAAGGTGTACTGCAGGCTGATGCTTCCTCTTCCTGCTTATCTGGGCTTCACTATGGTGTCACAGCAAGGGGTTGGGGTGAGAACTACAGGCAGCAGAGGGGTCTTCTCAAGTGAGTGCTTAAGGCAAGGAGGTAGCCTCTTTCTGTAGGTTGTTTCTGCTTCTTCAAATTGGCTGGTTGTTAGTTTTTCTTTGTGGTGAATGTTTCTAAATGCCAGGCTTTTGTGGAAAACTTTCATTGGTTCCTTGAGGGGATCCCCCTTCAAGTCCCTGGGTGTGAAATATCCAACTCAAGTTCAACATATTCTTTCCTTCCTCTGGCCTCTATCACAGGAGGCCCAATATACAGCCTCTTGCTTCTGGGACCCCCTTTATCTGGTGGGCAGCCTTCTTTGCAGGAGAGGGAGGTAGGCAGAAGAGAAAACACCAGCAGGATGGCTCACACCCAATCATCTTCCAGGGGACCCACTCAACAAACACGAACCTTATGTATTCCAGCCTTGCTAAACGGCCTGAGAGCAGACTGCTAAATGGCACCCTCTCTTTCAGTGCCGCCATCTCTCTCCTGACCCTCAGATCTCCAGTGAACCACAAGACACACCTTGAGAAAGACTAGATGGTGCCACATAAATCCATCATGAAAGACAGGAAGTCAAGGAAACCCACTTTCCTGATTTAGAGATGGCAACTTCTCACTCAAGGATCTTAGCACTTTCATGGTCTTACGCTGAAACCCCCTGCCTTCTCGCTAGTATGTTCCCACACATTGCACACACATGCACATTTTCACAGCACCTCCACGGACTCCCACCCACAACTCACACACAGGGAGGGTGGCCTGGTCTCTGGGTAGAGAAAGGTGCCCTTGTCTCCAAACCCAAATCTCAACCTTCAAGACACAAACCCGGCACTGAGCTCTGACCAGCACCAAAGGGCAAAAACTCCCTTACTCCTCCGAGTACAGCATCCCACCAAAGCTCATCTTCACAAGCCAGGACAAAGCAGCAAACCGAGGTTACAACCCTAGCTGAATTAGGAGAGGGTCAGGGTTTTCCTGAAAGTAATTAGTTCAACAAACATTTTTGAACCCCTCATGATGACAGACATTACAAGGGGCACTGAGGATGCAGCAGTGGACAAAACTTTCACTATACAATCATAATAATGTGCGCCCTCATGCTAAAATCATTAACCTATCTGGTTTATCATCATCATCAGTATTATTACTCTCTTTCTTAAAATGCATCCCCTCCCTGCTCTCCACACGCAGTGTTCATAACCCAGCAGCCCTGGTTCTGCTCGTTCGCTGCGGGCTTTGCGTGCCCATGACCTATGACAACAGAAATGGAGCCTGTCCACCTTAAGTTTTCAATAAAAATACAGATCCCAGTGATGAATATTTTATCAGGGAAGAGAACAATTTCAGGGCCATTTCTAGTAATATGTCAGCCCCAGACAGGAGTGGAAGGGAGCTGGAGAGTAATGAAGTGGATACGCTTGGGGTGGAGCCACGGCCCAGCAAACCATACAGGGAAAGGAAGAGGTGGAGAGAGGGAAAGAGGGAGAGAGGGAGAGAGGGAGAGAAGGAGGCAGAGCCCCGGGTGGCCTAAGCAACTCTGAGCCCATATCCCCATTTCCAGGGAAGGAGGCTGAGGTCCATGGAGAAATGATTTGAGAAGCTCACACTGCAGGAGTCTAAGCCAGCCCTGAACACCAAGATGTTTTACTCTGGCCTCAGAGAAGAGTACTGTCTGATGCCCTGTGGCCACTGAGCAGGGCTAGGGTTGAAACCTTCAGGAGACTATGAAAGCCCATTGCTAGGTGAACTGTAACTCCGATGCCCAGACGGTTAAATTTAGGTCTTATTACTCTGCACTTCCCTCATGTTTCTGAAGTCTCTCTTCTGCCTTCCAATGTGTATGTCTATCTTCCCCATGATCCTAGAAGGGCCTCCACAGAAGAATGTCCTCCCCTCCATCTGGAAGTCTCCTGAAGCTAAAGAAGCTCTACAGCCTCTCTGACCCCAACCCTTTCAAAGCCTCTAAAGGCAGGGTACAAAGTGGGGAGCCAAGTTGACAGATGAAGAAGAGCAAACGGACACACTCTGAAAATTCAGCTTGGGGTCCAATATCGCAGGACTTGGCTGTTCTTGCTGTGGGCCAGGAAGCCAACCTTGGTTCCCTCTTTCTGGGCAGCAGTAGAGCCACTGGATCCAAGCAAAAGGTTCCATCTCCCATCTTCCTCTCCCCTCAAAGGCCCTTGGGCTGGCATGACGTCAAGAAGATGTTGACGTCTTAGGACAGAGAGATGCAGTGGAACACGCAAAGATGGGGTAGAGCCACCTGAATGGGGGAATAAAGACATTTAACTCTTCAACGCAGACACTGCACTAAAGGCTGGGGATGTGACATGAAGGAGACCTGCTCCCTGCCTTCATAGACCAGCAAAGAGAGAGACAGCTATAAGAAAACAGAGGTCGGACTCAAAGGAGGGCAGGAGTCATTCTGTGAGGGTAGAAAGCCAAGGAGGGCTTCTCAAGGGGAATGAGGAGGACAATTAACATATAATCACCAGGCAAACCAAGGGTAGCCCCATTTGCTCTCCTGGCAGCTGAGCCCTCTCCAGGAATTGCTTTTACTCCAAGAGAGCTGCCTCACCCAACAACATGGCCCTCCCTGGAGGCAGCCCACATCAATAACTGGTCGAGAGGGAGAAGCTTACAAGTGTCCGGTTCCCTTGACTCAAGGCAGGACAACTGTGAAGGGTGTCTCAATTCGAGAGCAACATGGGGCCAACTAGGTGATGCCTCTGCCACAACTGCCCAGCAGTCCAATTTTCCCCTTGCTTAATCTTGTTTGCCTCATTCCCTCAAAATTGTCCATCCCACGAGCACTTGCCAGTGAACTACCTGTTCACAAATTTCCATCTCCAAGTCCATTTCCCGTATTTCCACCATCTCAGCCAGGCACAAGGCACAGGCCAGAGGTTTTCAAGAACAATGTCTCAGAAGGACACAAATTGGACATGTAAGGTACCTACGTTTTAAACAAGCAAAGCACTGATTACTTGTCAAAGATGCAAGCTTTCTCCCAGAGCCCTCTGAAAGTTGTGTGAGTCCCTGAAGAATCTACCTGGAAAATTCCAATGCCCCGAGGAGCTTTCTCAAAACGTACCCCTGCCACCTGCTTCCCTGCGTATCATCCTTACTCTCCACAAGTCTGTTTATCCATAGAAACAAAATGTTAGAGCTGTCACTGGGAATACAAATGGGGAGAAAGCCACCCTCAAGCCAATCGATAATGCTGGAGACGAAGCAACTGCAGTGCTCTGCAGGTCATAGATTATGAAGTACAAAGAAAGGAAACTTAACTCCTAGCACTGCATTGTAGCCGATGGTCAGTAAGGAAAGCTCATGTTCCAATCTGATTCTATTTTAGCCACTTGGCAGAAAATCATCACTGAGGCACAACTGAGATGGCCTTGAAGGTTAATAAAAATCTTAGTTCACTTTCCAAGACTTCAACATCACAGAACTTTTCAGGAGCTCTGCCTCTCTGCAAGGCTTGCACGCCTATTTACAAAGGCAGTAGCTTCTCTAAAGTACCTTGGTTACCAAAGCAGCCTGGGAGTTGATAAACCAATTTGTTTTCCCTTCAATAAATTGTTCATTAATGTTGCTATGACATTTACATCTTAAAATGGTTTTATGGCTTGAGATTAAAAAAGAACCGTTCCAATAAATTTCATATAACCGAGAAGATTCCTGGCATTTTGATTAAGTAGTTCCTTGTGATGATAAAGTTTTATCTTGAATAATGAAGGGGGAAAGCATTAATCACTTTAAAGTCATTGTTGCCTGGTCTCTGGAGCCAACAACCCAGCAGGCTCTCCTAGGGGGTTACTCAGAAACACAATTTAAAAAACAAAAATAAACCTACCAATCTTCTAGCAGGGTTACAGTTTTCAGAATAATTGCTAAATCTGCACTGTCTCTAAATGGTGCAGAATCTTCAGAACTGTGACGAGTCATGCTGGGTCCCCACTTTCCAGTTCCTCGTGGGTGGGGGGTGCTAAGGATTCTACTTTTGCTCGCCACTGGGACATTCCCTCTCTCCCTGGGCTTTGCAGCGGGCTGCACTAAGAACCTCTGAAGGCACTTTAATTCGGTCACTGGAGTATACATCACATCCTACAAGGAACCCAGGGCTTCAGAGAAGAGCCAACACATTTGATTATTCCAGTCACATGGAGTTCTTTTTTAAAAACCCACAGATCTGCACTCACTTACTATCGAAACCTAGACTCTAGCTGATGTCAGGATTCTTACATCCCCTGTGTCCTTTAGCTCTGTATCACTCTTTAGGAGTTCTTACTCCTGCTTAAAAAGTCAACACTTCTGGGCCAGGAGTGGCTGCTCACACCTGTAATCCTAGAGCTTTGCAAGACCAAGCTGGGCAGATCACTTGAGGTCAAGAGTTCACGACCAGCCTGGCCAACATGGTGAAACCCTGTCTCTATTAAAAATACAAATTATCTGGAAGTGGTAGCATATGTCTATAGTCCCAGCTACGTGGGAGGCTGAGGCAGGAGAATCACTTGAGCCCAGGAGGCAGAGGTTGCAGTGGGCTGAGATCACGCCGCTGCACTCCAGCCTGGGCAATAGAGTGAGACTCTGTCTCAAAAACAAACAAAAAAGGCATCCCTTCTGTTGATTAGGCAAGCCACTGAGAATTCGATGTTGAGTTTTGGTGGGGTTAACAGTATCTCTTTCCCACCTCTCTCTCATCCCTAGCTTTCCCCTGCAGGAGAAAAGGGGGTCAAAACAACATTAACTGAATGCCTACTATGTGCTCGTTCCTGTGCTCACAGCTTTATATCATTTAAGCTGCACAGCAGTCCTGAAGTAGGTATTATCACCATTTTACAGTTGAGGAAACTGAAGTTCAGAAGAGCTTAAATAACTTACCCAAGGACACACACAGGGTAAAAGGTGGAGAGAAGGAGCCATGCTCCGTTGTGCTTTTTCTACCGTACAGACAGATTTCTTTCCTCTCATGTACTTTTGGATGTACACATATCAACTAACCATGGCTCTTATATCCAAGGCATTTACAAAGGAGTTAAAAATCCCAGCCAGCTGAAGAGTAAGTCAGTGCTGATCTGTGGATTTCAGAAAAGAGAGAAGTCTGTGTGGCTGGAATAATCAAACAGCTTTAGGGAAGAGGTGAGACATAAGCTAGGCATGAAAGGATGAGTGGAGTTTAGATCATCAGAAGTAGAAAGAACAAATACTTCAGGAAACAGCACAAAGGCTTGCAGTTGAAAATCAGCACAGTGCCTGGGGAGGATAGTGGATAAGGGGGTGAGTAGAGACAGTAAACATTCTCTTCTCTGGCTCTGATGAGCCCTTGCTTGGTACATGTGTCCTAAGATATGACAACTCTGTTTTTTTAGAAAGGCAGAATGCAAGTGAGTAGTATGATCCAAATGAACAACAGAATTTTATCTATTTACGGATATCTTAATCTTCTCACACTGCTTTTTTTGAGATGCAGTCTTGCTAAGTTGCCCAGGCTGGCCTCAAACTCCCAGGCTCAAGCCATCCTCCCACCTCAGCCTCCCAAGTAGCTGAGACTACAGCGTACACCACTGTACCCAGCTTCCTTCTTTATTTTTATCCTATCATAATGCCATATGGTAAACAGATGTATTATTCTGCTCACTTTACGAAGAGGAAAAAATGAAGTCTAAATTGCCCACAACTCTTCCAAGTAAATGGTGAACCTAAAACTCAAGTCTCCTTATTACCAGACCCTGTAGGCAGATAGATGTCTTCCCATGAAATGGCCTTTGAGCACTGACTGACTAGAACTATGGATTCTCGCCCCTTTGCACACTCTTCTTACAATTTCGGGAATTCAGGGAGTCCTGCCGCTTGCCCTGGACTTCATAGAGAACCATGGACTCTGAATATAAACCTCCCCACAGTACCACACTCTGCCAATCCATCCTTCGTATGCAACTGACAAAATGTATTTCCTAAAAGGCTTTATTGCCAGTGGCTCAATACCAACCCTTCATTATAGAAACCTAAATGAAAAATAGACAACATCTGATCATTCTTTCCTCACCCACAGTAATAAAAACAATGACAAATAACAAAAACAACAATCATGCCTACTTTAGTGCTTTACACGTATTATGCCATTTGATCCTCACAACAACCCTACAAGGTAAATGCCATTATTATTACAGGTGAGCAAACTGAGGCACAGAGAGATTAGGCAACTTGCCCAAGGTAGTAAGTGGCAGAGCCAAGAATGGAAGCTGGGAGCAGGTTCAAAAATCCACGTTCTTAAGAACCACTGCACTGCACTGCCATTTGCCATCCGAGAAGCCCCACCCAGGCTGAACGCATAAGCCTGGCAGTAAACTTCAGAATACTTCTCCCCCAGTTAGCGGGGTCTGTTAGGCATTAGGAACAGCAATTGAAATAATGCCAAATACAGGCACTTCGGGACCTGCCTTAATAGGCAGATAAAATAAATATGCCCTCATCACAACCAGCATGACTACTGTTGATGGGCCTGGATCTACTTTCTTAATGGGAATTCCATATGCTTCTGTAATTTTCAATTAATACCATTAACAAGTCCAGTGATTTCCTTCTTCATGTAGAACCAACTTAAATTTCTGCTCAAGTTCTAATCAAATAATTAGGTAGCTAGCCTGTTCTAATTCTTCATGCACCAAGGAGAGCCCTGGCATAGCAGGAGCATCAAGCCACAGTTGGGTGCCTGTCCCCACCTTTTGTACCACCTGCCTCACGAGCTCCCCTCAGTCCCCTGGTTCCTACTCCAGATCTGTGACTTGGAATCTGATTCATCCATTCATCTATTTGTTCTTCATTAATTCATTCAAGCAAACAAACACTTATTAAACACCTACTATTTTCCAGGCCTTGTAGGCTCTGGGGATACAACATTTTAAAGCAGCTACTGTTTTTGATAGTCCTTGTATCACCTCCAACAAAGCTCCCTTAAAGCACTGGACCTTGTCCAGGACAGTAACATAGGCCAAGATCAGACCAGACAGTTGCTTACTTGGCCTTGGTAATTGGGTCTGGCCTTTTTCCGAGGTGTTCTTGGGTGCTTTCCCCAATTCTCCTCTGCCTTGGTGCCCACGGTGAGCACTGATAGCAGAACAGAAATGTTCCATAAGACAATGGCGACTACCAGGACGGTCCATCACTGCTGGGTCAGTGAGTATAGTAGGGTATGAAATAAGAGAAGAAATCATGCAATTATGTCATCAGAGTTTTCCCCAAGATCTTTCTGGACTCCGAACCACCACCTTATCATACAGCTGTTTATACCCACCCTACATGAACATTATTCTGTTTTGACTTTTTAATGCCATTCAGCACTTCAAAGTCAATCTGCTCGGCTGTGTACACACACTCAAGATGCCCACCTGGCTGGAGTAACACACCTGCTCAGATACTCCAGATTCAGTACAGGCAGACAGAAATAGGTCCTCGGATGAGGTTCTGGAGTCACAGGAGGACTTGGTCGAATGTACAAATTAACGCTATTTGGAGGGAAACTTGGAAGTCTGAATTCCCAGAGGCTTTGGAAGAAATGAGATTTTCATGACTCATTTAATCATCTTCCTCACAGCTCCCAATTCAGTGCTAAGTACAAAATGGTGCCCAATATGTTTTAGAGACTAAAAATAGTAACTAGATTATTGGAATACTGCCAAATAGAGGCCCTTTGGGACCTGCCTTAATGAGCAGATAAAATAAATATGCCCTCATCACCACCAGGATGACTACTACTGCGGGACCGGGATCTACTTTCTTAACGGGATTCCATATGCTTCTGTAATTTTCTATTAATCCCACTAACAAATCCAGTGATTTCCTTCTTCATGGAGAACCAACTTAAATTTCTGCTCAAGTTCTACCCAAATTATGAATCAAAAAGTTTTTGTCTTGCAACCTATTAAATTTTCTGAGATGGAGTTTTGCTCTTGTTGCCCAGGCTGGAGTGCAATGGCACAATCTTGGCTCACCGCAACCTCTGCCTCCCGGGTTCAAGTGATTCTCCTGCCTCAGCCTCCTGAGTAGCTGGGATTACAGGCGCTTGCCACCACGCTCAGATAATTTTGTATTTTTAGTAGAAACGAGGTTCCGCCATGTTGGTCAGGCCGGTCTCGAACTCCTAATCTCAGGAGATCCACCCATCTCGGCCTCCCAAAGTGCTGGGATTACAGGCGTGAGTCACCCCACCCGGCCTAACCTATTAATTCTCTCTATTCCATTTCAGCCCATCTCCTGACCACTAACGCCATCTGAGACCATTTGAAAGGGTCCAGAGAGGCCCTGGTGATGGCCCAGTTCATCACGATCTGTCACTTCACCCCACAAAAACTCCAAGCTGTTCTGTCTCCACTCTCCCCTCATTCTTTCCCATCCAGCCTTCATTATCAAGTCTGTCACCCGGACTTTCAAGTTTTCTCTCAAATCATCCCACACTCTCCATTCCCACTTTCACGGTGAAGCTTCAAGCCCTGCTTCTTCATTGCCCAGGTCGCTGCAACCACCACCTTGCTTTTCTCTGTGCCTCCATCCTCACCACCACCAGCTGCCACACCCTCTCCACACTGACACTGGGTTATTTTAAAAATGAAATCTGATGCTGTGAAGCCCGTGCTTAAACCCATGTGGAGGTTCCTCATGCCAGACAAGATAATGTCCCACCTTCCTGGCCTCTCCACAACCCAGCCTCTCCTCTTACCTCCCTGTAGACCTAACCGCCCCAGCCACACTGGACCGCCATCTTTCCAAGCATGCACTCATCTTCCACCTCTGCACCTCTGCTCCAGGTGCTTCCTGCTCAGCAGTTCCCTCCTCCTCCATCTGCCATGCCTGGTGGAATCACACGCCAACCTTCAAGTCCAGCCCCTGGATCACATTCCCTGAAATGTTCTGTGGCTTCCCCAGGCCAAGTGGATGGTCCTGCTTCTGTATTTTCCCATCACTTTATTCAGACTCCTAGTATGGCACTCAAATACATCACATTCAGGCAAACTATGGACCACTTTGTATCCGGGACAATGTCTTTCCCATTTTTATGTCTCCAAGGCCCAGAGTGTTGCCTGGCATGTAGTAGACAGACACTGAGAGAATGTTAGCTGAACTGACCAGCTGAAGTAGAGTAATTAATTCTGGCTGGTGAGAAACAGCATAGTGTCATCTAAAGGGATGCTTAGACTAAATGTTAAGCAGAAGGAGGAAAAAAGCTGTAGTATGAAAACAGCATGAACAAAGGAAATGCCCTTCCTCATGACCTTCAACAAATAGTTAAAGGAACCTATTAAGTGCCAGGTGTTGCACTAAGTGTTGGCGATATAAGCAAAACTATACGTGGTCCCTACTTTAATGGAGCTTACAGTCCAACAGGGAAGAAAAGCAGTCAAATCATTTCACAAATAAATGAAAAGCTGTCATGAGGCTCTAAAGAAATAAAACATACTACTCCAGGAGAAACAACAGTTTTACTTAGAGATGAGAGAAGGTCTCCTGAAGAAGTGATGACTAAGGCCTGGTGCAGTGGCTCACGCCTGTAATACCAGCACTTTGGGAGGCCAAGGTGGGTGGATCTCTTGTTCCCAGGAGTTTGAGGCCAGACTGGACAATGTGGTGAAGCCCCATCTCTACAAAAATTACAAAAATTAGCTGAGCATGGTGGCACATGCCTGTAATCCCAGCTACTTGGGAGGCTGAGGCAGGAGAATCACTTGAGCCCAGGAGGTGGAGGTTGCAGTGAGCCGAGATTATGCCACTGTACTCCAGTCTGGGCAACAGAGTGAGACTCTGATCTTAAAAAAAAAAAAAAAAAAAGTCATGACTAAATTGAGTTGTGAAGCGAAAGCTTATTAAGCAAGTGAGAGAAGAATAATATTCTAAGCTGATGGAATAGCTTGTGCAAATGTCTTGTGGCAGCAAGAGAAAATGGGCACTCAAGGGACCCAAAGAAAACTCATGAGGCTGAATGCTGAGAGTGAGGGATGCCTAAAGATGATGAGGCTGCAGAGGTAAGAGAGGTAAGAGAAGAGGCCTAAGCAAGGAGAGCTTTATAGTTCAGTTTAAGAATTTTGTCTTCAAATCTTCAAAGCAATGGGAATCACTGGAGTATTTTAAGCAAAGGGTACCTCGATCAGAATTGTGTTTTTTGTTTTTAAAAAGCCATTCTCATTACAATATAGAGAATGGGTAGGAGGAGGAGAACACATGGATGTTGACTAGATGGGAAACTACTTCAGTCGCCCAGATAAGAGGTGACAGTAGCCATGGATATTTAGAGACAGTGGGAACATTTGGGAGACATAGGTATGTAGAATCAACAGACCTGGGAATTTAAGGGTGAGGACGAAGGAGGTATCAGAGATGACTCCTGCCATCTGGTGCATGTAATGGAAGAAGTGAAGACACCGTTTTTTGAGGTAACAACTATTGAAGAGATAAGATATTGAGGAAAGATCATGAATTGTGGCTAACGAATGCTTTGAATGAACTGGGAGTGGAAGGACACCTGTAAGAGAACCAAACCCATGTATGATCTAGATTAGGAATAGCTGGTAGAGTCTTCTCTGAAAAACACCCTGGGCTGGGCATGGTGGCTCATGCCTGTAATCCCAGCACTTTGGGAGGCCAAGGAGGGCAGATTACCCGAGGTCAGGAATTCAAGACCAGCCTGGCCAACATGGTGAAACCTCGTTTCTACTAAAAATACACAAATTAGCTGGGCGTGGTGGTGCACACCTGTAATCCCAGCTACTCAGGAGGCTGAGGCAGGAGAATCACTTGAACCGGGGAGGCAGAGGTTGTGATGAGCCAGGATTGCGCCCTTGCACTCCAGCCTGGGCAACAAGAGCAAAACTCTGTCCAAAAAAAAAAAAAAAGTAAAGAAAAGAAAAGAAAAAAGAAAAACAAGAAAAACACCCTGGAGCCTTATGAAACCCTTCTAACTTTCTCTAGGTAAAGATACTTGACAAGGTCCCTTGACAGGAATCCACATAGTCAAAAGTCACTAAGACTGTAGTATCACCAGCTACATCCCCTCCCACTGTTGATGCCTAGAGCTTGAGAGATTCCCACACCTCAGGACCAGCAGTGGGTGAATAGAGTGCACGGGCAGTGCATACTATTTCCTTCTCCATCTTTTGCAGAAAATAAAGAGTCTTTTCTCGGGGTCTAGTATTTGAGAGGGCCGAAGACCCTGAAACAGACAAATCTTGGATCTTACAGACAGCTCACAGGCCACCTGCAACCCAAGGGTAGAGAAGAGAAAAGTCAACAATGTGTTCTGGGACCAAGAACTGCTTCAGCTGTCTAGATTATGTGGAAGGTGGAGACAGCGAGTGTAGAAAAATAGAGCTGGAAAGATGAGCTGGGATTGGATATGAGGCCTCGATGAACCTATCCCTACGGGCAGAGAGGAGCTACCAAGGTTTCTGAGGATGTTACTAGACTCTCATCCATGTTCTGTTAAGGTAAGGAGGTCATGGAAAGGATGGACTTAGAGGTAAAAGAACGCAGGCAATAATACAGAGCATAGTAGGAAGGCCATTGAGGGGGTCCTATGAAGAAACAATGAGAGCCCCAATAATGAATTCAAAGAAAAATTTGGAAAAATTAAAATTCAAGACATATGAGGTCTTTTGAAGGGGTGGCGAGGGTTGAGGCAGGGTCTCACTCTGTGACCCAGACTGGAGTGCAGTGGCACAATCCCAGCTCACTGCAGGCTTGAACTCCTGGTCTCAAACTCCTGGCTTCAAGCAATCCTCTTGCCTCAGCCTCCCAGAGTGCTGGGATTACAGGTGCAAGTCACCATGCTCAGTCAGACATGAGTTTTTTAAAGAGTCAAGAGAGATTATTTGAACAATTCCCTTAATTTTTCAGAGAAAATGAAAGAAGGAAAAAAAGAAAAACACCCTGGAGCCTTATTAATTTTTCAGAGAAAAGGTAGAGAAAAAATATTCAGAGAAAACATGCCCAACCATCCTACTCATGAAATTTACCCTTCCTGTATCCTCCCCTAACTTCCCTGCCCCTGTTAACCCACATTTACGAAAGTAGCTGAATTTCTTTTTTAAAAAGTGTCTGCTTTTTTAAAGGCTATTCCATCAGCTCCCGATTATGAACTCACTAAACGTGTTTTCTCTTTCTCGCCAGGACTAATGTTCCATAAAGGCTTTAGAACAAGAAAATCAAAAGCTTTGCTTAACTGTGGTCATTACAATGAAGCAAATGCAGTTTTCCCCATGATGCCTGTCTGTGAACAATGGTGCCATACTAATCTACCTCTGTTGGCAAACAGCTCTGAGATCAGCCCCTAAACCTTTTGCAAATGTAAAACAAAACAATCAAAATATATATACACACAAAGATGTCCATATATGTATAATATATATACAACATGTATACTTAATATGATTTAAGACAATATTATTTTATTTTTGTTTTTTCAGAGACAGGGTCTCACTCTGTCAAACAGACTGGAGTGCAGTGGTGTGATCCTAGCTCACTATAGCCTTGAGCTCCTAGGCTCAAGCGATCCTCCCACCTCAGCCTCCTGAGTGGCTGGGACTGCAGGTGCACACCACCGTGATTGGCTAATATTTTATTTTATCTTACAGAGACAGAGTCTCGCTATGTTGCCCAGGCCAGTCTTCAACTCCTGGCCTCAAGCAATCCTCCCAACTCAGCCTCCTGAAGTGCTGAGATTACATGGGCAAGCCACTGCATCCAACCAATATTGATTTTTTTTACTAAAACACTGATGCAGCAAAAACTGTTAAGAATTTTATTTATTTCCTAAACCCAACATTGATACAACAGAAACAGGAAAATAAACTAATGCATTTGCTGAATTGGAAAGAAATCAAAATGTGTTTTGAAATACACCAGAGGGATGACCATGTCCTTGGTAAGCCAGGGGTAACAGTTTAGGTGACAGCAAGAAATTTGGGCAGTTGGAGGCCAACCTCCCACCCCTACCTGTTTATTCCCTGCCCAGAGGTGTGAGAGGCAGGCAGATAGATAAAGAGTAATCAAGATCTAGAAGGATACGTAGGTTGTCATCTGTCAACAGTGACAACTTTCTGTTTGTCTCATCTTGAAACAGTTTGAATTTCACTTTCCTTTGCCATTCAAAAAGCAGGGCTGGCAATGGGAAAAACAGACAAAGGGACATCAAGGGAGAGGACAAGAGAAAGCAGGAGGAAGGAGGAGATGAATCCACCAACTGGCCAGCCATCCCCCATTCAGATACTCGGCACAGAGGCATTCCCTGGAATAAGCGCTGATGCTGATGCACTCCCCGGCCAGTGCAGAGACATTCTCCAAGGGAGGGCCACACTCACATTGCTGGCCTGGGGCACTGGGCAGACAACAAATCCTTCCCATGCCCTCAACTGAGTCATTCAGACCAGGAGACCAGGGGGATGCCGACATTCCACCTAAACCTCTAAAGTTCCCTGAGGATGTAGATATTCTTTTCTTTTTGTTATTGCTTTGTGTTTTGTTTGTTTGTTTTTGAGATGGAGTCTTGCTGTGTCACCCAGGCTGTAGTGCAGTGGCACAATCTCAGCTCACTGCAACCTCCGCCTCGCGGGTTCAAGTGATTCTCCTGCCTCAGCCTCCCAAGGAGCTGGGATTTCAGGAACACTCCACCACACCCAGCTAATTTTTGTACTTTTGGTAGAGACGGGGTTTCATCATGTTGGCCAGGCTAGTCTCAAACTCCTGACCTCAAGTGATCTGCTGCCTCAGCCTCCCAAAGTGCAAGGATTACAGGCGTGAGCCACCGTGGTTGGCTGGTGTTCTTTTCTAGAACAGTCAAACTTTATGTCTGCCTGTGAGACTTTGTTAAGCCTTTACCCTCAAAGAGCTTGTTTCCCCTCATTTAGAAAATAGCAAAACCCCACACTCTATTGGATTCACAGAAAGATTTGGGGAGACAATGTTGGTCAAGTGGCTAAACATGATACCCCATGCACAGGAGGTTCTTAGTAACTCATTGTGGATTTATTCAGAAACACTGCTTAGTATTGTCTCTATTTTTTTTTAAATATAAAGCTTATATTTTTTCATTTAAAAAGCAATACTTGGCTGGGTGCTGTGGCTCCCACCTGTAATCCTAGCACTTTGGGAGGCCGAGGCAGGCAGATTGCCTGAGCTCAGGAGTTCGAGATCAGCCTGGGCAACACGGTGAAACCTCATCTCTACTAAAATACAAAAAAATTAGCTGGGCGTGGTGGTGTGCGCTTGTAGTCGCAGCTACTCAGGAGGCTGGGGCAGAATTGCTTGAACCCAGGAGGCAGAGGTTGCAGTGAGCTGAGATCACACCAACACACTTCAGCCTGGGCAACAGAGCGAGACACTCTGTCTCAAAAAAAAAAAAAATTTAAATAAAGCAATACTTAAGCTGGGTGTGATGATGCTCACCTGTAGGTTCCAGCTACTTGGGAACCTAAGCAAAGGAGGATAACTTGAGCCCAGGAGTTCTAAGCTATAGTGTGCTATTACTGCACCTGTGAATAGCCACTGCACTCCAACCTGGACGATGTAGCAAGATCTCATGTCTTAAAAAAAAAATCAATATCTACTCATTGAAGCAAACATATTAGATATTAAATCTATATCAATATCTATATATATTTAGTACACGCTATGTGTATGTATATGAAGGTGAGGGTGAGTCAGAGAAAGAGAGAGAGAGACTGTGTGTGTGTGTGTGTGTGTGTGTGTGTATAAAGAGGGAAAAAATCTCCTATTTACTACCACCAAAGAAAACCACATCAATATTTTGGTATTTTTTTCCCCAGTTTTCTCTCAAGGCAACATTGTATGAATGTTCATATTTGCTACACTGTTGTCATTATACTAAACTGCAATTGTAATTCTGATGATAAATGCTACCTTGGAGAAAGGCTGTTTTGGAACATCTTTTATGTCAAATTACAGGATTATTGCCTAAATTGAGAGTAACAATCCCTAACAACATTCTTTACTTTTTAGTTTCATCCAGATGCTATTGTGAAAAGAAATACCAAGCCCTCGGCCATCTTCTATGTCACTAGAGTGACCAAGTCATCAGGGTGGCTACTGGGTGACCAGTCTCCTCAGGACTTCAGGGAGACATTCGGTATTAAGCCTACTGAGAGTCCCACAGAGCAATCCAATCCTTTTGCACTTCTTTATTATTTGATTTATAATTTTTAGTGTACTTCAAGCAATGTTTTCAATTAAAGGTTGCCAGGTGGCCTGCTTCATAAGCCCATGATGATCTGAGAATGCCCTTATAGGAAGAACTTTTCTTGAGTAGAAGGAACAGATACACACTCTCATATCCAGGAGGATTTACTGGAAGGACACAGGACAAAATTCAAAGGATGACAGAGCTTCGTGAGCACAAGAAAGGCATTGAAACAGCTGCCCTGTCCCTGTGTGTGGCTTCTCTGCTCCTCTCTGACCCCACTCAGCATCCCTGCCTCCTCATAGCTTCTGGCCCTCTGCAATGTCAGTTTCCACATTGCCAGACTGGGGAGCTGTTGACAACACCCCCATCTCTGTGACTCCCTAGCTCGAGTCCTCAAAACCAACTGCAATATTTTCTCTATTCCAAAATCCTCAAAGTAGAATCTAGCTGGCCCACCTCATCCCTGTTTACCAGATCTTAAATCGCAGGTTACTTCTGAGGAATGGCCACTGCTACTCCTACCACTTTAGCAGGAGATGGCAAGGCCACCCAGGCTCAAAGGCCTTCCTACTCCATAGGTCCTTCCAGGTCAAGACCATTGTGTGAGAAGAGGGCTTGTCCAGGGCAGGCACCCTAAAGCATTTTTAGAGAAGTCATTCAGTTGGCTTCAAACACTAAAACAATGTAACTGGATATAAAATTATTGAATCGTAGTCTTTCCTTCTCAGTACTCAATAGGCCTTGTTCCACTGTTTTTTTTTTTGGCCTGAGGTGTTGCCAGACAGATGTCCAACATCTTTTTCTCCTCCTAAGTAACCCTTGTCTCTGTGTGGATCCTTATGTACCTTTTCCTTTTATTCCATAATTCACAAATTACAGCAGAATATGCTTCCACGTGGCTCTCTTTGATTTTTTTTTCCAGACAAGGTCCCCCTCTGTCACCCAGGCTGGAGTGCAGTGGTGCAATCTTAGCTCACTGTAGCCTCTGCCTCCCAGGTTCAACCAATTCTCTTGCCTCAGCCTCCTGAGTAGCTGGGATTACAGCAGTCCGCCACCCTGCCTGGCTAATTTTTGTATTTTTGGTAGAGACGGGGTTTCACCATGTTGGCCAGGCTGGTCTCAAACCCCTGCCTCAGGTGATTCACCTGCCTCGGCCTCCCAAACTGCTGGGATTACAGGCGTGAGCCATTGTGCCCAGCCCCTTCTATGCATTTTGCTTGTAATATGGTTAGTCCTTTCAAATCCAGGAAAGTTTTCTTCTTTATGTTGCCCTTTTTAACGCTTCTGCTCCCATTGTTCAGGTTTTACAGTTATCTCTAGTATTTATTATTTTCTTTTATCTTTTTCTACAATGTGGAAGACAATCTCAAGATGGTCTTCCTCACAGGAGTATTTTCAAGTGTCAATTTCGATCTTCATGTTCTCCAAAGAAAACTTTAATTATGTGATTGCATCCTTATTTTTCCAGAAATGCTTTCTTATTTCTCTTAACTCCATTTTTCTTCCCTTCTTATCCTCTATTTATGGTTTATTACTATTTCATATATGCCACATGAGACTAAAGCTTTAAAATATTTGACCTGTTTTTTATATTTATAATAAATAATCTCACAGGCCTGCTTTTCCTCTGAGACTTGGAGTGATGAGTCCCTTACTTCACAGTGGAAACTTTCTTCAATGGCTAAATATTATTTATTTTTCTCTACATAAATCCTTAGAAGAAGTAAAATGTATTCATATTTAGCATTTATCACCAACTGCTATCTACCAATGAGGAATATATTGACTTTTGCTGTGATTTTCAATGCTTAATATCTCATTTTCATTACATACTATAATAGCAATTATGGGATACAATGAATCCATTCTCATAAAAGTCTGTATGGAGAAAAGAAAAAAAATACAAAATGTGTACAATTGTTTAAAGGAAAAGAAAGCCTTGTAATACAAAAAGATACTTTCATCACTATTTCTAATTATCAAGAAGAGAAAATCACTGAAAAATTTTTATAGCATCCAATTACCAAAAACAATAACACCCAGAATCATAAAATTCTCTATAAAATTAATAAAGGAGAACTTCAAATGACTCGAGTTTCTCAAAATTTTTCTTATTTCAATTGAAAGGGTAAAGGAAACAGTTTATTGCTTTTCACTTTGTTCTGTTTCTCCTTAAGCAACAGTCAAATCTCCTCAAGTAACACACTCGATGAACAAAATGAGGTGCCAGTCCCTAGTCCAATTTCAAGTTTCCAACAGGTATTCTCTGATATGCTGCTTGTTCCTTCAGGGCGCATTTTCCTCTACTCCATTCCTTGCTTGTTTGATCAATTAACCAACAGGACACATTAAAATGGCCCTTCCCAATGTGTCAGCAGGGCCCTTCCTGTCTCCATTTTCACCTACCATAGCTGACCTGTGGAAGACGGAAGATGGAAGACCGAACACAGAAATGAACCCCAATGGCCCAATCCTGTGTTCCTCACTTTCTGTCTATTCATTTTATTATTATTGGAGTCTCCACACTGATGTGGAAAGGGGGGTGTATATGAATTGAGAAGAGCAATACAACAACTGCGCTGGAACGGAATGCAACAATGACACTGTATTTGTACAAGGAAGGGCAGCCCACCTTTCTGCTTGGAGCAGACTGTGTTTCTGAACTGGGAGGACAGGCAGACAGCAGAAGAAGGGTGAGGGACTTCGTAGCACAGCATGCACAAGCCACTGACAGCATTTTCAGACAAGTGAGCTTTCTGTGCCAAAGTAAAGGAAATTTCTCATTGATTCTGACAACAGCCTGAAGTCCAGCCCTACTTTTCAGTGTTGATTTCGTTCATCTTTTCTCAGTGTTCTCTAGACATTACATTACAGTGGTGGTTGGGTGAGGTTGTATCAGAGGCAACAGACATTATTTTAAACTTGAAGACCTATAGCCACCTTTTTTTTACACCTTCCTTTATGTACAGTTCAAAACCCAATGTGACATTTTATCTTTAACAGTGGTTTTCAACCAAGTGCAATTCCCCTCCCTCTCCATACCCCAGGGCTAGTTAGCACTACCTGGTGATATTTTTTATTATCACTTGTAGGGGGTGCTACTGACATTTAGCAGGCAGAGGCCCGAGATGCTGTTAAACATTAAGTACACAGGACAGCTCCCACAACAAAGAATTAACCAGTCCAAAATGTCAACAGTGCCAACATCGCCGAATCCTGCTGTATGGCAAAGGTCCAACTCAAACAGAAGCCCCATGGGGGAATTATCTGAGGGGTGTCTTTGCTACTCCCGATCACCTGTATTAGCCCCCTACTCATTATCTGAATGTCCCAGTTACATTAACTTTCTGCTGATTAGGAGACACAAATCCTTCTCCAACTCAAGAAAAGACAGATTCTCCCATATTGTTCTTTCACCTCCACTGTAAATGATATAGCAGACAAGAGATACAATCACTAACAGGCAGAGGCTGAAAAGTCTGCAGTCACAAGCAGTAATGTGGTACTGAGCCCAGCATGCCTGGGCTGGACACACATGAAAACAGCAGACAGCTGGGTTCCCCAGCAGGAAACTGGAGGGAACTGGCTGCATTCTGTTCAGACAAAGAAAGTTGAGTGAGTACTGAAAAGATGCTCTGAAACTCGTTCTCAAAATGCCAGTAGTAGCTATGAGCCCTCAGGGAACAACAGGCATCAGAGACTCTGGGTTGGGTGGATGAAAGATGGTAAAGGTCTGTGTGCTGGAATAGGCTAAATTCATACAAATATCCCAGGACTTTCACACAGGCTATTTATATATTTTGCAGCAGTGGCTTCAGTGATGAGGTGCTTACTAAAGCACTAAACGTATTTTCCCCAGTTAAAAAGGAAATATTCTCAAAAGGAATTCCACCACATTAAGGCAGCCAAATCAGTTGGTCATTAGCACTCTGATGGCCAGTGACAGCTCATAGCTGGACTTGATATGCATATGCCCGAATCTCCCCAGGAGTGGCTGAGAGTTACAGAGCTGGCTGCTAGTTGGGTAATTACTGGAATCTTGAGCATCTGCAAGCTGCTCTTCCAGGCTCTGTAATTCAGAGCTAAGGGGGCCATGCTATTGGTTACACAGCTTTTAGCATATTTGCATGTTTGTGTTGTAGTTGGTTTGGTTTGGAACACTGTTTATTTCGTGGGTGTCTTTATTTGTTGATGTGCTATTCACAGGGATTCTCCCCCACCCCCAAATTTTCAATCAAAATCTTTGCTATGTTTTCTGTGTAGATACAGCACAAGAAGGGATGCACGCATGCACGCATGCACGCGTGTACACACACACACACCAGCAAGAGTGTCGCTCATAGTAGCTTCTGTCATAAAAGGCCAAGCCAGTCTGACATCTGATGTGTGAACAGAGTTATTTGCACACCGAGCGAACTGGCCTACCCGCTCCCACTGACCTCTCTCCCCCATCCAAAGGGATTCTAGCCAATGTCCAGAGAATCATCAACTATGAAAGACAGATTATTTATATTATTTTACCACACACACACACACACACACACACACACACACACACACACACACACACACACACAATGTTTCCCAGTCCCCTTCCCCCACAGTATTACAGCTCAGTAGGTTAGAGCAACACGCTAGTAATCCACCTTACAATACTGTACAGTGCCACCAAGTTCTTCCACATAAATCATCTAACCCAATCTTCACAAAACCCTGTGATGTAGTCACTGTCTTCTATTTGGCAGATGAGGAACTGGAGCCCGATATGGGCATGTTCACATGGCCAGGTAGAAGTAGTGCTGGCAGTGGAGGTCCTATAACCCAGAGCTCCATGCATAACAATGGCCTTCCTCAGGGCTGGGATGCATTGCCTTTGCCCCAGAGAGGCCTGTGCTCCTCCCTAGTGCTCAACACAGCTAAACAATCCTACAAAAGGCCAGAGGCTGGTCAGGAAGCCTAGTTAAGAAAATGTGGATGCAGCCGGGCGCGGTGGCTCACGCCTGTAATCCCAGCACTTTGGGAGGCCGAGGCGGGTGGATCACGAGGTCAGGAGATCGAGACCATCCTGGCTAACACGGTGAAACCCCGTCTCTACTAAAAATACAAAAAATTAGCCGGGCGTGGTGGTGGCGCCTGTAGTCCCAGCTACTCGGAGGCTGAGGCAGGAGAATGGCGTGAACCCGGGAGGCGGAGCTTGCAGTGAGCCGAGATCGCGCCACTGCACTCCAGCCTGGGTGACAAAGCGAGACTCTGTCACAAAAAAAAAAAAAAAGAAAAGAAAATGTGGATGCATGGTTTTAGGTCTAACATTTAAGTCTCTAATCCATCTTGAATTAATTTTTGTATAAGGTGTAAGGAAGGGATCCAGTTTTAGCTTTCTACTTGTAGCTAGGCAGTTTTCCCAGCACCATTTATTAAATAGGGAATCCTTTCCCCATTTCTTGTTTTTGTCAGGTTTGTCAAAGATCAGATGGTTGTAGATGTGTGGTATTATTTCTGAGGGCTCTGTTCTGTTCCATTGGTCTATATCTCTGTTTTGGTACCAGTACCACGCTGTTTTGGTTATAGTAGCCTTGTAGTATAGTTTTAAGTCAGGTAGCATGATGCCTCCAGCTTTGTTCTTTTGGCTTAGGACTGGTTTGGCAATGAAGGCTCAATTTTGGTTCCATATGAACTTTAAAGTAGCTTTTTCCAATTCTCAAAGGATAGGAACAGACACTTCTCAAAAGAAGACATTTATGCAACCAACAGACACATGAAAAAATGCTCATCATCACTAGCCATCAGAGAAATGCAAATCCAAACCACAATGAGATACCATCTCACACCAGTTAGAATGGCGAACATTAAAAAGTCAGGAAACAACAGCTGCTAGAGAGGATGTGGAGAAATAGGAACACTTTTACACTGTTGGTGGGACTGTAAACTAGTTCAACCATTGTGGAAGACAGTGTGGCAATTCCTCAAGGATCTAGAACTAGAAATACCGTTTGACCCAGCCATCCCATTACTGGGTATATATCCAAAGGATTATAAATCATGCTGCTGCTAAAAAGACACATGCACACATATGTTTATTGCCACACTATTCACAATAGCAAAGACATTGGGGACCAACCCAAATGTCCATCCATGACAGACTGGATTAAGAAAATGTGGCACATATACACCACGGAATACTAGGCAGCCATAAAACAGGATAAATTCATGTCCTTTGTAGGGACATGGATGCAGCTGGAAACCATCATTCTCAGCAAACTATCTCAAGAACAGAAAACCAAACACCGCATGTTCTCACTCATAGGTGGGAATTGAACAATGAGAACACTTGGACACAGGAAGCGGAACATCACACACCAGGGCCTGTTGTGGGGTGGGGGGAGGGGGGAGGGATAGCATTAGGAGATATACCTAATGTAAATGATGAGTTAATGGGTGCAGCACACCAACATGGCACATGTATACATATGTAACAAACCTGCAAGTTGTGCACATGTACCTTAGAACTTAAAGTATAATAAAAAAGGAAAACAAAAAAAAGAAAATGTGGATGCAAAGCCAACCCTCTATCAAGGAGTGACTTCAGCAGTGCATCCCACTAGCAGTACTCCCATGGAAGGCAAAGAGAGACCAACCCAATCCACAAGGTCCTTACTGAAGGCCAGAATGTTAGACACAAGAGGTACAATTCTATGGGTATCTTAGCACTGACGTGATGGGTAAATCTAGACCCTATATATTTGACCTTTCTCTGGCAATTCTATTACAGAAAATCCAAAATTGAAAACTCTAAAATTTGAAATGTTTGAGCTCCGTGATGATGCCACCAGTAGAAAATGCCACACGTGGTCTCATGTGACAGGCCACAGTCCAAATGCAGTCAAAACTCTGTTTCATGCACATAATTATTTAAAATATGGTATAAATTACCTTCAGGCTATGTATATAAGATGTACATTAAACAAATGAATTTCATGTTTAGACTTCAGTACCATCCCCTAGATATCTCATTATGTATACGCAAATATTCCAAATTCTGAAAAAATATAAAATTCAACATTTCTAGTCCCAAGCATTTCAGATAAGGGGTACTCCACCTGTATTTCTGTTTATGTACAGGACGTAGTGGGGTGGGGATTGTTATATAAAAAGAGCATTAATGAAACAAACAAAATATAACAAAACCCTAGGGGGAAAAATGTATAAATCTTTACCCCATGTAGCGTGAATAATCATCTCCCCACATCCTCAGGTAGCCAAAGCTAAATATAACAGAAGTGTACAAATCCACCATGGTAGCAGTGCAGTGACACAGTATTGAGTTTGAAAAGAAAACTTGACAAGCTCCACGTGAGCCATCAGAGCCAGGAAAAGAATGGATGCCCCTCATAGACCATAGGTGCCTGCTCAGCAGTGCCCGGAACAGCACCTAGGAGAACACTCATGAAAAAAAAAAAAAAAGGTACAATTACCCCAGTGCGTGGCAGCTAGCCAGGATGAAAAGATGTCCTTCCACTCTATACGGCAGCCTGAGACTCCTCATTTCCCCACCAGCTCCCCATCCACTTTCTCTTCCAGCCTCCTCCCTAACGCCACATCCCTCAGTGAGTTCGGGGACCCGGGAGTATTCTGCATCATCAAGCCACCAGGTGCCAGCACAAACTCATTTAAGCTGGGCCTTTTTTGTTCTTGGAGTCAGGATTGATTTCTCAGAAATTTTAAAAAGTTTGGTAAGACCAAATTATCAAACCCTTGATTTCTTTATTAGAGAGAAAGCCAGGAAGATCAAAATCATTGGAAATCCCTAAATCTCAGTTTATCCAGTAGCTTCCTTGGCAGGACTACAGAACCCGTTTAAAGATCCCCAATCTAAAGCAATGATCACATAGCTTGATTTTTTTTCCCTCTGAAAATACACCTATGGGTGCACTATATACAAATGCTGCCGCTCTCCTGCCTGCTCCAGCAAGATGCATCAAGGACAGGATGGAGAAGCTCTTACAGACAGAAAGCTGCAGGTTGTCTGTGAGTCTCAGAGGTGATTACAAACATATTTAGTCATGAAAAGACCATCTCCAGACATAAGGCCAAGAGCAGCATCTGGGGATGCACTCTTCTCAGGCATACCCATTTCCCTTGGAGTTGACAGTCCCCAAAGATGCTGTCTTCTGAAGCAGCCAGCTGCCATCTGCACTTCTAAAACAGCAGAGCTACTAACAAAAGAGCCAGATTTTCTGTGCCATTCACCTCCATCTCACCCAATTATCACTCCTGGCCATACCCAAATTCCAGTGCCAGTGAGCAATGATAGGGCTGGAAGGTGACGATCAGGGACGCTCCACCATTCAAGACATGTATATTGAACGAAGTGCCATGCTCGATGCCACAGGGACTTCACACCGAAAAACAAGGAGAGGCTTCTGAGATGCTCACAAATCTAGTGAGAGAGAAAGACTCAACTAGGGTATATTCCAGAAAAACTGTATGGAAAAAAAATAGGGAGTGCAGATTTGACTCAGTAAATAGAATATGAACCCAAGTCTCATTTTTCATTACAAATATTGTCTTTAAGAATGTGGCCCTTTCTCCACATTGCCCACTAGGACTCTTTCTTCCTTTCGTATTCTACGATTATCAAAGGCTTGTGCTCTGGCATTTCTAACTGGTTTAATCATTCTAATTATATCATAAATGTTTGTTCTCCCTCTCCAACAAGACCACAGAAAACTCAGGTAGTCGCTTACCTTTCTGTCCCATCATTGGCCTTAAGAGTATTCTGCATATGGTAGGAGCTCTGCACATGGTGCTGACGGAAACATAAAATCCAGTATCTAAAACTCCAATATGGGGTCTGGAGAACGTCATGGTTCTTGGATTGCTCAATTGCTTATAGGAATTTGCCTGCTTCAGTCAAGTCACAGAATTCTACAGTTATATAAGTTTAGGGCTAGAAGAGACCTTTTAAATCATAAGGTGTTTTTACCAATGAGTAACTGATGTCCAGAAATGGGAATTGGCTTTCCTAAGGCCATGAAATAAATGGAAAAGCCAGGACTAGAATCTTGGGCCTCTGAAGCATCAGATGAAAATGAAAAAACGTTATAGAGTCCAGAGATAAAATAAGGAACCTCCTCTCAGTAGCACAGGGAGAAACAATATATATCTGCATTTTATTACAACTGAAAAATTGTCCTGTGCAATCAGATGCACTTTCTCAGCTAAATGTTTTCCAGTTCATTATTTTGCTTAAAAATTGATTAAAATGTTCAAAAATCTATTTCCATTTCCAAAATGGATTTCACTGCAATAGACTCAGTATATTAATAAACACATACAAATGTCACTCTACGAAAAACACATTGTCTGCAAATAACCTTTCAATTAGAAACAGATGCTGTGGGCTTTCAGATTCTAAAGTGTTTTTATTTTAAATGGCCTTTTCACAGCTGAAACCAGGTTGCTCTTTCTTTCTAGTCCACACACATTTTGAAGGTCAGACCTTCCCCTGGGATCACATGTTGCTTGCAAATACCCAGGAATCATCGCCTGTTTGGTGTAGAATGTGCTCTTGCATCTGTCTTGTCAATAAAGATTATCCCACCCACCCTTGCCACTAAGCAAGCCTTTTCACATAGATTTGGTGAGAGGAAAAGAAACAGTGCTAGTTGCAGCTATGTCAATCTTTCTCATCAGATTCAAATTCCACAAATACATACTGAGTGCCTATTAAGTGTTAGACCCTGTGAGAGGCACTTCCACATGGGTTTTCTCTCCTTAGCCTTGAAACAGATGGTATTGTGGACTGATGGACAGATAAGAGATGACAATATCCACCACTTAGGGAACTGTCCGAAGTATTTTACATACATTAGCAAATTTATCATTTCCAACTCACATATGAAAAAAACCGAGGCTCAGACTTAGTATGCAGTAGAGTAGGGATTCAAACCCAGGTGGTTGAATTCCACAACTTACACTTCTAACTGTTAAGCTATTCCGCCCCTCTGCAGCATGCATTGACAAGAGATTCTAGTCCTCTGCCTAGGTTCCTCTTCTTCCTCTCCAACAGTCACACAGTCACACACTTTAATTACCATAGTTCATACGTACAGTCATGCATTATATAATGATTCAGTCAACAACGGACTGCATATACGATGGGTGGTCTCATAAGATTATAATGCTGTATTTTTACTGTACCTCTTCTATGTTTACATGAATACTTGCCATATTACAACTGCCTGTAGTATTCAGTACAGTAACACAGTGCACAGGTTTGTAGCCCAGGAGCAACAGGCTCTACCATATAGCCTATGTGTGCAGTAGGCTATACCACATAGGTCTGTGTAAGTACACTCTATGTTGTTGCACAATGATGAAATTGCCTAACGATGCATTTCTCAGACTGTATCCTTGTCGTTAATTGATGTATGACTAACTGGTAAAGGGAAAAATAATATCCTTATAAAATAGAAATTGTGACTGTTTATAAGCATTTTTTTTCTTAGCCTGTCAATACTTTGAGCATCTGAACATAGAATTCACTAACAGAATTGACTAGATTATTGTACCAAATACCCACTAATCCTGCCTCTTTTTATTGGCTTAGTTCGGTCAACACGCTGTCTTAGAAGCACATAGGGCCCACCCAGTTCTCCTAGGTTCTTATTTAAAAGAACAACCCAGAACAAGGATTCAGAGCCATCTCTCTCAGACATCCTCAAGTCTGTGCGAAGTCTGCAAATGCTTCTCCATCTCTCCCTGCCTTTGTCTCCAGAACAAGTTGCTCTGTTAATAATTCCGTATTCAGTACTCCTCATTCCTACAGGCTGCAGGGTACGCCTGATTTCCAAGTCCCTGCTGGTACTGTCACACATTTTTCTCATTCAGGAAAGGGTATTCGAATGCAAATGAATCTCCTCTAATTAATGCAAATATGCACATCATTGCAAACATTGGTATTAATATTATGATTCATAACAAATTAGCCCTGATAGCCCCGACCCTTGTTTATACCCCTTTAGTCATGTTACCTTCACCTTTTAAGGTAAAGGCTAATATGTACTTACTAGAAGATGTATTTCCTAGGAATTCAACATGACATTTCAAATGTGCTAAGATCCTTATTAGGACTGTTACTGTTTCTCTTGGTGCTCTGGACAAAGTTGAATAGATTTTGAGTGATTTACTCAACTCTATTTTTCCCACAAATCCTATGATTTTTGTGTGCAATTTTACATAACCTGAGCTTGTATACCCTACATCAGAGCAGAAACATTTGAACTGGCAGCACAACCAAAGGATTAAACTTTATCCAGTTACCTCAAGACTCACGTGGTACCTCTTCAACACTGAGTCGCTGTGAGAACAGAATGAATTACTGTCTTTACCGTGCTTATTTATATAGTCTGATATATAACTCAGTTTTTAGTTGCAAACAACAGACTCTAACTAAGCAGAAAAGGAATTTATTAAAGGACATGTGCTCACAGAATACCTGGGTGGGCCAGCAAATCAGGCTGGGAGACCATTGCTCCCTGAGGCCACTCCAGTTCACCCCGCTTTTGGTGACACCGCCAGCAGCACTGTGCTGGTACTGCAGATGCCTGTGCTGCAGACGCCTGTGCTGCAGAACCCTGTTTATGCTGCAGGGAAAGCTGCATACCATCTCTACCATCTTTGCTGGAAATAGTTTTGTGGGAGGCCCTCTCATTCCCATGATGCTCTTCTGAATTACAGTTACCCCTTTGATGTCCCTGAGAAGCTGGGCCTGGGATACACTGGGGTACTAGCCACAAGAGAGGCCCAGAGAGTGACTTTTTGACTTGTACTTTGAGGAGGCCGAGTACATAAGGCTAGAAATTCCCTAAAAGCCACAAGAATGTTCAAAAGGTACTGCATAGCTAGAGTAGGGATTAAATTTTACACAAGTCACAACAAATACTGATCTCTCAGTACCACACTGATGTCACCGCTCCTCATAGCTGAATTCAGTGTTCTGGTCTGATGTACATCAGCTTAACAAAAAATATCCCCATTTTTTTTCTTTTTTTTTTGAGACAACGTCTCGCTCTGTTGCCCAGGCTGGAGTGCAGTGGCACCATCTCGGCTCACTGCAACCTCCACATCCTGGATTCAAACAATTCTCATGCCTCAACCTCCCAAGTAGCTGGGATTACAGGCGCATGCCACCACACCTGGCTAATTTTTGTTTTTTTCAGTAGTAACAGGGTTTTGCTATCTTGGCCAGGCTGGTCTCGAACTCTTGACCTCAGGTGATCCACCTGCCTCAGCCTCCCAAAGTGCTGGGATTATCAGCATGAGCCACTGCACCTGGCCTCCATTTTCTAACAAAATTTGATCTTATATGTTGATCAGCATTTGAAAATATCCCCAAGGTTCCAAGGCTGCACTTATCAATGGATGATATCCCAGGGGGTAACAATTTGTATGAGCACATGGGGGTTTTGACTTGCTGACAAACCAGGACATAGGTGCATCACAGATTTCTACAGATGGCAGGGTATGCCCGATTTCCACGTCCCTGATGGTACTATCACATTTTTCTCATTCAGGAAAGGGTATCTGAATGCAAATGAATCTACCCTAATTAATATAAAACTGTACATCATTGCAAACATTGCGATTATGATTGGTAACAGATTAGTGATAATATTCCTCACAACAGATCCTTTCACTTCCGCATATTAATAGGCTACACTATGCATTTTCTAGTGAAAGTTTCTCCCTTCAATATGTTAATTACATCATCTGAATGAGAACTTTAGACATGCTAGGATACATTTGCACACATAATTTTTAACTACAGTTATGTTTCCCCAGGAAACTCCTTAGTCATTCATTTCCAGTCTATTGCTTAGCATCTAAAACTGACTTTGATCTTTAAAATGGCATTCAAGGCCTTACATGGCCCAGCCCTGGACAATCCACCAGTCTCACTATGCGCCTCACTCTTGGTGCCCAGAACACAAGGACTTTCTTTCTCTTCTTCCTCCTGTGACACACCCTGCTCCTCCCACCACAGGGGTTTGATATGCTTTTCCCTCCACCTTCCACCCCAGAGATCCTGGGAGAACCTTCCCCATGACCAGTCCCTGCACCACTCCTGGGTCAGGTGCATTGTGACACACACTTGCAGAACCATGTGTCTCTCTCTCGGCATTACTGGTTGCTATACTTTTGCTGATACGCATATGATCACCTGATGAACACCTCTCTGCTCCTAAAGCATAATAAGCTCCCAGGGGGTAGGAACTCCATGTCTTTTTGCTCACTGCTGTGTTCCAAGAACAAGTAGGGTTTCTTGCCCATGGTAGATGCTAAAAAAATCTGATATATAAATGAATGGGTTTATGCATTTAGAGAGATTGACTTCACCCATTTATTTATTTGCTTGATGTAACTCAGAGTTTCAAAGTATCTGACTTTCCTCTTAAAGGTGACAATGTCTCCATTTCACAGATGGGGAAACTGAAGCAGTGCTATTAAATATTCGCTAATAAATTCACATGGCTAGTACATACCAGAGATGGCCTGGGTTTGGCCTACAGCAGCTCCACTCATTAGTGCCACACTGTTGGCATACCATCCTCTGCCAGGTGCTCAAAGGAAATTGTAGAAGAAAGCAAGCCCACAATTCTGGCCCTCAGGGAGCTTACTTGTGAATCGCCAAATCTTAAGCATTAGCAGAATCACTCATTTTCTTTATTGTTTTCTTTTTAAAAGTGTTGCCACTCAGTATGCTAAGATCCCAAAGAATGACAAGATAGCCAGGGAAATGATGATGCTGATAATGGTGATGGCTAACCGCCATTGTATTACTGCTGGACACTATTCTAAGCACTCTAAGTGTACTGTGTTATTTGGTCCTCAAAAACCTGCTGTGAAATAGTTATTATTATTAATCTTCATTTTACAGATGAGGAAAGTGAAGCACGGAGCTGTTAAGCTGGTCACACAGTCAAGAGTAATGCATCTAGCACACAAACCCAGGCACTCAGCCATGGGAGCCTGCGCTGCAAAACCGCGAGAGACCACACAGCATGCTGCAAGGGAGCACCTGACGCTTCCAGGGGAGTCTGAGCTGAGTGCTGAGCCAGCCTATGCAGGAGGAGGGGGCGACACATGCATTAAAGGAAAGAAGAGAATGAAGGAGCCTCTGCATTCTTGGGAGGTGGTGATGAGGGTGGGGCTATAAGTTCCCATCCTCTTATCACATGGTTGGTTACCCTGGTACCCAGCCCCCATCCTGATGCTATCCAGAAGCCCATCAAGAGTTGCCTCATTAGAACAAAAGACGCTCTGATCACTCAGGAAATTCCAAGGGATTTAAGAACTATGCATCAGGAACTGGGGTCAAAGACCAAATATCAGGACAAAATATTATCCTAGTGCCCCTAAGTGTTTTAGGAGCTCTGTGCTGGAAACTGGGAGGCAGAGACCAAATATATATTTCATATTATATCACAACATCACAGTAATTTTATGGAATTTCAGTAGTTTAAATTTAAATAGCCATGAGTGATTAATAGCTACTGTATTGGCTGGCACAGATCTAGACAACAGAAGCTGCTCTCTAGTATCAGAAACAGCAAGGCTGCTTAGCAGAGGCTGTTGAGATTGGAAGGGACCTTAGAGTTTATCTGGTATAATTCTCTCATCTCACAAATAAGAAAACTAAGGCCCGAACAGAAGCAACTCACACAAAACCGCTGCAGCTAGAGAGGTACAGCAGTCTAGAGTGTTGGTCTTCTGCATCTGATCCAATGCCCTTTCCATTCCACAGGCTGCTTCTGTTACTGATGCAAAAATAGCTCTAATTGTGTTTAATTCTGGTATGTGGAATTGATGCAGCTCACAGGCAAAGCTAACTAAAGATCATGTGCTCCACCTGTTGAGCTAGGCATCTCCAATGTCCATTGAGTAAGTAACTATATTAGTTACTTCAGTTGCAAAACAAACAAACAACAACAACAACAAAAAAAACCAGAACCCACTCTGGTTAGTTTATTAAGGAAGGTTAGGCAGTTTGCACAATCTCTGAAAGGGCCAGAGTTCCAGGCTCAGCGGTGATGCAATCAGAACTGCTGACAAATTATACCACCACTGCTCCAGTGGGGACTCAACCATGTCTGCCACTGGACTCAGGGAAAGGGGCTCTCCATCTCCAGCGCTGGGCATAGGACTCCACCCCAGGACCTCTGTCCCTCCAAGCTGGGTATCACCACTACCACCCTCACCAGAATGCACTTCAGGTCCCACCTCTGCCCACCTACCATTCTCTTCAGAATCTAATCTCAGGCACGGGGGATCTGAGACTCTTCCTGCAAGGAAGAAAAAACATTTATGGCTTCTACCAGATGCAGCAACCTCATAAGGCAGAAAGATCCCCCATGCATAAGAGAATTCAGAAGAAGGCAGCGCCAACACTTAGCAAACGGCCTGTCAAGTAAATAACCCATCTGTACTGGCCTAAGACCATGGATCTCACAGCCCGTCTTGCTAAGCAGCATCCCTGACTCAGAGCTTTTTACATTTAAAACTATGTCTCTACATTGCAAATATCTCAAACAAGTCACCAGGGGCTCTTTTTGATTTTTTTAAATGATACATTTATTCACAGGAACATCTGTATTGATAAAGCTATGTATGGTGGGAACTAAATTATGCATCTCAATTCTCAAGTGTGGAGAGTTTCTCTTCTTTTTTTCTTTTCAAACCTGGATTTTCTCATTAATAAACTCAAATATAGCACAGCCAGGAAGACAAATAATTCTAACAAGTTTTTCCTCAAAAGTGGTAACAGCAAGATCAGGGTAAGGAGTGAATCTGAGAAATCTTCTAAAAACGAAATATTAGTGAAATGTGGAGCATAATCATCAAGGCCCTTCCATTCTAACACTCTGTGAACATAAGAAAAGGACTCCAAAGCAATCCAAGTGTTTGCATCTGAAGGACAAGGAATGTTGTCTTGGACATTGACATGACTGTGATGGGGAAAGCCTGGAAGGGGATTTAACTTTTGACAAGAAATGGGAGAACACACCAACACAGTATGTGACAGATTGCACTGGCAGTCCCAGAGAAGGAGCCAGCCTTGTGGACTTAGAGGGTCTCTGCATCCTAAGATGGGCTGACACCCAAGGCGAGTGGGCATCAACACAAGGGTGCTGATGGCTAATAACTGGGCCTTCAGAGACCTCACTAACTAATGGCCAAGCAAGAGAGACGAACCAGTGACAAGCCCTGGTTTGCTGAGTGGCCAGAAGACAAGATGGGTACTTGTCATCCTGGGAAAACTGCAAACCTCTATCCCAAGTACATTTTGTAGCCCTGACCCCAACTCCACTCAGCTGCCCATACTTCTGGAGATAGTCTATTGCCACGACCAACCCTCACTTAACTGCCTCGAGGTGAATATTCACGTGCATAATTACATATTTTAGAACACACCAGGCAAGCAGAAAGAAATTAAGAGGTATTTGAGGTCTATTGTTGCTCAACACAGTGAAGCTTTCACAGCAGCTGTCTGTTTGAGAAACCCCCGAGTAGCAGGACAGACCTGGACTAGGAGGCTCCAGCTCATGATGCAGAAGCGCAGTCATGGTTGAGGTTCAAAATTCCCAGTTTCTCTAGATTCCCACCTAAGTCTGTCAGAGTGACTTTCGAAAATGTAAATCAGATCCTGTCACTCTCCTACTTAAAACCCTTCAAGGGTGCCTATCACGTTCAAAATGGAGCCCAGTCTTCATCACAGTCTGGCTGTTCCCTCTTCCTCCAGCCTCATGGAGGACTCCTTGCTCCTTCACTGGCCAGCCCCAGGCTCCCCTTCTGTTCCTCAAGCACATTCCTTTGCACCTCAGAGGCTGGGTGCTTGTACTTCCTTCTGGCTCGAACAGTCCAGCCCTGGCCCTTTCCCCGGTGACCCCTTCCTCCTCATTCATCTCTGTGTCACCCACTGCCTCAAAGAGGGCCTTCCTGCCCAGCCCTTCAAACACGGCACTCACGCCTGCACCCTCCATCACATCAAGGGAATGATAGTGCTTGCTTACTTGGGTTCTTTTTGTTCTTCCATTAAAAAAAAATTTTATTGTAGAAACACTTAACATGAGATCTAATCTGTTAACAGGTTTTTAACTACACCATACAGTACTGATAACTACAGGCGCATGCTGTACAGTGGATGTCCAGAGCTTATGCATCTCGCCTACCTGAAACTTTATACCTGCTGATTAGCAACTCTCCCTTCCCCCAACCCCTGGCAACCATCATTCTATTTTTGCTTTTGCTTCTGAGTTTATTTTAGATACCTCATAAAAGTGGATTCATGCAGTTCTTGTTCTTCTGTGAGTGGTTGATTTCATTTAGCTAACATCCTCCACACTCACCCATGTCATCACACACTGCTTACTTGTTTTCTCATTTACTCACTGGGATGTGAGCAAAGAGAGGGCAGGGACATTGTCTATTTTGTCACTGCTTTGATCCTGGCAGCCAGAATAGTGCTTAGGGCACTTAATTTGGTATAAAAATAAACGGGTTAAATGAAAAGAAAATTACATGGTTACTAAGTCCTTTTACATTTTTGAAAATAAACTTTATTTATCTTAATATGTTGAGGAGCCCTCTAGACATTAGACGTTGTGAGGTACTATGTGGAAGATCCAGATGAGTCAGATCCTGCTGGCTACCTGGGAGGGGGTGCAACATGTATGTGCACACATGCGAACACATGCTATATTTAAAGCTGGGGTCCCAAAGTCCCCTAAGAAGCAGAGTCACTGGGAGTGATTCACAATTATACTCATTGCTGGACTCTACCCAAATCTACTTAGCCCAATTCCCAGATGTAGAGCTTGGAGATCTAAAGTATCCAGGAAGATTCCCAGGATCCAGGAGGCTCGGGAGACAGCGTTATCGAGGTAGAGGGAGGAAGGCTGCACAGAGAAGGCAGCATCTGAGATGGACTGAGACGGGTGGGATTTGGATATGCACTAATGGGGGAAGCACAGGCACTTCTGATATAGCTAACAAAGACGCCAGGAGATGGTGAGGCATGGGGCAAAAAGCAGCATTTGGTCCCAAGTGGCAGTGGCACAAAGGGAATAACGGTGAGATGAGATGGAAAGGTAGCCTGAAGACCCACTGTGGTGGGCCCAGGACACGAGGTTGTATAAAGTCTGGTTCCGAGGAGGGAGGGGCAGCATCAGGGCTGGGTTTCTGTGAGACTGATGGGTGGCCATAAGCAAAGTGAAAGAAAAGCTATGAAAGGTGAGGGGATTGGGAGGAGGCTCGGACAACTTGGTTGGAAAGAAAATGAAGACCTGAATCACAGCTAACATCTGCATGGAGTGTTATGGCCCCTAAAACACTTTTGACACACTTCATCCCATTCAAGCCTGGCAAACAACTTCCTTGAGCCAGAAACTGTGATTTCCAATTTACAGATAAGTAGTCAAGGTCTTAGAAAGGTTATGTAAGTTATCTAAAGTCACGGGTAGAAAGAGTGAAGAGTGTGCCAGGATTCAAATCCTGTTACTCTGATTCCAGAGGTAAAGTGGGACTGGGGAGTGGGGGGCAGGGAGATAAAACTAGCCTTGAGTTTCCATCATATCCAGGCACAGAGCTGAGTGATTAGCATGTATTATTAAACCTCATCACAGCTCTGTGGGATAAGAAGCCCAGTTCACAGACAAAGGTGCATATTATTCTTTTCCTCCAGAAACAGAAAGGAAGGGGTGGATGTGAGAGATGTTAAGAAGACAAAGTCGGCCGGGCACGGTGGCTCAAGCCTGTAATCCCAGCACTTTGGGAGGCCGAGACGGGCGGATCACAAGGTCAGGAGATCGAGACCATCCTGGCTAACACGGTGAAACCCCGTCTCTACTAAAAAATACAAAAAACTAGCCGGGCAAGGTGGCGGGCGCCTGTAGTCCCAGCTACTCGGGAGGCTGAGGCAGGAGAATGGCGTAAACCCGGGAGGCAGAGCTTGCAGTGAGCTGAGATCCGGCCACTGCACTCCAGCCTGGGCGACAGAGCAAGACTCCGTCTCAAAAAAAAAAAAAAAAAAAAAGAAGACAAAGTCAGTAGGATTTGGAAAATGACTGGGTGCAGGAGCAACGACGGAAGGGGGTTCCCAGCTCCATGGGAGCCAGTGGACTTCTCTCTAGCACCCTGCCTGTATTTTCATTAACTGCCTCTCTGGGGCCTATTTGGTTACCTGGGTCTCTTCACTCACATGTTCTTCACTTTTTATTTAAAACACTTTAGTACAAGAACATCATACAGATCCTTAGCTTCTTTCTGGTGGAATCAAAGAAAAGTTTAAAAGAAACTGATACTGCAGTCACTTCAAAGGAGATGAGTTTTCATCAGGCAGGGATGAAAGAGACCTGGGGACTCCTCCCAGGTGTCATTTCTCCCCCGAATGCCACTAAAAGATGATGGGCAATGTCTAATTAGGGCCGTAAAGATACACACTTTAGACTCACCTCAGGTGGAAGTGGTGTTTTAATAAGCTCATTCACTTTTTATATCACTAGTAAAAACTGTTTCAACAGAAATCGACCTTTATGTTACATTTACAAAATACAAAGTTTAAAATCCTATGTAACAAAGCAAGTATTTTTTGCCTCTGAGTTATCACCTCTGTGTTTAAAAATATATACATAATGGGCTGGGCGTGGTGGCTTATGCCTGTAATCCCAGCACTTTGGGAGGCCGAGGCAGGTGGATCACAAGGTCAGGAGATAGAGACCATCCTAGCTAACACGGTGAAACCCCATCTCTACTAAAAATACAAAAAAAATAGCCTGTAGTCCCAGCTACTCGGGAGGCTGAGGCAGGAGAATGGCGTGAACCCGGGAGGCAGAGCTTGCAGTGAGCTGAGATCCAGCCACTGCACTCCAGCCTGGGCGACAGAGCAAGACTCCATCTCAAAAAAAAAAAAAAAAAAAAAAATATATATACACACACACACACACACACACACACACACACACACACACACACACACACAATGACTTCATCTTTCCTTCCTGGTAGACACAGAACATGCATGTGTTTTAGCTGGTTCTAAACTGCTAAACTGAATACAGATGCTAAAATTAACTTCCCATTACCATCCTACTTCCAGGATCAAATGTGTGCCTCTCTCTTTCTGTTTCCAGGGCAGCTCAGAGCCAAAATAGGTCTAAACGGTCCTAAGGGGACACCAAAAAGAGAGTGGCTCATCTTCAGCTCTCTTCCTTCTCAGAGGGAGTACATAAGCCTCAATTAATCCTTCATTTGACCACCTCGCTTCTTAAAGACGCAAGGCAGATTTTTTGAACGTTTCAGACATCACACAATCCAAGAAACACTTCAGATGATGGTGACCAGACTTCTTCATCAATACCAGGAATGCTACAATTAACTACAGCAAATGTAGTGATAGACTTGTGGCATCTGAGATAAAGAAAGTTAAAAATTACCCTGTGATTCATAAAATTCAAAATGCCAATGATTTTTAGCCCAAATAATAATTCTGTTCTGTTGTAGGGCTAATTTTATGAAAGGGTCAGGTATGGGGTATCAACAAGGAAAAAGCCAGAAGCAGGTAATATCATTTATAATCATTTCAGAATTCAGTAAGCCACCAACTCCCATATTGCTGAAATTGGCTGCCCTTCTGGCCATTCAAAGATACTCCAGACTTCATGGAAAACCTGCACCAACCTCCAGAAGAACAAAAGACACTACAAGTGAATAGTTGTCCTCTTCTACCTTCTCTTTCATCAGAACAAAACCATGCTTCAAAAGGGCACATGTATTTCATATAAATGTTGGCCTTTGTATGAACTGAATATACACTATATTGAACACCATTCTAATATGCAAAATCTATTTATTTGTGGAAAAATTTATCTTCTAAGGACTCTATTAAAGATCTCCAGAGATCTTCTCAAATAGCTTCAGGGCCATGCCAGAGGTTCACTGCCTTGTTCTATTTGCCTAAGAAGTATCAGTGGAATTATTTCCATACTTTGCATTTCCACTAGTCCTGAGAAGGTATCAAGACCTTCTCCTTAGGACAGAAGTAGTGGCTCTGATGAACTCACACATGGTCTCTGGAGTAAATGTGAAAAGTGATGATAAAATTTATCTTGCTATTTTTTTTAAAAGCTAGATTATTATTTGAAATATGTATTTGAAATTAATTAAAAGATACATGTAAATAATATAGAAAAAAATTCAGGTGAATACTTTTCTGATTTTAAATCTGTAAGTTAAAGAGTAATGAAAAATTATCAATTGACAAATTTAATGTTTCAGAGACACTGGGAGAAGGATAGCATTGGGTCCTCTTTTAAAAGTCATATGTCCAAAGTTAAGTTATCAGCTTTAAAAAGTTAGTCTATTATAACTACAGCACTCTTTATGTTAATCCCATAGTAACCACAAAGAAAGAAATTACAGCAGATACACAAATAAGATTAAAAAAAAAAAAAAAGAAAAGAAAAGAAAAAAAGCTTTGCAACACAGAAAACCACCAAACCAGAGGGGAAAAAAACAAGAGAGGAAAAAAGGAAAGAAAGATCTACAAAACCACCAAAAAACAATTAGCAAAATGGCAGGAGTAAGTCCTTACTTATCAATAATAATCTTGAATGTCAATGGATCAAATTCCCCAATTAAAAAGACAGAATAGGTCAGGTTCAGTGGCTTACATCTGTAATCCCAGCACTTTGGGAGGCCGAGGTGGGTGGATCATGAGGTCAGGAGTTCCAGACAAGCCTGGCCAACATAGTGAAACCCTGTCTCTACTAAAAATATAAAAAATTAGCCAGGCATGGTGGTGGACGCCTGTAATCCCAGCTACTCAGGAGGCTGAGGCAGAAGAATTGCTTGAACCCGGGAGGCGAAGTTGCAGTGAGCCGAGATCATGCCATTGCACTCCAGTCTGGGCGACAGAGTGAGACTCTGTCTCAAAAAAACAAAAAACAAAACAACAAAGTGTTTTAAAATGAGCTGAAGATCTTAATAGACATTTCTTAAAAGAAGATACACAAATGGCCAACAGACATATGAAAAGATACTCAGCATCACCTATCATCAGGGAAATGCAAATCAAAACCACAATGAGATACCACCTCATCCCAGTTGGAATAGCTATCACCAAAAAGACCAAAAAAAAAAAAAAAAAAAAAAAAAAAGGTCAAGTGTGGTGGCTCATACCTGTAATCCCATCACTTTGGGAGGCCAAGGCAGGAGAATCACTTGAGCTCAGGTGTTCAAAGGCAGCTTGGTCAACACAGTAAGACCCTGTCTCTACCATTAAAAAAAAAAACAAAAAAACTGCTGGGCATGATGGTGCATGCCTATAATCCCAGCTACCTGGAGACTAAGGCAGGCAGATTGCTTGAGTCCAGGAGGCTGAGGCTGCAGTGAGCCATGATCATGCCACTGCACCACAGCCTGAGTGACAGAGGGAGACCCTGCCTCAAAAAAAAAAAAAAAAAAAAAATGCAAACAAAAGTGTTGGCAAGGATGTGCAGATAAAAGAATCCTTTACATTACACACTGTTGGTGGCAATGTAAATTAGTACAGCCACTTTGGAAAACAGTTTGGAGGTTCCTCAAAAAATTAAGAACCAAACTACCATATGATCCTGCAATCCCACTACTGGGTCTACATCCAAAGGAAAGAACATCAGTATATCGAAGAAATATCTGCACTCCCATGTTTACTGCAGCATTATTGATAATAGCCAAGAGATGGAATCAACTCAAGTGTCCAACAACAGATGCACAGATAGAGAAAATGTGGCATATACACACTGTGAAAGTTAATTATACAAATTGGGTCACTATTGTGATGCCCAACTAAATCAGAGTTGAGGGGCCAGGGAAGAAAAGCACTTGGGACACATAGCACCTGCTCCAAGAGTTAAATGTTCCACAAGCTCAGGTGCTGAAACAGCCTGCTGTAACCCTAAGACCAGTTTTACCTAATAGCTGCTGAAATGACTTCCCGAGACTCTAACACTGGTTTTATTTACCATCATCAGTCACCAATCAGAGCTTACCATCTCTCAAAAGCCTCTCCAGTGCCAATGAGCTTTCTTTCAAAACAATACATAACATTTCTCTGTCCAACACAACTCCCAACTTTCTGTTTGTTCTCTGGACATATGGAAGGCCACCTGGTCTGTATGTATGCCCTGAATTGAAACTTCTTGCTTCTCATATGTTTGTTTTTGAGACACAGTCTTGCTCTGTCACCCTGGGCTGGAGTGCAGTGGTATGATCTCAGCTCACCACAACCTCTGCCTCCCAGGTTCAAGAGATTCTTGTGCCTCAGCCTCCCAAGTAGCGGGAACTATCGGTGTGTGCTACCACACCCAGCTAATTTTTGTATTTTCAGTAGAGATAGGGTTTTGCCATGTTGGCCAAGCTGGTCTTGAACTCCTGCCCTCAAGTGATCTACCTGCTTTGGCCTCGCAAATGGCCTCGCAAAGTGCTGGGATTACAGGCATGAGCCACTGTGCCTGGGGCCAAATAAAATGTTTTAAATTTAGAGATTCATCTCTATATTTTATTTGATTTTGGCAACACAATGGAATACTATGCAACCATAAAAAAGAAAGAAATCCTGTTATCTGTGACAACACGGATGGATCTGGAGGATATCATGTTAACTGAAAAGATCCAGACATAGACAAATACTACATGATTTCACTGACATGTGGAATCTTAAAAAAATTAATAACACAATAGCAGAGAATAAAACAGTGATTACCATAGATGGGGTAGAGAGGGGAGGATAGGGAAAGACTGGTCAAGGGGTACAAAGTTTCAATTAGATAGGAAGAGTAAGTTCTGGTGTTCAATTGCACAGTAGAGTGACAATGGTTAATAGTAAGGTATTGTATATTATATCAAATAGTTATTGTATAATACCAAATACAGCATGTTCTCACCACAAATGACAAATGCATAAGATGACAGATATGCTAACTACCCCGATTTGATCATTATACAACATATATATCAAAACATCAAATTGTAGCCCATAAATACAAACACAATGTGTCAATTTTTTTTTTTAAGTCATGATGTTATCCTGCTCCACTGAAAACTACTGCCCCACCTGAGGTGGTCAGACAGGAGCAGTCAGAGGTGGGGGTCGGAACAAAACAAGTATCATTCATCTTTTTTAAACTATTATTTTTTAGCTGACAAAAATTGTATATGTTTATGGTGTACAACATGTTTTGAAATACGTTTATATTGTGAAACGGACAAATCAAGCTAATTAACACATGCATTTCTTCATATACTTATCTTTTGTGTGGTGAGAAAGCCTAAAATCTCCTCTCTCAGTAATTTTCAAGAATACATCATTATTAGCTATTGTCACCCTATTATACAATAGAGCTCTTGAACTTCCTTTTTCTGTCTAACTGAAATTTTGTATTCCTTGACATTTCTTCATTCCCCACTCCCAGACCTTGGTAGCTACCATTCTACTGTTTCTATGAGTTCAATTTTTTTAGATTCCACATATAAGTGAGACCACATGTACACCTTTGTCTTAAAAGAGACAGTGCTGGCTGCAATTCTGAGTAAGATGGAAAATGCTGGCCAGGTGCAGTAGCTCACGCCTGTAATCCCAGCACTGTGGGAGGCCAAGGCGGGAGGATCGCTTGAGCTCACGGAGTTCAAGATCAGTCTGGGAAACATGGCAAAACCCCTATCTATTCAAAGATAAAAGAAGAAAGAAAAAGAAACATGCCTCAGTCAGCAAGAATCAAACCAAAAATCATTTACTTTCTTGCCAAAGCTAAACTAAGCTAAATTTAAACAAGCCACCCTGTTATCTATAATGAAACAGAAATTTTTATTCTGTAATCTCTTTCCCCAGGTTGGTCAGCTTTTCTTACGCAGTGTCACATTAAGAACTCCAGCCAGTAGGCTTCTTCTGAGGCCATTCCTAGGTGAGTTGTGATTGCTGCTTCTGTCTATGATTTCTATAAGATGCAGAACTGAGCTCACTGAATTTTCCCACAGTCATCACAAAACACTAATACCAAAAATGCCCACATTTCATTAAGTGTGACAGCTCCTTCCTGCCCCCATGGCTCAGTGGAGTACTTCAAGGTTTAAAAGGAAGCATGTCCCTCCTTGCAAATGCCTAGTCTGAGATCAAAGATAGGGCTCTTGGCTTTGTGGAAATTTACGTCATTCCAGAGAAGTCGACATGACTTCCATCAATTTAAAAGATGCAGCTGATTAATTTCAGGCATGCTGTAGTTTTTTTTTTTTTTTTTTTTTTTTTAAGCCAAACACTAAGTATTCAATACAGCCTGACAAACCAAACTGCACATTAAGAGCTTTTGGAGCTAATAAATGTAGTTAATCTTAGAGGGGAGGAGGAAACCTATGACAATTTCTCCCACATTTGCTCTTTTACAAAGGGAAGTATATTTTCTTCTCTTGGCCATTATAGAGTGAGAAGGATTCCTTAAGTACCATCCCTTTCACTCTTTCAACCCTCTAAGGTTTTCTCTAATGATATATTTACAAGAAAATGCCATTGCTGTCTGAGGTTACTAAGGGGCCACTCACTCCCCCTAGCAATCAGGCTCTACTTCTCTCCACCTAAATGAAACTGCTTTCTCTAAGTCTAAAGGACACTTAAGACCTTCTGGTGGCTAAATACAAGAGTTCATCCCATTAAAAAGAAAAAAATACCCACTCCACCCACCCTCTCCACCAGCTGCCCTATCTTTCTTTCCTCCCCTTCACAGCTTATCTTCTTAAAGGAGCTGTTGCTGCCATCCCCTCACTGCTAACCCCACCATGCCCCCACCCTCTTCAACCTAGCTTCAGGGTCATTGTCCCAAAGAAACAGTTCTTATTAAGGTGTCCAGTCATAAATGGTGCTGGGTCCCATCAGGTTTGACTTCCCTCCCAAGCTGGGAGAAGAAAATACCTCCTTTTTTTTTTTTTTTTTTTTTCTTTTGAGACAGAGTCTCACTCTGTTGCCCAGGCTGGAGTGCAGCAGCCCATCTTGGCCCACTGCAGCTTTGGCCTTCTGGGTTCAAGTGATCCTCGTGCCTCAGCCACCCAAGTAGCTGGGATTACAGGTGTGTGTCAATACGCCTGGCTAATTTTTGTATTTTTAGTAGAGGCAGGATTTTTTCTCATATTGCCCAGGCTAGCCTTGAACTCCTGGCTTCAAGTGATTTGCCCACCTCAGCCTCCCAAAGTGCTGGGATTACAGGCATAAGCCACTGCACATGGTTGAAAATACTTTTTTTTTTTTTTTTTTTTTTTGAGACGGAACCTTGCCCTATCACCGAGGCTAGAGCTTAGTGGCGTGATCTTGGCTCACTGCAAGCTCCACCTCCTGGGTTCACACCATTCTCCTGCCTCAGCCTCCCGAGTAGCTGGGACTAGAGGGGCCTGCCACCATGCCCGGCTAATTTTTTGTATTTTTAGTAGAGATGGGGTTTCACCGTGTTATCCAGGATGGTCTCGATCTCCTGACCTCATCATCCACCTGCCCTGGCCTCCCAAAGTGCTGGGATTACAAGTGCGAGTCACCAAGTCCGGCCTGAAAATACTCACTTTCTAAAGAGAGCTGCAAATAAAGAGGTGAGATCCACCCCATTCTGGGATTACTGCAAGATGGAGAACTGCCTCTGCTCCCAACCACCATCTTTACCACCCCTACCCCTTACTCCCAAGCTGGGAAGAGGAAAGAGGAAGAGACTCCTTGGAGTCATTAAGTTGTTTGCCTAGTGGGGTGCGCTGTCATGTGATGGGAGAGGAAGAGACCTACTCCCAGAGGCTAGGGATGCCTGCAAAACTAACCTCTCGTTCCCCAGTAGGATAAGCAAGAAACCTGCTAATTTTCTCTGCTCCCTGCCCGAACGAGGGTAAGGAAACACAGAAGACGGCATGGCAGGGTAGAGAGAAGCCTTACTCTCCCAACAGCGCTCGCTTCACAGAATGCTGGTTAAGGTGACCAGTTAGAGCATCTTCCAGTACCTGCCCAAAAGGGCCTCCTGCCAGAGCAAGGGGATCCCAGCCTTGGTCACGTTAGAGCCACTTGACCACTCCCTCTCCTTCCTCCAGACCCAACTTAGGAGGAAGGGTTGGAGCCCAGAAGAAGGAAAAAGAGGAGGGATAGCAGAGGCAGACCCACCGTTCACTCCAACTACAAGCCTGGCAAGGGATAAGCACATGGAAAGCTTCAAATCAAATGTCTGTTTTTGCAAGTGACAGCATTCCCAGGCATATCCAAGTAAGTGGCACATGGTAAGCTTAAGTTATTTGCTGAATAATCGACTGTACAGCTTCTTCTCAACCTGCTTCACCCCTCTTGTCCTTTCTGTCTCATCTCATTCATTCCCTGCTAGCACTAATGTTTGCTGAAGGTTGATCCTATACAAGTTTCTGAATCTAATCATTGATAGGTGACTAAGACATGATCCCTGACCTCAAGAAATTTACTATAAAAAATAAGAGTACAAACTTGCATCCACTACAAGGCATTAAGGGAACAGTACAATGGGAGTTATACAAAGCACCAAAGACATTAAATAAAAAACTCGAACTACTCCCTGAAGTAATAATACATCCAGATTCTTCTGATCAGTTCAAATATGGAATGTTCATGCCTGCTTTCCCATGACTGCTGGTTCTTTGTCCTTCCTGCTAAAATGTATTTACCCTTGCTGTGTTGAAGATAGCAGTTCACACTCTACTATCTGTGGAGTAAGTATGGATGGTCCTGGAGAAAGCCAGGACCATCCATATTCCTTGAGTAGGAGGGAAGCCGAGGAGATTTCACTGTGCAGCCTTGGATGAGGCCTTGGAAAAGAGGTCAAAGAGGATAAGGCCTGCATGGCCTTACTCAGAACACTACCATATCTAGTGCAGAGGAAATGTGGTTTTTGGTGGGATTAAAGGTGATGTCAATTATGTACACTTCCTCTCAAAGAGCATCTTACCAGTAGGGAGATGGCCACGCATTGTAGAGAACGAAACCAGCATAACACTTACCCAAAAATCACATTGAGTTTACAGACTGTTCATTATCAGGCTATTAGACAATATTAACTAGCATTTAGAGATACATACTTGCAGAAAGCAAATCGCCTTACATAATTTCTGGTTTCCTTGTCATCTTTAGCTTGCAGTCTTTCAGCAACCATTTCTGCTTCCCTCAATAGTTTTGACAAGCATTTTAATGATCATTATTTATCATTATTAGAGTAATACATGCTCAATATTAATACATTTAGAAAACACAGCAAAACTGATAGCAGACAAAATATGCATATTCTTAAAACTATAATGCTGGTATATTTCCATTTAACCTCTATTAGATTTAATAGCTATTTGAAATTAATATGTCCCATAAGCCAACTCTGGTAAAAATCACCAATAAACTAGGATATAAACTGTCATCTGTAATCTCTTTCAATTATGAACAAGGTTGTATCTTCACAACTATAAAGCAACTGAAAGATTCCACTTAAAAAGACTAAATTCAGTGGAGGGAAAATTGGTTAAGGCGGTTGTTTAATGTCTGAATACAAGCTGGCACTCCTAATTTTTCAATTAGTTTTTCCAGCAGCCTAGTAGTTGGAATTATACTTGTCTGAGATCTTACGTAACTATCACTTCAGAAATAAGCCACTTTAAACATTGATTTCTTTAATTGCTTAATCATGTGTGATTCTGGGAACAACAAAAAAACTAGTGTTAGCAATGTTTTCTTGACAAGTATATATATACAAATGCCATTATTTATCAAGATATTTAACAAGGATTTTCCGTTTCAGTCTTTCATAATAGACATGCTATTCAATGTTACCTAAAATAAAAATTATTGGCTTACCTGATTAAGAACTTATGCAGTCCAACATCAAAATACCTGTTCAAAGGAGACATAGGCAGGCATATCAAGAAAAGATATTTACAGTAATGGTAGACTAGACAACTATCTATATAATTTAAATTCATAGCATGAATAAATGGATTGCTATACCACAGTAGTTCTCAAGATGCGGCCGCTGGAGCAGCAGCATTCCTGGGAACTTGTTGGAATTGCAATTCCAGGCCTTCTCAGGCCCCACCTCAGACATACCAATTCTGAAATTCTGGGGATGGAGCCCAGCAATTAAACTTAACAGCCCTCCAGGAGATTCTGGTGCAGAAACACTGCTCTCTAGTAGCATAAGTGTCTCAGCAAGGGTAAGCTCGCTCTAGAAACAAAGGCCATGAGAGTGGATCTCCCAGGTACCTTCCACTTTTCCAATAGAAGAGTCCGTTTGTAATATTCATGTCTCAGATCTTCATTTAAAAAATATATATGTATACAAACACACACACACATATATATGTATATGTATATGGTTTTTTTTTTCCTTGAGACAAGGTCTTGCTTTGTCACCCAGCCTGAAGTGCAGCGGTGCGATCACACTCACTGCAGCCTTGACCTCCTGGGTTAAACCAATCCTCCAACCTCAGCCCCCAGAATAACTGTGACTACAGGTGTGTACCACCACACCGGCTAATTTTTAATTTTTTTAATAGAGACATGGTCTATGTTGCCCAGGGTGGTCTCAAACTCATGGGCTTGAGCAATCCTCCCACCTCAACCTGCCAAAGTACTGGGATTATAGGTGCAAGCAATCGCACTCAGCCCGAAATATGTTTCAAAAGCACAACACCACACTAGCCAAAGGGAAGAAGGTTAGAGGGGGTAGTGGGGTGGGGAGAGGCTGGTGCAGCAGTGGCCTTCCAAGCCCCACCTAGTTGTAGTCCCTGGAGCTTTCCACCTGAGAAAACAATCCTGTCCCATCTCTGGGTCTGCCCTGAGCAGGGGATTGGAAGAGCTGCAGCTCCATGTACTAGCTGGGAGCCTGCCATTGTGCTTGAGCCTCATACCAGGCATCCCATAGCACTGGTCTATGGCAGACCCTTGAAGTCACAGCCTTTTCCTGACACCACCAAACTGGTACAGTCCATATAAATGACACTGCTTGGTTTCTCTAACTAGCATGCTTGTTCCTCCCGAACCTCTGATTGTGTAGCCAGTGCCCTTCTCTCCCTTTGGGTCAGAGTGTGAGTAAAAAGACCAGGTGGCCGGTGTAGTCTCAGCTACTCGGGAGGCTGAGGCAGAAGAATGGTGTGAACCCAGGAGGCAGAGCTTGCAATGAGCCGAGATTGTGCCACTGCACTCCAGCCTGGGCAACACAGCAAGCCTCCATCTCAAAAAAAAAAGAAAAAAAAAAGAGAGAGAAAAAGACCAGGCAGCCAGAATCATGATGATATAGTTCCCCAGGCGGAATCACTGCTCCCAGCACCTAAAGGGTGGTGGTTGCATCCCACCCACGAGTCTCACCTCTTGGGTTGCCAACCTGACTGAGTAGGGCCTGAGTTAATTCTGTCCCTTTCAGACAAGGGGTAATGGACGCAGGAATTCACCCTCGAGGGGGGTCTGACTGTCCAGACCCCACCTGTCCCTAGCTTCTAGCTCCACCCTTGCCTCATCCCTCGAACATCCCATCATGCCTGGTACCTCGCCACCTGACATTTGACAGGTAATTACTGTCATTCCCTGTGGGATACCTTTAAATGACAAGATTCTTTTATGTACTTAAGTATCTGTTTACAGACAATGGACACAGCATAGGTGAGAATAAAGAAACTCAAAGCCAAAACATGAGAGACCTCATTTACTATATCACTGACCTAAAATAATTACATAATTCAGGAAAAACGGGATTAGAGATACATAAATTCCATTTATTCATAAGTCTTCTGCACAGAGCTGTTCTCTAAAGAGAGATCTACCTGTAGGCAGAGGTGATGTGTTTCATTTGAATTTTACATTGACCTGGAAAAGATGCTAAGTTCTTTCTAAAATTATATTTAACACAAATTTTTTAAAAATAGAAATGATCCCTTCTCTTAACCAAAACCAAGGCTACCTTGCTCAGCCCCATAAATAAATATCCACACCACAGACAGCAATTTTAAGGTTGCCACATCTATAACATGGGAGGTAGAAGTATGTGTAGATTAAAACAAAGATTTCAGCTTCCTTCACTCATCCAAAGCTTGAGAGCCTTTTCAATTACATTGGGAACAGACAGCAACAGACTATTCCAGGAATCACAGGACAAAGCAGACATGGAAGAAATCAGAGATCCGCAGTATATACTGGGGTAGGAGGAAGGCACTGAAACAGTAATGAAAAACCTGATAATAATGAGAAATTGTATTTATTGTTTAGAATCTGGCAAGTACTATGTTTGGTGCTCACATACGCATGCCGGTGAGGCAGGTACTGGTATCCCCAGAGCTGACAGCCAGTAGAAAACAAAGCTGGAAATCAAACTGAACCCTAAAATGCATGAATTACTTGTTCTTCCCAAGCACCCCACTAAAAGCAAGGTTCTCACTGCCTTTCGTTATTACCAATTGAAAATGACTGCTCATGTTAAAAGCTGATGTCTTCCCGCTTCCACTTCATTTCTGCTTCTCCCAGCATGGCTGCCCTGCTCCAGGGAAGCCCAACTGCTGCTTCTCCCACCTGCTTCTTCTCCCACCTGCTTCTTCTCCCACCTGCTTCTTCTCTCACCTGCTTCTTCTCCCACCTGCTTCTTCTCCCACCTGCTTCTTCTCCCACCTGCTGCTTCTCTCACCTGCTGCTTCTCTCACCTGCTTCTTCTCTCACCTGCTTCTTCTCCCACCTACTTTTTCTTCCCAGGTTCCACCCTCCTCCTTGGTCTCAGCTAGCCAGGCTCCACAAAGTGATGGAAGTTCAGGTAAGTGGAGATGTACATTATTTGTCCTTTTGTTTCTGGATGACTATCAGTTTAAAAAAAAAATAAGGTTCACCCAACTCATGCCAACACCATCATTCTCATTCAACCTAGCCATGGCCTCCAGGGGATGATGTGGTAGTCAATTCATTTCTTTCCATTTCCAGGTGCCCTTCCTCATAGAAACGGTGGCCAGCCAAACCAATTCCCTCTCCCATCTCCTCCTCTACTTGTAACATGAGGCCTACCTAAGGACACTAAGCTTTAGCACACCACCTACTGAATATTTAAAAACTAAATATATTCGAAACCATCTCTGTATTATAAGACATAACAATCTCTGAAAGGCAAAATGTGTCTTTCTTATTCAACTAATAGCCAGGAAATTATCCATTCTTATAGCCCTGAAAGATTTCCATTGCAAAGCACATCTTAGGGCTTTGAAAATACTTCCCAATGATAATTCTGTGTAGACAGCCAATACATGAAAGGATGAATGTATCTAAAAATTAATTCGAGCTCCAGAGGTGGGACAAAGAGCAGGTTTTTAAAAAATCACCTCTAAATATAGGAGCCCTTACAATGACTACAAGATATGGGTAGAATATACATAAGCTTTAATTTAATGCTGCTTCTCACATTCCTTGGATCATGTGAGAAAGAAAGGCAAGGTTAGGGGAGAATAAAGGGTTATAGTTTCTCACCATGCAGGCACAGTACAGCGCACACAGAGTGGAGAAGGGGAGATGTTAATAGTAAAAGCCAACACACATACAGTGGTTAGCATGTACCAGGCACTCTTCCATTCTACACACATACACACAATTATGTTTGCAGTAACACTATGAGGTAGACAGATACTATTATCATCTGCACCACAAAGGAAGAAACAGAAGCACAGAGAGGTTAAGGGATTGTTGGTTAGGGGTAAAGCTAACACCTGAGCCCAGATAGTCTCCACTAGCCAGAAGACCCTCCAGGGAACAGTACCTTGGTTTTGAGGAATGAATAGTAGGAATGCACCAAGATTAACTTCCTGAGTTTGGTTATTAGAGGGCTGAGTATCCCAAATCCAAAAAATCTGAAATCTGAAACGCTCCAAAATCTAAAACTTTTTTAGCACCAATGAGATGCTCATAAAAATGCTCATGGGAGCACCTTCAGATTTTGGATTTTTTAATTTGAGATGCTCAACTAGTGTAACTGCAACTATTCCAACATCTGCAAAGCTCAAAATCCAAAAACACTGATTTCTGGACCCAAACATTTCAAATAAGGGATATTCAACCTGCATATTGCAGTTATTCAGTTGGTGCAAAAGTAATTGCATGTGGTCTTGGCCATTAAAAGTAATGACAAAACCCACAATTACTTTTGCACCAACCTAATACATAGGAAAGTGTCCTTGGAAGCATACAGTGAAGTATTTAGGGTGATGATGCTTCATGTCCACAACCTAATCTCAAATAATTCAAGGGGAAAACGTTACATGTACCATGCTTCTAATGTTTGTGACTTTAAGATTATTTCAACATTTTAAAAATGAAAGATAAAACAGAAAGCACACTCCTTGCAAAATAAAGACAAACAAGTTCATGTTTTTTGTATATAGAAATTAACAATGCATCCTAAAATCAGAATCTACTGTCTATAACTCTAATTAGTTTTTCCTCATATCTTTTGTTTTTGAGCTGTAAATGAGTGAACATATATAAAATGAAAATCAAGACCACATGATAAAACCAATGATACCTATCTTACTGGCTGGAGAATGAAGTGGTCCATAAAGCTGCTCTTCATAAGAGTCATTATCTTAGTCTTACCAACTTCACCACCAATAAGTCAGGCAACATATTTAATATGATGCTAAAGGTTTGGCTTAAAGAATGTATATGCCTTTCATCCTGTTCCCATTAGAAAGAAATAAACCAAACATATTTGAAACTATCATTACCTTAAGAATTTTAAGTATCATAAGAGAAAATTACTCTATCCAAAAGAAAACTGTGGTCTACCCAACCAGAGGGCTAGCCTTATGTTACCAGAATTTGTGGACTTTTGCAGCTTCCTCAGAATCATGAGTCAATTCTTTTATCATCATTATTATTACATATTGACATATTATAGTCATATATATTTATGGGGTACAAACTGATAACTATGATTTTTGAACATAATATGGAATGATTAAATCGAGCTAATTAATATATCCATCACCTCAAATATTTAACATTTTTTGTGATGAGAATATTTGAAATTTACTCCATCAGTGATTTTGAAACGTTCAGTATGGATTTCCTCTTTACCACGGTAAACCTAACTCATGCTCCTTCCAAAGAGTTAAGGGGTGGGGCCTCCCCTGTGGGGCCATCTTTAATTTCAAAACACTAGCAATCCAATGAATTCTAGAAATATATTCTCATGGCCAGGCGTGGTGGCTCACACCTGTAATCCCAGCACTTTGGGAGGCCAAGGCAGGTAGATCACAAGGTCAGGAGTTCAAGACCAGCCTGTCCAAAACGGGGAAACCCCGTTTCTACTAAAAATACAAACATTAGCCAGGCATGGTGGTGGATGCCTGTAATCCCAGCTGCTAGGAAGGCTGAGGCAGGAGAATCACTTGAACCCAGGAGGCGGAGGTCGCAGTAAGCCGAGATTGCACCATTGCACTCCAGCCTGGGCGACAGAGCAAGACTCCATCTCAAAAAAGAAAAAAAAAGAAATATATTTTCATTTAGTTTTTTTATACAGATGCAAAAGGCACCTTAAGGAGCTACAGTAGGAAAAGAATATACATTGTTTTCTTAGAAGTATATGCCAAACACTGGGCTAAGCACTCTGTATATCCTAATTTTTAATCCTCACAACAACCCTGTTAAATAGGTCCTATTTTATGAAGGCTTGTGTCTTTATTCCCAGTCTCATGGCTATCAAATGCTCAGTCAGGATCTAGCTTAGAGCAGACACCAAAGTCTGTGCTTTTTCCTTCACATATTCAACCACAGACTCATTTAACAAATATTTATTATGTGCCTATTCTGTACTAGATACTGGAAATTCAGTAATGCACAGCACGTAACCTCTGCTTCAGGGAGAATAGAGCCTAAAGGGATGGAAAAGTCAACAATAATTTCAATGCAGCGTGACTGATAACTAATCAATCATTCTCTCCCACAACAGACCAAAAACTTCATAAGGGCAAGAACCAGAGCCTGCCGGAAAGCAATAAATGTCGTTGAGTGAAGCAATGTGTGAATGATATGCCCGTAATAAAGCACCAATGCTTCTGTCTGCTCTGGCACTTAGCATCGTACACTGAAGATAGAAGAGGCTCAAAAGTAGTTATTTAATACATTGAATATTTTATGTAAGTGCATAAAATAAACACCCACAGATAAAAATGGGGCTTCTCTTCTGCAATAAGATACTGATCAAACTGTAGCACAATCATTCTTATCACCTTTTAAGGAAATAGTCTCACTGCTAACCAGCTCACAGAAAACCAGGATTTCCTTATGACGAGGCATAAGGAACATGGATCCTGTACATATTATTCTTAGCTCCTTCCAGAAATTAAAAATAGAAAATCTCGTACGATATGCAAGTTTTGTTATCTGCACATCAATTGATAGCAGCCACAGGGAGGCAGATTTCAGCTTGAGATAAAAAGAAACTGGAATGGATGACCTTTAAGATTCCTTTAAGCCTCAAGTTTCCAAGTTCGTGTTTCAGGCACTTTCAGGCAGCATCTCTAAGTATGAGTGCTCCCTCCCACAGCAGCAGCTCCTGTCTGATTACCATCAGCAAATTAGTAGACTGTGCCTGGGCTAATACAACCATGGCAGCCCTGGCAGTTTATTTATGATTATGACTGCTGTACTCATTAGAGCCTCGCAGTGCATCAAAATTAGGCTTGTTGGGCCTGACAAAGTGGTGCTGCCCATATGCTTACTCACAGAGCACAGAGGTTTATATATCACCTAGCTTAGAACTGCTCCTTTGACGGAGGAGGGATGGGGGCCACACAGCACGTCCATGGCAGAACTCAGACCAGAACCTATGGCCAGCTCCAGGACTTGTTCTGCACTAACAGGCTGCCTGCCCTTTGGGGTCCTGTCCTTCCTCCCAGGCTAATCTTGGCTAGATGGGAGCTAGGGATAAAAACAGCAATGGACTACGGCCAGGAGTGGCAAATACCATACAACCGAGGTATATTTTAGAACCACTGTTGTCATGGCCACTAAGGATGACAGGCAAGGTAGCATGTAGACAATATACCAAAATTCAGCTCTCAATCCTTGCCTCCACCTCTTCCATTTTCAATCTTCAGTCTTTTGTCACTAGACTTGTTTATCCCATTAATGGGCTGCGAAAGTTCAGCCTTTACATTCCTGCCTGGGAAGTTTGAAAACTAATTTGCACAGCTGGGGGTAAAAACCAAAGCACATCGCTAGGGTAACAAAGTTGATGCCTAGACTCAAGAGGCCCTGATTAGTTCTGGCTAGCCTACCCAACCCAATTTTAGACAGCAGAGAAGACCTGAAAGTGTATCTGCCCTAACCTCCTCCTCACTTGACAAATTCGGAAGCACAGAATAAGGAACATGAAATAATTGAGATACAACAAACAGCAGAGCTGAGGCTGATCGACCAGGCCCCCTAGACCCCAGCTTTTTGTTCAAAGTGTCCCAAGGCTGCCCTCCTCTCAGTGTCAAGCAACATCTTTATTTTCTAAGGATGCCCAAGGCACAATTCTTGGAATAGGCTTACTGATGACATCATATAGTAACTGGCACCATATCATACCATCTTCAGCTCCATCTGTTATCCTACATCTCAACCTGCTCACAGTCAAGAATAAAAAACCGGGCCAGGTGTGTGGTGGTTCATGCCTGTAATCCCAGCACTTTGGGAGGCCAAGGAGGGTGGATCACCTGAGGTCAGGAGTTCAAGAACAGCCTGGCCAACACGGTGAAACCCTATTTCTACTAAAAATACAAAAATTAGCCAGGCATAGTGGTGGGCGCCTGTAATCCCAGCTACTTGGGAGACTGAGGCGGGAGAATCGCTTGAACCCAGGAGGTGGTTGTTGGAGTCAAGATCACTCCGCTGCACTCCAGCCTAGTCAACACAGCGAGACTCCATCTCAAGAAAAAAAAAAAAAAGAATAAAAAGCTACGCTGGGAACATAGTGAGAAGTGAAAATGAACTTAGACTAGCATGATCCCAGTTGCCAGTCAAACACGTTTGGTGAAATACCAAGGTCTGATGGAAAAGTAGAAAACAAGCCCTGGGAGGACAAACTCCTCAGAACATGGTGAAAACAGTCCTGAGTTACCACGTGACATGCTCTTATGGATCAGACAAGTGTGTCTGCCATCAGATCATCAGGAAGGAGGGTCTGGAAAAACAGCCCACAAGCCTGAGATATAGGCATTTCACTGCTGAAGGAAAGGTGAGAAGGCACCAGTCCCAGGCATCATCAGCTCAGGAGTGAAGACATTTCCCCAACAACAGTGGAAATCATGACACACTGAATGTAGAATTAGAAATTCGAGATCTGGATTCTGACTCTACCACTTAATAGCATTTGACCACAGGCAAAAAGTTAATCCCTCCATGGCTCTGTTTTCTTAACTGTGGCATGGATACAGTGATACCAACAACAGAAAAGGGAATGAATGTAGTAGGTACAAATGCTTCAATAACGTTCTACAAATGTTCAAGATTGTTTTCTCTCCTCCTTAGACGTCATTAAGAATCCTAACAGAGTATTCTCCAAACTGTATAAATGCTGTGATTATCCAGGAAATATGTATCGAGTACCTTCTAGATGCTCAATAGAGCTACAAGAGATGCTTAGGATACAACAATGAACAAGAGAGTTCCTACCCTTGTGAGTATTCTGGAAACAAGTCCTTTACTGGATATGTAATTTGCAAATATTTTCTCTCAACCTATGGTTTATCTTTTCATTTTCTGAAAATGTCTTTGAAGCATAAAAGTTGTGAATTTCAAAAATCCAATTGATCGATATTTTTCCTACTGTGGATCATGATTTTGGTGTTATATCTAAGACATCTTTGCCTAACCCAAGATCTTGAAAATTTTCTGTTTTCTTCTAAAAGTTTCATAGTTTAGCACTTAAAGTCCATCATCTATTTTGAGTTAATTTTTGTGCATGGGGTGAGTATAAGGGTCTAAGTTCATCTTGCATTTTATCTCTTCATGTAAAAACGTCTATTGGACACATTTGCCAAATTAAAGGTCACTGGCAACTTAGAGGACTAGTTTCATTGAGCGGTGGAAATGGAAGCCAGACTAGAGCCAAGTAAAGAGAGGATGAGAAGGAGAGGAGGACACTACCCAGTGTGGGTAGTTCTTATGAGGAAGAGTTATGTCCTGAAGGAGAAAAGGAACCATAGTCACCGAAGAAAGATGAAACAAACAAGGTTGGTTTTTGTTCATTTGGGGGAAAGTCTTCCATTGTACCGGTGATAGGTACAGAAGATTTAAAAGAAGATGAATGCAAATGGCAGTGATTTGGTGGAGATAATATTTTCAAGAGTATAAAGCAAAATCATCAGATGAGAGAAAAGTAGACAGGAGTTACATGTGGACATTTGTTGGTTTTGCTTGTTTGCTTGTTTGTTCTGAGGGAAGGCCTGGCTTCCTTTGGGGACTTACCTCTCACCTACTGTGTCCTGTTCTAGTGGGACAATTAAACCTTATCCCTGCCTGCTAGAACCATGGGCAAGGCAGCCAGGCTAAGTAAAATTAAATCTTGAATATATAGTGGCTCATGCCTGTAATCCTAGCACTTTGGGAGGCCAAAGTGAGCCAATCACTTTAGGCCAGGAGTTCGAGCCCAGCCTGGCCAACATGGCAAAACCCTGTCTCTACCAAAAATACAAAAATTAGCTGGGTGTCATGGCACATGCCTGTACTCCTAGCTACTCGGGAGGCTGAGGAAGGAGAATCATTTGAACCCAGGAGGCGGAGGCGGAGGTTGCAGTGGGCCGGGATTGTGCCACTGCACTCTAGCCTGGGTGACAGAGGGAGACAGTCTCAAAAAATCTTGAGTATATAAGGAGTATATATATTAAGTATATAGTATAAGCTAAATTAAATCTTGAGTAAATAGACAGCAAGAAAGAAAAAAGTTATTGAGGCTGATTCACTCCAGGTGTTGTGCCTTAATATGACCATGATACCACTTTGCTGACGTATTATAACTATAATAAATTCTATTAAAGAATTCTAAACATGAATTTATAAGTTGTTGTCTATTAGGAAAATAATGATTAGTACTTCAATGGAACTTTAAATTTACAAAGCACCATCACAAACATTTCTTAACAAACTGTAAGGAAAATAAGGCTTGTATATTATAACCATTTAACAGCCAGTGGTACCTAACAGAGCCTGGTTCTTGGCACTTAGTACAAGCCTGGTAAATATGAAAATGCATGAATGCATGATTAAATGATTCTCCTACAATTGTGTAGCCAATAAGGGACCTGATTTTAACTTAAACTCAGATTGCCTCACTAAAAATTCCGCGATTTTCAAATGACTAATGTATTATAAATTAAATGAGATATACTTTTCAAAAGATTATGCTTATAACTTCTGGACTAGGAAAGATTTAATTCTTAAGAAGAATACAGGAGACCTAAAATATAGGCAGAGGGGATATTAACTGTTGGGATAGGACTAAGGATGAGGGTTCCCACATATTAACAAAATTAAAGCATCCAATAAGATGGGCAGAGCTTTGTTCTTTTTTTTTTTTTTTTTTTTTTTAAAGGTGGGGGTGGGCAGCTCAGGGAGAAGGTTTCAGATGAAGCAAGGCAGTGCTCTCGATATGCCAGATTTTGTGTGTGGATATTCCTTCCTTCCAAGCACTGGCCTGTACCTCAGAGGTGAAATGCCTATAAACTAGCACTTCCCAGATCCCCTTTCCAGCTGACTTCTGATTCAGTTCTCCCAATGAGAGGCACTCTCATAAGAACTGAAGGGAAAAAAGCAAGAAAAGCCACTTTTCCCAGGTGGCAGCTGCGGACAGGCCTGTGGACGTCAGCAGATGGCAGACATGGGTTTCGCTAGCTGCTTCTGCAGTGAGGGACTCTTGAGACCCCACTTTGGTGCTGCAGACAGCCAAGATCAGCAGCAGCAGCTTCCAACAGCCTTCCGACCCTCCACTCACCACCCCTCTATGAATTTGGCGCGCCTCCAGTTCCCTATAGTTAATCCTTGCCACCCAACATATCTTGAGTGATTTCCATTTTCCTACCCAAACTCCCATGCAACCGATGAAACAGGGCAAAGCTGCTGCGGCAAAAGGGAGAAAGGGGAGGAGACAGGACAGAAACAGATGTGCCAGGAGATTTCAAGCATCTGCAAAGGGCAGAGGCTGGGGAAACCAAGTCTATGGGCCAAAATAAGAATGGCAAATAAATCCATTTAATGAATAGAGTGCCTACTATGTGCCAGGCATGGCATTAGAGGCTAGAAAAATAAAACTGAACAAAGCGGAATGTGGTCCTCCAGCATTCAGTCTGGTGGAGGAAATATAAGTGATTCAATGAATCTGGAACAAAGGGATAAATGCCAAAGAAGAGATAAGCATGAGGTGCTGTGAGAGCTCCTGAGGGGGTGTTTACATTTTACCAGCATGGGGGAGGGCAGGAGAGGCATGGAGGAAGGGTTTCCCAGAGGAGCTGATGCTCTAGCTGGGCTTTGAAGAACAAGAAGTTGGACAGCCTGGTGTGGGAGGTACTTCCCAGGTAACATGTCAGTTCCATAGTGTTTAGGATCCTCACTGCGGAAGCCAACTGGCAACAGTCCCCACAGAACATCACTTGAGTTGGTGACTGATAAGGGGAGCTGGTTCCAGAGCCACAGGAGATGGTGACAAACGTTGTCTTCTTTCTTCCAAGGAGCACTTCAGTAATGATGCCCAGAGGGCAACCAAAAGCAGCAAGATTAAGAGGAGAGAAGTCTACATCCCTAATGGAACCACAGAGCCCTGCTGGTCTTTCTGCCCAGGTTGCCCTGGACAACCACACCACTGAGTATCTCCAAACAGAGAACAAGGATATATGACTTACACCTTCCTCTCCATGATGCTCCAAAAATTACATAGAGACACAAGCTTCAGCATGTGCTTATAGAGTAAACTGGACCCAAGACACCCAGAGCTTCAGGAAACTAAAGAAATTAGGTTAGGCTTCTAAGGGTTGAGTTCTGGGAGCTGGGTAATTAAATGAGTCAATACTTATTAAAAAATGCCAGCAGGTCACAAGAATTCAACACAAAACTAATATAAGGCTATTATTAATACAATCTTAAAAGCTGAACATCTTCCCTGCATGTGTATTTTTATAATCAGTCATCTTATTAATACCTCATTCTACCCTTCAGCAGTTTGTTTGTGAATACATCACAACAAGTGATTATTCATGACATGTGTTTGATGAATCTGTTCATTACGGTTTGAAAAACTGCCATCACATGATCCCTTCAAGGATCTAGTTTCCCCTCTCGGAATAGTTGAACATTTGGCCTTGTTACCCAAGGCCGACTGGTTTGAAAAGTTGCTTAACTGGAATGAGGTACACAGGCTTTCCCTCCTTTTATATTGAAACAAAATACTTTTTACCATAACCAGGACTCAAAAGACAACAGTCATTGTATCTAAAAATGATACTAACAAATTTTGAAAATATATTTGACGTTAGTGTCATTCTCACTAATTTGTGTCCTTTCCTTTCTCAGTTTTACTCACATACTCATGATACATCGGAGCCTTAAGAATTCCCATTTGGTTATTTATTCCCTACTTGACTAAGATATAAGTAGAGTTTCGGGGTTTTAAAACAACAAGCTCTCCTAGTCTTTGCAGCCGCCTCTCCTAGGCTTACTAATTACCAGCAAACTGTCTAAGTCTCTTCTTGGGCATCTCTCTCACTTAAGTGGCTGAGCTAATCTAAGTGAATATGGCTATTTTCCCTTCCATAAATTTTTTTTTTTTTTTTTTTTGAGTCAGAGTCTCACTTTGCCATCCAGGTTGGAGTGCAGTGGCACAATCCCAGCCCACTGCAACCTCCAACTCCTGAGTTACAAGGATTCTCGGGACTACAGGCATGCACCACCACGCCCAGCTAAGTTTTTTGAATTTTTAGTAGAGACGGGGTTTCGCCATGTTGGCCAGGCTGGTCTCAAATTCCTGACCTTGAGTGATCTGCCCATCTTGGCCTCCCAAAGTGTTGGAATGACAGGCATGAGCCATGATGCCTGGCCACTTCCATAACTTTCTATCAAATTCTTTTTATTGAAGTCCAGAAGAAAAAAATTAAGGAGCCACAGTTTGTCAACTGTCAATGTCACAATGCAGCATAGGCAGGTGTGGGGAATGGGAAGCAGAGACTAGAAGGACACGGATGAGGATGGAGTTCTGCAGGGCTGTGTCACGGCTTGAGGCCTGAGGTTCAAGGCAGTGTGACACAGATGGTCTTCTCAGGACTAAGCAGTGCATAGGCTGATTTGCACAGCAGAGGCAGCAAGGAAAAATAAAAACAGACTGCAAGGCAGGGAAGCAATACATACAAAAGAGTGCCTGGCCTTTCACAATCCACCATGCCAACAGTTGCTTTGGTTTTTCCTAGTTATAATTAATGCTGGGTGAGTGGGCCAGGCCTACAGCACCCTCATTAGCCACCCATTGCTCAGACAGCATTCTGGACAGAGAAGTCGTCACTTCATAAAGCCAACTGATGATGTTGCTGGGTCTTCAGGGATCTGCACAGGCGAGAACATAAAGGGGCCTTCAGTGTTCTCTAGCTGAGTGGTTCTCAACCTGCTCATTCAAGCTGCCAGTGGTCCCTATCTGTGTTATAAAAACTAAATTTCTCTCCTACTGAATGTTACCAAATTTTTAATAGATTTTTTTAAAAAATCAATCTTATTTCAAGAAATAAGAATCATATTGTTGTCTCAACATTTAAATTTTTAAGTTTCATATACTTCAAGGAAAATTAAAATTTACTACATTTAATAGAAACACTAAGAAAAGTAGTATCACATGCATATTGTACCCCAAACATTGTTCTTCTGGACATAAATCCACGCAAGAGAATAAAGAATGTAATTTCTTTATATTTACTGAGCTTCTCTCATGAGCCAAATGCTGTCAGGTACAAGGATGGACAGTCCCTGACCACAGGAGTTGATAGCTTAGGGGGTCAACTGATACATAAATAAAAAATTATGGCCAGGCTTTGTGGCTCACACCTGTAATCCCAGCACTTTGGGAGGCCGAGGCGGACAGATCACAAGGTCAAGACATCGAGACCATCCTGGCCAACATGGTGAAACCCCATCTCTACTAAAAATACAAAAATTAGCTGTGCGTGGTGGCGCATGCCTGTAGTCCCAGCTACTTGGGAGGCTGAGGCAGGAGAATTGCTTGAACCGGGAAGGTGGAGGTTGCAGTGAGCTGAGATCATGCCACTGCACTCCAGCCTGGGTAACAGAGCGAGACTCTGTTTCAAAAAAAAAAAAAATTAGGGTCAGCCCAGCATTCTAACAGTAGTAACTCTTCGAGAAAAAATGGGCCTCTACAGACCCGCGAGCCCACTGAAAACAGCACATCCTCCAATCCTCCAATCCTCCACTGTGACTGGAAGATGCAGAGAAGCCCTCAGGTGTAAAATCTTAAGCCAGAGAAGACCTGTGGCTGCAGGGCTGACAAGTAGTAGGAGAGTGTTGAAGAGTAAACAGTCAACATCAAACTAAGAAACTTTCTTGTAGAATAGTGCCTTTCCAATTAATTAGTAGGGCTCACTTTATATCAAGAAACGACTCCAGTTTGAAACTCTCACAGTTTCAAATTAAGAACCCAAGGCCATATGTTTTTACTTTGTGTTGTGTTTTCTACTGGTCTTTTAACTGTTTAACTAGAGACTTCCAGCCTGCTTAGGATCTATTAGCACTTCAAAAATAATTTGTTCTTTTTCAGTCATTTACACTAGTCAACACAAAAAATATTGGCTAGGAGAGCTAAAACAGATTTGTTTTCACACCAGGGAATATATCAAATTATATTATACAAATCATGTCTGTAATTATTCTACAAGATTCCTTTAAGTAGGGCATGCCTTTATGTTTCTAATAATCCCTATTCTCAAAATATCAAAGTTTAATTATACCCCATTTATCTCCAGGTAGAATTTTCCATAAGCTCATTACTCAGACCACACTCCTAAGAAGACTAAACAGGCAGAAAGATCAGCTGAAAGTATAACTGCTATCACAAACTCCTGTATTGTATTCTATAAGAAACAAGCCATGCAGTTGTGCATGAAATATGGCCACAGATTTGAAGTGAGAACTCACAACCAGCAGATATACTTGACAGATGACCAGATAGGTAAAAGGTATAGAACTACAGAAATCAGACAGAAGGACTCTGAAAGGACATTAGTATAGGCTCAATTTACTTAAGGACAAACAGTCCCCCATAGCCCAGTAAGACTTCCATTATCTTGCTTCATTGTAAAAGTCACTGGTGTTCATATTCATGATCTTAAAGTCACAGGTAATTAACCACGGGTGTGGAGCGCATCAACAGCAGAGCTTCTTAAATGGGCTTCTGCTAGCTAATGTATACCTCTGCCTAATGGTGCACAGTATTAGACACTGTACAGCAGTGTTTCTTAAACACTTTCTCACACGACCCACAGTTAAAGATGTATCTTGTATCTCAACCCAGTTATAGAAGTTGTGATGGCCAGTCTCCATGATGGCCCTGGACAATCCCCACCTCCCACCCTTGACCCTCTCGTAAAGTCCCTCTCGCACTGTACCAGGATTGCTAGATGTGACTAACAGAAGAGAAGAGAGTCATAGCAGACTTGATTACTTTTGATCTGATACTCTTAATTTTGATCTGATACTGCATCTTCTGTCTTGGGGGCACACTCTTGTTCTCTTTCTGTCTTAGGTCATGTGTTCTGGTAGAAACCAGCAAAGATGTCATGAGTAGCACTAAGAAAAGGCCTATGTGGTGAGAGGCTGAGGCCTCCTGCCAACAGCCACAAGCACAGGCCTGGAAGATCAGCCCAGCGAGGTCTTTAGATGACTGCAGCCCTCGCTGACAGCTTGTCTTCCACCTGAATCAAACCACCCAGCTAAGCAGGTCACAGATACCTGACCCCTCTAAATAACAAATGCTTATTGTTTTAAACTACTAAGTATGGGGGTAATTTGATAACTAACGCAAGTATATAACTAAAAAGATTCCCCCAAAAAACTGTAATTACCTTTACTCTCTCTGACCCATGAATACTGATATTTTCTATTCCATTTTTTGAGACAGAGTCTGACTCTGTTACGCAGTGGTGTGATCTTGGCTCACTGCAACCTCTGCCTCCTAGGTTCACGTGATTCTCCTGCCTCAGCCTCCCGAGTAGCTGGGACTACAGGCATGCACCACCATGCCCATCTGTCTTTTGTATTTTTAGCAGAGATGGGGTTTCACCATGTTGGCCAGGCTGGTCTTGAACTCTTGACCTCAGGCAATCTGCCTGCCTCAGCCACCCAAAGTGCTGGGATTACAGGCGTGAGCCAGCATGCTCAGTCCTATTTCATTTTCAAATGTTGCCTGAAACCCACTAAAATGATTATGACCTACAATAGGTCATAATCTGAATGGTCCAACAGGCATTAAAAATATAACAAATATCTGGAATTCCTTATCTATATACATATACATTTATACATACATAGAGAAAGAGAGGGAGAAGGAGGGACGACAGGATCTTTATTGCTAACAAACCATATCCATATCTACTACTTCAGTTGATTCTTGCAATAACTGAAAGTAAAGAAAGGATTAAAATCTCCACTTTCCCGATGAGTCAAAAATGTTGCTTGAAAAAGGCTATTTAATTTGCCTAAAGTTAAAGAACTAAGACCAACAGAACTGAGCCCAGCCCTCAGGCCCTCTGATTCCTGGTGCCCTTTCCACTAAGCCACCTTTGCTGTGTTTCCCCAGAAGTAATCTAATATATAAATATTGTAATATAATTTATATAAAATCTTTATGGAAAATATATATTTAGCATGTATTATATATTACAGATGTATACAATATTTTATACTATATATAAAGTTTATAATCTATTATATAGATATCCTCCTTGATTTTCATTGAGTTCCCAGGACCCCATGTTCTCTTGGTTTTCCTGGTAACTCACTGGCTGCTCCTTCTCAGGTTCCTTTGCTGATTCCAGCCTCTCACTGCTGGAGAGCCAGGGCTCATCAGTCTTTGGTCCTCTTCTTTCCTCTGTGTACTCATGCCATTGGCAGTCGTACCACCCAGTCTCTGGGTTTTAAGTACTACCTATGCTAAAGACTCCCAAATTGGGAGTTCCAGCTCAGGCCTCTTTCCTGCAGTCCAGAGCCACACATCTCCTTACTTTTTAAATAACTCTACTTGGATGTCAAAAAGCAATTTCAGGCTGAGCACAGTGGCTCATGCCTGTAATCCCAGCACTTTGGGAGGCCAAGGCAGGTGGATCACCTGAAGTCAGGAGTTTGAGACCAGCCTGGCCAACATGGTAAAACCCTGTCTCTACCAAAAATACAAAATCAGCCAGGCATGGTGGTGTGCGACTATAATCCCAGCTACTTAGAAGGCCAAGGCAGGAGAATCACTTGAACCTGGGAGGCAGAGGTTGCAGTGAGCAGAGATCGCACCATTGCACTCCAGCCTGGGAAAAAAGAGCAAAACTCTCTGTCTCAAAAAAAAAAAAAAAAAAAAAAAAATGGCAGTTTCAAACTTCACACATCCCAAACTGAACTCCTGATCTCCCCGCTTGCATCTACTCCTCTGGTAGCCTTCCCTATCTCAGTTGATGGCAACTCCATCCTACCAGTGGCTGAGGCTAAAAACCCTGCAGTCATACTTAACTCTGTAACCCTGACATCCAATCCATCAGCAGAGCCTGTTAGCTCTACTTTGAGATATATCCAGAATCTGATGACTTCTCACCACTTCCACTTCAATAGCTTCCTAAAAGGCTCCCCTTGCTCCCAAAAAGCCATTCTCAACAGAGCAGCCAGAATGATCCTTTAAAGACCCAAGACACATCACTCCTCTACTTAATGCTACAATTGTTCCCCACTTCACTCAGAGGAGCAGCTCAAGTCTTTACTATGGACTACAAAACACTGCACATGTAGGATACAGGCAAGGTGATGTTGCAGAAGCAGATTGAGATTTAGCCTTTAAGCCAAGAGTGAGCTCAGTGAATCAACAGTATTCTAACCCCCCTCCCTTCAACCAAATTCTAATATTTATCTGCTTCAATAGAAGAACAAAAGAATTGAGCATGGCTTGTGTTCATCAGACCACACCTGAAAGGTCACCCTCAATTTCAAGTGCCTACTTTAAAGACAGATTGACAAAGAGAGACATGTCTGATGATAACATCCAGGCTGAGGCAGGAATGTGAAAGAATACCATTTGAGGGGGGATGCAAGGAACCGGGAAGTTTAAGATGGATAAGTAATGAACCAGAAAACAGGGTTTTCAGGTGGATTTCAGCTCAATTATGACTATAACCAAATGGGTAGCCTTGAGAACTTTCCTGTCACTAGATCATTTTGGCAAACTCAGCACCCAGTCTTAAGGTTTTAAGTGCTACCTATATGCTCAAGACTCCCAAATCTGTATTTCTAGCTTTGACCTCTCTCTCATACTCCAGACGTGGGATGACTAATTTTATGTGTCAACTAGGCTAGGCTATGGTACCAGTTGTTTGGTCAAACACTAGTGTAAATGCTGCAGGTAAGGTATTTTCAAAATGTGATGAACACTTAAATCAGTAGACCTCAAGTAAAGCAGATTACCCTCCATAATGTGGGTGGGCCTTATTCAATCAGTTGAAGGCCTTAAGAGAAAAGACTGAGGGCCCCAAGGAGGCAGAAATTCTGTCTGCAGACCACCTTTGACTAAAAAGTAGAACATCAACTCTTCCTTGGCTCTTTAGTCTGCCAGCCTGCTCTGCAGAGTTTGAATTTGCCAATTATTTAAAATTAATAATATATATGTATGTATATCTACATGCACATACATACATGTGAGTGCAATCTATATTGATTCTGTTTCTCTGGAAAATCTTGACTGCCATAAGACCTATAGATCTCCCTGCTTTTTGACTGTCTCTGCTGGGATGACTAAAAGTTGCAAACTTAGCATTGTGAAGGGTGTTATAAAGGAAACCAAATATTCAGATGGTTGGCTGAACTAGAATCAAGGTACTTGATCCTTTCAACTGCTGATATTCTGTTAACTTTGAAGGCATTTGTAGAAAAAAGAGGGTGCACAGGCTAAAAAGGGGAAAATGAACTATTTAAGAATTGGAGCCCAGTAGCCCTCTAAGAAATGAGATCCCAAAAGGCTGATAAGACACTTGGCATCTGAACCCATCCATTGACAGGAAGAAGACAAAGACTAACGCACAGAATAGAATTCAGAGATCATTTAGTCTAACTTGCTTTTGGTGCAGAGTTTTGCTATAACCTAGGCAGTTGCTACTGAAACGAAATCCCTTTATTAAAATTATATCCCTTATTTTGAGCTGACAGTGGCCTGTATCTTTCATCCCAGTCTTGGTCATGGTTCTGCCATGTTAAACAATACAAAGTAAGTAAATGTACACTCCAGTCACTTATATATCCCAAGACAGCTATTTAAACCCTCTCCTACTCATGCCTTCTTTTACAAAGCATGGGTATTTCTCAAATATTTGACCTATTTCTTAATCAAATAGGCTTCCAAACCCCTAACCATTACAACCACATTAGACACATTCTAGTTTGGTAATATCTCTCAAAGTGCCTTCACTCATCCATGCCTCCCTCCATCTAACCATCCATTCATGAAGCAGCATTTATGAACACACAATATACAGGTAGGAGATATATAGAAATGATCAAGATATAATCCCTCTTTTATGGGGATGGGGAGTGAAGAACTACAAGTAAACAGACCATTATTGTGCTGTGTCATAAATGGTAGGAGAGAAAGATGAACTGGAGCTACAGGAGACTCTAAGATAGAGTGAAATCTGGTAGGCTGTTGAGAGTAAAAGAGTCTTGACCTAAGCTGAACTTTGAAGGTTAAGGAAGAGTTAGTGGGAGGATGTAGAAGATAAATGAAGAGGATGCAGGTGGGTACATGTGTGATGACATTCTAGGCGGAGAAAGTAGCTTATAGGAATTAAATACAGGGTCAGGTGCAGTGGCTCACACCTGTAATCCCAGCACTTTGGGAGGCCGAGGCAGCAGACCGCCTGAGGTCAGGAATTCAAGACCAGTCTGGCCAACATGGTAAAATCCTGTCTCTACTAAAAATACAAAAATTAGCCAAGCGTGGTGGTGTGTGTCTGTAGTCCCAGCTATTGGGAGGCTGAGGCAGGAGAATCGCTTGAACCCAGGAGGCAGAGGTTGCAGTGAGCTGAGATCGGGCCGCTGCACTCCAGCCTGGATGACAGAGTGAGACTCCATCTCAAAACAAACAAACAAAAAAAAACTAAACACAGAAAGAAAGAAATATGGTCCATTAGGTGAATGCCGGTAGGGTAGAGCTCTGCAAGTAGCTGGGTATGACTGAAGGAATAGGAGCAGAAGCAAACTGGGAGCAGAATATAAGTAATCACAATAAAAGCGAATCTTTATTAGGTGTTTAGTATGTGTTAGAACTCATTTAATCCTCTCAACAATACTGTCACGGTCGTACTATTAGCCCAATTTACAGATGAAGAAGCTGAAAACCAAAGAAATAAATAACTTGCCCAAGGGTTCTCAGCTGGTAAGTAGATGAACAAGGTCCTAACCCAGGAAGTAAGTTTCATGGCTCAAAGCCATAACCACTGCCTTCCCACCAGCTCTCTGAACTTGCTCCTCATAGGAGTTTGTGGTTTATCCTAAGGCACTAGGGAGCCACCAAACAGTGTTAGGCAGAGCAATGACTGGATAGAGACTTATTTATCTTCTAGAAACATTTCAGTCTGGCATTAGTGAGAGCACAGAGGGAGAGGGCTCAAGAGTGAGGTGCGAGGCCAGTTCCGAGAGATGGTGATGGGCCTGCAAAGGTCAGCTTGAGAGGCCTGAATCAGGCTTGAACCCCATCGACGAGGGTCTCAGAGGACTTAGCAGCATATAAATCACTGCCCCTCCCCCATTTCTTCCCACTTTCAATCCAGGAGAGAGACACACACACACTCTCTCTTTCTCTCTCGATGTGTGTCTCACAAAAATGGTGTCTTCAGACAGTTTATGTGAGATGGCTGCATAATGGAGACACTTAAACACATATTGGCTGTTTCAACTTTTTCCATATGGATTTTTTTTCTTATGTTCCTTACAATGTGTTATTTTTGTCTTCTGATGTAGAAGAATGTTTCTGCAAGTTCATAGTTGAAACATTTTTCTACATCACAAGTAAAAATCTCTACTTTGGAATGTTTTTCTTAGCAGAAAATTTTCACTTGGGTGAAAGTCTCTTTTCCTATTAGTGGGTTTACATTTGACAAAAATTAAGACATGACATCCAGGTTAAATCCCACAGGCCTCAATTTCAAGTTGTGATGTGATGCCACCATCAGGTTAGCAGGTATGTCTTTTGTTCCCTTTCTGAAAACATTAGTTTTGATGAATAATCTCAATAATCTCATTTGCCTGAGGGCACATGGGGATTTCAAACCTGGGAAGTTTGCTAAGGTGTTTGATATGGCCAGAATATCAATGTCACTTCTTGGGTGAATATGAAAATGTTTAGGTTTGATTTCTGAGCTTCAGCTTTCCTGTCCCTGTCCCCTAGAGAATTCTCCCAGGAACCAAGTCTAAGTCAGGGCATTTCAACTCCAAATGGGGAGAACCAAGGAAATCAGTAAAGACATCACTCCATTCATATCCATGTGTGGTCGTTATTTCTGGTGGAGAAGATCTGCTGGTGGCAGAAATGTATGAGATGCTCAGAGATACCTTTCCTCTCTTTAGAATGTGTTAAAGGCCAGAGTTATTCCCTGATTTCACAAGCCTCTTTCTCCCCGCTCTTCTACACCATTGCTTGGTCTCACTCCACGAATTGAAGGCCTTGGCAGCCTATGAGCCCGGAATCCAGACCACTTTACCAGACGTCAGGGAGCAAAGCTCAGATGCCAAACTTGGGTTAATCCAGAGGCCATGGTACTGGTTACCAGATCTAAAAACAATTGAGGAATTTTACAGTTACTTTTTTTTTTTTTTTTTTTTCTTTACTAAAATGGGCTCACAAAATTCTTTGCTTCCTTCTATATCTCAGCAGTTAATAGCTGCTCTATGTTAAGACGTAAAACAGTCATTGAGGACTATGCCTCCTACAGACAAGCCCACTCAACTGATCTGAAATAATCATAAATGATGTTATGGCCTTCACAAAGGACTGGAACTGGGGGCTGTGGGGGATGCATACCTGGAAGTGATATAGGGTGAGCATCTGCAGATTCTCCTGAGCTCCTCTTTCACTAAAGGCATGGATCCAAAGGTGTGTGCTCTGCTTAAGAAGGTCATGGGAAGTTTTCCTGGATTCACAGATGGTCAGCATGTAGGAAGCCTAACCTACAACCTCAGCTTTTCTAGCTCCAAATAAGAAATGCAAACAGAGAAGCTGATGGTTACCAGGACAACACCGAATGCCAGTTGCTATAGAATAGAAAGAGAACACGACCAAAAGAGGCCCTGGTCAAGGGGAACTGACAAGCTACTTGGAGGAGGCTGCAAAAAGAATAATAATGTGGAGACAATTATGACCACAAGTCAAGGTGCACAAAGTAAGATCCTCAGATTAGCCTGCTTCTCTCTCATGAAGGCTTTAATTGGTGTTTATTCAGCATTTATGTATCAAATTATGTAAGGCAATTATGGCATTAAGCTGACAGCCTCAGAATGACTTTTCTGTCACTCCTCCTAAAGAATCCCAGCTTAACCCTATCTCCAGTTAACTTTCTTCAACTCTCTTCCCTCCAGCTTAATCTCCCCACTCCCTGATCCCCACTCCTAGCTCTTCAGGGACAGCAGAGAACTATTTACTAACAACACAATATTGTACAAATCAGCACATTTTAAAGAAATAACTTGCACTGCATTTAAATAAAGTTGTACCCTAAATGAATGATATCAAAATAATGACTTTGTATCAAAGAGCTAGAATCCTGACTGAACACATACAGGTAGAAAGAACATTACTTAAGACTTTTCAATAGAATTTGTCGTGAACCATTCAGCAAAGCATTGCTTCTGTTGTCCACTTTTTAGTATGGAAAGTTCCTTTTTCACTTAAGCCAAACCTGAGAATAGTTCCCTCCAGGTCCCCATTTTGGCTTCTTTGCTATGTCTGTGAATGTTTTACCTTATTTTTCTTTTTGTGAGACAAGGTCTCACTCTGTTGTCCAGGCTGGAGTACAGTGCCACAGTTGGCTCACTGAAACCTCTGCCTCAGGGGCTCAAATGATCCTCCCACCTCAGCCTCCTGAGTAGCTAAGACTACAGGTGTGTACCACCAAGCTCTACTAATTTTTAAATTTTCTGTAGAGACAAGGTCTCACTATATTGCCCAGGCTGGTCTCAAACTTCTGGGCTCAAGCAATCCTCCTACCTCGGCCTTCCAAAGTGCTAGGATTATAGGCATTAGCCACTATGCCTGGCCATGTTTTACCTCTTATTAAATTCATTCATTCATCGAATGAATAACATTGAACAGCTACTAGGTGCTAGGCATTGTTTGGACTGTTGAACTACATGAGTGAATAAAATGGGAAAACATCTTCACTCTCATGGAACTTCTGTTCCAACAGGGAAAGGCAGACAATCAACAATTCACCCCCATTATGTGTATAATAAATAACTAGAGCATATCATGTGTTAGTGGATGGCCAAGTACTAGAGCAAAAAGCAAAAAGAAAAAGTGGAGAGTGATGGGGTGAGTGGGGATGTCAGTTGAAGTTTTAAACGGAATGGTCCAGGTAAGCCACCCTTTGAAGGTGATATGTGAGTCAAGATTTGAAGGAGATGAGGGAATCTGTGATGCAGATATGTAGGGGAAGGAAGAGCCAGGTGACCTTTATAGGTTTTCCTTCTCTGTTATAAATTGCTGTGCTGTGCATCAAATTCTCCAGTGTAGAGGGAAAAAAAAGATTGCTTCCTTCCACCCTTCTGGATCTTTGGTCTACAAATTAACATAAGACAGATTAACAGAGGAAAAATAATTTTAATTACATACAGATGCATGGGAATCCCACGAGGAAGCAGCCAGATGACTGAAACTAATGTATCATCTGAGCTACAGAGAAGAATAGGGGTTTGGGGCTTCTGAGGGGTGGTGAAAGCAAATTATGGAAGGTGAGAAGAGGAAATGGATGGTGAATAAATGTTGCCTTGGTATGCAGATTAAAGTCCCTTAGGTGATAAAAGCTGTCTCTTGTAGCTTTCTTCCTGCTACAGATGCCTTTACTAATAAACATTAATGAGCATTTCCTTCATATATGTACATTTCCTTTACAAAAGGGGAAATTTATACTTTATTTTAGGCAGCTGAGGGAAAGGTAAAAGAGCATTTCCTGTGTTGGCTGGTTCTCAGTTTCTTTCAGCTCAAAATAATCTGCCAAAGTGGCATATTTTGGAGCAACATCTTCTGAACCCCTTCACCAGCATCTCTGGATCATTCTTCCAAGCCATTCATTATCCATATCTCTCAGTGTCATACTAGAAACACATATTAAAACATGCATGTGCTTCCTGGCTGTCAAAACAAATTTGGAAGAGGATAGGACTCTAGCAACCATTGTGAACTTCCCTTCAGAATACTACTAACCCTTGTCTTTCAACTGGATACCTCTGAAGACCATTCTCTGTGAAGTCCAGGGAGGGGCTCAAATAGATATTGTGGGGCTCTGTAGGAGACCATGTTTATGCTCTCCCATAGCTTAAAAAACAAAAAAACAAAAAAAAAACCTCTTAGTTACTTTTCATTATTTTTGAGTATTGACTTATTCTGGGAATGGCCTCCCTTATACCACATCCTCACGGTTCTGCAACCCCTTTGTCCTCACCTTTGCTCCTGAGCTCCTCACTCTGCCCACATATCTGCTGCTCTGCTGTCTGAGCTGACCCTAAGCTCTTTGCACAGCCACACAGATGCCTGGCCTGGCAGCTCCCATTTCTGCCCATCCTCTCCTACTGCCTACGCCTCTGCATCAAGATCTGGACTTCTTAGGAGTGAAATCTGAAAAACCACATCACAGGTGTGAAGAACAGACAACGAAAACAATTTAAAATAATTATATGGTTCTAAGTTGAGAGTGACTGGGGACTTCATTATCCCTCCTTTTCACATTCTTCAGAGAGCAGAAGCAGCTTTCAAAGCCACAGTATAATCAGCAAATCAAGTTTTCCTTTAGGCTAGCAGCCAGTGCAGGATTTAATGACAGAGGGGAGAGGACACTTGCCTGCCTAATGCCCAGGCCAATAAGAAGATAATCAAGAGGCTTGATCTTAGATGACAGTAACTCCTGAGATGAATGCTCTTGATTCTTGAGTTTTCAGAAGCCCCTGACTTTCTAAGTATACAAACTGCAGAAAAGGTACTATTGGATATGAACTGTCAATACTGGGGGCAAGTCCCTTATTAATACACCACCTTAGAAGTTAGCCTGATGCACAGGAAAGACTGTGCTTCCCCCACACTGAAGGTCTGGGTGTAGACTCTAACTGTCCACTCAAAAGAACCTATGTTTGGTCAGTCCTACCTGTGGCCAGCAGGTAAGTACACAGTGCTGCCGATGGTCAGAATACTTGAAAAGAGGACCCAGCATCTAGATAAAAGCTCTAATTATTAATAATGTGAATAGCACTTTCAGCAGCTCAAGAACAATCCTTCAAAATGAATGAAGAAGAAATGAGAAGCTGATTGGAGTGGCTTCATTATGGGTAAGCATTCACTTAACGTAGTCTTAGGAGGAATTCAGAAATATGCCCTTTACTAGGCTGTTACAGAAATTCATTTCCTATTTTTGTGAGAATACTTTGTTTTTATGTCCTTATGTGAGAGCTAGCAAATGTATTAATTAACATCCTGATTACGCTTCTATCAAAAGGGATCATTTAGGGGAGTGGTTAAGAAGTTGTTAAAGAAGAAAACCCATGAAAAGTGCCTATTTTGTTAGACACAATAGCAGAATCATTACGGTGATGAGTAAGGGCAAATATGTGAGAATACTAATTCAAGCACATACAATTCCTGACTCAATTTTCAGAATTAGAGAGTTTTAAAGTTGAAGACCATCTTAAAGATCCTAATCCTATTCCCTCTCTTGGCTTAAAGGAAATTGAGGCCCAATATTACAGCCTATCAGATGCCTTTTGGAAACACAAGACCACACAGGGCATACAGTCTGAGACTGACATGGTTTAGCTGTGTCTCCACTCAAATCTCAGTACTCCCATAATTCCCACATATTGTGGGAAGGACCCGGTGGGAGAAAATTGAATCATGAGGGCGGTTTCTCCCACACTGTTCTTATGGTAGTGACTGAGTCTCACGAGATCTGACTTTGATAAGGGAAAGCTGTTTTGCTTGGTTCTCATTCTCTCTTTGCCTGCTGCCATCCATGTAAGACGTGACTTTCTCCTCATTGCCTTCAACCATGATTGTGAGGCCTCCCCAGCCATGTGGAACTGTACATCCTTAAACCTCTTTTTCTTTATAATTTATACCCAGTCTCAGGTATGTCTTTATCAGCAGTGTGAAAACTGACTAATATAGAGACCTCATGATCCAAACAGCCCCAGGACCTAAGGAGTTGCTGATGGGAGAGGTCCATGTGTCAGTTCTGCTGGGAGCACCCAAGGAAGACATGAAATGGGTCCTGTTCTTAAGCAACTGTGAAGAACAAGAAAGAAGGCTATAGCTCTGACCAGGGCTGACTAGTGAAGAAGTCTATGGCGGCCGACCCTGAGCCTACAGAGAGGAGGACTTGCCTCAGAGTGATCGGACCATAGCACTGTGTGCTGTATATCCTAGGAGGAGGAGTCGGCATGTTAAAAAGTCAGGTATACAGATGTGTTTTTATTCTCACTCCCATCTAGGTCTTGAGCCCACTCCTGCATGGGGGAAGAGGAGGCCTGAGCTCTTTGTTCTTTCTCTTTCCTCATTCATATTCTCATGTACTCTCTTCTCTCTCTTGTTCTTCTCGTAGCCACTCAACACGAGGCAAGACACTGAATTTCAAATTTGGGCTCAGTGAGGAGCAAAGAGACCCCATGAACCTCTAGCCCACACCTCATCTTACTCTGCACATAGCCATCAATGACTCCAAATTTATGTATGGATACTTTAGGGATCACAGAGGGAAAAAATATGATTGGCAGGGCAGAGTTTATTAATATAAGGTATCCTTCTCAAATCCCATTTGGGCATGTCCAAGGACACAGAAGCAGGTCAATGGGGCTCCCCTTGGGTAAGACTGAGACAATGTGAGCACCAAAAAATAAATACATAATTAAGTAATGAATTGTAAACTACTAAAAAACAGGAAGTGGTGCATCCGTACAGATAATAAATATACAAATAAACTGGGGGAAGGAGCTCATGTTTTCAATAGAATACCCAGTGCCACTGGTAAGTCCCAAAGTCAGGAAGTCATCATTTTGCAAACATCAGGGTAAAACTGGCTCAGGCAAAAATAACCCATAACACTAAGTCTAGGGGGACATTTTGACAAAGAGCAGAGTATTTGCATGGTCTTCAAGTGTCTTCCCTAGACTGTTTATTAGCCGCAAGGCCAAAAAAAAAAAAAAAAAGTAACTATGGTAACAGTAGATAAATCAGACAAAATTCATCCTTCAGGATGATGAAAATTAACATCTCTAATGGGCAGAGTGGGACATGGTGTCCCTCCAGATGACATACCCCGACAAGGATATAACACTTCTTATGTAGTTTTCCTGCCCAGAATGTATATCAGTCTCATCATGAGGATTCTTCAAAATTATGAGTGTTCTATTAAATAAGGGAGAACTCTTAAATGTCATAAAAGACAAAAAAAGGCTACGGACATTTTCCAGGTTAAAGAAGATCCTAGAACTCCAACTACATGTCAGGCATTTTTGCACTCTCTTTTCTGTGAGCAATCAGGCTTGGGGTTAATAATAAGGTTTAGCATTCCTTACATGAATAATCTGCAGGTGGAAAATCAGTTTTTAAAATTTCACAGGCCTCTTACATAACCTAGCCCATGTTGAGGCTTGTAGAAACAAATAAAACCAGCATTGTCCTTGAAGTTGAGCCTGTCAGTCAGTCACAATCCCATTTTGCCTCTGGGCTCTGCTTCTTAGCTAGTATTTTTTTTTTTCTTGAATTGTGAATTCACAGCATTTTCACCACAGCTTTTGCTCTGTGGCAAAAATGGATTTATCCTTATAAAAAGATTTATAGTATAGAAATGGATTTATACTTATATTATTCTACCTTGGTTGATGGGTCTTTAATCTCCTTTCCAACTGAGCTTTCAAAAATGTAACCCATGAGGAGATAAACAGTCCATATAATAAAAATAACTTCCTTAACTGAGCTGGGCACAACTGACTTTAATCTGAGGCCCTAGTTCATTCACAAATTAAAAATACATCAAATAAATTATATCACTTCTTCCACTTTGCATTTTAGGCTTTATTTATTTAGATGATGGCTATTAGACATAAATAGAAACTAATCTATTTTCACATCACCCTCCTTTACCCCACAAATACACAGAACCTAAAGCTGGAAGGAACTGCTGGAACTAGATCAGACCTCTCCCCTGCCTTCCAATGACAAGATACCAGGGGCTCCACTTCAAAGATGAGGCAATCATAGCCAGGGGCTGACTTAAGGACATGCATGCAGGCAATGACAGAGGCAAGGTTAGGATGCTGCAGGGCTCAGAGAAGCGTTCTCTCTGCTCTTCTAAACAAATGCAGAACATCATGAAATTACGCACTTTATGGTCTAGCTCTCTAGCTCATCTTGCCAATCACTAATATGATTTGACGCATTCCATTTAATTTCCCACTATTTGAATAGTCCCAACACTCTCCCCATGGCAACAGAAATAAAAGTTTGTGAATTTTGTGCCAAAATAATAGTAGAAAGAGTCACAGTGACAAAGGGCCACAGAAACAGAAGAGAGTGCTATTATTATGCATTGGTTACATTTACTGGTGGTAAATCTACAAGAAGTACATTCACGTCAGACAGTGTGGATAAAAAATAACTCTCCCCAAAGCCCCAATATCCCCAAGCACAAAAGAGGCTACGTTTATACAGCATAGTATCTTTGGAAAATAATCTCTGGCTTTGAATCCAAGACGGAAGCTGAGATTTGCTTGAGTGCATGAGGAAATGAGAAGAGAGTGATGAAAAGCTACTGTCATGAACATATTACACCTTTTAAGCAGCAAGAAATTCATTTAATAAATTGATTGAAGCCTGGAATCTAATTAAATCTAAAAGAGGTATCAACCTGAAATGCTAATAAGCTCACGCTCAAACTGTATACACGGAAGCTCTGCTGTGCATGCCTTTAATAATGCATTACCTAAAGTATATTCTGTATTCATTATAGCAGTACAGCAACGTGACATGAATTATTTCCACTCTCTACTTCGGATGCAAATATCTTCATGCAGGCAATCTATTTAGCCACATTCCCCTTCCCAGTGAAGGTAAATGAGATGTGGCTTTCAACGGCTGCGATCATGGTTGTAAAAAGGAAAGCTGAAACTTAGCAAGGAAGCTTATGTACCTTTTATCCAGACAAACAATGAAGGGAATATTCTTCTATCCAATTACTGGCACCCTGTGTTTAAAATAATCTGAATGTGTAAGGCTAATAATGCAAGATGCCAAATTGCATTAGAGAAACTAAAGCTTCAATTAGTTCAATTTCAAGTGGCAGCACATTTTCAGATAGGCACCAGCAGCAGCAGGTACTGTAATCCCACAGTTTAACTCTCCTTGAGATGCTCCAAAAAGGTGGCTGAGTTCTAAGAACTGTGCTCTATTTGTGATCTGGGAGTGATCCGGGGACCGGGAGGTGCAGAAGAGTTATTTTTAGTGGTGACCAGATGATGACATCTAGGCTTGTCTATAGATTACTGCTGGCACCCTTTTAACTGGTTTACTGCTGCCTCAACACAGTACAGTGCTGAGACCATCCTGGCTAACATGGTGAAACCCTGTCTCTACTAAAATACAAAAAAAATTAGCTGGGCGAGGTGGCGGGCGCCTGTACTCCCAGCTACTTGGGAGGCTGAGGCAGGAGAATGGCGTGAACCGGGGAGGCGGGGCTTGCAGTGAGCTGAGATCCGGCCACTGTACTCCAGCCTGGGCAACAGAGCCAGACTCCATCTCAAAAAAAAAAAAAAAACTTCTTAGCTCAAAAACCTTCCACATCTCCCCATCTAACTCAGATATAAACCAAAGGATGCACTATCGCTTACAAAGTCCACTCCCCCACCCTCATCTCCTGCCACTCTCCTGGTCACTCCACACTCCATGACAGCCACACTGGCCTTCTTGCTATTCCTTGAGCACTTTGGGCACACCTCTGGCATTGGCTGTACCTTCTTCCTGGAACACTTCTCCAAATACCCACATGACTCCTGTAATCTCCTCCAAGTCTTCATCAGATATCACCTTCTCAGTGAGGCCTATGCTGATCATTCATTGACAGTCAATCCTTGTTATTCACAAATTGTGTATTTGCAAATTCATCTCACTAAAATTTATTTGTAACCTCAAAATCAATACTTGAGGTACTTTTGTGGCCACTCGCAGGCAAGTTCCATGCAGCAAAATATGTACATCACCCGATGAGGTCTGAAGTGCTGCTGAGGATCTCAGCTGGGTGAGGTCCAACAAGGCCCATGCCGCATGCTTTAGCTCTCATACTACGAGTATCCTTTCTGCCACCTATTTAGTGCCATGTTTTACACATTTTTGTGTTTTTGGCGATTTCATTGCTAAAAGTGACCCCCAAGCACAGTAATGAAGTGCTGTCTAGCGTTGCTAAGTACAGGAAGGCTGTGATGAGACTTATGGAGAAAACACAAGTGTTAGAAAAGCTTTATTCAAGCACAAGTTATGGTGCTGTTGGCCATGAGTTCAATGTGAATGAATCGACTACATATGGTAAAGAAGGCGTCTTTAAGCAGAAACACTCAAAAAAACAAAGTTATGTATTATCAGTTGATGAGAAGGTTGTGACCAGAGGCTAGCAGGAACCTAACTCTGTATTTCCCCTAGAAGCAATGGCTCAGTGGTCACTAATTCAGTGTTCGTAAAATGATATTGACTGTATACTGCAACCCTTCCCCCAGAACTCCAAGTCTCCCTCACCCTGCTCTATCTTTTTCATAGCATTTATCACTTCCTAACACACCATATCATTCGCTTATTTATTAGGTTTGTTAATTATCTGTCTCACCAGCTATGAGTAAGCTATGTGAGAGTATGTGCTTTTGCCTGTTTTGTTCACTACTATATCCCCAGCACATAGCACAGTTGCTGGCACATAATAGGCACTCAACAAATATTTGTTTGATCAGTGAATGGATAGATGGATGGAGTCACAGCCTTCCCTGAAGCAGAGATCTGACAAGTGCCTTCCTAGAGGATAAGTACCACATGAGTGTATCTAGGAAAACAAAGGAATAAGGTGGGAATTCTGTCCTGGAGGGGAGCTATCAGGGAGAGGTCAGAGAAACATTTTATAGTCAGCTGAGCCTAAAGGGAAGCAGAGGCTGGGTGGGGAACAAAGAGTTTACCTGCAGGCTCTGAAGCTGAACCCAGGTAGACAGTTGCCAGGTTTCTAGAGGCAGACTGTAGATGGAAAGTTCAAGCCAGCAAGGGGTGCAGGATACAACAGGCTCCAAACAGAAAAGGGGGAGGGGGGAGGTGCCAAGCACCATCATAATTGCATTAATCCTTAATAACTAAAATCCCTGGTGGTGTGCCTCCTGGAATAAGCTCCATAGAGTTGCCCATGTAAACAGCAGCTTCGTTACGTATCAATGGCTGCAGCTCCATGTCTTCTCTGGCAACTATTTATGCCTAGTGTTCCATTACTGGAACACGAAACATGTGGGAGTAATTTATATCCTACTGCTCAATGTCATTGCCGAGGTCTGATTGCAAATATTCAACAAATTGCAACCTCAGGCATAAATGGGTTAATTGGTGGCTCAACTTTGACTCCTCAGCTCGCAGTCTGTCCATGGGATTTCAATACAGAGGTGAAGTCTCTCTCAAACCTGATTCACCTCCAGCACACTTTGGACCTTGGTGTCAGTGTCCCTGGAGGGTGACTACACCTCGTTCTACCCCAGATGAACTTCCGATAGCTATGTAATTCATATTGTGTCAGTTTACTCAAAAGACACACATACACACACACACACACCTTTAATGCCTGAATGTCCAGTAACAAACAGAATATGAACCTTAATTTATACAGAAAGATTAACTTCTCACCTTCATCCCAGCAGGTAGGCATCAGTAGCCCATTAACAGGTAGAGAAACTAAGGCTTAGATAAGTTGAGTACCTTGACCAAGGTGAGAGAACTAGTAAGGACAGGATGTGACCCCAAGTCTGCCGGACTCCAAAGCTCATGCTCTATTCTCTACACTACATCATTACATAACTCCCTTAAATGCTTTTTAAATGAATTAAAATATTGCTCTGCTTTTCCAACAACTTTATATCAATAGTGATGTACAATTATTCAAACAAAACAATTTATTTCACTTATTTTCAGGGAATTAGTGTAATTTCATTTAGTTTTCAAGGTGCCCACTGACCACAATATTTACATTTTAAAGACATGACAGTTTAAAGCTAATCACTGGTAAACTGTTACAGAAACCAACATCAAGGAAACTAGGACATGCTGTTGGGAGATGACATGGTATTGTCTCAGGTCTGCCACTCTCCTCTCTGGGCAAATCGTTTAACCTCTCTAAGCTTTTATTTTTCTCATCAATAAAATGGAGATAACAAAAACAAGGCCTTCTCTGACTAATCTATTGAACCAATAAATGAGACAATAGATGTGGAAATGTTTTTTAACATTCAGGGGCTATAGAGACTCAATGATGGTCATGCCTGTCTTGTGACACATTACTTGTCAGTATTAACTCCCTGAGGGCAGGGACTCCTCTATTCAGCTCTGTATCATATCCATTTGTCAATGGTTGGCCCATAGTAGGTGCTCAATAAATACTCCTTGACCAAAGAGAACTTGGACTATCAGGTACAATTCATTCAGAGAGGCTCTACAACAAGTCTAAATAGTCTGTGAGCGAAGTATTGATGAGAATAATCTAGACCATTTGAGAATCAAACATGAAGTTACAGAATCATTTGGGGAAAGGTCATACGATAGGGGACACTCTGTTCAGTGAGATGCTGATAAAACTTGCCCAGGAACAGCTGACAAATTGTTTACTACTCCTGCTGCGGGCACTTCCACCAGCCACTCAGTGGTCAGAGTACACAGCCAACAGATCACACTTTAAGCCCACAAGGGTCAGACGGCGTGACACAGATGCCACCACTCTGCAAACCCTCTCCCAGATGCTTGTCTCTCATTATGGAGGGAAGGGGTCCAGAAAAATGCTTCCCAGCACCAGGAAAACATTTAAGGACACATTCCTCAGGGCCAACAGTTCCAGAGTATCCATCTAAGATTGGATAAATGGCACTTTTGAGGTGCATATATGACAAACTCACACAAGAACAGCCCCTGCATAGATTTCTTGAGGGCAGGTCCTACCCCTACTTGTCATAAGGAAAATTCCTTTCTACCTACATTATGTGGTCAAGGCTCCACTAGGAAGGTGCTTTCATAGAGTGTGAGAGAATCACTCTCCACCTCACCTAACATCCATCCCTCTCCTCTGAAGCACAGGCAAGATACCTGGAACCCTTAGGCTACTAAAGATTTTCTCAGATTCCAGAGATTCAGCCTCTCACGCTCCTATTTCACCATCCCAAGAGCCAAGGACCACAGCCAAATTCCACACATAACTCTAACTGAAGTCTTTACTCAAACCAGGAAAGGGGCTGGTCCAGTTTCTTGGTTCCACCTATAGGACTCTTACAACCAACAAACTTGAGGAAGGGAGGCACCCAGGCTACATTTTAGTTGATTATGATTGAGTCAAAGGCAAATATTGGCAGATGATCTTGCTAAAACCTTTTGGAAAATTAAATCTGCTAATAGAAAATGAAGCACACAAAAAGCATAACACATAAAACCAGTCCCTTGAATTTCCCTCTGGATCAATCCTATTGGAGTGAGTGATGACACAACTCAGGAGGAAATACATCTGTCTCAAATATACCATATCCCACTCTGTAGCAGGAACTCACTTGAGAAATCCCGGGGAACCTAAGATCTTAGCTCTCAGTTTTTTCATTAAAACCAGACTGTAAGAAGGGTACCTAATCCCAACTGCAACATAAATATAAGTAATCTTGGAAATATATTGCTATGACAATTACTGCTACCAATTAAGTCAGCCGCCGACTAGACAAGTATTATTTGCAGATTTACATTATGATGACAATATGTCATAAGCTCTGAACTACTGCCCCTATCACCAAGCCTCTGCAACTCCATTTCCCTTAGTCTCCTAATGACAACACTGTTCCCCACTCCCAGGTGAAGAACCTCGATTAAAATAATGCAGCAAGCAACCTCGCCTGACTGCCTCCCAATCACTTGCTAATCACAACCCAGGCGCCACCTGTAGGACATCCATGATGTATATTTTAATTAACTTCTTAGCAAATCCTCTGTAGCCTGCAGCTAGCAACATTTCCCAGAAATGGAATGCCTACTTGAACTTGTCATCTCTATTTCAACAGTAAGGCCATGCCCCTGATGATGCTTTCCAGAAGTCTGGTGGGTCAGCTCTCCTATTTAAATAGTCTCACAGGAAACTAGATCCCTCCCTGCCATGAAGATCAGGTGGCCAATCCTCCGAAATTCACAGAAGGATGTCTACAGGACTTGGCCAGAAACCAGGAGAGGCTGGGCATTCCCTCCTGAACGGCGGAGTCCCTCCCCTGTGGGCTTCTTACACACAAGAAGCAACTCTAGGGAAACAGTGGGAAGAGGGCAGGGAAGAGAAGTCATATATAGGAAAATGAATTCGAGGACAAATGCATCCTATGGTGACAAATGGGCCAACTCATTTTTTCCAAGTTTTTGTGGCTGTAGATCAGTTGCCTTTATATGGTTTGAGGACCTGTAAGTCGAGCTTCCCTGATTCCTTACCTCCTCCAAAGAGCTGCCCTCCAGCACCCTCCCTGCCTTAAAACACAACAAGTTTGTTGTCACCTGTCTCTTCAGTCCGTTTGTGGTGCCATCCCCTGGTAAAGTCAGTAAAAACTCCCATTTAAGTTCTTCAGGGTCCCGGTCCCTGTGACCCATGTGAATGTAAGATACTGAATATTCAAACATATTTACAGTTACTCATGGCCATCATCCAGGCAGTCTATGGAGCCTTGCACATCGAGGAGGAGAAGTCCTGAGGAGTCATCTAGCCCAGTGACTCTCAAATGTTAATATGCATACACTGTTCCTAGGAGATCTTGCTGAAAAGCAGATTCTGATTCCAATCTTGTAGTCAAGATCCTGTATTTCTAACAAGCTCCCAGGAAAGATTGATATGACTGTTCCTCAGACCCTACTTAAGACACCAAGAATCTAATGCAAGGCTCTTGCTAAATACCAAAACGCTGGCTTTGTCAAAGCAAAATATCAAATACAAAACAGTAAGGTATAGCAGTCCCTGGCCTCCAGAAGTTCAGTGGCATTTTGTCTGATATAAGAAGGGTCTGGAGGCCGGGTGCGGTGGCTCATGCCTGTAATCCCAGCACTTTGGGAGGCTGAGGCAGGCGGATCACGAGGTCAGGAGATCGAGACCATCCTGGCTAACATGGTGAAACCCTGTCTCCACTAAAAATACAAACACTTAGCTGGGCGTGGTGGTGGGCACCTGTAGTCCCAGCTACTCAGCAGGCTGAGGCAGGAGAATGCCGTGAACCTGGGCGGCGGAGCTTGCAGTGCACCGAGATCGCACCACTGCACTCCAGCCTGGGCGACAGAGTGAGATTCCGTCTCAAAAAAAAAAAAAAAAGGGTCCGGAGAGTGTGCCCTATGGTACTAGAAAGCCAGCACCCAAGTCACAGAGGTTTGTGAGAGAGCTGCACAGGCTGGACTGAGGAATGAAGACTTGTTCTGCACTACTGCCAGTAAGGTGAGTGAGAGGAATTTGGAATAGAAGATTGGAGCCAGGCTTATACACCATGCTAAAGAATAAAGCATTGTTTGCAAGCATGACAACCAGAGAATTTGTCTTAACTTTTACCCTGCAGGTAATTACAGTTTATGGTTCTTAGTAGAAGACAAAGTATTCATCTTGTTCATTAGGTAAGCAGTTGGGCAGTATCAGAGAATTTGTTAGTATACCAAATGAAAGTCTTTGAATGTCTGTACAGACAGGTGGATTAGAATAAAAATGGCAGTAGGTCTGCGAAGCAACACAAAACAAATGTTGTCTGTAGCTGTAATCGTCTGCAATCTCAGGACTCACAAAATGGATAAGAAAACTTCTGCCTTTCTTCTGGGTATAACAGAAAGAAGAAACCTATTCACCCACAGTGCTACAGAATATGCAAATTTTCACATGCTCCTCTACGAGCAAACACACTTATGGCTCAAAACCTTTCTTACTAAGAGGATTAGGATTTAAACGCAGTTAGCATGTACTAGCTCTGTGATCTGGGACATATCAGTATCTCTCATTCTCACTGATGATAATATCTAAATCCTTACTTAACAATACAATTACACGAGAATAAATAAGCTAATTCTAACGGGATTTTTTAAAACTAGAACAATGAATTTCACTCTCAGCAATCTCTCATTCCTAGTGGTTGTCTGGCTGCTCACAAATTCAGAATCAAATCTAATGAGTCAAAACTTATTTTCCTCCATATGACAAAAAGAATACGCCATTCTCCCTACAAAGGCTGGGCAACAAGGCTTCCTTCCCTAAAGAAGAATATGTCATCAAGAGAGAATAGGAAGAGGAAACAAAAAACTAGTCCCTTGTGACACAGTGAACCATGGGAAGAAAAAGAAAGAGAAGGAAGAGGATGAAATTATTCAGTCTCATGTTCTAGCTTCCCCTGCCCTCAGGTCACCCCATGGCATCCTGAAAGGGAAGTCTGTCATGTAGGTGGAGGTAAAAATCCAATCAGAGAGGCTCTGGCTTTACTTCCTGGTTCAGACTCTGATAGACGACTCTTGCAAGATGCTTTCCACAAAAACACAGGGTGATCATATCACAGTAAACGTAGTTAGGCAGAGTGAAGGAGAGAGCTTGGCTGGCAGTGCTAAGTCTTCCTCAGCAATCCCTGTGCAAGAAGAGATCCAGAAGTTCTTGCATTAAAGGTAGAGGGATGAAGTCCAGAAAACCAGGATAAGGTGCACCATGATGGATGGCAAGGTAAGCCTACCACAAAGTACACAGCTTTGTCAGAGCCTGGCCAGGACTCAAAAGGTTCTGCCTAGTTAATAAGAACTGGGGTTAGCTCGGCACAGTGGCTCACACCTGTAACCCCAACACTTTGGGAGGCTAAGGGAGGTGGATCACTTGCACTCAGGAGTTCGAGACCAGCATAGGCAACACAGTGAGACCTTGTCTCTAAAATTAAAAAAAAAAAAAAAAAATAGCTAGGTGTGGTGGCCCACACCTGTAGTCCCAATTACTTTGGCGGGGGGTGGGGGGGGGGTGGGCTGAGGCAGGAAGATCACTTGAGCCTGGGAAGTTGAGGCTACAGTAATCCCTGATTGAGCCAATGCACTCCAACCTTAGTGACAGAGTGAGACCCTGCCTCAAAAACAAACAAACAAACAAAAAACACCTGGGGTGAGGCCAAGTTAGGAAGAAAAGAAGTCTGGACCCCAACCAGGCCAAGTTCACCACCTTTCCCTCCTCATCAGACTCACTCTTATCCACTAGACCAATAAAGAAACACAAACTCCTTCTTGGATTCTAATGCTGAGTTTTTCAATACACACAAAAATGGAAACATTTACATTTTAAAGAAACACAAAACCTGGAATGCAGGCTGCTGGAGGATGGGCCCAGAAAGTCTCAGGTCAATATAGGAAATAGAGACTATGGCAAAAGACAGCATTTTATGATGACCATAAATGGACTTAGGCTGGCAGGTTAACCACTGGAAATAAAAAATTAAGTTAAACCTATATTTCAAAAATTAAATTTGCCAAGCATGGTGGTGCACGTCTATAGTCCCAGCTACTCAGGAGGCTGAGGTGGGAAGACCACCTGAACCCGAAAGGTGGAGGGGTGGAGGTTGCAGTGAGCCATGATGGCACCACTGCACCTAGCCTGGGCGACAGAATGAGAACCTGTCTCGGAAAATAAATAATTACTCTTTATCTCTTCCTCAAGGGAGTGGGAATAGTGAAGGATCATGCATTCTTTCACTTAGAAAATATCGGTTTGTTAAGTGCCTACTATGTGCCGGTCCCCATGCTAGGAGGCAGGGATTCTACGGGGGTAGTCTTTCGAAAAGCTAAAGAAAAACTGAATCAGTGGCTTGTGGATCCCCAAATTAGGAATTTCTGCCCTACATAAAAATAAATTTTAGATGGAGTGTAGAAGGACATTCTCAGCTGATGACTAAAGGCAGAAATTATACAGGAAAAGAATGAGAGCCTTAATTGCATATAAATGTGAAATTGACATATCCAAATATTCTGTAAATATTTAAGAAAAATAGAAGGTTGCACTCAGTCCTCAGAACTGAGGTGGGGCAAAAAGCAACACTACTTTGCTGAAGGTATGTCTGAATTAGAAATAAGGTAGAGCTAGGAGACCCAGAAGCTTAAAGACCAGCAGATGTAGGACAATTCTCCTTTTTCATTGGCAAGGAGGACCTGACCCAGCATGAAATGAGATAAAGGAACAGAAGAGGAGGACAGTCGTCAAGGTGGCTGTGGGAAAGGAGATGCAGGAGGAGACACTGGCAGGAGAAATTAAGTCAAATTAAGTCTTTGTGGGCACCAGGTAAAGCCTCCACTTCCTTCCTCTATCAGGGCAGCTGTTTCTGGATTGCTGTTTGTAATACAAGGATGTAAGATAAGAACAGAAGCCCCCAGTGGCCCCACACCATTCATCCAGTCAGTGACTCAGGTTAAACTGGTGATTCTCTTTCTCCCCAACCCTCCCCCTCGGTGCTATAAACCAAAAACAAAACACTGAACCCCCCAACCGACTGAATGGACCTCTTCTCTTGGCTAAGGGGATTTAAAAGTAGACCTGAAAAATTAGTTCAGGCCATGATGGGAAGAAGGGGTTGAAATGCCTCATTATACTCTCTTCCCTTCAAAATTCAGGCACAACTGACCAGCATTAACATTAAAACAGAGATCTTAAGACAAAACAGACTCTTTGTGGCAATAAGATACCAAATTTCAACCTGACTCTAGTATAGCATTACATGACAGATAGCAGGCCCTGAAAGAAATTAAAGTATTTTACCCTAAAATATATCTCTTTGACATATTCTGAAATGACCCTGCAAAGCTGTCTCTTGTGGGGGAAATTTACATTCTGTAGAGAATCCCCTTCCCTTTCCAGGTCCTTTTCTGATCTTGAAGAGATTGGCTGAGAGTTGAGCACCTTTTAAAGGTCTGAAGAGGAAACATTTGCCATCTATTGTCTCTAAGAGTAGCTACTTCATCTACATAATAAGAACCTTGGTCTCCACAACCCCTTCTCTTAACCCAGACATTCCTTGCTATCGATTCTAGGTCTTTAGATGATAACTCTTTTCCCAATTGTTAATCAGAAAATCTTTAAATCCACCTGTGACCTGTAAGCCCCCACTTCAAGTTGTCCTGCCTTTCCAGACCAAACAAATGCATAACTCACGTGCAATCATTGATGTGTTATGTCTCCTTGAGGTATAAAACCAAGCTATAACCTAACAAACACAGGACCTCTTGAGACTGTGTCTTGGGCCTTGATCATTCATATTTGGCTCAGAATAAACCTCTTTAAATATTTTACAGAGTTTGACTATTTTCATCAACCGTGACACAGACTGAACCCTTCCCATCACTCCTTGAACCATTCCCTTTCTAGGGAGTCAGTATGTAAGCCATAGTCATTCTCAGGTACCTCTAAATTCCAGATCCTGTCCCACAAGCCCCACACTCCAGACTATGAAGGAGAAATCTGCTTCAGTTCCATTTCACTAGAGAGACAGTAAAAGGGAGTGATCAAGAGCACAGACTCAAGAGCCATGTGTTTGGATTCAAATCCCAGCTCCACCACTCACTCGCTGTGTGATCTAAGGAGAGTTACTCAACCTCTCTATGCCTCAATTTCATCATCTGTAGAGTGCAAAAATAATAGTACCTACTTCACAGGGGTTTTGTAAAGATGAAATACATTGAATATATAAAAGAACTTAGAACTGTCCTTGCAGAAGTGGGAACAAGCTGTGTGGGAGGACTTTTTTTCTGAATAAATTATACTTGAGTATGTGTGCATGCACAAACACAGGGATACACATTTTCAAAGCTGTAATAGCTCAAGTACCTTCTAATTGATTTTGAGATGTTATCTGATCTTATTACAGGAGCAGATAATTTTACTTTCCAAAGGTGGTGAATATTTTAGATGAATTAGACTTGTTCTTAATATTTGTCCATTTCCCTAGATTATCTGTAATTATATTGACTACTTCATAGGATACAAAATTTCAGTTAGAAGGAGTAAATTCAAGAGATCTGTCGTACAATATGGTGACTATAGTAAACAACAATGCATTGAAAATTGCTAGAATTTTGTTTAAATCTGCAAAAAAAACCTCTTCTCACTAAATTATTTGATATTGGAAATAGTGACTTTTTCAGAAAAAATGTTATATTAACATATATTGGGCTTAATAATGTTATTTTAAATGAATTTAAAACATGTTTTAAAAATAACTGTCCTGGCAGAATGTAAGCATTATGTTCTTTGCACTGCTGCTACTGCTATTGCTGTTATTATGATTAGAGTTTGGGCTATTCTGAGGATGTGTTTTAGAAAGGCTTCACTCCCAGCCCCACATCCAGCTCCTCATCTTCCTCTTTAAGGCATTAGGATATCTCCTTTCAGCACCTCCCTCAGAAAAATCCTACCCCCAAAGATAAACAGTTGCCAAACTCCTCTCTCACAGCCAAGTCTGAATTGAATCCCTTTTCTCCCTTTATATTTGTAACTTTCTCCCTCATCTCATATCGAGGATGTGGCACAACATCTGATAAAATAATGACAGTAATAAAGTAAGAAAGGCAAACATTCTTCTTTCTAGATTCCTTACAAGGCAAAGTCATTCACAAAGAAATCGCGGCAGATGCAATATGTTGGCATGTCATGCATTAATACTTAATGAGAAAAACAGGGAGATGACAGTGGCGTATCAACAGCAGTCATGGTATGGTACACCTACAGCCACATTATCACCACATGCTGCAGAGAGAAGCCGCTCAGCTGCCAGACCTAAATACTTGGAAATCTTGCTCTTAAGACCTGGTGATCAAAATTTCAGAAGAGTGACCAGTGTCCATTCAGCATAGATTTCCACTGAATGCTGGGCACCGAGGAGGGTGCTAGGATTACAACATTAAACAAGAATAAGACATGATCACTGCCTTCAAAGGGCTTATGGGTTGGTGGGTTGCAACCAAGTAGAGTGTGACTATTACCATGAAAGGTACAGGGTTCCAGCTCCATTAGGAATTGGATACCCTTTATAGTATCTCCATCTTACAGAGAAGGAAACGAAGGCACAGAGAGGTCATCGGCTAATAAGCAGTGGAGCCAGGATTCAAACCCAGGCAGTTTAGGCTCTAGATCTGTGGCCTCAGACACTATGTTCTGGTGACTGGTGATCAACATCTTCCATCTGAAAATGTCTGGTGCTTCTTACATTAGATTACTTCTTACTCTAACAGTCATCTAAGAGCTTGTCAGTAAAGGCACCCCAAAAAAAATCTTCCACACGGGGAGAAAATGGAGAAGAGGACACAGTATCTGTGAAACAAAAATAAATCCGTGAAGCAAAATAAATTCAGGAAGCAAAATATAATGATGGTTTGTAAAATTTGCTTTAACTTGATAGCCCTTTCCACTTTGATCTATGGAAGTCTATGTTTGAAGGAAAAGGTAAGGGGATTTCAAAATATGAATGCTACAAGAAAGAGAATATGTTTTGAGTTTGTTGAGATGGAACTATGAGATAGGGGTTGACTAAGGTAGGTACCCAAAAATGTGAGGTAATATAAATGTCTAGTGGCTGGAAACTGCTTGCAAAGTTATATGAATGAATAAGAGCTCTGTGAGGGGTGGGGGAGAGGTCATACTGGGGCAGATTCAGGGGACTCACATGCATCTAATTTGAAATCCATGTCTTCCACCTTTTGTCACTCACCTCTTCTACCTTCCATCTACTTCAACACTTAGCACCTTATCAGGTCTTTCTTTTCTGAGAAATTAAAAAACAAGCAAATGGTGGGGCTGGGCACAGTGTCTCATGCCTGTAATCCCAGCACTTTGGGAGACCAAGGTGAGAAGATTGCTTGAGGCCAGGAATTCAAGACCAGTCTAGCCAAAATAGTAGAGACCCTTCCTCTACAAAAAATTTTAAAAATTAGCCAGGTGTGGGGGAAAGGGGAGGGAGCACATTAGGACAAATACCTAATGCATGTGGAGCTTAAAACCTAGATGATGGGTTGATGGGTGCAGCAGACCACCATGGCACGTGTATACCTATGTAACAAACCTGCACATTCAGCACATGTATCCCAGAACTTAAAAAAAAAAAAAAATTAGCTGGGTATGGTGGTGCGTGTCTGTGGTCACAGCTACTTGGGAAGCTGAGGCAGGAGGATCACCTGAGCCCAGGAGGTAGAGGCTGCTATGAGCTATAATCACACAACTGCATTCCAGCCTGGGTGACAGAGCGAGACACTGTCTCATAAATAAACTACAAACGAACAAACGGTATAAGTTTTACTCTATTTGTAATGATTATTAATCATTATTTATATAATTATGTAATGATTAGTTAATCACTTATATTTTGGTGTCTGCAGCTTGCCTGCAGTGTATCCAGTGCTTTAGTATATGATCTTACCTAACCCTTACAACAATCCAGTGAGATGAGTACTATGATCAGCCCCATTTTAATGCCTCAAGAAACTGAGGAATAAGGAGATTTGTGGGGGTGGTTGTATTTTAGCACAGGGATCCTGGTGGTCATCTCCCTTCAATGTGGCTGGGGCTAACAGACAAGTAGATGGGAACACAGGCATTGTCTAGTGACAAGATGCTGTTCCTAGTCTTTTCATCCAACACCTCAGTCTTCCTCTCACATAAGGAAGCAGACAAAAATGACAAGACCAAGGCCCCTCCTCTGAAGGTCCAGCCCGTACTGCTTCCACCGTAGTCTCTGTCTCTGAATCATCACATCTCCGGCGCAGAGCTGAAATTTAGCCTTCCATCGGCCAGTCCCATCACTGCTCCCTGCCTCCCTACCCCAGTCCATTAGCAGGTGGACCTCTCGGTCACCTCTGGCTTTGTTTTATTTTCAAGCAAAAAAAAAAGTACTAAGAAACTACCCCTTCCTGAGGACCTACTATATGCCAAGCTCGCTCAATCCTCATAGCACCCCTATGAGGCAAAGTAGTACTATTCTCCTATTAGAGATTAAAAGACTGACCCAGAGAATTTAAATTATTTGTCCAAAGTCACATAACTAGTAGGTAGCCAGCTCTTAGTCAATAGATCGCTGCCCAAAAAAGCAATCTTTTATTAACAGCACCTATTTGACCTTTTCTTATTTATGCTCACCCTATTCCAGCTTTCTACCCAACAATGTCAGTAGACATGATAAAATATTTCACCAACTCCATGCCCGCCATCCTGCCCTGCAACTGGTGGTTAAGCATGATTCAAAGGCAGTACTAATGCAAAGCCAGCAGTTTGTAGAGCTGATTTATCATCTAACATGCTGGACCAACTCTCTACCTAGGGACCTAAATTCTTCTATTGACCTAACAGCCCACGCAATCTACCTGACTAAAAGAAGGTGCTCAGATTCCTCCTCATCCCCAGCCTAAAGATACTCCTATGTATTAAGGTCTAGCAGCCACCAACAGCACCCAGATCCCCCTGGGATAAGCAATGATGCATGAGTTTGCCTCTGAACACCTGAAAGCATCATAATCCAAGAAATGCAGAGGGCAAGCTGTGCAGGATTCCTGAAATAATTGAAACTGACCCATAACTCACCAGCCACCATGGGAAATTCTATCACTTTGCTTCCACAGCTAGAAATCAAATCACAAAAATAGGATCAGATCTCTTATTTGGAGCCTTAGACATGCAACGTCATCTTTAATGACTCCTGGCAAAAAATGCTCATTACAGATCTCAGCCCATCTAAATTAAATGTGAAATCCAAAAATTAAGCAGAAAATTATCATTTTCTCAGGTCCATAAGACCATGGAAAAATCATGCAAGTGGGAATACATGTACTCCTTGGAGTCTTATTATATCTGTAAATAATCTGAGCAGAAATTATATGAAAAAGAAGGTTTACGAGGAAAGAAAAACAAACCCATCAGGTCCTAACTTTCAGGTTTGGGCCTTCTTGGTGAATTGCAATTTTTCACAGTCAATTTGAACTAGCATGGCAAGGAAGATTATGTCTCTGGTAATGGCCAATTTTATCTTTTCTATGATGTAGAGCTCATATTCCTCTGATATGGCAGGCTGCTGACTTCAAGTCTCTCAATGCTAAGTAGGCTGAAAGATGATGCAATCAGTCAGCATGGTGTTCAGGAGGGTATGGCTCCATTAAAATGGGGGGGCTAAATATTCCTCTATCAGCAGTTCTAAATCTCATTCAGTGTAGATCTCTGAGAAGTTCAGGTAACCATTAAACCATCTCTGGAGATTCTTCTCTCCACTTCCCATCCACCGTACCCTTTACGTCACCATGTGAATAGCTGACATGACCCAGCAGAATAATTTGCATCACCAGCGTTCACATCTGCTCATGATTAAATTCTTCTCAAACCTAAATTCAGGAAGAGAGCCATTCCCCGTCCGCAGCAATACTTCAACAGATGGCCCAGAAAAAGTAAGGTTAGCTATTAATAGAAATTACAAATTCAAAACCTAGTTTCCTTTAACAAGCATTCTTAAAGAGAACAGTTAGAGAATGAGACCAAGACCAGTGTCAGGGTTATGCTACCAGATACCGAACATGCAACATGGTCAACCTCCTCCTACTAGTAAAGGAGCATCTGCAAATCACACAAAAGAGACACTCTAATTGTTATTCTATTTTTTTTTTCAATTAAAAAACTACTTCTGAGTCTTACATTGTACACTGAATCTCAGAAAAAGTTCATCTCCATACCTAAATTTAACTACTTAGTATGAAATGACCATTCTGTACAAAGACCTGTGTGTTTCTAAGTATAATTAGCAGCCCAGAAAATCCTTCAAGAAACCTAAAAATGTGGAGAGGAAAACCTACACCTATGCATGCTAAAGAAGCCAGGATAAAAGTCTAGGTCACTCCCAGGAAAGGCCCTCTTTGTTATTTTGTCACATGCCCTCAGAAACACCTCTTTTTAGAACCACATCACTCCAAGGGGTCACCCCAGAGCTTCCTCCTCAGAATAACTTTTCATTACTACTCTTTTGTCCACATTTGTCTTAAAACTTTAACTGAGTGAGGGGAGAGTGTCTCAGCAGCCTGGGGTCTCAACTATATGAGTCTAGTTCTAATCAAGACAGTGACAACGGTCTTGACAGACATGTTCTCTCCACCTCTGTGGTTGATATAGAGCTGAAGGTCTTCCTCGGACAAAAAAAAAAAATATTAAAATAAAGGACAAGAAGACAACCATTTTGAGTATGAAATGTAGTCAACTGCCAAAATTGCCTCTGGTGACATAATGGGTTGGTATTTATGGACATGGGCCCAGAAACCAGCATGCATGCCAGGGAGTTATGGTTTTATCATGCCAGCCAATACGGGAGAAGCCTTTTAGGGGAATGTGCTTCCCAAGAAATGCAACAGTACAAGCATTCACACTGAGTAGGCACAGGGACTGTGCAAGGTTCACACCAGATACTTGTGACATGTTCCCAAATCATGCTGGGTCCCAACCCATTGACTCAGTAAGTGACTTTGATGAGTAAATCAAAAGTTAACAGAGCCTTCCAACCAGCGTCACCTTTTCAACAAAAACCATTCCCTGGCTTTCTAGTTAGAGAGTACCTCTTTGCCAACATTCCCCAACCTTGCCATGAAAACAGGGCAACCTGTAATATTTGATGAAGTAAGGACAAATCAAAGTAACTACTCGACATTCCTTGCAATCACCATAGGAAATTTCTTACTCCAAGAAGCAAGCTGGACCAAAAATAAAATGTATTTAGAGAGGCTCTGATAAATTCAGCATCTGTAATAAGTTACTATGAAAAATCAGGATGTTGAGTGCTACCCACCTCCTTTTGAACAGCAACATTAGATGTGGCAGTATTTATTGAGCTGTTTCCCTACCTGTGTCTTGGGTTTTTTTGCCTACAGAGACGAAATTTAAGAATGAATAAGCCTGTAATCCCAGCTACTGGGGGAGCTGAGGTGGAAGGATCTAGCCCAGAGTTTGAGACTAGCCTGGGAAACATAGCGAGAACTTGTCTCAAAAATTAAAAAATAAAAAGGAATGAGCCACATGAATCAGGCACCGACTCCCATGGTTGTGCCAGTGCTGACCCTGAGGTTCTTCCATTAGGTTTCCCATTGCAAACACAATCCTGTCACTTATTACACTCTGGAAGTGATAAGAGGAACACAGCAACAAGTCCATCACATTGAAAACAACAATCTGAAATGGCAGAAGGACTAAGGAAAAAAAGACTCCACACCAACCATAAGACTATGGGTCAAAATCTAGAAAAGTAAGAAAATTTCAGAAAAAAGTATCTGTCTATCATGTTCACTGAGCATAAGAATAACACAAGTGTTAAAGCTAACATTAGTAAACATCTATGTTATACCACCTGCTCTACACACATTAGGTTATTTAATCTTCAAAACAACTCCTTGAGACAGAGATTACCTTGACTACCGTTTAAGAAATAAGAAAAATGAAACTTACAGACATTTATAAATAGTATGCTGCAACACTGGCCTAACCTATTATCCTGAGTCTTTTTTTCTTAACAGTCTCACATATACTGATGTCATTTTCAAGAAAAAGAGAAAGCAATTAAAAAATGAAGATACAGTAGCCTTTCCCAAGTTAGTAAGAAACTACTTCAAACATAACCCTTTGTGCACCAGTACACAGACTCAGAAAGAAACTTTCTTATCTCACCTATCTACATAGACTAATCATAATTGTGAGAGACCCAGAAAGCATGGATTAGTCATCCTGTTAGTAGGATGAAGAAACGGATGCCAAATGCAGCTTGAGCGAGAGACAGGGAGAGGACAGTAGCCCGAACCCTTTGAGGCCTGTCCAGCCGTGCTCCTCCCACTGGACAAGCCTGACCAACTTTAGCAAACCCAGCGCCTGACCTCCACATCCCGGTGAAACTGAACATGGTGCTCACGCAGCGAGGGAGGGCGGGCGGAGTGAGTCCATCCAGGCGCATGAGCAGAGCCGGCACGCCAAAGAGCACCAAGTACTTCACGTAGAAAAAGAGCACCTGGGCTAACGCCAGTCCTCCTGAAAGGCAAACAGGCCGGTCAGACACACGGATGAGAGTCACAGCAGCTTCCTGGAGGAGACCAACACCCCAGGAGCTATGCCAACTGCCTCGCTTCTCCACCCACCCCTTCCTCCCTTCCACTCGCACATTTTACAAAAGTATCCCACATTGGTTTTCTTCAATGAAAACCATTTTCGATTAACAAAAAATGAAATTTCATTATTGTGACAGGCAAGAGGACCTCTTAGCAGTCATGCTTTTACAGATACTAGGAAAGAGAATGCCCAAAATGTGTACAGTGCATTAAAAAACTATTACAAAGGGGAAAATCCTTCCAAAATCTTTCAAAACCTACGTGATAATGGGTACAAAAAAAAAAAAAAAAAAAAAAAAAAAGAATAAGATCTAGTATTTGGCTGAATAACAGGTTAACTTTGGTCAATAATTAATTACACATTTTAAAATAACTAGAAAAATATAATTGGGTTATTTTTAACACAAAGGATAAATGCTTGAGGTAATGGATACCCTATTTACCCTGATGTGATTATTATACACTGAATGCCTGTATCGATCATTATGCATCATATGCCTGTTTGCTGTATCTCCCATACCTCATACATACATGCATCCACAATGCACACCCAAAAGTTCAAAGTTAAAAAAGAAAACCTACACGAGTCTATACCCACTAGGATAACTAGAATCGAAAGGTCAGATCAGCAAGTGTTGATGGAGATCTGGAGAAACTGGAACCACCAGGCACAGCTGCTGGGAGTGCAGAGTGAGGCAGCTGCTTTGGAAAACAGTCTGGTGGTTCCCCAAATGATTAAGCAGAGTTACACATGACCCAGCAACTCCACTCCTTGTTATATACCTAAGAGAAACGAAATGTTCACACAAAACATATGTTCACACAAAAACGTGTACCCCAATGTACAGAGCAGCATTATTCACAATAGCCAAAAGAGGAGACCACCTAAACATCCATCAGCAGATGAATGGATAAACACAGTGTGGTCTGTCTATACAACAGAATAACTTCCCACCATAAAAAGGAATGAAGTACTGATAAATGCCACAATGTGGATGAACCCTGAAAACATGAAGCTGAGTGAAACAAGCCAGTCACAAAAGACCACATATTGTATTATTCCATTCATATGAAGGCCCAGAATAGGGAAATCTATAGAGACAAAGTAGATTAGTGGTTTCTTGGGGAGAAGTGGCAGCAATTAATAAAAGGTGGGGTTTCTTTTCAAGGCGATGAAAATATTCTAAAACTGGTGGTGGTGATAGGTGAATCATATCTGTGAATATACTAAAAGTCACTGAACTGTACCCTTTAAAGGGGTGGATTTTATGGTATGTGAGCTATCTTCCAATAAAGCTCTTTGGAAAAAAAAAAAAGGAAAACTCACATGAAGGCCTGAGGTCTAGCGGAGTAAGGAGGCAGTGGGTCCGCCAGAGCAGTGCCCACAAGGAGAAGACCACAGGCCAAGCCCAGAAGGAACCCCCAGGGAAGATGATAAATGGTCACACGCTCTCTCACCTCAAGATTGCCCTCCCCACTGTGCAGAAAATTACTGCAGGACATGTCGGTGTGGCAGACCAGGTTATCTTCTGGGATATTCTGAAGGAAATAACCAAGCTTCAGAGAGGTACTAGCAGAAAATACCACCGTCTGTCCTCTTTGATGCCCCACTATGATCTTTGAAAGAATGTCACTATTATCGAGTGTGTGGCTATAAATGGTAACCCTGGTGCCAGAAGAAAAACATAAGCCACTTTCTGAATATACAGTTTGGGTGATGGCAGGTGGTGTTTCAAATGTGAAAGTCATACATCCTACAAGGAGAAACCCCTGGGAACCGCTGTGTCTCGTTCCCATTCAGAAGTGATCAAACAGGTTCTTCAGACTTTTGAAAATCAGACTACAGTCATACTTGCTGAAGGGCTAGGGATAAACTTTCAGCATTCTTGGATGTGCCTGGTAAGAGTCAGGAAAACAAATCTGATATATGTGTGTGAATATATATGTATACATACAGGTGAATATAGGCATACACCACACGTTCAGCAAGAAGTGAGACATATGTCCTAGCAATACTATCATAAAATACTTGAAGGGCATGTGATCACTCTGGGTGACAAATCAGTCTCACTGGCTGAGATGGCAATGAGGGAGGCTCGCAACTCATGCAAAATGAACCACTAGGCTCTAGCCAGAAAAATTCCACAACTAGAGATGGCAGGACACATACGTAAGAATGACTGATTAAAGGGTACAATGCTTCCAGAGCTGAAAATAATCCACCTGAAAACTGAAGGCAACAATGGACCTATGGAAGAGTATGCATGGTTAAGGCCATGCCAAGCTCTTATGTATATGAAGCATCACAGACTTCTCCTGCCTGCTAACAGGATGCCAGATCAGGAAAAATGGGTTGCTTCATGTCTCAAGTATTGCTTTATTTTTTACACTATTTTTGTACATTTGTCAGATCCAAGGCATATAAATTAAAATCTACGGCTGAGTCTACGTGTTTATGAGTCACTGTGTGTACAAAATATTCACTATTTGTTAGTACTTTCACACAGAACTGGGCTAAGGAAAAGACTGATTTTGCATAGATGTTTAATAAACTCTACTGCTAAATATAATTAAAGATAAGGTAATTGGGCTTGATTTGGGTTTTCTTAAAGCGCTATGTGAATGGAAAGCATGTATACATATGTAACAAACCTGCACGTTGTGCACATGTACCCTAGAACTTAAAAAAAGATATAGAGAAAAGTTAACCAGATAACCAACAATATGATTAAATACATTTTTATAATATTTAAAAAAAAAGTCATACAAGTGTTCTATTTTCCTGTCACTGAATATTTCTTATGACTTAAGATATGAAAGGCTTAAATAGATTTTTTCCTTGAAATTTTAATATCTGGTTTACTAGCTTATATAATAAAAGACACATAATGATTTTTAAAACAATATTAAATTTAAAGATTAAATTACAAATAATAATTTGTGTGTTAATTTTCTTTAAAAATTGGGTTTGCACCGTGGATTTCACTACTCTGCTGTCTTGCTGTTGATTTTCATTATCCCTTTGAAAAATGCATGGCTTGGCCAGGCACAGTGGCTCATGCCTGTAGTCCCAGCACTTTGGGAGGCTGAGGCAGGTGGATCACGAGGTCAGGAGATCGAGACCATCCTGGCCAACATGGTGAAGCCACGTCTCTACTAAGTAAACACAAAAAATTCGTTGGGCGTGGTGGTGCATGCTTGTACTCCCAGCTACTCAGTTCAAGCGATTCCAGGTTGAGGCAGTGGAATCGCTTGAACCTGGGAGGCGAAGACTGCAGTGAGCCAAGATCGTGCCACTGCACTCCAGCCTGGTGACAGGGTGAGACTCTGTCCCAAAAAAGAAAAAGAAAAAAGAAAAAGAAAAAAGAAAAATGCAAGGCTCACTCTTCTTTCCCCTTGACCTAAAAATTAGTCTCTTTCCCTTGTAAGATTTGGTCTACGTTTCAGGGTTGACCCTAAATATCTTGTTGCATTCTCTTGGGCATACAATAGGCAGAAAGGCAACATAAGACTATAAATGACTCTACTCTGATTGCAAGTTATTTGACATAAATTGAACTAGCTTCGTTATGCTCAAAAAATTACATTTTACTATTTTTCAATACTTTAACAAATATTTCTGGGTTTGTATATGTAAGATTTTCTCAATTAGCAAGAGTTATGACTTTATCTAACCCAACTTCTTCCCCCACAAAAAAAAGCCATATATGAGTTCATGTATTACACACTCCTTTGACATTCATTCAACAAGCATGTGCAGAGGGTATGACTAATGGAATCACCAGTTATGTCCTATGAGAAATAGACTAGAGGTCAAATCGGTGGGACCTAGCCTCAGGGGATTCACAGTTTCACTGCAGTCTCATTTATCCTTCTCTTTTGCCACACAGTATTTTCTTCTGCCTCTGTGCCCTACCCCTCCTTCTTTTCTTGGCAAAATACTATGTATCCTTCAGATCCCAGCTCAAATATGGTCTCATCTCATTCATTTAACATACAGTTATTGAACATCAGCTCCTTGTCAGGCACTGAGCAATATGGTGGTGAATAAAAAGGCATGATAACAGCCCTTATGGAGTGTTACGGTCTGTTGAAAGAGAAAAGAATGTAAATTAGGAGTGAGATTAATACTCACACCCCGAGGACAGGCAACAACCTAAACACAGAGGATCAGACACCATTCATTGCACATATAACAAACATTCATTGTGTACATATGTGCCAAGCATGGTTCTAGGTGCTTGGAATGCATCAGTGGATACTCCTGCTCTCATGGGGCTTATACCCTAGCAAGAGTCAACAAAAAAATAGACATAAAAATAAACTTTATAAACTTTTTAGGAAGTATGACAGAATGACTTCCTGACGATGGCTGCAACTGTATCTTTCATCCCATATGGTCTTCTGCAATGTGACCTTGCCACTCCCCCATCAAGAGTAAATCTGGGCAGGTCCTAGGACCAACAGATACAGAAGAAGTGATGTTGTTCTAATTCCAAGCGTGGTCTGCCACTGGCCGGACACCTTCCACTTCCTGCCCCTTGGAATGCTCAATCTTTGAATAGTACCTCTTAGAACCCAGTTGTCATATAAAGAAGGCCAAGCCACACAGAGCGGCCACATGAAGATATTCTGGGGAACAGCATCAGCTGAGCTCCCAGCTGACAGCAGCCTGAATGGCCAGCCATGTGAGAAAACCTCTTGGACATCCTGCCCAGTTACACCTTTGAAAGACGGCAACCCTGGCTGATGTCTGACTGCAACTATAGGAGAGACCCCAAGCAAGAACTACCCAGCCAAGTACAGTCAACCAACAGAACAGGGAGACAGAGGCAATCATTGTTTTAAGCTGGTAAGTTTGGAGATGGTTTGTTATTCAGCAACAGCCAACTGAGACAGAGGACAATAAATGTAATGGAAAAAGCAAAACCGTAGAATAGGGTGAGGGAGCTCTGAAGTGCTGAGGTGGCTGATGCTGCCCTTTTTAAAAGGAGAGTGGGGTGGTCTTCATCAAAACAAGGACATTTGAGCAAAACTTGAAGGGGGTGAGGAGGTCAGCTATGCAGCCACTCTGCTTCCTCTTGGGCTCTCATCATACTCCCTTCTTATGATCTGTCTGTCCTTATCCTATCAGACCACAGTTGTATACATGTGTGTATAGCTTAAGACTATAGGTTCCTTAAGATCAGGAATGGTGTCTTATACCTCTTGCATTCCCAGCACCTAATATTTGCCATATGGTTGATGTTTGATAAGCATTTCCTTAAGAAGTAACTGAATGAAAAATTCCCCTTATACTATAGTAGGAAGACAAACTGTATCACAGTACTTCCGGGAAGTGCATACAGTCAGATCTGAGGATTTTTAAATCTCTACTGAAGTTCAGACCTGCCACCAAATCAATGAGTCTTCTGTAGGTTTGGGACCTTAGATATTGTATTCCCAGTATCAAGAACATTGGTGAAAAGGAGAGAAAGAAGTCCCAGCACTATGTCAGCTACTGCCTTGAAGTTACTAAATGTGTAGTTAATTCTGCCTAACAGCAGGCCACCTCTAATTGGGCCATCTTGAAACTCAACTCGTCTGAAACAGAATTTAGCTTTCTCCCCTTGAAAACTGTAAATGGCACAGATTTTCAAGACAAAAGGAGACGAATGTCAAATTCTATAAGAGTTCTAGGAGGGCTGAGAAAAGATCCCAACTAGCTCCCCTGGAATTTAGTTCTTCCCAGATTGACATACATACCTACCCAGCCCTTCTTTGTGTTTAATCTTGACTTGTCATAATTTTAACTAAAAATGAAGAAACTAGTGACTGGATCCCATCTGGCTGATCACCCTTCTCTCGGCTCTAGTCCACAAATGAGTGGCTAAAAATCTCACGCTGAAAGGTGGAGGGAATGGGAAGGAGAAGCCAAGGCCAGGCCCAACCTATTTTTCCTGCCCTGACATTCCTGTCCTCATTGAACCACTCATTTTATCCAATTCTCTCCTTCACTTTCTCTTTGCTCACACTCTTTTCTCTGCCTAGAGGTTCCCTTCCTCCATTTTGTCTGTCAAAATTCTACCTAAGTTTAAGGGTAGAGTTACCCTTAAACTGCCATTACGCATGTAAGTGCGATTTTTTCTTAAAGTTTTTCTAACTGCCCCAGCTGAAATAGTCACACAGTATTTTCCCAGTACATAATGTGGTTCAGCTTTCTGTAAAGTCTAGTTATCGATAAGATCTGAAGGGCAAAGATCACAGCTATCTTCTTTAATTCCATCTCCTTAGCACCAACCAGTGCCTGGCACATAACACAAAATGAGCAATGAGTATTTGCTGAATGAATGAATGGGATGAAAGAATGAATGCACTTTTATGTCCATTATCCCACTGTTAATTTTTACCACCCTATCCCACAAGTATTGCCCCCATATATCATATTAGAATGCAAAGACTGATAAGGATTAAGTGACCTTCGCAAGCCTCAGAGTCAATCCACAGTTGGGACTTTAACCCAGGTCTTTTGGCTCCAAAATCAACGGCATCTTCTCCAAATGCCAAGCTTCCAAAAGTACCTTCTCTACATATAAATTTTTAGATTTTTAAAAAATGCTTTACTCATATGATTTCAATTCTAGTGTTCTATTATCTGTACCACATATGAGGAAGTGCAACTAACATTTCTACTACTCATTATCTTACAGGTCTTTTTGCACTTGCTGATACTGTCTACCAGATTACAGGATATCCAGAGGCCATCCCCACATGGCTGAACATCAGGACCTCCAAGCAGCAGGCACACAATACAGAGTAGCGCATCCAATGAACCTTGTTAATGATCAGAAGATCTTCCCGGGGGTAAACACAAGGGTCTGAGTTGTATGAGATCACCTTGTGAATTGTTAATTCCCCCACAGACCTGAAGAACAACTCAGCAACTGCCTCATGAAAATTCACTTCCCTCAGCTTCAGGAAGCTGCCTTACTAGCTTGTGCCCCCCGACTCTCTCCACGTTCTCATCTCCAGCCTGTCCTGGGTTCCTGCATCAGTCCATGGCCTGACCTCTCATCTGGACATTTTCTGCTCCAAGTCCCTCTAATAACTTTTACTTTGTACACATCAAACCTACGCTAGATTTTGCTTAACTTTGTGATTAAAGCTTTGTAGCTTCACCCCGTCTCTACTAAAAAATACAAAAAACTAGCCGGGCGAGGTGGCAGGTGCCTGTAGTCCCAGCTACTCGGGAGGCTGAGGCAGGAGAATGGCATAAACCCAGGAGGCGGAGCTTGCAGTGAGCCGAGATCCGGCCACTGCACTCCAGCCTGGGTGACAGAGCGAGACTCCGTCTCAAAAAATAATAAGAAGAAGAATAATTTTTAAAAAAAGCTTTGTAGCTTCAAGAACCTTACATTTTTTTAAATAAGTTTTTTCTCATATGAGGTTATTTATAAGAACCTCTTATATATAAGATCTGGGGTAAGTACTGGAAATATAAAGATGAATCAAGAAGAGTACAGACCAGGAACTTCAACATAAGGTAGAAGTGCCACAACAGACACTTGGAGATTTTCTCTCCCAGCCAGGGGTGAAGGAAGAAGAGAAGCTAATGTCCTGAGGTGGTCAACACCAGTGCTGAGAGTCATCATGATGGCTCTGTAGACACACTGAACAAAAGGTAGCTATTGCCCCACAGGAGTTCTGTAATGTGCTTGGTCAGGAGGAGATGGATCAGCACCCAGAAAACCAAAGTCAGTAAATGTGACTGGTCGGGGAAGGGAGTGAGGTCATGGGCCGAACTGAGGAATGGCTGCCATATACTCCAGGGCAGCAAGTGCTAGAGCCCAGAAGGAAGAGCAGCGTGTAGGGGAGAGGCACCGGGGACACCTCGTGTGAAGCCTGGCCAGCCAGAGGGGCCAAAGAAGCAAAAGGAATTCAGTCATCTCTAGCATTGATTTCTGGAAATGAATGACTATAGCAACTGGTGTCATTTCAATTCAACCTAAACCTCTAGAGCTAGAGGCAGCCCCACCAGGAATAAGCTAGTGTCCCCACTTCTGAGCCCAACAGTGTCACTGGCCTGCTGAAGGAGAAACAGTCAGAAACCAGTAGCTCAGACTCATCCACTAAGAGATCCTGAGCTGAATCTCTGACTAAGGGGAACACCTGTAATCTACCTGACTGTGCACGGTCTATATCACAAAATCCCCTACTCATAGTACAGCAATAATATGCTCTAAACAATTGGCTGTGCATGTTGATGGCAAGGCCATGCACACCCGGTAGTGGACCCTCTGGTGCTCAAAAAGGGGGTGGTCCCAGGACCCCGGCTGCATCCGGCTGGTGAGTAGTTCACAGAAGAGGCTTCAGGGCTGCTTCTAGGAAATGCAAAGACTGAGTGTTCAGAGTAAGTAAGACCAAACCAGGGAGGGAGGAGAGACAGAAAGGGGAAAAAAGGCAACAAGTCAGAGGCGGGAGGAACATTAATCACATCCGTAAAACTAGGAACAAACAAAGCAGACATTGGTAAAATGAAGCAAGAACAGACTAGAGTGGGTTGGAGAGTGGTTTGGGGCTATAAACTTCTGGCTGCATAATTCCTTTCTGCGTGAACGCACAAAACACTACAAAGAGGCCAGGCTGTGCCCCTTGGGTGCATCAACAGACCTGGAGGGACAGCAGCCAAACAGAAGGGGACAACGCCAAAACCTGGTGCTCTCCTGATGAGAGCTATGGCAGAGCTTTGCACTCTCCTCCCCCCACAAATTGCTAGAGTGGGATCTACACACCCTTCACACGTGGCTTCTCAGACAGTTCCATCTCGTCTCTCACGGGTCTTATTATTTACCAATATCCACGTAAAACAATAGTCACACAAACAGTAAAAGCATAAACAGATGTAGAAGAATAAAAATACCAAATTCAGGATAGTGGCTGCCATTTAGGGGCAGGGTGGGAAACACAATCAGGAGGGAACCCAATCAGGCTTCAACTATGTTGTAATATTTTATTTCTTAAACTAAGGGTGGAGAAACAAGTGTTTGCTCCATTCTCTCTGTGGTAAGAACTACTATTACTCCCCATTTTACAGATGGAAACTTGGACACAGAAAGGTTACAACATTTGCCTAAGATCACACACTAACAAGTGGCAGGGTCGTAACTTGAATCGGGTCAGCTGTCTCCAAGTCACCATGTTTACTAGATTCACACACAACTCTGAGGCCAGACGTGGAACAGAGCCTGTGTGAAGCTGACCAGGGAGTTATTAAAGGGAGCCGACAGAGGTTATTTCAAGCAGGGAAAAAAAAAAAACAAATGAACCAAAAAAACACAGGGAAGGAGCTCTAAAGGTCCTCAGAAAATCCAGCCTCAAGCAGCACAAAGTATGCAAAGGTATTTGAGATCAAATGAGGGGGTGGCGCATTGTGGTGAGCAACTCTAGGTGAACAGATTTGCTCTTTGAGTTGTTTCAAGCTAATACCAGGTCAAAGAAGCACAGGCACAATAAGAGATACCTTTTTCTGCTATAAAGGGCAGGTGATGTGAAAGACAGGGACAAGAAGACAGGCACTTAGTGTGCCAAGGACCATCAAGCTCAGGAAGCCTTTCAGCCGCTCCCAGAGGTGATCTCTATCAAGGTCAAGAGTCAGCCCCAAAAAGGGCTTCCACAGCTGCATCCAAATTGTCTCCTGGCCTCCCATCATTCTCCCTTGCTTTGTCCTTAAATGAGAGGAGCCAGTGATCTGTAGAAAGGGCTCTATACTGGTCAACCATGAACTAACAGTCTCCCAGGTAACTGTTTCTTCTTTTTCTTTAACACCAAACTGATCCTCTCAAGGTCACAATGAGTGGTTACTAACTTGGAAACCCAAGAGAGAGTTTACTTCCCAGAGTGACTATTCTTTGAACATGTTAGACATGGAAAATCCTAGTTTTGGAAAATTTCTTCTTAACGGGTTCAAATCACCAAAATGCCCCTCTTTAAAGAAAAGATGTGTTGCTGGAGGAGACAATTTACCTAGGTAGAATATTAAATCCTATTTGCCCATCTTGTTCCTCAGGATACCACCTATGACATCATCTTGTACTTGATTCAAGAAATGCAGGGAAGATTCCACACAGCAGAAGCAAAGTAATACTCCACATACACAGCCAGGCAAGACTTAATGAAATAATGTGGGACAAGAAGGGAGCTTTATACAGGGCAAAATGTCCTGACAGTTCTAAAAAGCACATTTTCAGGCAGAGTCCATGATATGGTTTGGCTGTGTCCCCACCCAAATCTCCACTTGAATTGTATCTCCCAGAATTCCCATGCGTAGTGGGAGGTACCCAGGAGCAGGGAGGTAATTGAATCATGGGGGCTGGTCTTTCCTGTGCTATTCTCGTGATAGTGAGTAAGTCTCACGAGATCTGATGGGTCTATCAGGGGTTTCCGCTTTTGCTTCTTCCTCATTTCTCTCTTGTCACCACCATGTAAGAAGTACCTTTTGCCTCCCGTGGTGATTCTGAGGCCTTCCCAGCCATGTGAAACTGTAAGTCTAATTAAACCTCTTTTTGTTCCCAGTTTCGGGTATGTCTTTATCAGCTGCATGAAAACAAACTAATACAATCACTCACTTTGCCTAAAAGAAGTGCTCTGTAAAATCTATGTGCAGAATGAATTGAAAATTCACCACTAATTAAAGGATTCTATTGCAAATCCTTCAAAAAAGTAAAGAATATCTTCAGAAAGCAAATAATTGCCCCCCCCACCACCAAAGTATCCAACAAATTCAGATTTCCATACGTCAACTTGGCTTAAAAGTTGACGTATGGAAATCTGAATTTGTTGGATACTTTGATGCAGCTATTTTCTTAGATGCAGCTATTTTCTGCATCTAAGAAGTTATATGTACACCAAGTTACCTGAGCACAACAATGAGTTAGGTAAGAATGAACAAAGATCATGGTATTCTGAGGGGACTATGGGGGAAGGAGATAAAGGGGGAAAGGGAAGGCAGAGAATAGTTGGTATTTTAAATAACCGTGCTGCAACTTGCTACATTTCAGTATATATTTATAACAGCACATCAAGCAGGCATCTCTTCCATTCTGCAAGCATGCACCATGAAATTATCTTCACACTACATAGAATATCTGTAATTGAACAGTCAAGTTCCAGAGTAGTAAATCCCAGAGTAGCTTTAGGTTCACACTGCATTAATTTTAAATAACCTCAGGATTCTAATCCAAGGAGAAAACTTATAAAAAATCTTTCTACTGTATCTTAACAAACCTTAGAATGTTTAATTCCTCAAAAGAGTGGAAAAAGAAAGGAATATTATGCTAACTAATATATGTTTGTCTCCCCAGCTTTCAAAACAAATATCAGATGTCAAATGTCTTATCTCTTTCCTCTCACTGTTATGTTGTAGAATGAGAAAAAGCAAATGGATAACTTTGCTGGCATTTCATCACCATTTAGATAGGTGCACAGGCGTTATATCAACAACAGTTAGTACTTAAACACTGAGCTAAAAAACTGATTACTTACACTTAGACAGGTTTTTAATCTCCAATCAGTGAACAGTTAAGTGTTTAAAAAGGACTCTAATGTACATTTCACAAAGCTTTATTATAAACTTTGCCATGTAACTTTCAATTATTTTCACTTTTCTACCTCCTCGCTCACTCTCAAATCCCTTGCTAAAGCTCTTTTCTCCCATAAACTCACATACCTGGATTTACCATGGATTTACCATAGAGAAGCACCATTCAATAATGAATTGAAGAAATGTTACCTTTTTGAGTTCTTTTAAAGAAAAACCTCAAGTCACTGTCTTTGCTCCCGTTAATCCTAGGCTCTGCCTAGTTAGGGTAAAGCTCCACTCTGCCATATTCTGTTTTCTTAGAAGATTCTGAAGTTCAAAAGAATGTAAGAGTTCTTATCTTTTAGAGATACTACTGAAATATTTACAGGTAATAAGATGTCTGGGATTTGCTTTAAAACAATACGGGAGAGAGTACAGATGAAAGAAAATTGGCCAGGAGTTGATAATTGTTGAACCTGGGTGATGAATACATTAGGGTTAATTCTACATTTTCGCTTTTAATTTTCCAGAATACAATATTCTAAAAGGGGAGGCATTGAGAGCCCCCATCTCAATCCTGAATATTCAACTTCCTCCTCACCACCCACTGAATGCATGTGCAGGGGGCAATGAGCAAAATGGGCTTATCTCAGCACAATCCCACCTCCTTGCTTGGCCTTTGTACATAGAAAGCATGAAAAATAGAAAAATGGAGAGGCCAATGATGGGAGGGAGAAGGGGGAGAATGTCAAGGATCAGAATAATGAATTAGCTTATCAGTCCTTAGATCGCTGGGAACTGGCAGCCTATGAAGAAGAATGTCTTTCTACAACAAGATGCCCCATGATCTTTAGCAATTACAACAGCGCTTCTGAAATGTATCTGGTCCTAAACACCTTCCGGGATAATAATCACAGAGAATCCTAGCCTCTCCTTGAAAGATTCTGTTTAGTATCTGAGCCAGAGACCTGAAATCTATATATAAAACAAGTACTAGAAAATTATGCCCAGTCAAGTTTTAGAGACCTAAGTTAGAAGATCCACACTCTACTTTGTTTCCCCATTTTTTAAAAGATATATCATGTTTTGGGAGGCTGAGCCAGGAGGATCACTGGAGACCAAGTGTTGGAGACCAGCCTGGGCAACACACAAAACCATGTCTCTGTAAAAAATTTAAAAATTAGCCAGGCATGGTAATGCATGCCCATAGTCATAGCTACCTGGGAGGCTGAGGTGGGAGGATCACCAGAGCCCAAGAGTTCAAGGCTATGTTGAGCAATGGTCGCACCACTGCACCCCAGCCTAGGTAACAGGGTGAGACCCTGTCTCTAAATAAATAAATATAAATATAAAAAGATATTTCAAAGTGTAAATAGCAGCTTTCTTGGAAAAATAGAGATTACCTTTCTGTTGTTTTAATTTTCCAAATACTAATTTCGCTAATATTTTCAGATTTTCAGATATAGAAAAGAAAAAAAGTCACCTTTCTCGCTCAGTTTGTTCTGTGGCAGAATTTCAAAGGTAATGTTCCAAATTCATTCTGACATCCATCACTGAGTTATCCGAAAAGAGAACATGCAGGGAATTTCAAAGAGAAATCTTGTGCCACAGAAGTGACCTTTCATTTTATTAGCTAAAGACTGCTATCATTGGCCGGGCACGGTGGCTCAAGCCTGTAATCCCAGCACTTTGGGAGGCCGAGACGGGCGGATCACGAGGCCAGGAGATCGAGACCATCCTGGCTAACACAGTGAAACCCCGTCTCTACTAAAAAAATACAAAAAACTAGCCGGGCGAGGTGGCGGGCGCCTATAGTCCCAGCTACTCGGGAGGCTGAGGCAGGAGAATGACGTAAACCCGGGAGGTGGAGCTTGCAGTGAGCTGAGATCCGGCCACTGTACTCCAGCCCGGGCAACAGAGTGAGACTCCGTCTCAAAAAAAAAAAAAAAAAAAAAGACTGCTATCATTTTGATAAGCACAACTTAACTGTAAAGAAACAATGCTCTGCTAGCCTGAGAGTGAAGATCAGCAATCACCCAGACCCAACCTAATACTCCCTACTAGAGAAACCAAGCTCCAAGCTTCTCTGCAGAGTTCTGCTAAAATACTTCTACAAATAGCGCTATTTTTTTTTTTTTTTTTTTTTTTTTTTTTTTTTTTTTGGGACGGAGTCTCGCTCTGTGGCCCAGGTTGGAGTGCAGTGGCGCGATCTCGGCTCACTGCAAGCTCCACCTCCTGGGTTCCCGCCATTCTCCTGCCTCAGCCTCCGGAGTAGCTGGGACTACAGGCGCCCACCACCACGCCCAGATAATTTTTTGTATTCTTAGTAGAGACGCGGTTTCACTGTGTTAACCAGGATGGTCTCGATCCCCTGACCTCGTGATCCGCCCACACTTTTAACAAAACCCTATTTTAACACCTATTTTAACAAAACACTTTTAACACCACCCTATTCCATCGGGTAAGGATTAGTAGAAAAGAAAAAAAAGTTACTGCCAGTTATCAAAGCTCCCTCAAAAGATAAATCCTCAGCTAATTTTCAAATTTGCTAGCATTCCAGGGGAAAGCTGTTTGTACATTTTATCTATATATTTATTTAATATGTAGATTCATTATAAAATGTGCCCTCTGCTATTGTCACAGTCCTTGGAGTTCGTAAAAAAAAAAAAAAAAAAAAAAAAAAAAAAGATTTACAGTGTACCAATTATAAAAGATATGGCCAGGTACGGCAGCTCATACCACTGCACTACAGCCTGGGCAACAGAGCAAGACTCCATCTGAAAAAAAAATTTTTTTTTAAAGATACAAAATAATTTTTTAATTCTTCAGAATAGGAAAGTTGCACTCAGAACATCTTCCCTTTCACATAAGAAATGTTTGAAAAGCAGGATGTCTCCACGGCTCCAGTGATCTATACAGATCTCCCATATATTTTCCCTAGTCGGCACCCTTCCCAATAGCTTTAATAGCCATATTCTCACTGTTTCCTGTCCCCCACCCGAGACGCAGTCTTGCTCTGTTGCCCAGGCTGAGTGCAGCAGCGCAATCTTGGCTCACTGCAACCTCTGCCTCCCGGGTTGAAGCAATTCTCCTCCCTCAGCCTCCCAAGAAGCTGGGATTGCAGGTGCCTGCCATCAAGCCCTGCTAGTTTTTGTATTTTTAGTAGAGATGGGGTTTCACCATGTTGGCCAGGCTGGCTTTGAACTCCTGACCTCATGATCCACCCACCTTAGCCTCCCGAAGTGCAGGGATAACAGGAGCCACCACGCCCAGCCTATATTCTCACTATTGAATCCCAAATACGTATCACTAACATTGATATTTCCCCTGAATCCCAGAACTATGGATGCATACTCCCGCTGGAAATCTCCGCTTCCTCTCTATACCTGTGGCCCCACACAGTACCTGGCACCCAACATTTAGAGAGCGAATTCATGAGTAGAAATTTCTTTATGAAGACTTAATGAAACTTTGATGAACTGATGTGAATTAAATGACCATCACTTTTTCAGTGATCACAATTACATTTGAGGAAGGTCAGCACTTAAATAACTCCTCATAATCATTTAGCCTCCCTTAATATGCCCTGTGTCACAAAATTGGTGACAGTTTAAGACTGGAACTCTCAGCTTCTCTCTCCCAATGAAAAGTAATTCATTTTAGTCATGAAGGAGCAGAGGGAGGCTCCCTCTAAACCTGGGGGCTCAGGGGAAGTAGTTCAGAAGTGAGATGTTTTAGAGGCATTAACTAGATAAAGAAAACCTGAAGCAATGGCATAGCCAAAGCATGAAGAAATGAACCATCCCAGCGCAGCTGGGGCGGAAAAAGCGTAGACAGGAAGGGTGATGCGACTTCAGCAACGGGAAAGGCACTATCAGAAAGGGTCACACTCGTCAGCTACAAAGCACAACTTTATAGCGGGAGACCTGGGAAATCAAATAAGAAAATTATATGATATGTTTTGTGTTTTAGAAAGATCAGTCTGTTTAGAAAAAAAAGTAGAGGATGAGCTTTGTTCCTAAGGGGAGAAAAGGCAGAAAAAGGAGCTAGACAGAGAAGACAGAACAGCATGGCCAGAGGCCAGAGTCTGAGTTTCAGATATGGCAGAGGGATCCAGGAGGTCCGACCACTAATTTTAAGCTGCTTGTGGAACTGTCTCCCAAACCTTTATTAAAGTCCTCTAACACGTGCTGCATCCAAAGAGATTTTTGTTGGTGGTTGTGTGTGTCATGCATGGTGTGTGTGTACAAATTAAGAAAAATAACCAAATGCCACGTGATAGCCAGGGTGATATTCAATAGGGACAGCAATATGATCCCCAAACAGAACCAATTCCATGGAAGCAGGAGGTGAGGGACAGAAGCGGCACAGGAGTAAATGTCTCAGAACAGCACTGGGCCACGCTCCATCTAGGGAATAAAGAGTCAGGTCCACCTTATCTAGAAATTAAGGAGCTGGGAGACCCTCACTGCTGAAATCCAGTGACAGTCCAACCTACAGCCTATATATAAAAACATGTTCTACATAAAATCTGAAAACTAGAGTAAGTTGAGAATTTTTTAATTTCACAGGAGAATTTAATGAAAAACAGTTTAAAGTAAAAAGATTCAGGGAAATCATGAAAGCTGGGATGAGAATGGCTACTTCGGTAGACTCTCTCTCTCTCTCTCTGGTCTAGAAGCAATACCCATCCTGCTCCAACCTCAATACTTTGCAAATTACCCTAGAGAGGCTGAATATTAGGCTAATTTGGTCTAATTTGAATTGGTTAAATGACTAGCTATCTTTTACTGCCACCTCCTGGCCCCTTCTAGTATGTCTACCCTAAACTATTACACTAAGACTGATAAACCCTCCTATGCATACACAAAATATCAATTACATTCAAGAATCTCTTAATTGCTGAGTACAGTGGCTCATGCCTGTAATCCCAACACTTTGGGAGACTGAGGTGGGTGGATCACCTGAGGTCAGGAGTTCAAGACCAGCCTGGCCAACATGGTGAAACCCTGTCTCTACTAAAAATACAAAAATTAGCCGGGGGTGGTGGCAGGCGCCTGTAGTCCCAGCTACTCGGGCAGCTGAGCCAGGAGAATCACCTGAACCAGGAAGGCAGAGGCTGCAGTGAGCACTGAGATCGAGCCACTGCATTACAGGCTGGGCAACAGAGCAAGACTCCATCTCAAAAACAAAAAAGAACCTCTAACCAAATAAATTGTCAAATTAAACTATGACCACATTGCAGATGGAAAGTTATGCTACCGAGTGGGAGTCCCTGATCGAGGCAGCCGGTCACCCAGCCACATCCCCTTCAAGGTGGCTGTACACTGACAGTCACCTCAGCCAGGGTCTGGGTCCTTCGATTTGTGGGTCAGGAGCCTGATTTGTCAGCACCCTGAGACAGATCTGTGTGTAGGGGTAGACACACATTAACCCAGCTCACGGAGACAGATCTATATTACCAGAATGTGGGGCCTCATATCTTCTTTAGGTCAGTCACATAAGAAGTCAAATGATGCATTCAGAGAGTGCTTGGTGAGAAAGAAATCAGGGCCGGGGCACTGGCCCTGGTTCAAGAACCTGAACCTTCAGTGACTTCAAGCTGTGAAAGATGGAGGCACCTGTCTCCTCCACAGGGATATTCTGCCACCTGACATGACAAAGCAAATTGCTGAACCAGGGCATCCTTCCCCAGCCAATCCTTGACTGCGAATTGTCAGGATTTGCCTTCTGGACGTTTCCTTGTCTAGTTCTGACTAAACCAGCTCCCTTTCTGATCGGCAAAATCTTTCCAATGGTATGATTAAAGCCTCCAATTAAATGATCCTCAATCAAGTGCCCACCAAAATACATGTTTCTAACCCATCATGCACTGATATAAAAGTCTTCTCTCTGTAGTGGGCTGCATTTTCTCTTTTTCCAAGCTTTGGAAGCACCCTGTGGTAATCTCCTGTAATTACTTCTAATAAACAGGTAGAGACAACGTCCATTTGTTGAAAAGCTTACAGACAGCTTGCGCATCTCTACTGTCACAGCTATTCCTCTCAACCACCATGGGGGTTCTCTGCGTAAGTACTATGATTCTTATTTTACAGATAAGGACACTGAGATTCAGAGATGACAAGTGGTTTTTCCAATGTCACAGAATTCGTGGATATGGGGTTAAGACTAAAGCTCAGATCTTCAGACCCCAGATGAGTCTACTGAGGATCCTTGCTTTTAACAAAGTACAAAGGCGTTTACCTGACCAACTGCACTATTCATATACTCAATAAATATTTATGGAGTGTCAAATATTAGCTATCTACTGTTTTAGGCAGTGGGGACACCATGATTAACAAGTTCACTAAGGTTCCTATGTCCATGGAACATAGACTCAGGGATGGAAGGCAGACAAACGAGGAAAATTTCAGATGGCAATGAGTCCTACGCAGAGAAAAAAAATCCAGTGATGTAGAACGCTGGTTGTCTATTTCTGTTTGGGTCACCAAGGACAGCTTCTTTGGGGCAATGACATTTAAGCAGAGATGGGAATGACAAGAAGTCATATGATGACGAAAGGCAAAAGCATTCTAACATGAAGGAACGGCTCATAAAAGCACCCTGCAGTGGCACCATGCTTGCTCTGTCTGAAGATGAGCAGGAAGCCCAGAGTGCTGGAGCACAGAGGCCGGGGCAAGGGTGGGAGGAGATGAGTCACGGAGGCAGGTGCCAGACCACATGATGTTTTGTTAAGGAGGATCAGACTGGCTTTAATCTAAGCTCAATGACAAGCCAGCACACAACTGCAGAAATATTCTGCTTTTTAACAAGGTCGCACCATTGTAGAACAAGTTTTACACCCCACAATCCCAAAGTCCCGATTGTCCCATTATTCCTAACATCCACTGACTGGTGTCTTGATTAATATGGTATTTTTTCCATAAATGGGAAGGACATATTTGAAAGGCTTCAAACACTATAATCTTGCAAGAAGAAAAGTTTGTCCTATCTAAAAACTCATATATATATATATGCAGTAGGTTCATAGCCTCAATATTCAAGCAATCTGACCTCCAAGAAGCCCTGTAAGGTTCCCGTGAGGCCCCAGTTGTCTTTTGGGAAAAGGCTGGGGGAGAGGGCCACAGTTCCATGCCTTGCCCACCTGACAAGAGAATCTCCCACAGGTTCCGCCCTTTGCGCTTTTCCCATAGTTGGCTGCTTAGATGGCACCTGACTGCAGCTTGCTTCATACTCAGAGAGAGAGCCTGTAACTGTCCAAGAGCAAAGGAATGTTAATGAGCACCCTAAGAGGATAGCAGGGGAGGAGAATCCAGGAAAGAGAGAAAGGTAGGGCAGGTGGCAAGAGATGTCTAGCCTTCTAAATAGAAATCAATTGCATTAACAAAAAATCAGTCCACCACCAACCACCTCTCTCAAACACTGCTGATGTCAAGAAAGAAAAATGACACTACCCTTCTAAAGTCTGGTTTGGCAATGAGTTGCAAAAGCCTTTGACCTAGGAAATTACCCTGAGGAAATCATCCCAGGTGAATTTAAAAAGGTTAATGTAAATATGTTCACTAAAACATTATTTATAATGAGGCAAAATTTTAAGCAATAATCAACAACAGAGAATTGGTTAACTAAATTATAGTAAAGCCATAGAAAGGAATACCTGAAAACTAGTAAAAAATATATATACTCTAAAAGAATGAAATCTAAAAGATTATTTCACCACATAGAGGAAAAGTTCGTAATATAGTAAGCTTTCAAAGTAGGTTGTAAGCTCTGAAGCCAAGGCGACCTTTTAAAAGGAAAAAAAAAAAGTAGCTGTAAAGAACACAGGGCTTGCAAATCCTTGTAGATTATCTGGACAAAATGCAGAAGGCAAATAGTAAAGGCAGAGAGGGCTAGCGAGAGATACTAGCACAATTCTATTTTATATTCTCTGCACCACTGTGCTCACTAGTCAACATGTGACCACTGTTTAAAACTTGTTTGTGTGTTGGCTGGGCACAGTAGCTCAGGCCTGTAATCCCAGCACTTTGGGAGGCTGAGGCAGGCAGATCACACAGTCAGGAGTTCAAGACCAGCCTGACCAACATGGTGAAACCCTGTCTCTACTAAATATACAAAAATTCTCTGGGTGTGGTGGTGCATGCCTGTAATCCCAGCTACTCAGGAGGCTGAGGCAGGAGAATCGCTTGAACCCAGGAGGTGGAGGTTGCAGTGAGCCGAAATCACACCACTGCACTCCAGCCTGGGCAACAGAGTTAGACTCTGTCTCAGGAGAAAGAAAAAAAAAAAAAAAAACCTCGTTTGTGTGTTATATATTGGCTGGGCATGGTGGTTCACATCTGTAATCCCAGTACTTTGGGAGGCTGAGGTGGAAGGATTGCTCAAGTCCAGGAGTTTGAGGCCAGCCTGGGCAAAATAGTGAGACCCAGTCTCTATTTAAAAATGTGTGTATATGTGTGTGTGTGTGTGTGTGTGTACATATATACACATGTTTACATGTGTATATCTGTTTTTATATACACATTTATTGCATGTTGAAATGTTTAGCAGATTATTTGTTGCTCTTAATTACAAATTTGAGAGGATGTCAATGAACAAATACTTTTTCCAACTGCCAATCATTTCCACTTTCATGGTGAGGAAAATATGTTGCTATTATTACTATACTATTAAAAAGAACAGTTTGAACTAAGATATCTTTGGTGAGCCATGGGGCTATCTTTGTCAAAATCTAAAGACAAGCTTGACTTTCACTGACATTAAAATGCAAATAATTTGAAAAAGTGTCATATTTGTAGATTAACCACCAAAAAACTCACTTAGGTAACAACTTGACAGCCAGAAGGTGTAGAGAAAGATTGATCGGAAAAGTGAGCAAGGTCTCTTTTGGCAAAGACACTTGACATTCAGACCAGTACCTCTAGAAAAACAATTACTGAGCTTTCTGTCCCTCTGGGCCCAGCAGGCTTCAGATTTCCTATGTAAGAGGTCTTATTTGCAACTTGATTCTCAAGCCATTCAACAAGCTGCTGCTGTCTAAAATCAACATGGGCATTTGTGAAACTTGACCACAGTCCCTCTCCCGTTGCTCATTCCTTACCCTCCATCCACATCACACAGTCCCTGCGGGTTCCCCTGCACTTTGAATAGGCTCTGTCCACTAGACGAGCACACTCTAGTGGCAGTGACATTAGTGGCAGCACACAGTGGCTAGTGCAAGTTACCCTAGGAGGCGGTGGCATCCTTACAGACTGTGGCATATTGTGGGGTTTGAGTCCTGGCTGCATAGCCCTGGATTCAGTCCTCTGAGTTCAGAGTCCTGTGATTGTATGAGCTACTCATTTTCCTTTTAACACATTTTATTTTCTGCATAAATCATCCAAAGTTGGTTTCTCCTACTTCCAAGGAAGAAATTGATAGTTTCAAGAAACTGATACTCAGTACCTGTCGGCACGAGACACTCAGGAAAACCTGGGGAACCTAGACTTGGTTGTCTTGATGCTTTGGAGCTGAAGGCAGTGAAAATCCAGCTACTAATCAATAGTGAGACTCTGGAAGCTCCAGGTACACAGTATTGAAATTGTTCATCAAATTATTGTCTGGAGTCACCTGGAAAGAAGCAACCATTGAAGCCAACACTGGGTGACCGAGTAGACAATTCCACAAAACACTATTGTGGTGAATACTAGGATGCACTGCCCAGATTTCCTTAAGCAATGAAGGACTCACTGTCCCAGCTGATGGGAGGTGACCAGCAGAAACCCCCAGCTGGGGATTGCCTCCACTGGAGATTGCATCCACTCAGGAAAGCTACCTCGCCCAAGCCTTTCTGGGGCAGGCTACATCCAAGGACTGATTGCCATGGGGGTAGAAAGGCTTAGCCTCCTCACTCTGCTTGGGACCACTCCAAAGAATTACCCCACCTGCAGAACTCCCTACAGAATCGACTGGAGCTTCCATGAAGACTCCATCACAGTTGGCTCTTCCCTCTTCCAGGTCCTCCTTCCACCCCTTTCCTCCCACAAGAATTAATCTCAAGAGAACACCCTAATAAGCACCTGCAAACTAGCCTCCCTGGGGAACACAGTTTACAACTACTAAGGGCATGATGTCTTGAATTCCAAGAAATATGGTGTAGGCTGGTGGCTTTCAACTGCCAAGGAGAGCTTAAAGAATGAGAGTAAGAGGAGAATGACAGGCTCAAATTCCTAAATTCTCAGCTCAGGGCATGGACTGAAACCCAGGGACCTTCTCGGCCTCTGCTAAAAACCATCTCTTATTTCTTGTAGTCAGCAGGCTCAATAAACAAAAAAACCAAAAAGTTTTATCCTTATATTTATTAAATTACATTGCCAGCTGAATTCTCACCCTTGCAAGGTATCTATAGACTGGGCTACCAATCCACAAAGAGTGAAACTCCTAAAAACTAAAACGGATATTTAAGGTGATTCAGAAAAGCCCAAGTCCCCAAACCTCAGGGAGCATCACTTCCCAGCAGTGACAGCCCATTTTTCCCTGTGTAAGGCTTTCAGGTGAGGCTGATCTGGCCTTACCTGAAGACCCTTTCAATGAAGTCTCATGAAGGAATTACTTTGCAAGAGAAGCAGATTTTCTTCATCTCTCCTGCTCACCATGCCTCACTGTCTAGAAATGAGCCCCAGCATGCCCCAAGGGGCCTATTACAAGGCTTTCACTCCAAAAGAACCACAAAACTCTGACCTATATATGTGCAAATGGATTCTGAGGAATCTAGATGGAGGGAAGAAGACTAACTGGATGGGGTGGAATGATCAATATGAGTACACTTACCAGCAAGTCAGGATTCCACATGCCAGCTGCAGCAGCTGGGAGTGGAGCTGACTGTATGACTCTGGAAACCCAGACACCACAGCTGCCCATATGTGTGGGGCTGAGATGCCAGAAATTCTTTGGGAAGTCATAGAGCAAGTAATAGAATGATTTCAGGAGATAAGAACGTCAGGGTGGATTTATCATGTGTGACCTGCTAGCCCACTCCCTAATTATGTCTCTAAGAGAGCTCAGAAGACACTCCTTTCACTGAGAATTTGATAAATAAATACACTAGTGAGGGGAGCACAAGCATCTCAGAAATGTGTTGCCAAGGCCATTCTCTGCGGGCTGAGAATGCTGTTAGGAGACAACGAGATTCTTCATTTCAATGCGGACACCAAACCCCTTAAGTAATAGACTAAATGCCACTTAACCCCAAGGTGACGTGTGCATGATGACCACAGTAAGCCACATGGCCTTCCTGGCGGTCAGATGCTCTGATTCACTGGGATTTTTGGAGAAGGGCAACTGATCATGAGGTCCATAGACCTTAAACAGACAAATATTCAAGTTGAACCTCTCTGTGTCTCCATTTCCTCACTGTAATATAGCAATAAGATTCTACCTGCTCATAGGGCTGCCATGAGAATTACACAGGCTAATATAATACAAAGCTTTTAAAGCAGTGTTTGGCACAGATTAAGTGCTCAATATATGTTAGCTATCATTTCCACTACTGTTATTTTTATTGTCATTATATAACTGGCAAATAATCTAGTCTTAGTGAACAAGGCTTAACTTAAGCCACCATGATCATTTATCCAATTTCCAGACCTGAGTCAGTTCACAGATCTAAAGATTCTAAACTAGAGAGCCAAATAACCATAAGAAAAATCATTAATAGAGCATGCCAATAGGACCTACAAAATTAAGAGTGGCAGGCATACCAGATGCCTTAGTAAGTATGAGCATATCAGAAATAAACATATATATATATGGGTATATCACTTCAGAGCAGTTTCTGGAAGTTCAAGATACAAGTAAAGGGCAAGTTGGTCTACCTTATGCCACTCATCCATAAGAAAGAGGCACAGCTGGCCGGGCGCGGTGGCTCAAGCCTGTAATCTCAGCACTTTGGGAGGCCGAGACGGGCGGATCACGAGGTCAGGAGTTCGAGACCATCCTGGCTAACACGGTGAAACCCCGTCTCTACTAAAAAATACAAAAAACTAGCCGGGCGAGGTGGCGGGCGCCTGTAGTCCCGGCTACTCGGGAGGCTGAGGCAGGAGAATGGCGTAAAAACCCAGGAGGCAGAGCTTGCAGTGAGCTGAGATCCGGCCACTGCACTCCAGCCTGGGCGACACAGCGAGACTCCGTCTCAAAAAAAAAAAAAAAAAAAAAAAAAAAAAAAAAAAAAGAAAGAGGCACAGCTTTGGCAGACCTCTTCGGAATTTGGAAGTGATATATACATAACTGTGCATGCCATTCTAACTCATTCACCAGGTGAGCTATCCCTGACCACAGGACACCAGAGAACCATATTACCTGAGTGATCCATTATCAACTAGAGTTATCTGATTCACCTAGCCACAATATCAGGAAGCATTCCATTATCAATGGATACATACACGTGTGTGTACACACATACACACACACACAAGGAGAATCCTGAAGTCACAAATAAGTTGCAGGAAAAGAGAACTCTTCCTCCCAATATGCTGACTCCTGCTATATAGCTATCCTTCTCTCATCCCACACCTAAGGCCCAAAGAGGACTTGGTAGAGGAGGGGAAACTGAGCTCTGTTCACTGACGGCTCCCCATGATATGCTGGAATCTGCTGGAAATGAACAGCTGCAACCTTGCACGTGAGGTGGCCCTGAAGGACAGCAAATAAGGAAAAAGCCTCACACTGGGTGGAATTTCAAGTGGTACATATCATTAGTCAATTTTTCTGTAAGAATCTAAAACTGATTCATGGGAGTGTCCAATAGTTTCCTGGGATAGTTAGGATTGTGGAAGGAATTCAATTGGATAAACGTTAATAAGGAGGCATTTAAATCAGTGAAGAGGCATATAAAAGAACATCTCAAAATAAGCCCAGTGGAGATATTTGTGACCCATGTAAATACTCAACAAAAGGGCCTGGCAGTCTAAATAACAAGGTGCCATGGCCCCTGCACATCAGCCAGCTTCTTTCCACAGCCATTCCAATGGGCTCATGACCAAAGTAGCCGCAATGGCAGTAATGAAAGCTTTGCATAGGATCAACAATGTGGACAGCCTCTCACCAAGATTAACCTGGCTATTAGCACAGCTGGGTCCCTAATTTGCCAGTTTCCTATGACCTTCCATATTCTGGTATGAGGCTGATTATACTAGACCTCTTCTGTTTTGGAGGGGCCAGAGAGTTGTTCCTTGTGAATCTGCTTTCCAAATTCACCAACGTGTCTGCCAGTTTCACCATCCATGGGCGTAATGACTGTCTTAGTCACTGTCATGTTATCAGACGTAACATCACTTTTGTCTAATGACCTCACTTTGTAGCAAATGAAGTCAGACGCTGGGCTATGGGATTCACTAGTCTTACCCATCATTCGAAAGCAGTTAGCCTTACAGAATAGTCTGTCAAAGGTTCCCATACACATCATCATGTGACGTTGAGATTCTATCCCACAGGATATAGAATGTGCTCTGAGCCAGCAAACTCCATATGGTGCTCTTACCCATCACCTAAATATGTAGAGTCAGTATTCAAAGAGGGGAAGAAGGAGTGGCACCTCTCACTATTGCACGTCTTAACCTACTCCTAAGAAATCCTCTTCCCATCCATGCAACTCTGTGATGTGCTTGGTTAGAGGTCTTACCACACAGCAAAGAAGTGCTTCCACCAGGGGACAAAACAATGACTCTATCAAATCAAAACCTACTATCACCCAGCCATTTGGGGTTCCTCATGGAACTAGGAGAACAAGTGAAAGAGGAGTTATAGTACAAGCTGGAAGCCTTAACCTTTACTGTCAAAGGGAAATTGAGTTACTCCTACACAATGGAGGCAGGAGGAGTATAAAGGAAACTTAGGGGATTTTGTGGGGTATCACCTAGTATTGCCATGTCTACTGGTTAGTTAATGGAAGACAACAGCAGGACTTGCAATGGCTTAGACCTATGAAGAATCAAAATTTGGATCACACCAGAGTTAAGAAACCCAACAGCAGAAGTACTAACTGAAGGCAAAAAAGAACACAGAATGAAGGGGAAAGTCACAAACCCCCTGATCAGGCACAGAAATTGCTCTATCCCCATCAAAATGCCAATGACATCCTTCACAGAAATAGAAAAAAAATCCTAAAATTCATATGGAACTACAGAAGACCCCAAATAGCCAAAGCAACCCTGAGCAAAAAGAACGAAGCTGAAGGTATCACGCTATCTGACTTCAAAATATACTGCAAAGCTATAGATACCAAATCAAGCATGGTAATGGCATTTTTAAAAAGACGTACAGATCAATGCAATAGAATAGAGAACCCAGATATAAATCCATGCATACACAGTGAACTCATTTTCCGCAAAGGTGCCAAGAACATAAAATAGGCAAAGGGCATTCTCTTCAATAAATGGTGCTGGGAAAACTGGATAACCACATGCAGAAGAACCAAATTAGACCTCTATCTCTCACCACATACAAAAATTAATTCAAACCACACTACAGACTTACATCCAAGACCTGAAACTGTGAAACTGCTAGAAGAAAACATTGGGAAAATACTCCAGGACACTGGTCTGGGCAAAGATTCTAGGCGAGGCCTCAAAACCACAGGCAACAAAAGGAAAAAATAGACAAATGGATTACATCAAGCTAAAAAGTTTCTGCACAGCAAAAGAAATAATCAACAAAGTGACATCCCACAGAATGGGAGAAAATACTTACAGATTATCTATCTGACAAAAGATTAATAACCAGAATATACAAGGAACTCAAACAACTCGATACCAAAAAAAAAAAGAATCCAATTTAAAAATGGGCAAAAGACCTAAAAGACATTTCTCAAAAAATGACATATAAATGGTCAACAAACATATGAAAAAGTGCACAACATAACTAATCATTAGAGAAATGCAAATCAAAGCCACAATGAGATACTGTCTCACCCCAGTTAGGATGGCTTTTATAAAAAAAAAAAAAAAAAGATGCTGCTGAAGATGTGAAGAACGGGGAACCTCATACACTGTTGGTGGAAATGTAAATTACTACAGCCTCTATGAAAAACAATATAAAAACTCCCCCAAAACACAAAAATAGAACCACCATATGATCCAGCAATTCCACTACTGGGTATACACCCCATAGAAAGGAAATCGACATGTCAAAGCAATATCTGTACTCCCCATGTTTATTGCAGCATTATTCACAATAACCAAAATATGAAATCAACCTAAATGTCCATTAATGAATGGAGTTAAAAAACTGAAATATAAATACAGTGGAATATTATTCAGCCATAAAAAAGAAATTCTGTCATTTGTAGAACATGAACGGAACTGGAGGTCATTATGTTAAGTGAAATAAGCAAAGCACAAAAAGATAAACACTGCATGTTGTCACTCACATGTCAGAGATATAAAAGTGAATCTCGTTAAGACAGAGTAGATTGGTGGTTTACCAGAGACTGGGAAGGGTAAGCAGAAGGGGAGGATGAAGAGAGGCTGATTAATGGGTACACATATACACTTAGAAGAGAGAAGACCTGCTGTTCAATAGATCAATAGGGTAACTATAGTTAACATTAATTGATTGTACATTTCAAAACAGCAAGAAAATAATTCAAATGTTCCCAGCATTTAAAAAGAGATCCCAATTACTCTGGTTATATGAATGTATCAAATTATCACATGTACCCCCAAAATATGTACATTATATATCAATTTTGAAAGTTAAAAAGTTTTCTTAATGAAAAACATAAAAATTCACTCTAAACCATTACCTGTACTTTATTTGCTGTATAATGCATTTACATGTAAATTTTGACTAACATTTCTCTTCATTCTCATCTCTTTCCCCTTCTATTTAATATGAAGTGTGTCAATGGTAGCTAACTCTACAACTGAGCTCACAGTTGTAGGATATTAACATTATGACCTAATTCCAGGAGATGTGGACACTCCCTTGAGCCCGCTGAGAGCCTGGACTTGAAGAGTTACTTAGGGAAAGACGTGCGCATGTTTTCAGCTCTATAAGAGATAGTGTGTGTCTTCCTCGAGGTGTTCAGTCTGTGGTACACCACTTGAGGACTATATCTAATAACACTTCCTTGCTTAAACTTAAACCTTGTTTGAACTCGGCAGACATGGATAGGAGCTGCTCAGTATCCTCTTCCTGAATATTCCTGCATATTAAAAGAATTCAGCCTCCCACTGGCCTTCAGAAAGCTATAATCACGATCACATTTCCCACTACTTTCTGATTGCTTTTAGTTGCTGAAAGCAGAAACACTGAAAGTTTCCCCCAAACAATTTCTATTTTCTCATATCTGATTATTCTTCAACCCTATATTCCCAAAAAATGAACAGTGGCAACCATGACCATAGTCAACCACGACTCATTTGCCAAAACTGAAACAGAATCTCTTCAGTCCCCTCTTACTTGGCCTCTCTTCAACTTCTGATAAATTGTGCACCTCCTTCTTTTTTAAACCTTCGCGAGACACTTGTTTCCTTCCTCATTAATTAATATTCCTTCTGATTCATTAATGGCCCTCTTTTTCTATTCACCTGTCAAATATTAGTGTTCTCTAAAGTTCTATCCTTCCAGTAAGATACGTCTAATGCAGGTGCTGGGCCAGCTGCAGCGGGGGCAGAGGTAACCCCACGTAGACCAGTACAACGCTGGTGTGGAAAACATCCACAGCCCAATGCCCTGCCCAGGCAGTGCTCAGGGAGCAGATCTTCCTGGAGCCTGGCCTCCACCTGAGAGGCTGATTACAGCAGCTCTAACCCTCACTAGAAACTGAAGGAGAAGGTTAAAATTAATAATCATCATCAACATCACCCTGAAGAGAGAGAAAAATAAATGGGAAGAAAATTTTACTTTGATATCTCCAGGAGAGGATTAAGGGAAATGAAAGAAAAACAAATGTCGCCCTGTTGCCATGGAGCCCCCAATGTCCTCTCAATCACAGTGAGTAGCAACGGAGCCCTGACAGACAAGCAGCCACCACTGTTTTTTTCCATCCCCGCCAGGAGAGGGTTGAACACCTTCCATGGAGTATGTGAATTTCTCTCCTTTGATTAACCACATCAATCCCATGAGAAACAACCTCTATTTATATTCTCTATTTCTGTTAACTTTGCAGCGATCCCTTTTTGGAATAATAACGTAAGATGTATGATTTCCCTTTGCTGCCTTATGCAAAATCTTGCATCAATCACTCATCTGGATATCTGGCTGCTCACACTAACACCAATCTGATGTCATTTGCCAGGCAGAGTCCCTGTGAAATTTTACTTCACCTGAACCTGCACGTGAAGTACTCATTAAGCACCTGTGCTGTCAGTGCTGCAGGAGAAAGACCCCAGAGGCAGTGGTATAGGCACTTCTCTAAAGCAGCTCTCACTCAGCTTGGGGTGTTCGGAGGGGGTCATTCCTGGACAGGGTAGAACGCTACCCAGTCCTGAGATCTTTAGAGATGAAGGATATATTGTATGTCTTCTTCCATGTAAGACAAAGAGGCATCTTTTACTCTGTCTGTGCTGCTGCCTCACACTTAACTACAACTTTTGGAGGGAAAAAATGGCCATCATGGAAGAAGAGCCCTACCATTGAGAGGTTAAAAGTGATAGAATAAAAAAATTACTGTAGCTCTGTATTAGTTCAGAAGGAAATCAGAGGCCGCAACCAGGGCGCAAAGCCCATATGCCTTCTGCAAACCTTATAACCCCCTTATGCTTATTTTATCTTTCTGAACATCATCTCAAGAAGGATTAGCCCCCAAACCTTGAAGCTGAAGATGCCCACATGCTGGAAAGAAAGGGGGTGTTTGCCATGCTATACTCCAACCATGGCAGCCTGGAGAGACGGAGACCCTGAGGAGTGGCCTGGAGATGGCAGGTCCACCAGAAGGAAAAAAGATGCAGTCAGGACCCACTGGGCTATGTGACAGCAAGGCCATCTGAGACTACGTGGCAGGGAAACAGAACATACTAGGCATCATCATTTAACACAACCAAAGCAGCATATTGGCTTCTGCCTCTATTTTTTCACCTTTGATTTATTCTGTAACCTTGGTTTTTAGTCTCCCAAAATGAACAATGTCAACCATAACCAAAGTCAACCATGACCTCCCGTTTGCTAAAAGAAAGACTCTCTTAAATCCCCTCTTACTCAGCCTCTTTTCAACCTCTGATAAATTGAGCTTTCTTCTTGCAACCTTCACAAAACCATTGGCTTCCTCCCTTGTTTATTAAAATTCCTTCTCATTCGTTTTTGACTCCTCTTTTTCAGCTCACCTCTTAAATTTTAGCATTCCCTAAAGTTCTATACTTGGCCCTCCTTTATTCTCATTCTACACATTTTTCAAGGAAGTTCTTTCACTCTTGTGGCCTCAGTTATCACATGTGTGCAACAGTTCCCACGTACCTGTCTCCGTTGTCAATCCCACTCCTGAGCTCCAGTCGCATCTAACTATATAGTTGTCCTCTGTATCCCTGGGGAATTGGTTCCCAGAACCCCTACAGATACCAAAATCCATGGATGCTCACTTTTCAATGACACTTTTGAGAATGAAAGGAACTATTATAATGATGTCAGGACAACAGATATAAAATAGGACTGCAAAATGGGATATTTGGTCACTCTGCAAATCATAAGCCTCAAATTAATTGTTTTAAGAGTGGAATAAAACAATTATAAAATTTAAATCTTCTATTTTCTTGGCTGCCTATTATACTACTTTTCAAATTTTCCAATTTGAAACACTACACTGCAACTTTGTATTCAGAAGTATTTGCCCTAATACAAAGTACTGGCTGCCTCTCAAACAACTCTCTTCCCCCAGTCCTTGCCATTGGAAAGGGAATTTCATTCCAGTGTCCAACCTCTTCCCCATAGTAACCTGAAAGAAATTCCTGGTTACAACTAATCATGGGATGATTATAATATGGGCATATGACCCAGATGATGCAGTTACAGCTACAAGGTGCATAAAGGGGGAAGCTGCTGGAAATGTTTCTTGGGAGATTTCTTCCTTCTTAAAAAGAGGTATAGGGGAATTTCCATTTCTGGCAATATAACAGACTGTCCCATCTTGAAAATCATGCCAATGGAGAACACCTAAGAAATGTTAAATGAAATATGTAAAAGCATCATTTTAAAATATATGCTTGAGCTATTTGGAAAAGTCCTTGGAGACCAAACATATACATATACAGTAAGAGCTGAAAAATGGGTGAGCGGTGGTGCTTGTCTTTACCCTGGTAAAACCTGCCAGGCTGCAAGGACCTAGGCTTTGTTTTCCACAAGCCACATGTGGGGACAGGCGGCGGTCCTGGGAGCCCATACACATAGGAGATCAGGGTGAGAGCCCACACAAATTCAGATTTCCAAAGCCCAAAATTCCCATTGCCGGTGTGTCCCCTCAGAATCCCAAGCCAGAAATGTAAGTGGCACCACGTTGGTAATAACTCCAAGCACCTGGCAGATATAAACCTAAATATTCTCTGGATGAATGTATTTCAAACACAGACACCAAAGAATTCCCAAGGACAAAGCAGCAATTAACATGGGCTCACAATCAAACATCCCAAAATATGGGTGAGAACTGACAGAAGTAAAATGGATAATCAGACTAACAAAGATTGCAGATGTAGAATTACGAGCTATAGGATATAAGATAAACATATTTATCATGTTTGAAAACATAAGTAAACTTGAAAGAATATGCAAGGAAAAGAAACTATAAGACCTCACAGATACAAAAAGGCATCAAAAAGAACTTATAAAAATAAAAAATAGGACTGATAAAAAGACATATTCAAATTTAGAAGAATTTAACCAAATATCAAATCGGTAATATGAACACACATTAAAAAGCATTATTTCAAATGGCTTTTGAATACAGAGCACTCAGTATCTACCTCGACTCTAAGAGAAAAAAAGAACTGAAATGATTCTTAAATGTCATTCAGTGATTTTTAGTCAAAATGTTGAGTATTATAATTTTGAAACTACTCATAGTGTCACCACAAATAATATGCTCATGTAGTTAGAAACTATGATCTTCATTAATAAAGAAAAAAGGCACAAGTATAAAATCAAAGTTGCTAAGAAAACACATAGTAATGTTAAATCTGAATTTAAAATCTCAGTATGAACTCACATTTTACAAAACTCATGTTTTTGTAAAAACATATTCCCCAGTCTACTCACTGGAAATTTTCAGGCCTCCAAACAATAGCACCTCTGTAGTAATGGACAGACTCGGATCTCGGCTCCCAAATATAATTCCCCAACTAAAAGGAACGAAGGCTCCTTTGAAGATTTGGCTGATTCCAATACAGGGCTAAGGAAAATATAAGATGAGCACTGGAGTATCTTTCAGTTCCAGAAACTAAGGAAACATTCAGAGTCAAATAAAGGCTCGTCAAGAGAACACAGAAGCCAGCCTGACCAAATTTGGGACAATTTTAGCATCCAAAAGGAAAATTACTACATTGAATTGTAAAATATAAAATTATTTGACACTACTATTGAAGGAGAATATTTCACTGAACTCCTTATTCTATAAAATGAAGTTTAAAGAGGAACGATTACACATTTGCCCTGGCTTTTTATGAGAAACTGTAGTCAGCTCCAGTTTATGATGGAAAAGTCTTCTTTACAGAAGAATGCCAGCTATCAAATGCAGGTATAATGATAGATTTGGAAAATCAGCATTTCAAACTCCTACTCAAAAAACTGATTCAGGCAAGTTTCATCAAAAAATGTTAAAACTATTCACTAACACTATTTTCCAGGTTTTTGGGGAACAAGATACTCAGATAGCACTGAATTAACATCCCACATATTGCTTGCTAATTGCAAAGGGATAAATGTACCTTCAGAAGAGAGAGATGGGGCGCCACCACCATATGCAGGTGATTTAACTTTGTGATGCAAACAGAGGGGGCCACCTGACATTATATGCACCCCACAGATACAACACGAAACACAGGGCATTCTATATTAAGTTATTTTTGCAAAAAAATTGTTTTATTAAATCAAGACTCTAGAGGATCTAGATCTAAGTTTCAATTTACAGAAACAGACAGGATAGAAGAACAAATTTAAGAGTAACGCAATTTAAAAAAATCAAATCCAGCGTGTGGGACATTTTAAAAGACAATAGGTCTGGACTCCTCAAAAAGTCTTATCATTTTAAAACATGGTTGAACTATTCTAGATTGAAGTAGACTAATAGACATGAAACCAAATGATGCATTTGGCTGATTCTGGGTTGACAAAAATAACTTTAAAATATATTTGGAGACAACTAGGAAAATGTGAAGATAGACTAGATATTAGGTATTAGAAAAGTACTATTTTCAAGCGTGATATGTAATTGTAGTTAGGTAGGAGAATGTTACTTGGGGGCAAAAATTAACAATTATTGGATCTACACGGTGGATCCATTGTGTTTGTTACATAATTCCTTCAAACATTCTAGATATTTAAAATTTCTCATAAGAATTGGGGAAAGTTTAAGTATGCCATATCACCTATGATTTCATAGGTGATATGATAGGTATTGTAGCTAAAAATAATTAATCACTTTAATCTATGAAGGTTTTTCTTTTGGCGGGGGGCGCGGAGTGGAGGACAGAGTCTCACTCTGTTGCCCAGGCTGCTGGAGTGCAGTGGTGCGATCATAGCTCACCGCAGCCTTGACCTCCTGGGCTCAAGTGATTCTCCCATCTCAGCCTGAGTAGCTGGCACTACAAAATCATATAATTACATGGAAATTGAATGACCTGCTTCTGAATTACTTTTGGGCAAATGATGAAATTAAGGCAAAATGAGCAAGTTCTTTCAAACCAACCAGAATAAAAATACAACATACCAGAGTCTCTGGGACACAGCTAAGGCAACGTTAAGAGGGAAAGTTATAGCACTAAATGACTACAACAAAAAGTTAGAAAGATCTCAAGTTAATAACCTAACATCAAAACTAAAAGAACTAAAGAACCAAGAACAAACCAAACCCAAAGCTAGCAGAAGACGAGAAATAACCAAAATCAGAGCTGCACTAAAGGGATTAGAGACTTGAAAGGTCAGCGAATCCAGGAATTGGTTTTTTTAAAAAAATTAATAAATAGACCACTAGCTAGACTAATAAAGAAAAGAGAGAAGATTCAAATAAACACAATAAGAAACAAGGGGGATATTACCACTGACCCCACAGAAATACAAACAACCATCAGAGAATATTATGAACATGTCAAACTAGAAAATCTAGAAGAAAGTTATCATTTCCAGGACACATACACCCTCCCAAGACAGAACCAGGAAAAGAACTGAATTCCTGAACAGACCAGTAAGAAGCTCTGAAATTGAAGCAGTAATAAATAGCTTACCAACCAAAAAAGCCCAGGACCAGATGGCTTCACAGCTAAATTCTACCAGATGTACAAAAAGGAGCTGGTACTATTCCTACTGAAACTATTCCAAAAAATTGAGGAGGAGAGATTCCTACCTAACTCATTCTATGAGGCCAGCATCATCCTGATACCAAAACCTGGCAGAGATACAAAAAAAGAAAACTTCAGGCCAATGTCCTTGCAAACATCAATGCAAAAATCCTCAACAAAACACTGGCAAACAGAATCCACCACTGCACTAAAAAGCTTATCCACCACAATCAAGTAGGCTTTATCCCTGGGACACAAGGTTGACTCAACATATGTAAATCAATAAATGTAATTTATTACAAAAACAGAACTAAAGAAAAAAACCACATGATTATCTCGATAGATGCAGAAAAAGCTTTCAATAAAATACAACATCCATTCATGGTTAAACACTCTCAATAAACTAGGTATTAAAGGAAGTAAAACTACCCGTTTGTAGATGACATGATCCATGTTGAGAAAACGCCATCATCTCAGCCCAAAAGCTTCATAAGCTGATAACTTCAGCAGAGCCGCAGGATACAGAATCAATGTGCAAAAATCACTAGCATACGTATACACCAACAACAGTCAAGCTGAGAGCCAAATCAGCAACAAACTACCATTTACAACTGCCACAAAAATAATAAAATACCTAGCAATGCAGCTAACTAGGGAAGTGAAAGATAGCTACAAGGATAACTACAACCCACCGCTCAAAGAAACCAGAGATGATACAAAACAAATGGGAAAACATTCCATGTTCATGGATGGGAAGAATCAATATTGTGAAAATGGCCATACTGCTCAAAGCAATTTACAGATTCAATGCTATTCTTATTAAACTACCATTGACATTCTTCACCAAGCTAGAAAAAACTATTTTAAAATTCATATGGAACCAAAGAAGAGCCCATATATCCAAGGCAATCTTAAGCAAACAGAACACAAAGCTGGAGGCATCATGCTACTTAACTTCAAACTACACTAAAGGGCTATAGTAACCAAAACAGCATGATACTGATACAAAAACCAACACATAGACTGATGAAACAGAACAGAGAATCCAGAAATAAGGCCACACACATACAACTATATGAACTTCAACAAACCTGGCGAAAACAAGCAATGGGGAAATAATTCCCTATTCAATAAATGGTGCTGGGATAACTGGCTAGCCATATGCAGAAGACTAAAACTGGACCCCTTCCTTATAGCACATACAAAAATTAACCCAAGATAGATTAAAGACAGAAATGTAAAACCCAAAACTATAAAAACCCTGGAAGACAATCTAGGCAATACCATTTGGGACACAAGCATGGGCAAAGACTTCATGACGAAGATGCCAAAAGCAATTGCAACAAAAGCAAAATTGACAAATGGGATCTAATTAAAGAGCTTCTGCACAGCAAAACAAACTATCAACAGAGTAAACAGACAATCTACAAAATGGGAGAAAATTTTTGCACACTAGGCATCTGACAAAGGTCTAATATCTAGCATCTCAAAGAACTTAAGCAAATTTACAAGAAAAAAATAAACAATTTCATTAAGTAATAGGCAAAGGACATAAAGTCTTTTCAAAAGAAGACATACATGTGGCCAACAATCATGTGAAAAAAAAGCTCAGCATCACTGATCATTAGAGAAATGCAAATCAAAACCACGATGAGATCCCATCTCATGCCAGTCAGAATGGCTGTTACTAAAAAGTCCAAAAATAACAGATGCTGGCCAGATTGTGGAGAAACAGGGACACTTATACACTGTTGGTAAGAGTGTAAATTAGTTCAACCATTATAGAAGACAGTGTGGCAATTCCTGAAAGACCTAAAGACAGAAATACCATTTGACCCAGCAATCCCATTACTGGGTATATACTGAGAGGAATATAAATAGTGTTATTATAAAGACGCACTCATGTGTATGTTCATTGCAACACTATTCACAATAGCAAAAACATGGAATCAACCTAAATGCCCATCAACAATGCCCAGCCTGGATAAAGAAAATGTGGTACATATACACCATGGAATACTATGCAGCCATAAAATAGAACAATATAATGTCCTTTGCAGGGACATGGTTGGAGCTGGAGGCATAGAAGAGAACAACATGCACTGGGGCCTATCATGGGGTGGACGGTGGGAGGAGGGAGAAGATCAGGAAAAATAACTAATGGGTACTCAGCTTAATAGCTGGGTGATGAAATATCTGTACCAAAAAAAAAATAAACCATGGCACAAATTTCCTATGTAATAAACCTGCACATGTACCCCTGAACTTAGAGTTAAAAAGAAAGAAAGAAAGAAAGAAAAACCTAAAGACTCTACCAAAAAAACTATTTGAATTGATAAACAAATTCAGTAAAGCTGCAGGGTACAATTAGACAAAAATCAGTATCATTTCTATACACAAACAGTGAACTAAAGAAATCAAGAAGGCAATTCCACTTCCAATAGCTACAAAAAAGTAAAATAACTAGGAGTAAATTTAACTAAGGCAGTGAAAACCTTCACAAGGAAAACTGCAAAACACTGATGAAAGAAATACAAACATTGAAGAGGATACAAACAAATGGAAAAACATCCCATGCTCATGGATTGAAAGAATATTGTTAAAATGACAATACTACTCAAAGCAATTTATAGATTTAATACAATTCCTATCAAAATACCAGTAACATTCTTCACAAAAATAGAAAAAAAAAAACCTCTAAAATTAGTGTGGAACCACAAAAGATCCTGAGTAGCCAAAGCAATTCTGAGCAAAAAGAACAAAGCTGGAGTCAGAACACTGCCAGACCTCAAAATATACTACAAAACTGTAGTAACCAAAACAACATGGTACTTGCATAGAAACAGGCACATAGATCAATATAAAAGAATAGAGAACCCAGAAATTAATCCACTATCTAAGCCAACTGATTTTTGACAAAGCTGCCAAAAACACTCATTAAGGAAAGGACAGTCTGTTCAACAAATGGTACTGAGAAAACTGGATACCCAAATGCAGAAGAATTGAACCAGACCCCCACCTCTCACCCTCAAAATGTAATACCAGGCCAATGTGGTGAAACCCCATCTCTACCAAAAATATAAAAATTAACCAGGTGTGGTGGCAGGCACCTGTAATTCTAGCTACTGAGGAGGCTGAGGCAAGAGAATCACTTGAAACCAAGAGACGGAGGTTGCAATAAGCCAAGGTCACACCACTGCACTCCAGCCTGGGCGACGGGACGAGACTCTGTCTCAAAAAAAAAAAAAAAAACAGAAAATGTGGTATTTTTACACCATGGAATACCATGCCACCATAAAAAAGAATGAAATTTTATCATTTGAGGCAACAAAGATGGAACTGGGGGACATTCTGTTAAGTGAAATAAGCTAGAAACAAAAAGTTAACGCCACATGTTCTCACTCATAGGTGGAAGCTAATAAATGTTCATACAGAAGTGAAAAAAACCAAAGAGAAAATACTAGAAGCTGGAAAGGGAGGGATAGGGAGAGATTTGTTAAAAGATACAAAACTACAGTAGGTAGAAGGAATAAGTTGTAGTGTTCTATAGCACTGTAGGATGACTAGCGTTAATTATATATTACACAGTTTCAAATAGCTAGAAGGAAAATACTGAATGTTCCCAACACAAAGAAATGATAAATGCTTGTGATGATGGATATGCTAATTACCCTGATCTGATCACCATACATTGTATGTACCAAAACATCACCATGTACCCCATGAGTATGTACAGTTATTATTTGTCAATTTAAAAAAAAATATTTTGGATGGTTTATATTTTATCAGTCTATGATGCAAATGTCCATAATAACCAAAGATTTTTTTAACTTTAAAAGTTTTAGAAGAAAATAGAGAATTACCTAATTATTTTTATTTATATTTTTGAAATAATTATTTTTGAAAGACCCAAAAAAGTAAAAATGATAAATAAAAATGTCTAAATGCAACTGCATTAAAATAAAGCCTGTTCATCAAAAGACAACATACAAACATTAGAAGTCAAACCACAAACCAAAAGATGTCAATATTTGCAACTACACATATGACTTTTTTCAAATAATATAGAATAAATTTTATGAATCCATAAGAAAAAGACAGAAATCCCATTAGAAAAATGGGCAAAAGTTATCAACAGTTATTCATTAGAAATGATATACCAGGCCAGGCACAGGGGCTCATAGATGTAAGCTTAGGAATTTGGGAGGCTGAGGTGGGTGGATCACTTGAGGTCAGGAGATCAAGACCAGCCTGGCCAACATGGTGAAACCCTGTCTGTACTAAAAATACAAAAATTAGCTGAGTATGGTGGTGCACGCCTGTAATCTCAGCTACTTGGAAGGCTGAGGTATAAGAATTGCTTCAACTCAAGAGGTGGAAGTTGCAGTGAGTTGAGATCACCCATACTCCAGCCTAGGTGACAGAGTGGGACTATCTCAAAAATAAATAAGAAATAATATAATAAAATCCTTTAAGCCTATGAAAAGATGCTCAAATTTATTAGTAACCAAGGAAAGGCAAATTAAAACCATGAGATAAAATTCACAACCACCAGATTTTCAAAATTAAAAGATATGTGAATTAATTTCCAGGTTCTCTATTCTTTTATATTGATCTACATGCCTGTTTTTATGCCAGTACCATGATGTTTTGGTTACTACAGCTTTGTAGTATATTTTGAGGTGTGGCAGTGTTCTGACTCCAGCTTTGTTTTTTTTTTTTTTGCTCAGAATTGCTTTGGCTATTCCGGTTCTTTTCTGGTTCCACACAAATTTTAGTTTGTTTTTTTTTTTTTCTGTGAAGAATGTCACTGATAGGGATTGTATTAAATCTATAAATTGCTTTGAGTAGTATCAAGTGTTGGTGAGAATTTCAAGCAAGGGAAACCCTCATACACTGCCAAGAAGAGCATAAATTGGTTTAGCCAATTTAAAAAATAATTTATGTTATAAATCTGAACATATATACTACCCATGATACTTATTTCTAGATATAGATATATAGACATACATATATTCGAGCAATGTTTGACAAACTCTGGATAGTGACTCATCCAATTCAGGGATTTTAAAATAGAATATTTTAAAATAGAATAATATGGAACAGAAAATATCAGCCAGTATACATTGCAGGTGGTTCAAGGTAAAGTATGACTTTGTGAGAGTTTACACACAGACACAGACATGCATATACTCATGCACACACCTGTAATACAAAATGTATTTCTTACTGTGGGTAATGTGCCAAAGAGATTGAAAGTTATAGCCCTACAGGGAAACCCTTACACGTGAGCTCCAAGAGACACAGAAATGGCATTATATGGAACAGCAAAACCCTGTTAAAAAACTCAAATGTCCTTCTATATGTAGAATGGACAAATAACTTCTTGTATATGGATACACTGGAATGCTATACAGCAGTGAAAATAAGTGGTACCTAGTTACATGTTAACATGAATATTTCTCAAAAACATGTTAAACAAGAAAATCAAGTCATAGAACATACATACCAAGTATGAATCTATTCATATGAAGAGGTGTTAACATATGCAATTTTAACTGTGGTAAAAGTACGACGAAAAAAAAGAAAAGGATAAATACAATATTCAGGTTACCTTTTCAGAAAGGGTGACAGAGGCTGATGGGATTAGGAGCACAAGGGCTTCTAAGATTCTGGTTAGTTTAAGCTGAATGGTAGACATACAAAAGGTGTGTTGGTGCCATCAGAGTCACATAATTTACTACCCCTAGTGCTGAACTTAGGTATCATTGTTATATGGAATAACTTTTCCTTATTGTTTAAGCGCCATTTTGAATTGTGTCTTCCATTACTTGTAGTTTAAAAACCCTCACGCTGAAACAGTCCCTTAGTTTGTATCCCGTACAACTGGGATCTGACTTAGTATAAGCTATCATTTAATCATATTCTGTTTGTCTAATTGTATCATTAAAACCTTACAATATTAAGCAACCCCAAACTATAAAAAATTTTGTTTTGAAGAAAGAGACTATCATTAAAATAGCTTAGCATTTTTTCCATCTTAAAGGTTTCTTCCTTGGAAACATCCTGATTAAGTACGTGTGATACCAAGAACAATCAAGATTTGTTTAGGAAGATCTATGAAATGTTAAACAGATAAGGAGGGAGTCGGGCTTGTACTCTTGCCCTCAGCAGGAAACAGCTTAATCTGCCTGAGGATCACACAGTTATTGGAGCTACAGGCTGGAGGTCAGAGTACAGGCAGAAGTCAGTCACTGCGGGAGTCCTCAAAAAAAGAGAGAACAAGGAAGTGAAGAGATTTTATTCAGAAACGGGCATGGGCTCTGCTGTTTTGGCCAGAGGAATAAAGAAGAGTGGTTTCTCCACAGACAAATCCTATACAGGAGACTAGCCCTGCGGAGGAAATAAGACTTCCATGCCACCTCCCTGGCAGACACACAGGAAAGGGTAGATAAGAAAAGGGGATCTACAGAGGGAAATACACACACACCCTTTATTCTATCCCCCAGACACTTTACAAGGTATACCCTCAATGTGCGGCACTTTCTAATATCCTCCTATTATTCCACAAAGTTAAGTCTCCCTGTTTTACAGATGAGGGTGCTGGAGCTCAGAGGTTAAGTAAACTGCCAAGGTTACCCATCAGTCATTGGTGAAGCTGAAACTCAAACCTACAACTGTGTGATCCTCAAACTCATTCTTTTTTGAGACAGAGTCATGCTTTGTCACCCAGGCTGGAGTGTGGTGGCATGACCTTGGCTTACTGCAAACTCCGCCTCCCAGATTCAAGTGATTCTCCTGCCTCAGTTTCTCGAGTAGCTGGGATTACAGGTGTCTCTCACCACACCTGGCTAATTTTTGTACTTTTAGTAGAGACATGATTTCACCATCTTGGCCAGGCTGGTCTCAAACTCCTGACCTCAAGTGATCTGCCCGCTTCAGCCTCCCAAAGTGCTTGGATTACAGGCATGAGCCACCACAACCAGCCTCGTGTTCTTTTATACCCTATGCACAAAGAACAAGGAAGACTGTGGAACAACTCAATCTTGGAGCATTCCCTCTTAGAATGAACTCAAAGCTGCCCCCAGCAACTCCTGCTGTCTACTGCTAAACGCAATGCTAGCTATCTGTGAAGATGTGGACCCAGCTAAGCTCAGTAGGATCCCATTACAGAGGAGAATGCCACCATTCTTGGTTCCCAGATTATAAGCACAGCTCTCACTTCCGTCAATCATGTCAACCACATCAACCACTTCTCACGTGCATAATCTTGGCCACAAGAGGAGTAGGTTAAAAAATAATAATAAAGAGGGTTTGCTCTAGGCAGCTGCACCCCTCCTCACCCCCACTCCAGCTCCACTCTGATGCTAACTGACTACTGGGGCTCATCCCACTGTTAGTGATTCCCACAATTACCTAACGTCCAACCAGAGACAGCCTCCAGGAGGGGGATGCTGCTGTAGATGGCATGCATGTACATCAGGTGAGCCATCAGCTCGGCCAGCCACCACCAGCAAAGAAGGCGGCCCAGCCCCAGGGCCAGGACACACAGGTTGCCCTTCAGGGATTCATGCTCCTGCTGCTGCATCTAAAGTGGAAACAAAAGAGGTCATTAGATGGTGATTGATTTCTAAAACAGTCCCCTCGATAAGATTTTTCATAAACTTCCCACAAACATTATTGCTATGCCGGCTGACAGAGGGTTGGTTTGGCTTGTCTTGGGAACACTCAACATTCTTGGGTGGAAGAATCATATCTGAGCTTGAACACTGTCTCAAAATAAGAATGGGGGATGGGGGTCAACAAGCTAGCCTAGTGCCAAGAACCAAAGCCACGTTCTGCACTGATCCCTCCACTCCAGCATCAGCCCTGGGAAAACCCAAGTGGAAGGGCAGCACACGGTGTATTTTCCCCACTGGGAATTTGGAGTTTCTTTAGGCTACAGGCGCCACCCTGCCTGAATTCTTCCATCACCTACTCATGTCTGAGGCTGGTAAAAGCAGGGCCCACTCAAAAAGAGACACAGGACTGGTAGAAGAGACAGAGAAAAAGACAGGGGCTGAGAGCAAGGGAAAATGATGTGTGGGAGTGTCATTTCACCCTAAGTTGTTTTCGAAACATGGCAGACAATATGTGGAACAAGTCTCTTGCCTAGTAGGCAGCAGAGCATAACAGTTAAGAATACAGACTTTAGAAAACATACAATAAGGTGGGTCACGGTGGCTCACACCTGTAATCCCAGGATTTTGGGAGGCCCACGTGGGCAGATCACCTGAGGTCAGGAGTTCGAGACCAGCCTGGCCAATATGGTGAAACCCCATCTCTACTAAAAATACAAAAATTAGCCAGGCGTGGTGTGACACATGCCTGTAATCCCAGCTACTCAGGAGGCTGAGGCAGGAGAATTGCTTGAACCCGGGAGACAGAGGTTGCAGTGAGCCAAGATCACACCACTGCACTCTAGCCTGGGCGACATAGCGAGACTCCGTCTAAAAAACAAAACAAAGAAAAAGTAAAATAAATCACTTTGGGTAGTTTTGTCATCAAAACAATATTGAGTCTTTCACTCCATAAACTCGGGCTGTTTTTCCATTTATCAGGTCTTCTTTAAATTTCTTTCAGCAATGTGTGTAGTGTCCAGTGTACAAGTCTTATACCTCTTTGATTAAAGTTATTCCTGAATATTTTGTTCTTTTTGATGTTATTAGAAAAGGAATTTTCTTCTTTAAAAAATGGACTTTAGAGTCAGAGGATCAAGATCAAATTCTACCACAAACTACGCAGCCGTGTGATCCTGAGCAAATTACTTAACCTTTCAGAGTCTGGGCTTCCTCAAACATAAAGTAAAAAACATTGTTGTGATGATTAAATATGATGAAGTATGTGAAGTACTAAGTACAGTGACTGGCATACAAGAAGCCCTGGATACTTGGTAGTTAGTATCTATCATTAACCATTTCCATGTATGTCTTCCCATCCTTCCCATGTGATGTCCCAGACAACCAGCTACAGGGCAGCATTAGGAGACAGCTCAGAGCCAAACACCAAAGGCAAGAGAGGAATGTCACAGATACAAATAGAAGCTACTGAGGGCATACTCAATACATGTGGACAACACAGACGAAAAATTTTAAAGCCTGGTTCTGTGGTCTCACCTCACTGCCTGTTGTTTAGAGATGCATAATAACTTAAAACACATAGATTCTAGAATTCATAAACATGCTGGAAAATGTGAAGTGAATTCCATTTCATTCAGCCTTATACCACTAAACAAATATAAATACAGAAAAACTAGAGAGAGCAGTAAGTTTTCTGGATCTCACAATGACAAGATTTTATTAGACTGAAAGCTCCCTTGAAATGTAGAGGACAGACTAATGTTAAATGTCGAAGCTGCATCTGCACACATTAGCCGGTGGAGGAAATGAGCTTGCTTTAGCATTTGACTACCAGGGCTCATGACACAAAGGCCCATTCCGTGAGGTAGCTCCTTAGCTTCTCTCTCCTCTACCATCAGGATGCAGTGGGTCCCACTGCAGCCAGGAGAGTGGCAGGCACTGCCCCCAGTGGGGAAGAGAGAGTTACACAGCAGGGGATTTATTTTTATTCCATTTTCTAACACTTCCAGTGTTAGAAACTTCCAGTCTCTCAAACTGTCCTCCCGCAACAAGAAGCCAGGCTAAGAAATTTTGGTCGGCTCATTGGCATTACAATCTTCTGCACAAACAGCTTTCTCCCTTTTGCCATCTGCTTGGTTAACTATGCCCAGGAAAGCTTGTTGGTTTAACTTTTAAAATGTAAATTAGGCTGGGTATGGTGGTGGCTCACATCTATAATCCCAGTACTTTGGGAGGCGGAGGCAGGTGGATCACCTGAGGTCAGGAGTTCGAGACCAGCCTGGCTGACATGGTGAAACCCCATCTCTATTAAAAATACAAAAATTAGCTGAATGTGGTGGCACACACCTGTAATCCCAGCTATCCAAGAGGCTGAGGCAGGAGAATCATTTTAACCCGGGAGGCAGAGATTGCAATGAGCCTAGACTATACCACTGCACTCCACCCTAGGTGACAGAGAGAGACTCTGTCTCAGAAAAAAAAAAAAAAGGAAAAAATTGGCAAAACTAACAGGAATTTCCCTTTTGCCTTTTGTTTCCCTCAGTTCACTTCAGGAAGACATTTTATGCAGTCATACCAATCTGCATTGTTAAGAAACAACAGTAACTGCTTTGGAGAATCCATCTGGTTAGTATTGACAGGAAGCAGAACTTGAGTTCTCCAAGAAGGAAGACTGGGTATCCTTGGGTATTTGCAGACTTGTATTGATCAGACCTAACTGCAATTAAAGATGCACTAGTGACCCCAGGCAGACCCCTTTCTGGGCATAAACTGAGGATGGTTTTCACTTGAATCCTTACCCCAAGCATGCATGCTCTGAGAGACCCTACAAAGTCTATGGCAGCAGATCTGTTACAAGCCAGTCAATCACTAAATCCTCAGTGTGGAAACATCGACCTGCCAGATCATTCACGTTTGTGTTAATAAACAAGAAGTTAAAAGGAAATAACCCAAATGTCCAACACTAGGGTGTTGGTTAAGTGCATGTGTGTACCTCAATATTATATAGTCATGAAAACTACTTTTATTCAATGTGCATAAAATAATCCAAGGCAGGAAAGATATACACCAAATGTCAACAGTGGTCATCTTTGGATGGTGAGAGTTTAGTTATTTTTTGACAATTAATTTTTTTTTTTTTAAGACACAGCTTCACTCTGTCACCCAGGCTGGAGTGCAGTGGCACAATCTCAGCTCACCCCAACCTCTGCCTCCCAGGTTCAAGCGATTCCTGTGCCTTAGCCTCCCAAGTAGCTGGGATTACAGGCACGTACCACCACCACACCTGGCTATTTTTTGTATTTGTAGTAGAGACAGGGTTTCTCCACACTGGCCAGGCTGGTCTCAAACTCCTGACCTCCAGCGATCCACCCACCTTGGCCTCCCAAAGCGCTGGGATTACAAGTGTGAGCAACCGCACCCGGCCAAATTGGTTCTTTTTTAAATCAGAGAAAAAGTAATGTGACCTTACAATATTGTGAATATTTGGACCCTCTCTGTTAGTGAGGCCAATGTCCTCAAGACCCCTCTATTTCTTCATCCTGTTTCTCCAAATGCCTGGCATCAGAACTTCTGCCAGGAAGCCCAGCATCCTCTATGAGTGAGTATTCTTCTCCGTGTTTTATGCTAGACTAATTTTTATTTCTCCTTTCCTTCTCCCTTCACTCTCAGGTTTTTTGTTTTTTTGTTTTTTGTAGCTATGTACTGAGTTCTTCTTTGTTCATTCTCAACCCTTTTCCAGCTCTCCAAAGCAAATTCATTTTGACCTAATAACCACTAGCAAAAGAAGAAATGATTACAAACACACTGCTCTGGTCTGCATGTTTGTGTCCCCCTAAAATTCATATGTTGAAATCCTAACCCCCAAGGAGATGGTACTAGGATGTGGGGCCTTTGAGAAGTGATTAGGTCATGAGAGTAAAGCCTTCATGATTAGGATTAGTGCTCTCATCAAGGAAACCTCAGAGAGTTAGCTAGTTCCTTCTACCATGTGAAGACAGTGAGAAGGTGCCAATCTATGAACAAGGAAGCAGGCCCTCACCAGACACGGAATCTGCCAGCTCATTGATCATGGAATTCCCAGCCTCTAGAACTGTAAGCAATACATTTATGTTGTTTATAAGCCAACCAGTTTATAGTATTTTGTTACAGCAGCCCAAATGGACTACGGCCGAAAATCAGTACCAAGAGTGGGAGTGCTGCTTTAACAAACACCCAAAAATATGCAATTAGTTTGGAAGGGGTAATGGATAGAGGCTGGAAGAGTTTGGAGGTGCATGCTTTAAGAAGTCTACATTGCTGTAAATGGATCTTTAAGGGAAATTTTGGCAAGGGCTCAGAAGGAAAGGAGAAGAGCTGTAGAGAAAGCCTCAATATTCTTAGAGAAGAGCTAAGCAGTAGTGAACAGAATGTTGGTGGAAATATGCATGGTAAAGGCCATCTGATGATTTCTTAGACAAGAGAAATATGGTATTGAAAACTGAAAGAAAAGCAATCCTGTTATGAACCAGCAAAGAAGTTGGCTGAATTGTGTTCATATCCTAGTGTTTCGTGGAAGGCAGAATTTGTGAGTAATGAAATTGGATATTTAGCTAAAGCCATTTCTAAGCAAAGTGTTGAAGGTGCAGCTTGGCTCCTCTTGACTGTTTATAGTAAAATAGTAGAGGAGAAAAGTGATTTAAAGACAAAATTGTTAATCAAAAGGGAAGCGGAACTTAAAGATCTGGAAAACTCTCAGCTTTTCCATACTATAAAGAATGAGAAAGCCTCTTCAGGAGAGAACATTGAGAATGTGGCCAAACAACCACCTGATAAGGTTAGTCAGCTGTTTAAACAGAAGCCAGGACCTCCTGTCCAAGACAATGGAAGAGTGATTCCAAAGGGAATTCAGTCATGAAAACTATTTTTGTTCAATGTGCATAAAATAATGAAAGGCTGGAAAGATATACACCAAATGCCAACAATGGTAATCTTTGGATGGTGAGATTTTAGTTATGTTTTACAATTAAAATTGGTTCTTTTCAGTCAGAGAAAAAGTAATGTAACATTATAATATTGTGAATATTTTGACCCTCTTTGCTGCCACCATCATCACAGGCCAGAGTGCAAAGGCCTGGGGGACAGAGCAATTGCAGATGCAAAGGAGGGGATGTCACTGCCCAGTCCTGCCTCACACTGTGGGCTCTGCTCCCCACTCCCCATCACCAAACTCCTTGGCTGCCCCAAGAGTGGCTTCTGTGGGCCCCAGTGCAGTGTAGTTGGCACTGCAACCAGCGAAGCTGTAAGCGGGTGTGGCTGCCTCCACCTAGATTTCTAACAATGCCTACAGAGCCATGGGGCCCAGACAAATAACTGCACAAAGGCAGGGTCCAGCAGAGCCATGCAGGTGGCACTGCTCTCATGACCCCAGACCAGTAGAGCCACCAGCTCAAGATTCTGGCCTGGGCGATTGGCAGGAGGCGCAAAGCCCCCATGAAGGCAGAGCCACAACCCCCCTCCCTGCCACCATGTGTCCAGAAGGCACCCCAGTGTGTCTAGAAGGTGAAACCTCCACCCTCGTGGGCCTGGAGGGCAGAGTAATGAGCCAAAAATGATGATTCCTGAGCCTTAAGGTTTTGGACTTCCTCGGGAGCTTTTACTCCTTTCTTCTTTCTGATTTCTACCTTTTGGAATTGGAGTGTCCATCCTATGCCTGTCTCACCATTGTATTTGGGTGCACAGAGCTTGATTTCACAGGCTCATAGCTGAAGGGGAATTTGCATTAGGATGAATCATACCTTGAGTATTACACACATCTGACTTAGATGATATTTAAAGGAGACTTTGGATTTCAGACACTTGAGCTGGTGCTGGAACAAGTTAATACTATTGGGGCTATCAGGATGGAATGAGTATATTTTGCGTGTAAGGAGGATATTAATTTTCAGGTGGCAGGGGCAGAATGTTATAAATTGAATGTTTACATCCCTCCAAAAATTCCTATGTTGAAATCCTAACACCCAAGGTAATGGTACTAGGAGATGGGGTCTTTAGGAAGTAATTAGGTCATGAGGGCATTCTTCATGGTTGGGAATAGTGCCCTTACAAAAGAGATGCTGAAGAGTTAGACCCCTTCCACCACAAAAGCACACAGTGACAGATACCAGCCTGTGAACCAGGAAGCAGGCCCTTACCAGACATCAAATCTGCCAGTGTCTTGATTTTGGACTTCCCAGCCTCTAGAACTGTCAGAAATAAATGTTTGATGCTTAGAAGCCATCCAGTTTATGATATTTTGTTATAGCAGTCTGAATGGACTAAGACATATACTATCCATTAGTCTGTAGAGGCTAGAGGAGTTCACACCAAGGTTAAGACATGTAGAGGCAGCAAAATCACTGTAGACCAATGGACAGGTCTTTCCTGGCACCCAGACTCTTTTCTTTATGACACAGGCTGTCACTCTATTGCCTAAGCTGGAATACAATGATGTGACCCTACCTCATGGTAGCCTTGATCTCCTGGGCTCAAGCGATCCTCCTGCCTCAGCCTCCCCAGTAGCTGGGACTACAGGCATGTACCACCATGCCCAGCTGATTTTTTTATTTTTTGTAGAGCTGAGTTTCACCATGTTGCCCAGGCTGGTCTCAAACTCCTGGCCTCAAGTGATCCTCCTACCTCAGCCTCCCAAAGCACTGGGATTACAGATATAAATCAGTGTGCCCAACCTGCCCAAACTCTTGGAGAGAAGCAAGTCTTCTAGCTGAACGCAATAATGGCCTCAAAAGCAGTGTTGACAGCAGATAATCTTCACCCACAGCCATATTTCTACAGTTTCTAAATAAGCAACTGTGCATATGGCCCACAGGCTGTTCAGCATAACCTACCCCAAGCTCAGGTCCCCTGAAGGCCAGGACTGCACCTCAGGCTTCCAAGCAGTGTTGGGTATGGAGCCCCATCCCAAGGAGTGGAGAGATAGCAGCTGGACTGGAAGGGAGCCAACAGGCCAGAACCAACAGCCCCCATGACAATCAAGAAAATACCACTAACACCCAATCACCTCTCAGTTCCAGGCAATCACGTTTCGAGGTCAATTCAAAGGCTTCCTTTCCCTCCTCAAACTACATAGTTTCTAAAATGACACAAATATCTTAATTAAGAAAAATCATGAGGTACATTTTGTCAGATGTTGCCTTCCTAATAATGACTTCCCTAGTTTCCACAAGCTAAAACTTCCCTACCAGGTTTAATAAGGCATAATTACATGTCACTACAGGACCAAAAGGGCTAGACCTTTCTCTGCAACACTCCCTTTCTGGTGCTAACTGCCTCCTTGCTCTGAGCAACAGAAATGTTTATTAATTGCACAAATAAGCCAGGCATGGTGGCTCATGCCTGTAATCGCAGCACTTTGGGAGGCCAAGGCAGGCGGATCACTTGAGGTCAGGAGTTCAAGACCAGCTTGGCCAACATGGTCAAACCCTGTCTCTACTAAAAATACAAAAATTAGCCATGTGTGGTAGCATGTGCCTGCAATCCCAGCTACTCAGGAGGCTGAGGCAGGAGAATCGCTTGAACCTGGGAGGTAGAGGTTGCAGTGAGCTGAGATTGAGTCACTGCACTCTAGCCTGAGCAACAGAGCGAGACTCCATCTAAATTAAAAAAAAAAAAATTGTACAAATAAACATAGCAAAAGAAAAACAATCCAACTTTCTATTTGCTTTCACCTGAAAAAAAAATAAAAAAATAAAAAAAGGTTTTTCATGATTCTTTAGACTCATATCATTATTACAGTCTATTTACATGTGCAATCTAATTGACTGTCTTTTGTTTAAAAAATCCGGCCAGGCATGGTGGCTCATGCCTGTAATCCCAGCACTTTGGGAGGCCAAGGAGGGCGATCACAAGGTCAGAAGATCGAGACCATCCTGGCTAACACAGTGAAACCTCGTCTCTACTAAAAAATAAAAAAAAATTAGCCGGGCCTGGTGGCAGGCACCTACAGTCCCAGCTACTCAAGAGACTGAGGCAGGAGAATGGCGTAAACCCAGGAGTTGGAGGTTGCAGTGAGCTGAGGTTGCGGCACTGCACTCCATCCTGGTCCACACAGTGAGACTCCATCTCAAAAAAAAAAAAAAAAAAAAAAGTCCAAAATTTGTCCCTTTTCGACCCAGCAGGAAGAACAGACAGCCCATATACAGCCCATCTAATGTGCAGGGCAGCTCTCTTGCCTGCATGCAAAGTACTTCATTTGAGACATTTCAAACCTAGGGGACTGCCAACCTTAAGACCACTGGAAACTGCTACCATGGAAATTGAGAAGTTCAAGCATCACTAAAAAATACACATTAACTCATCTGCAAAGTGCATTTCAAAATGCATTATATTTTAAAACCTCATTTCATGCAAATTGCATAAAAAGGAATAGCGACGCCTTTCTCTCTCTTCCAAATATATTCTGATGATTAAAGATGACAGTTCTCAAAGCTGAAAGGTTCTTTTTCTTCACACGCGAATAATACATATGTTTGTAAGCACAAAACAAAAGCCCTCCCCAGAGCCAGATATTCAGCTGGACCACCTGAGCCACTAACTTATTGGCTTCTCTTTGCTTGGGTCTAGGAGGCCTTGTGGCAGTTGTTTTAGTCCTTTATACTGGTCACAGACCATACCCTTACTCCTAACAAATCATTCCCTAATCAGACCCACATTACTCCCGCCCCCCCCTAGCCATCCAGACCAAGGCCAGTGACGTCCAGTGAGCTCTCCTGGAACAGCAAGTGGGGCCTCCAGGTGTTGCTGCTGCCAAGACTGGTACTTGGTCCAGCCAGCTTGAGCCTCCAGACCTACATGTCCACCAGGCGACACTCCATCCCACTCTAACTCCTCTCACAACCAAGTCAGCACAATAAGGCCCATGTCTTGATTCCCTTTACCCTATCTGCATTGCAATAGCCTCTCTTTGTCTCTGTTTCCCTGTCCATAAAGTGGTCATGACAGTATCTCTCTCATAGGTTGTGAGGAATAAACAAGCTAGAATGGCCAGGCACAATTGTGTGTGCCTGTAACCCCAGCACTTTGGGAGGCCGAAGCAAGAGGATCACTTGAGGCCAGGAGTTTGAGACCAGCCTGGGCAACATAGCAAGACCTCATCTCTAGAAAAGTATTTTTTTTTAAATTAGCCAAGTGTGGTGATGCATACCTATAGTCCCAGCTACTCAGGAGGCTGAGGTGGGAGGATCACTTGAGCTCGGGAGGCCAAAGCTACAGTGAGCTATGATTGCACCATTGCACTCCAACCTGGGTGTCAGAGTGAGACCATCTCAAAAATTTGAAGTTAGAATTGTATAAAGCCTGGCTCAGACTAAGTGATCAGCTAGTATATTTTATTACAATTCGCATGATTCCAGGAGCCCATGCCAAATACTAAACAAAGCTTCTGGGACATTGACTGCCTTGCACAGCTCTTGCCAGTCCCAGCAACTCTGGGACTGCCCCCATGCCTGTTCCCGCAGCAATTGCCTGGGTCTCTCTTCAAATAGATGGAACCAGCACACTGGCCTCTTCTGAGCCCAAGCATGGCCATGGCCCAGTAACCCCTGCTGCTGTGCCTGCCTACCAGACTGGATACCCAGGGTCTCCCTTCTGACCTAAACTACCCTACCGCATGCTTTCTGGCCAATAATCACAATAATAAAAGTAAGAGACCGAGCATGGTGGCTCACACTTGTAACACCAGCACTTTAGGAGGCCGAGACAGGCAGATCACCTAAAGTCAGGAGTTCGAGACCAGCCTGGCCAACATGGTGAAACCGTCTCTACTAAAAATACAAAAATGAGCTGGGTGTGTTGGTGCACACCTATAATTCCAGCTACCTGGGAGACTGAGGCATGAGAATCACTTGATACCAGGAGCTGGAGGTTGCAGAAAGCTGAAGTTGTGCCACTGCACTCCAGCCTGAGTAACTGAGCCAGACTCTGTCTCAAATAATAAGAGTAAGAATTAACACTTTATAGTATTAACCTGTCAAACCACATTACCTATACACAATTATTTAATCCTCACAGCAATCTTGAGGGAGGCACTATTATTCTTCCCATTTCACTGATAAGAAGACTGAGGCATAAATAACTCAGCAAGCACTCTCAAGCCAAAGCAGAGCAGGGATTCAAACTCTGGAGGGTGGGCTCCAGGACCTTTGCTCTTAACCTCCATGCCAAATTCCCTATTTGACCACTGGCTTCTCTAAGGTGGGAGAGCACAGTGCCCAGCAAGGAAGAGTCCCTGGCCTACCACACTAAGGCTGCTCCTCTCCCCAGTGCCTACACCACACCAGTCAACCTCTTCAAGACGAACCGGCCCCAGGCTCCAGGCTAAGCAAGTAAACACCATGTCCTTCCCTTCCCTAAGTCCCTCAGGATCCCTGCCTCACCGCTGACTTGGTATCCGAGTGCCACAGAAACATGAGAGAAAATCAAATCGGGCCCATGTTCCTAAAACTCTAAATGCCACCAGAAATAGCCTTCAAGTTAAGGCGCTGAGGCAAATTTTTACCTGTTCGTGACTAATTATGCAAATTTCATACGCTTTACATTGCAGAAGACACCTCTTCTATACCTCCCTCATTTTGTGTATGTAAATTGGGTGGAAGATACGTTCTCCAGGGGTATGCCTAAAACTAACATTGTCATTTGATCCTTAGGAGTTTGCAGATACTGGGTGAAGATTTCCCGCTGGGGTTGGTTTCCACGATGGGGCACTGCTGCCCCCTGGTGGTGCAGCGTCATTCTCCTGCTCTACGTTATTTTTAGGCATTGACCTGCCAGTCTAAGAACCATGCATTTCAATATTTCCAATCCTTATAGCTGAAGGCATTTCATGCATGCATTCATTCAAGCATTCATTCAGAGCAAATCTAACTTACAAGTTCTTCCAACTAGCTTTCTTTCCCCACCTCCCAGCCTTTTCCTTCTTGGCTTCTCTGAAAGAACCCTTTCACTACAAGATAACCTTTTTGGTTTAACCCCCTCCCCCTTTAGAGCCCCCTTCTCCATAGAAGGGAAGTTTCCCACAGCCACTTTCAGCAGGTGCGGAAACCTCCTGGCTTTTTAAATTTGCCCTATATCTTACTGAACATTTATCCTTTTCTAGAATGACTGTTTTATGAATACTCCCCAAAACATAGAGGTTTTAATTTGCCCTTTCGAGTTCCCTGCTGTCAGCAATTGCTATTGTTTTGGAACAGGTTAAAAAAAAAGGGGGGGGGGGAAGGAAAAGACATGGATAAAACCCAGAGTGTCTATACCTGGCCCCTATAGGAAGCAACCTGCCCCTTCACTTCCCCAGACTGAGACTCAAGAGAATGAGAGCCCTTGGCTAAGGATTTAGGTGGGAAATAATCTTAAAGCATGCCTCTGTGTGACACAGGACCCTACTAGAGGCCTCTAATATTCTTACTAGACCCTAAAAGGCACAATTGGAAAAGGGGGCCGGGCGTGGTGGCTCAAGCCTGTAATCCTAGCACTTTGGGAGGCTGAGGGCAGACTGCCTGACCTCAGGAGTTAGAGGCAAGCCTGGGAAACATAGCAAAACCCGGTCTCTACTAAAAATACAAAAAATTAGCTGGACTTGCTGGCGCATGCCTGTAATCCAGCTACTCAGGAGGCTGAGACACGGGAATCACTTGAACCCAGGAGGTAGAGGTTGCAGTAAGCTGAGATTGCACCACTGCACTCCAGCCTGGGTGACAGAGTAAGACTCTGTCTCAAAAAAAGAAGAAAAAGGAGATGAGAAATAACAGGAACAGATATTTTGCATAATAATAAAGTGCAGAGCATACAGGGCAAAGCTTATATATAAGAGGAAGTCGGGAAAACAATCTGTTTCCTCCTAATGGATTTAGTTTATGTTTCTCTGAAAATTACCAGCCATCCTCAGGAAAGGGGTGTCTGTGTGTGGATGTTTGGTCCAAAAGTTATTGCCTGGCAAACTGGGAATAATTCAAATACTCACAAAGGTAAGGAGATTGTAAAAGAGAGGAACCCATCTTATGCTGTGCCCACCCTACCTTTACTCCCACCCTCCTCCTGAAGGGCCTGTTAAACCACCTTCCTGGGTTCTAACCCTACAGGTTCTGATTCAGGAGGTTGGAGAGGACCTGAGAATTTGTATTTCTAACAAGTTCTCTGGTGATACTGACGCTGCTGGTCTGGGAACTACACTTTGCAAATCATTGAGTTAGAAGATCAGCTGCCATCATTAAACCATCTCTTTCACACAATAATTTTAAACACAATTTCAAACGCAGATTTTAAATTCCTTCATGACAAAAGAACAATCCCAAACCGAGGTATGAGAAACCACAGACTAAACATATCTGTCTAGAATATCAATTTCACTTACAGATTTCTAGAGATATAAAAAGTTACATACTTTCACTGGAAATTTTAGAACATTATGTTATTGTTATAATGCAAAAATATATTCTTTAATACAATGCATAATTCAGTGGAACTTTGAGGACAAAATATGATTTCTAAGAACCCTCTCTTCTTTTTCAGGGAGCATCTTTCATGTTGCTGCCCAGAAATGTGCAACACTGCTGCTTGCCCTGCACTTCCAGGTGTGTGCATATGTGTGGGTGTGTGTTGTGCGTGTGCATGCATGTGTGTGTATGCACGTACATGTTATTCTCTCCTCTATGAGGATTGTTTTGTTTTGGTGGTGGGGGTAGAAGATCCCTTGAGAAACACTGTTTTAGGCATTGTCAATTACTAATTCCTTATGTGAATTAACTTAGCAATTATGCTCCATGAAACTAGAGGTAGGTTGAGGAGGCAGAAAAAAAAGAAAGTTGTAAGCAAGGGGGAAAAGTGAAGTAGGGGGGAACAACAAAGGTAGTTTAACATGGCATTTCAGACAAGGATGCTGTCCAAGGAAGGCAGGCAGGGGCCTGGGCACAAAGGGGAATCCAGTCCTGAACACACACCATTGCCTTCGAACTTACTTCAACTCCACTCTGTTCTCACATCTAGGTCACCCTGAACAGCTCCCAGGCTATGGCAGGACTATTTCTTAAGCAGCTTGTGAATATAAAAGGAAACATATTATTTGCCAAGCAACAGCTTAGACAGTTTCCTTTTCTATTCCTTCAAGTAATAGCATCATAATCAAATTTTTTTCTTTCCTTGGGACTTCGCCACATTGGATACCAACTCCCAAACTCCTCGTTGTGCCTCACTCATTAATCCTGGTTGCCAGAGTTCACTGAAAATCAAGGTGGGACCCCCTAGAGCTAACATATCTGAGGGGTCAAACTTTATTTTATTTTTTTTTTATTTTTTTATTTTTTTTTTTGAGACGGAGTCTCGCTCTGTCACCCAGGCTGGAGTGCAGTGGCTGGATCTCAGCTCACTGCAAGCTCCGCCTCCCGGGTTCACGCCATTCTCCTGCCTCAGCCTCCCGAGTAGCTGGGACTACAGGCGCCTGCCACCTCGCCCGGCTAAGTTTTTGTATTTTTTTAGTAGAGACGGGGTTTCACTGTGTTACCCAGGATGGTCTCGATCTCCTGACCTCGTGATCCGCCCGTCTCGGCCTCCCAAAGTGCTGGGATTACAGGCTTGAGCCACCGCGCCCGGCCAGGGGTCAAACTTTAAAGGCTCATTTCTCATATGCATTTCATCTATTCCATAAAACCTCATGAGAACTAATAGTGTTGTAAATCTGTGGGCACCTCTGAATGAAATGACTCAAGAGTCAGAGAAGCCCAGAGCAACAGTGACAAAGGCTTAATCTACAGAATCCCAATCCCATCCCCAGCGGGCTCTACCTGTTTGATGAACTCCGGGAAGCTGAGGATGGGCCCATTGTGGAAGACTGGATAATAAAAGACATAGGCCAGCATCCAGGGAAAGGAGTAGGAGGTCGATGCAGCAGGCAGCTGCTGCCAGCAGAGCTCCAGGCTGAAGCTGGTGTAGTAGAGGCAGCGAACGGTCAGCGTGAACTGCAGCAGGTAGTACTCATTGTCTGTCTTGTACCACCTTCTCTACAAAATCAAAAGGAGAGAACAACCTCGGAGTGGCCAGCAGGGACATCGTCCAGTCCCATTGCAGCTGCTGGCCAGCAGGGCCACCTTCATCTGAGAATCCTAGCGGGCTCTGGGAAGGCGACCTCTTCTTCAGGTAGAGCAGCTGTGCCATAAAGGGGAGTCGAGAACCAATGAACACCAGGTAAATCTCATTGGTAATCAAAGCAAGCAGTTAATGAGCAGTAGGAAAAAGAACATCTCTAATGTAAACTTAGCATTAGGACTGACACAACATAATGAAGGTTTTCCCAGACACACATGTATCAGATACCCAGGGCATAAAGTGCAGATTAGCTACATCCAGTGGATACTCTGACAGCTTCTTCAACTATTCGGATAACAAAGAGGGGCTTAAAATGTCCCATGGGATTTCTGTCTTCAACGTATTTTTCTTTTCGCTCTTTTGTTACCAGTTTGGCTCTACATTTAGTTGAGTAGCATCTGTCAAATAAGTTTTATAGACAAATATTAAAAAATAAACCCTGCCCTCAATATGTTAAATTCTCATACAGGACATAGATGTGTAAACATGCAATTACAATACAGCATGAAACAAGAAATAACCTGTGCAAAAATATGCGTGGAACAAAAGATGAGAAGGAAATACAGTAAAATGTTAATATCAGGGAGTAAAATCAAGAAGTATTTTCTAACTTCTATATTTTTCTATATTTTTTATGTTTTCCAAAAATACATTCAGTGAGAAAAGCTATTTATGGAAATATATAGAAGAAATATAACTTGGGTCAAAGGAGAAAGTAATTAATTTGATCCATCAGGGTCTCTTAAAGCTGTACACAGAAAAACCAACCACTGAACAGAGTTTCTACTTCTTGTACAAGACTTTAACAGCCACCAAGGGGAAAGAGGATAATCATATCAGGAGAACCACATGTGCAAAAGCATGGAAACCCAGCTAGTTTCTAATCATATGATCTCCTTCCTCAATGTTTTTCAAATCACTGTAAAACTTACAGAACAAATGAATATTTATTTACCTCCAACATCCATAACTGATACTGTCCCCAAAGAAATGATAAATGGAATTAGATTCTGTTTTTACACTTGCCAGGTCCCCAAAAAGTTAGGTATGAACTTGTTTTCATTTTTACTATAAATCTGTTTTTAAGCACACTTGCTTAAATGGTTGCCTAGTTAATCACTCTGGGAAGTATCTTTTGTTAAAATGGAGTGATTATCTGATATACTCTCATAAGTCCAGATTTTGATATATGTGCTTAAAATATTAGCCCCACATCATTAATGAGAATGAGAAAAATTAAGGTAGACTAAAAACAGCAAAAAATGCTTCAACTTTCAAAATGCTACAATTTTCACAAAATCACTTAACATAGATTATCTTGTTTGACTATCAGAACAATCCCATGAGAAAGGAAGAGGAATTATTACTTCCATTTTCCAAATAATGAGACTGAGGCTCAGAGGCTAAATGATTGCTCCAGCTTCAGAGTAAGAAGAGACGGGGATTAGAAAAGACTAGAAACCAGGTCATCCATCTCACATTTCCCATCATGTTCCTTCCCATTACTGTGTCGATGCAGGGCACATGAATGCTAAGTGCAGTCACCTGGATCAACGAAGGAGTGACTGAATGAACAAAAATATAGATACCACAGGAGTTCCAGTCCCACAGTGATTGAATAAAGAATATCCAACACAGCCCAAGATTTTGAATGTGCCTATGGAGATCCTAGGGGGTTAGAGGAAGGGATAGGTGTGTGTAGTGTCCCCAAAGCTCTATGTGACACCTGGTCACTTACATGCTACTGTTTTATTGTGTCCCCGGTTTGTAAGAGCCAGCAGCTCTCAGAGCAGTATGTGATACTAAATGATCTGTGTTTTCTGTGGCCCTCTTTTATTACTTGCCTTTAGAGACTGAGGTCTAAGCTGTACTTTGAAAGAGAATCAGGTGGACAGGGATGATGGGAAGGGTTGGTTCCAACAAACAGTGTAAGCATATGTAAATGTGTAAAGGGAAAGGTAAGCAGATTGGCCTGACTCAAAAAAACAGCTCCTGCCAGTTGGGCAGTGTTTGGGAACCGGGCTAGGAAGGAGAAGGTCGATGAAGGTGGGAAACATCAATGGTCCTGCCCTAGGCACATGACCCCCAGTGTTTTCCAAGCTGTGCATCTCTCAGGCTGGCTATTCTCAGAGTCAACTGACCCCAAAGGTGAAGGGCTCTGAAGCCGAGTGCCCAGGACCAGACCCTGGAGCTGGGACTTGGACTTGTGTTCTTCTTGCCATGCATTTCTACCTTAAAAGAAAGCTCCCACTTCTGGATGGTTGAGAGTTCCACACAGACTCTCCCTTTTCTCCCCTGCAGCCGCAGACCTTGGCAGCTCCAACTTGCACATGTAAAGGGTGTATTCAATAGACAAGTGAGAGAAGGAATCTCACACAGCCTGAGTGGGCCTGAGATAGCCTGAGGGGCCTAAGCTTCATTTGCACAAGCAGGGCTAGGTTATTCCAGTTACCAAAGACAGAACCAGATAGTCCGGAGCTGTCCAGGAGATGCTAGCCACTGCCAGGAGATGATCAGAGAACACACAACAGAAATCAGAAAATGCAGTGCAAGAAGAATTTGCTGATAGGTGCAATCGCCTCAGCAAGGCACAGTAAACTCTTCAACTCGGAAGGCAGTCCCTCTGTCATCCACCATCCTCTGGGCCAAGTCTGATGTGCAATCATAAAATAAAAATGCACTGTTATTGTGACTAAGAAAAAAATAAAGCTAAAAGGTAAGTGCCTATAAAATAAGACTTCACTAATGCAAACAAAAGCTATAAGGAAGTGTGGTTTGAGCCCAGTGTCCTCCTCTATTAGCACAAACAACCCATAGGTGACTGAGTCTGTCAAAATGCCTCTGGGTTTACTAAAATGAAAGCTTGGTCTGGGCCCTTTGGAGATAACCCTTTGTTTTCACTATCTAAATTGAAAGTCCTTCCACTAGGTCACATGAGTAGATAATAAATCTGTTCCTGACCAGGCACAATGGCTCACACCTATAATCCCAGCACTTTGGGAGGCCAAGGCGGGCAGATCACATGAAGCCAAGAGTTTCAGGCCAGCCCGGCCAACATGGTGAAACCCCGTCTCTATTAAAAATACAAAAATTAACTGGGTATGGTGGCAGGTACCTGTAGTCCCAGCTACTCGGTTGACTGAGGCATGAGAATCGCTTGAACCCAGGAGGCAGAGGTTGCAGTGAGCCAAGATTGCGCCACTGCACTTCAGCCTGGGTGACAGAGCAAGACTCCATCTCAATAAATGAATAAATGAATCTGTTCAATCAACTAGGAAGAAGAAAAAGACCTGACTTACCACCACAGGGCCATTGTGGCCATCAGATGAGTTGAGTGATGTGTACATTCCCTATAAATTGTAGGGCACTCTCCAGATGATTTTTAGTAAATCCTCTGTTTGTTTCTTCTCTCTTTGTTCCTGGCCCTCTGGCCCTGTGACATCTGGCACTCCACATGCCTACCCAAACTCTGAGAGATGGTACAGGGCCAGCCCTGGGCAATCTCACAGGGCTAAAACACAGCCAGGAATGATAGGACTGCAGAATGCACCACTAGGGTTCACATGTAGCAACCTTGTATGGCCACTATGGGGAGCCCCATCACAGTTCTACAATCATCTCATCTGAAAACCAAGGTGTCTACTGGGATCAAGGCAAAGCCAAAAGGGCCTTCTCTGGATTCCCGATGGTAACAGGAAGACACTTACCTTAACTTCCTCCACACCCTGCAGCCTCAGTGTGGAGAGCAGGAGGAGAGAACAGAGCCACGACAGGAGCTGAGACCGGAACTGGGCCACGCAGAAAGAGATGGTGGTATGGAGCAAAACCATGGCCACACCAGGGGTCCCCAGCACACACCAGCAGGCCCACATCCCATAGAGCATGAGAATCCAGGGTCTGTGCTGCAGACAGGGTGGGGCCCAACCAGAGAGAGACAGGGAGGGAAAGGAGAGGGAGGAAAAGAAAGAGAAGTGAGCTCATGGAATTGATACTGAAAGTTCTACATGTAAGAGGATCACATTTAATTACCCAATAAAGAAACTCTAATTATCACTGCCCTGGGAATTTTGGTACAAAACAAACAAGATTCAGAGGGACTTTCCACATTAACCCCCAGAGTCCCAACAGCTCCACCCAGAAGCAAGTAACCACTCTCCTGCCTTCAACCAAAGCCACCCAGACCCCTGGGTCACACAACAATAAGATATTGGATTGACTTTTCAACAGACACAATGAAAGCCAGAAGACAGCTGGAAAATTGCCAACTGGACCACATCCTACATACACCATCCTTCAGAAGTGAAGGCGAGAAGAAGTATTAGTACACATTTCTAGGAAGGCTTCTTAAGAAAACTGGATCATCCAAACCACGAAAGACTTTCCAAAGTCTAAGCCAGAGATTTTAAATATGTAGGGATTTTTCCATTTTTGATTTTTTGCATATTGATTAGTCAAATTTATGTCATAGAAAAATTGCATCTTACCTGCTTTATGAGCTACTGAGGACTTTGCATAGTCTACCTGATTGATACATTTATTCCCATTTTAGGAGAATCACAGATTTTTATCTAATCATCAAGTAATTTATAGTTATCACATTGAATAAGTAGATGAATTAACATATCTTTGCTTCATGATATAACTTTGGTCAGATCTGATGGGGAAATCCTTATTTAATAACTATAATGTTTTAACTTTGAGACGCAAGATATCATTGTGGTTTAATGATTCAAGCTTTGAAGTCTAACTGCCTAAATTGAAATGCTTGTGTCTCATAACTACCTGTGTTACCTGAGGTAAATGACTCCATCTCTGTGGATTAATTTCTTCATATATAAAACTGGAATATCCCAGCATTTTGGGAGGCCAAGACAGGCGCATCACCTGAGGTCAGGAGTTTGAGACCAGCCTGACCAACATGGCATAAACCCCATCTTTACTAAAAATACAAAAATTAGCCAGGTGTGGTAGGTGACTGCAATCCCAACTACCCAGGAGGCTGAGGCAGAAGAATCCCTGGAACCTGGTAGGCGGAGGTTGCTGTGAGCTGAGATCGCACCATTGCACTCCAGCCTAGGCAACACAGCAAGACTCCATCTCAAAAACAAACAAAACAAAACTGGAATAATAACGGTATCTCCTTCATGGGGTGTATACACAGGAAGGACTCTACAAATACGGTTGTTATTCCCATAGGGAAATGTGATGTCTCACAGGGACGCATTTTAAAATGTGGATCCCAGGAACACACCGAATTGAAAAGTGAGAAGTGCCTGAATTTAAGTCTTCTTGTGGAGCCAAAGACTTTTCAGGGCAAGACAGGTGTGGAGTATAAATTGCAAATCCCATGCTTTGATGCTAACACTTTCAAAATATTGCCTACCTACTATTCTTTCCCAAACCTATACTCTAGTTTAAGAGAGAACATTTTAAATATGAGACTAGGTCAGCCATTTTTAAGTTCCAGGAAAACCAGAGAAATGTGAAGTTCATTTTTACTATTTTTCCATCCTACTACCCACAGAAAACAGCCACATAAATTTGCTTCAAACCCTCACCTCTGGGCAGAGTCCAATTATAAGGAATACGTCGCCAAAGACTATTTGAAGAAGTAGTTTTAACAAATGAAAAAAAGGAGGTTCTTTTCCAACATGACCTACAGCATTTACCAATGGAATTCTTTTTCGTGCATGTGTGGCTACATACATAGACACAGTTATGTTTTTATTAAGTGCTATTTGATCCCTTCGGAAAAAGCCTGTTTGCTAGGATTCATCTGGGAACTTACCACAGTCTGAAGCTGCTTCAACTTGGAAAATGCTGAAAGAACCTTCAGGAAATACTTCACAGTGCTGTGCAAACCCCATTTACTGGAGAGACTCTATGATGAATTTAACAGTGGTCTCCAAAGCCACCTTGAGGCAGACAAATTTGTCCCATATTCATCCCCCACTGTTTCCCTACTGCCAAACAGTACAGGCAGACGACACTTAACTGGTCTAAGACATCACAGGACACGCTCTCACATGAGCCTCATGTTCTCTACCCATCTTAGTATTATGCACTGATTCTCCCCAGGTACAAGCAACTCTACTATATACATTCATGATGTATAGGCCACGAAAAGATGTGAATAACGCAAAAAGAATCACCTACACAAAACTGTTGTATAGATTAGAATCCCACTACAATGTTGATTTTCATACTTTGTCTATAAAAATGCCATTGGAATGAATCCTATCCCCAAAACACCATTAAAATCCTGCAAGAGGAGAATCACTTGAACCTGGGAGGCAGAGGTTACAGTGAGCCAAGATCACGCCATTGCACTCCAGCCTGGGAGACAAGAGTGAAACTCCATCTCAAAATAAGTCACAAACAAGTAAACAAAATCCTGCTAGAGCAGAATCAGCCTCCCATGCCTTGCAATCCAACTGGCATCATGGCAGGGCCGTCCCCATTATAGATGTAGCCCTTAGGGCACAGCTGCCCAACCACGATCCTTCCCATGCACATACCTAGATCTCAAGCACTATGAAGAGGGTTCCAGGATTAAAGGGTGGCATGGCCCAGCAGGGTGAGCAGCAGCATGGACGGCCTGCTCCTCTGGGCAGCAGAAGAGCTTTTTCTAAGCATTTCAAAGGCCAGTTTCATAAGCAAAGGCCTAAGGATAGCCCTGTCCCATCCATCTCTACTCCAAATGTGTGTATGTGTTTATCGACCTTTTTTCTCTCTTAAGTAAAAATGCTTAACTATCAGTATTAAGCCTCTGACATCTGACATCAACCAGGCCAGAATATTTTTTAACTTTTCAAAAATAAAAAAATAAAATGTGTTGCATTTTGTTCCAAAACAACACTTCTGACTCCTCACTAGAAAGGCTTTCAGACTTTTTTTTCCCAAGTTCTAAAGGTAATAAGAGCAGACATGCAAGATTTGGTCATACATGTACTGTACGTCAAACTCAAGTTTGAAAACACACCTAAACACCAAAATAGCCCCATTCATTTAAATTACAAGGTTCAAATCATGAATGTGATTGGGAATTACTTGTTACTTGAAAGAAGACACAAAGAATCACATTGATCACATCAAGTGTATAAGTAAAACATGGCCTTAATGTTGGATTGTGATGTTTCTGATGTATAAATTTAGATTCCAATTGCATACAACTTTTATATAATGTTCTCAGATTTTTATTGAGATAGTTGTATTCACATATACATACAGGAGACATCCCTTGTACACTTTACCCGGTTTCTTCCTATGGCACATTGTTTAAAACCACAAATATCACAACCAGGATATTGATGTTGCTGCAATGCACCAAACTTACTCAGATTTCCCTAGTTTCACTTGTATTCATTTATGTGTGTGTTTAGTTCTATACAATTTTATCACATGTATAGGTTTGGTATCTACCACAGTAAAAATGCAGAACGGCTCCATCACCACAAGGATTCCTCATGTTGCCATTTTATACCACATTTACCTCCTTCCCACTCCTCTGACCACCCCCATCCCTAATCCTGACAACCAATAACCTCTTCTCCATTTCAAAGATTGGCCTTTTTCACTCAGCATAATTTCCGGCAGATATCTTCAAGTTGCTGTATCAACGGTTTGCTCCTTTTCATTGCTGAGTAATGTTCCATGATGTGGATATACCACAGCTTGTTAGCCATTTACCTACTGGAGGCTGTCTAGGCTGTTTCCATTTTGGGGCTATTACAAATAAAACTTATGCAAACATACATGTATAGATTTTTGTGTAAAAATAAGTTTTCGTTTTTCTGGGATAAACGCCCAAGATCACACTTGCTGGGGTGCAAGGTAGTTGCATATTTAGCTCTATAATAAACTATAAAACATTTTCCAGCATGGCTGTAGCATTATACTTTCCTGCCAGCAATGCATGTGTGATCCAGTTTATTCACATCTTTGCCAGCATTTGGTGCTGTTACTATGTTCTATCTGAGCCATTCTGGTAAGTGTGTAATGACATCTTGTTGTGGTTTTAATTTGAATTTATCATGCTCTTTTAAAAGGTATCAAAGCATGAGTGACCTGAAGCTTGAGATGGGTTTGCTGGAGCACAGGATGACAGCCCCACTGGAACTACTCTGACCCTTCCTTAATGCTCTTTATTCCAGGTTCTTCCATTTCTAATAGAAGATGAACAGAAAGCAGGGGAAGAGGGAAAATGTTTAAAAGTCTGATGAAAAATAAGGAAGTGTACCCTATTTATGTAGCAGTGGAGACAAAGCCAGACTGAGAACGCTATGGCCTCTCTGATGAGACATAGATCTTACTAACCCTGATTGACTTAAGCAGGCATCCTTCCCCTCTGCTCCCTGGGTCTACACTGAACCACTCTCAAAATGGGGTCTGACTCTACTTGATAGTCTCCTTTAACAGGCTAAACTCCTGCTTTGTTTAGATTACAGTAATGTGAGCCCAGAATCTGGCACAGTGCCCAGCATATATCAAGTGTTTCATAACTACTGGATGGAAGGACGGAGAGAATAGTTGCATGGATGGATAGCTGGGTAGATGGATACGCTTTCCCAAGTCTTGGGATTTAACCTTGTGATCATGACTAAGAAGAAACAAGAAAATAGTACTAAAATGTGGGCTTTGGAACCCACTAATGTGAAAACCTACTGTCTTCCAAAGTCTCTACTTGTCCTACTTAACCCTTTATAAACAAAGGCTGTTTTGCGTATGTAGGTAGAATGGAAGAGACATTTCACATCTCACCGCCTATTACCTGTTTGCCACTCACAGCATCTCTCAACTGTACTTCTGTTGGGGGAAATCTCCAATAGTTAACAACTGATGGGGCACAGGTACCAATCCAGGAAAGTGGATACCTGCTATAGAGCCTTCTATCCATCACCCCAGCAGAGTCTCCCGGGAGAATAACCAGTTGAGCTGGCAGAGCTCCAAGGATGGAATCAGTGACCCTAAGAAAAGACTACAGATTTGCTCTTTCTTTTGAAATCCATACTCTTAAAACCTTCTTCATAAGGAGTCAGGAAAAACTGCCAATGCCCCTTCTCACACCATCTGTTTCTACTTCAGCTCATTCTGTGCCAAGGGCGCCAAGTGATAATAGGATGTGCCTGAGTGGGTTCCCTCCTTAGAGTTTACCTCTGTAGGGAGGAATGAAAGTGTCAGCCTTGGTCAGAATTCCTGTTGGCAACATTATCAGATGTCCCTGCGTATTCTTTTTGCACATCTGCCAAGAAACCACTCAATGGGAGCATTATTTGGGAAATAAGAATGGGAATCAATCAATATTCTTATGTATGACATAATTTATTACATACTACATAATTAGCAGCTCTACTGAAATATATATGTCTTATATATACATATATATTTATATACAATCTCCCCAAACAGAAAGATACAACCCACCCATCCCAGAGTCTGAAAAACTGCATTCTAGTCTGCTTTTTCCTGGGAGTAAAGGCCAGCAGGCCCACACAAAAGGAATTTTATCTCTCCTTAGACATGCATTGATGGAGATAGAAAGGGGCTGATTCCAGGAGAACCATTAGCACATGATATTTCTATTCGGCGCATGGATTTGGGAATGTCCTGGAAAAAAGCTCTGCTCCCTGCAGCCTTCCAGAGGTTGGTTAACTCATCTCACTCAGCACCATGGGTCAGGCTTCTCAGCCCTTTCATATCCTGCGCCTGATGAGCTCAGCCCATCAGCCAATAGCTAATGATGTGGGTTCTCCCCATCAGAGGCACAGTGAGAACCCAGCTGTGTGGTTAGCAACAGCACCCACCCTCAGCCCTACACCAGGTCAGACTTCTCAGTAAGTTCACATGGGGGTATTTTTTGGTTCTGAGGGCAGAGAACACAACGTCTCAGGTGGTGGTGAGGCCACAGTTGGCATTCATGAAAGGAGGCAACTATCTGACCCGCGACATCCAATCCAATCATAACACACACACAGCCAAAGCTCAGAGCCGTGATTCAGCCTTCCCTCCAGGGCCACTGGCTCCTGATGAAGTCTCACCAAAACCCAAAGAGAGAGCCTTATCCAGGGAAAGGGTGTTTAACTGAGCCAAGTAACTCAGTGGAAAGTTTTATTTCTTACCATGGCAAAAAAAAAAAAAAAAAAGATAGATCATGCTTTTGAAAATAAAAATAACCTGCCACCTCTCCGTGGGAGGAGGTGCAGCGAGCCAAGGAAGAGACGAGATTAGATATTAGATAAAGGAGAAGGCTAGAATCTTTCAGGGCTTAAGGCTATAGCAGCAAGAATTGCTAAAGCCTGTCCCTGCATAGTATTGCCTATAGTTTAGGATGCCTCAGAGAATGGGGAGAAAAAAAAAAAAAAGGACAACTGCAGCCTAAATCTTCCACCCTGAATAAGTACCAAAAACAACTACCTGAATTAAGTCCATCTGGAACACTTAGTCCAGGTGGTGAAAGCAGAGTGCTAATGAGGCCAACGCTGTGGTTCATACTTATGTAAGGGCCAAGCAAACTCAGACAAAGAAAGCACTGTGCCCCAGCCACAGGCCGAACCCGGCCCACCAGCTGTCTCACAAATCAAACCTGCGGTCACCCAGAGGATGACAGAGGCACATACAGAGGGAGATGACTCAGTGCTCACTCTGCCTCATTCCAAGAAAAATGCAAAAGAACACCTCCTACGGACATTGGATGAGATGTGCTCTGCAGAGAAAAAGACTAGTCCCCCTGTCCAGCCCTGCCTGGTAACAAGATGCAGGAAGCTGAAACAAGTGAACCATTTCCTTGAAGCCACAGCTCAAAAGCCACCTTCTCGGAGGCCTGCCCTGACACCAGAAAGGCAGGTGAGGCCCACACCTTCTCCCACCATAGCGTGCCCAGCCAACCACATCAGGTACAGAACAGTGAACAGTATTTGCTTTCCTAACTTCCCACTCAACTGTGACTCCCCAAGAGAAGGGGCTGTGTTTCTCAATCCTTTCCCCCAGGACCCAAGACAAGCTTGAAAAGACCATCAGCATGGGAACATTGCTACGGATGCTAGACACGGCCTATGCCCTTGAGGATTTTGGAATCTCAAGATGGTCCCCTCCATTCTTGAATAACAAACTGCTCTCAGGAGCAAATGCCAGCAGATGACAGCAGCAGACACCATCTATTGGGCTGTCCTCATGTGCAAGCATAACCTTGAAAAACGTTTGCTTATCAGCCCCTCTCCACAACTCCATGAAGCCAGCAGTGCCATGCCGCTTGCACAACTGTGGAAACAGCCTTAGAGATATTCAGGAACTTAAGGTTACACAGTTTGAGAGTAGCAATGCAGGGATTGACCCTAGCGCTCTTAACCACACCAAATACTGCTTCCCACAAGAGGAGGAGCAAGAAGTCAAAGGTACAAGCAAATTAAATGAAGGGACATCTATATCCTAATATAGCTAGATTTCTGATAGTGTCAGGTGCAAAACAGGAGCTGAACGTAGAGGAGGTTTGGAAAGAGGGAGGGGCATCTAATCAGGAAAAGGTAATTAATCTCAATCATGCATTCTCAACAAGGGTTGTATCTCCTTCAAATGAGGTGGGGTGGGGCAGATTTTGTAGGCTAGACCTAAGGATAAAATGGAAATTAAAATTAGTGATGACTGGGCATGGTGGCTCACGCCCGTAATCCCAGCACTTCGTAAAGCAGAGGTGGGAGGGTCGCTTGAAGCTAGGAGTTTGAGACCAGCAAGACTCCATCTCTATTGTTTTTTAATAATTGAACATTTGTAGAAGATTAGTACTATATTTTGTCTAAGTTTTAGGTTACTTGTTGGTTATCGGGGGCAAGAAAACCTTACTCCTTATGCATACGCACACTAAATAAACAGATATATACAGGATATCTGTAGTACTCAAATTTCACAGAGGAGGAGAGATGATCAGGGAAAAAATTATCTCGAAAGGTGCCTCAGGGACAATACTGAAAAAAATTTAAGAAACACTGATCTACAGGAAGCGAACAGGAGGAACAAGAACAAGGGTGAGAGGCAAAGGAGACCCATCAGAGGAGGCCATGTGGGTCCTGATGCGCATGGCCCAGAGACATGGGGGGGACAGATGAAAACACAGTGTCCCCAGGGCAACTCCACCTTTCCTTCTGCCCATCATTTCATTCTTCCATGTGTTCAGTTAAAAATATACGAAATATCTGGCCAGGTGCACTAGCTCATGCCCGTAATCCCAGCACTTTGGGAGGGTGAAATGGGAGGATCACTTGAGGCCAGGAGTTCAAGACCAGTCTGGGCAATATAGTGAGATCTCGTCTCTACAAAAAGTTTTTAAAATTAGCCAGGTGTGGTGTCACAGCCTGTAGTCCAAGCTACTCAGGAGCTGAGGAAGGAGGATTGCTTAAGCCCAGGAGTTCGAGGTTACAGTGAGCCATGATTACACCACTGCACTCCAGCCTGGGTAGCACAGTGAGGTCCTGTCTGTAAAGGAAAATAAAATCACACAGTGCTGGTGGCTGTAGGGTAGGCCCTCCTCTGGCTTTACTATATAATGTGTTACTAAGTAGTTATACCAATATATATTCAACACCCTTTCTGGATGAGTTCAGGCAGCTAACGCTGATATCATCAGGGGATTTTTGTTTTGTTTTTGCCAAACTAGAAAGCATAAAATGATATCTTATTGTAGTTTTAAGATGCAATTGTTTGATTACTAATGAATTTAACATTTTTTCATGTTTATTGGTCATTTATGTTTCCTCTTCTACAAATTCCTCTTCATATCTTATATCATTTTTCTATTGAGTGATTGTCTTTTCTACGAAATTTATTCCATATGCCAATCCTTTGTCAGTTTGCAAATTACTTTTCCACTATTGACTTGCCTTTCCACTTTTCTATTGTGTCATTAGATAAAAAGTTTTTAATTTTAATGTAAATTTATCAGTGTTTTCCTCTATAATTTGCACTTTTTGTATCTTGTATGAAAAAAATCTGTGTCGGCATCAATATTCTATGTCCTATTTTCTAAAAGTTTAATACTTTTGATTTTCATTTTAACTTCTTAATTCATATTGAAAATTATTATGAGGTAAGCATATGTATACCTTCTAGTTTGACAAAAGTAGATCTTGTTTTTATTGCTTTTCAACGTAATTTCCATAATTACTTATTAATCAATAATTAAAAGTCAAAAAAATAGATATTGCTGTAAATGTGATAAAAAGGGAACACTTTCACACTACTGGCAGAAGCATAAATTAGTACAACCACTATAGAAAACAGTATAGGAATTCCTTAAGGAACTAAAAGTAGAACTACCATTTGATCCAGCAATCCCACTACTGGGTATCTACCCAAAGGAAAAGAAGTCATTGTATGAAAAAGGCACACGCACCTGCATGTTTATAGCAGCACAATTTGCAATTGCAAAGATATGGAACCAATCTAAGTGCCCATCAACCAACGAGAGGATAAAGAAAATGTGGTATATGTACACCATGGAATACTACTCAGTCATAAAGAGGAAAGAAATAATGTCTTTTGCAGCAACTTGGTTGGAGCTGGAGGCCATTGTTCTAAGTGAAGTAAGTCAGAAATGGAAAACCAAATATCATATGTTCTCATTTATAAGGGGGAGCTAAGCTATGAAGACACAAAGGCATAAGAATGTATAATGGACTTTGGGGCTCCGGAGGGAAAGGTTGTGGGGGTGAGGAATAAAAGACTACATATTGGCTACAGTATACACTGCTTGGGTGACAGGTACACTAAAATTTCATAAATCACCACTGAAGAATTTATCCATGTAACCAAAAACCACCTGTACTCCAAAAACTATTGAAATAAAAAAACATGAAAAAAATCTCCCTACAATAATAGACCTATCTATCTTTATGTTTATGATCACTTTTTGTTTTATATATTTTGAAGCAAATAAACTTAGAGTTTTAATATCTTCCTAATAAGAAATGAACTGTTTGTTATTCAACAACAGCCCTCTTTGTCACCAGTAATGCTCTTTGCCGCTATTAATAAAACTGCACCAGTAGTTTGTCAGAGGGAGAGGGGTTTAATATTTGCCTGGAACATCTTTTCATACTTTTACTTTCAAATTATGTGTCCTTCTGTTTTAAGGATATCCAGCTAAGAAAAGCCTCTCTGAGCTCCGTTTTGGTTTTTGTTTTCCCTTATTTCTCTTTCTTTTTTTCATCTAGTCTGACAATCTTCATCTTTTTTGAGAATCCACTTATGTTGATTGTAATGACTGACATATTTAAACTTATTTCAACCATTTCTTTTATGCTTTCTCTTTGTTCCACTTTTCCATGTTTCATCTTTACTTTTAAGGATGAAATGTCTAACAAATGAAGTTCATCATATTTTAAAGGGATTAAAAAAACTGATACTATATTATTGATCCTATCTTGCAGAGGACAACTGCTATGTTTTGAATGTTTGTCCCCTCCAAAACTGGTGCTGAAATTTAATCCCCAGTGTGGCAATATTGTGAGGTACAGCCTTTAAGAAGCAATTGGATCATGAGGGCTCTGCCTTCATTAATGGATTCATTCATTCATAGGTTGTATTAGTCTGTTTACACACTGCTACAAAGAACTACCTGAGACTGGGTAATTTATGAAGAAGAGGTTTAATTAACTCACACTTCCACAGACTTAACAGGAAGCATGACTGGAATGCCTCAGGAAGCATGACTGGAATGCCTACCATCATGGCGGAAGGCAAAGGGGAAGCAAGCACATCTTACCACGGCAGAGCAGAAGAGAGAATGAGCAAAGTGGGGAGTGCTAGACTTTCAAACAACCAGATCTCATACGAACTCTATCATGAGAACAGTAAGCGGGAAGTCTGCCCCCATGATTCAGTCACCTCCCACCAGGCTCCTCCTCCAAGACGTGGGGATTGCAATTTGACATGAGATTTGGGTAAGGACACAGAGCCAAACCATATCATGAATTAATGAGTTATCATGGGAGTGGGACTGGAAGCGTTATAAGAAGAGGAAAAGATACCTGAGCTATCACGCTCACCACCTGATCTCCTGCATGGCCTCAGGACTGCAGAGACGCCAGCAAGAAGGCCCTCACCAGATGTGGCTCCTCAACCTTGGACTTCCCAGCCTCCATAACTGTGTAAATTCCTTTTCTTCATAAATTACTAAATAAGTTCATTTTCTTATAAAATTACTCAGTTTTATGTATTCTAAGCAACAAAAATTCACTAAGACCATAAATGAAGATGCAGTGAAAACCTTTGCTCAGGTTAGAAAGCTAATCAGTGACCAAACTAAGGACCAACATGAGTAATACAATGTCTAGCACTCTTCCACCACACAATTAGTACAATCCTCGAAGTACATCATCTTCCCCTCACAGAGGTAAAGAAAAAACAGTATGAAGCTATTCATTTTACATATAGGAAAACTAAGACTTATGGTAATAAGTCATTTACACATGAGTGGGAAAACTTTGTTACAAATTAAAATGTTAAATTTCCAGAAATTTTGAATTCTTGGGGAAAAAAAACTAAACAGAAATTTGTGGGAGAAAAGAAAACCATTAACGAGGGCTGAGGTAGATATATTTATTACTAGCTTAGGAACAAAAAAAATTATTATTAGGTCTGCTCACAAAGTTACATGAAATTTTAAAATATATTCAGATCTGACGACGTCTAATATTTTGGATTTTGCCAGTTCAGCAGCCACTTGAGTACAAAAAAATAATCAATATCATATTTAAGAGGAAGTTAATATGCTGTTGGGATTTCCTATCTTCCAGGGTTAGAAGCAATGCCCAGGAAGCACCGATTTTCAGTAGAGTCAGAAACTGACTCAAGTTAGGTGCACATCTCTAACCACAAGGCATCCTGTTTCTGTATCTCACTTTCTGGTCTCAATCTCCAGAGGTTTCTGTTTCTCTTCTACTTCAGTTTTATCACCTCCGGGACCTCTGAGAATCAAAACATTTTTCCTAGGTTGAATTCCAAATCAGGTATTGGTTGTGTCTTGTTTTTACTCAGTAAATTTCCAAGCACAGACTTTTTCCTCCACCAGGAATCTATAGCAAGCAAGAAGCATTTATCAGAGGCCTCTGATCAACACCCTGGCCTTCAGGTGACAGAAAGATCCCCCTGGCAGTATACCAGGTCCCTTGCTAGCTAGACCTGTGAAGAGGGTCTCAATCCCGCCTCATATAAAAGTAGTTTTCAAATAACCACTTTGAAGAATCTTTCATTATCTAAGCCAGACCAAGGCAAAAGCAAAATGCTACTGGACTTCCCATCTAAAACAGCGACAGCAGCATAAACTACTTGAGATTAAAATTATTCCCACTTCTTAAGTAAATCATCAATTTTCTTCTGAATTTGGACTCGTCTAGATTCTCAACAACAGGCAACTTTTTGATAAATTGATCGGAAGTGATCTTAAAGACCACCACCACCCTCCATGGTTAGTTGTACTCTACAACCTTTATATTCAATGTCTGAAAATAAGTTGGAAAAAGTAAGTGCAGGATATGAACTATGAACTTTTATCTTAAATGTTATATTGATCGTTAACAACTTTATCATTTTTTCCAGGCCCCCAATGCTAATATTCATGTCTTCTGATTCCTAGCTTGGACTCTTTCTTTACAAGAAGCAAAGGAAAAACACACTTAAAAGGTAACAACACAAATAATCATACCTTTCTTGCCAGCAGTGTGGCCATTTGAGACACTACCATGTGGCCAAGGAGAAGCCACACCAGCCACTGCTTCCCCCATTCCATCCAGAAGCTCCACTCAAAGTCAGTCGCATCCTAAATAGGACAAAATAGGAGTTTATCAGAGGGATTTCAGTACATGTCTGAGTCAGAACACAAACTCCAGTTAATAAAACTGGAAAGGTCAGTGTGAGTCCAAACTCTGTACAGGCTTTACACACTTCTAGCCTTTCCCCATCCACCTGTACACTCCCCTCCAGCTTGCTATTAGTTAATGGCAAAAACTGCAATTACTTTTGCATCAACCTAACAGAATCATTGCTATTGCCATTCCCCAAATGCACCTTGGACTTTCTACAACTCAGTGTCTTTGTTATAGCTGATCTCCCAGAGCCCTCTATAGTATAGATACTATTATTATTTCCATTTTGCAAAAGATGAAACAGAGACTTAAAGAACTCAATTCATTTACCCAAGGTCACAGAGATAGCACAAGTAATGAATTGAGGCTATCCCAGTTTAGACAACTAGATGTTTTCACTAAGAAGAGAAATGTAAATTGGACACTAATAATATGGCTTAAAGTCAGTCATTCTGAGTCTTGTTACCATTTACAGACAGAATAATTTGTCAGAGAAATTAACTAATTTCATATAAATTTATAATAAAGGAATGAAAGGTACACTTCCCTTCCCCCCAAGAAGCTCTGTGTCCATGTGGCATTCTGTGTCTGCATCGGTACCAGGTTCCACATGTATGAAGCTCCCCAGCAGGAGTAGGTAGAAACCTCTGAAAAGAGTGGACATGTGGATGCTTAGAAACCAGCACCTCCAAGTCATGGCCTCAGGAGCCCCAGAAAGGACCACAGAGGCCAAGAGGAGCATGGAGAGATGCACACAGGATGGAGGGGGATTTGAGGTCTCAGAATTTTCTAACCAAAACGTGTGCCTGGAAAAGGACTCCTGCAATGACTACTGATATTGAACCCCTCACCAATCTCCACAAGTAGAACTTGAAGTCTCTCTTAACTGGATTTGAAGAAAAGTGTGATTTTTTTGGTGTACCTAAGATTGTGGGGTAATGTCATACCAGTTACACACAAATAAAACTTTTTTTACAGAAGGTAAGATACACATAAAATTGATCTTGATTCATAACAGACTATGAGTGCAAGGTAGCTAAGAATGGAGGCTTGGTTTGGGTCCAGAGCCCAGATCTACTCACACTTGCTGTGATGACCTTGAACATGATTCTTAACCTTTCTGTTCTTTTTCTTCATACAACAATAGTACTTACCTTACAGGGATTTTTGAGGCTTAAATAAGAACATATGTATATTAAAAGTTTATAACAGCACACAGTACTCACTAAACAGCAGTACCCATTACTCACTGCTAGACCCATGTGCTTCCCATCCCTTGTAAACCACCAGCCAAGACTGTATCATGCTTTACTTTGTGCCACTCATTTAAAAAAAGTTTTCCCATTTCTTCAAATAAGGAAATACAATACTGTGCATTCTCAAATTACACGTGCTCTCCACACCCCAGATCCTGATACATGATCTGCTCCTAAAGCCCCTGTCCCCTGCTGGAAATCATGTATCTAGTTGAATTGCTTCCATTTAGAGATGACTACACCAGAGTCTGGGACATGCCCACCAACACACAGCCAGGCAGCACGGCAGAGAACCCAAAGCTTTAACCTGGCTCCTGATCCCTGATCCACAGTTTATTTCCCCATCTAGAGATTTCCAAGTTAGCTGAGAGTCAATTAACCAAATAAAGGTAAACAAGTTCAAAGGTCATGTGATGAGGCCATGTTAGTAAAATACCACTTTTATAACAGGGATATAGCTAAAAAGACACGGAAAGCCGAGACTTTTTTTTTTAACACAAACTCAAAAAATAAAAAACAACGTTTGAGTTTTTTAAATATAACATTTTTGAACACTTAGAATTACATTTAGAATTCATGACCCCAAGCTTACCTATGCCTCACAACTTCTCCAAGTTTAATTTTTTAGGGGGGAAAAAAGGATATAATATGACAAAACATCTAAGACTTTCTGTTCCACCAGAAAGTCCAGGACTCCTGAAAACTCTGCTGGTAAAATCCCATCAACAAAAATTACGCATGGCCTTTCACCGCTAATTATTACAAAAAACATTCATTTAAAGGCAATAAAAATGTCTCTCTCATGTCTATTCTTCCCCATTTAAAAAAGTTACCTAAGGGAAATGACCACACACAAAAGCTGGGCCAATGAAAAGGTCAAGATGATGTTTAATGATTTGGGTAAGAAAAATATTGACTCACTGCTTCTCGAAGCAAAAGCTTTATAGACTCTGAGCTCAGTCACACATTTCAAGGCAAACATGAAAGCCTGAAATCAGGAACAACATCATGTTCTGTCCTTTCCCCCATTTTCTTTCTTGACTCCATGGTTATTAGTCAATTAGGAGTCTCTTCTTTGGGACTCTAAGGGGGTCAGCTATAAACTGGGGCTAAATCCCAGCGAGGCAGAACTAGGCAGGCTTCTCCATGGAAGCTTGGAGGCTGTACTCCAAGGAGAAGTCACCCACATCCAACCTCAAGGTGGACACAGCCACCTACTTGTTAAAATGCAGATTCTGATGCAGTCAATCAAGAGTGGGGCCTGGGATTCTGTATTTCTAACAAGCTTCCAGATGATGTGATACTACCAGCCTGGGGACCGATCTGCACAACTGATGAAGCCTTCCTACAGCTGAATGTTCATAAACTCACAGAATCCTTAACAGCTCAGCCCACCCCGTACCATTCCCAGCCAGGGAGGGCACACACTCCGAAGCTGCTACCTAACACTCACCAACAGAGCAGTCATCCTCCTGTTCACCGTTCAAAGCTCTGAGCACCCAGACTTCGGAATTCACTGAACAAGTTAACAAATGCGGTTGTTTATTCCGAGGCTTGCATTCTGCCAACAGGCAATACTAAGGACTCTGAGAGACACAATCGTTCTGGGTTTCTTAAATAGTAACTCTACCTTCCTGGCAAAACACTTTTTCCTTTCTTAACAAAGGAAAGGGTCTGGGCCTAGTGTTTGTAACTGCTGCTTTTCCTACCCACAATGGAGTTCTACTCTAGGCACCATGAGGAGCTCAAAGTCTAAATGGGAACACCCCCAGCACCAAGACCACCACACCCCACAATGAAGACACTAAAAATCCACTGCAAAGTGAGAGGGGTAACAGTGCTGCAACTCAACTTCATATGTCCAGGAACCTGACAGACCTGTCCTTTCTTCCCATACAATCACTGATGAACATTCGAGTATGTGTTTTCTAATTACAACCTCATAACAATCTTTAAAGTGGTTCGTTTGTTTGACAGACCTTATCTTTTAGAGAGTTTTCAGTTCACAGAAGAATTAAGCACAACGTTCAGAGAGTTCCCATAGACCCCTTAACCCCTCTCCATCAGCATCCCCCACCACAGTAATATATTTGTTCCAATTGGTGAACCTACACTGATTCATCATTGTCATCCAAAGTCCATAGTTTACATTAGGGTTCACTCTTGATGTTGCATATTCTATGGGTTTGGACAAATGTATAAAAACACATATCCACCATTTTCATATCATACGGAATAGTTTCACTGCCCTAAAAATCCTCTGTACTCTACCTCTTCATCCCTCCTAACCTAACCCTGCCCCCCCTCAATCCCTGGCAAACAGTGATCTTTTCACTGTCTCCATATTTCACTTTTTTCAGAATGTCATGTAGTTGAAATAAATAAGTTTTGGGTTTTTTGTTTTTTGGGTTTTTTGGGGTTTTTTTTCTGTCAGCAATTTGAAGCTCTTTTTATTTGAGACACTCTCACTCTGTTGCCCAGGCTGGAGTGCAGTGGCACAACCTTGGCTCACTGCAACCTCTGCCTCCCAGGCTCAAGTGATTCTCGTGCCTCAGTCTCCCAAAGTAGCTGGGACTACAGGTACATACCACCATACCTGGCTAATTTTAGTAGTTTTAGTAGAGACGGGGTTTCACCACATTGTCCAGGCTGGTCTCAAACTCCTGACCTCAAGTGATCCACCAGCCTCAGCCTCCCAAAATGCTGGGATTACAGGCATAAGCCACTGTGCCTGGCCTGAAGCTCATTTTTCCTTTATTCTTCTTTTTTCTTTTTTAAGTAGTTGTTTTTTATCTCTGTGTTACTAATGAGTTAACTGGAGGTCAGAGAAAGCAGATTATTTGTCCAAATCTAGTAAGGGGCAGAACTGGGTTTCTAACCTAGGCCTGTCTGATGCCAAGGAGGAAACCCTTTTCTGAGATGTTTCTACTCATACTTGTCCCTGTACCTGAACTCTCTGCCCTTCCCACCCCTTTGGCCCACAAAACTATTTGACTAGACAATCTCCAACCCAGAGTGCACCTCATTAATGCCCCACAACCACAAAGCCAGCCCAGTGACATGCACAAAACACTCACTAAATAGTACAATTCAAATGTCAGCACAGAAGTGAGGCTTTCCCATCCCTGCGCCTCCCAGGTGGACCTCACTGCACTCCCTTCTCTGTCATCCACATCTCAATTCTAGAACTTTTATTATGGCATATTTATTATATTACTTTTATTCATGTATTTTCTCTCTGGAGGGAAAAATGGAGTTCTCCGGGAGCAAGAACCTTGACTCAAATCTGTCTCCTATATAACCAACATTCAGTAAGCCTTTCAAACGGCGGGGAGCAGGAAGGGAGCCAAAAAATCAGGCCATCTAGTACTTATCACATTTCTCCCCCTGTTTAAACTTGGAAAAGTCACTTATCTGGACTTGAATTTCCTTGTGTGTAAAATGAAGGGCTCCACTAGCACAATGTCTAAGATTCCTTTCAGAAAATGGGAAAGACAGTTATTTTCCAGGCTAAAGGAAAGAAATACTAAGAAAGTGCTTGTCACCCACCCGTGCAGAGGGGGTGGTCCCCCCTTCTCACACCCCTATGTCACTAGGGAAGAAAGTTACAAGAAAAAATTCCTGGCAAGTGAGGACTTGCCCTAGCAACTCACCACTGAGTAAATCTTTCCTCCTCCTAGCCTTGAATTCTCATCGCCCTTAAACCTTGCCAGATCACAACTCACTCTCAGCCGCTTAGCTGGAGTACTGTGTTGTTATCACAAGGGATGGCTAAAATTCTGGTTCTGTGTTTTCTCTTGCATTCCCCAGAAAATTGAGGACTATTCTCTAGCTGAAAACAACATAAATGCATAGCTACTGAGGCCTGGTCAATAGACTAAAATGTAAGGTACCAAGCCAAGTGCCAAGGCACTCATCAAGACACCCTAAGTGAATGAGAGAAATTCACCCTGTTGCCACATCAGTTAGCTCAGTCTGCTAGTTCCTCAATCCAGATCCCTGGCCCCACTGTTTTTGGAGTCTTTTTGGATTTTTTTTGTAATCAGTCCATGACCTGCTGAATAGTTCCACTGTTTATCTCCTAGTGAGATGGGTCAGGAGCACTGTTTTATTATGCCTGTTGATGGCATTTGTAGATAGCTTGCTATCAGCTCAGAAGTTTACATCTACAAATGAAGCAGAGTCTAAGAAAGGCCATGGATGAGCCTTGAAAATGATTTGAGGTCAGGTGCAGTGGCTCACGTCTATAATCCCAGCACTTTGGAAAGCTGAGGTGGGTGGATAGCTTGAGGCCAGGAGCTCGAGACCAGCCTGGCCAACATGGTGAAACCCCATCTCTACTAAAAATACAAAAATTAGCTGGGAGTGCTGGTGCATACTTACAATCCCAGCTACTCGGGAGGCTGAGACATGGAAATCACTTGAACCTGGGAGGTGGAGGTTGCAGTGAACCGAGATCATGCCACTGCACTCCAACGTAGGTAACAGAGCAAGACTTTGTCTCAAAAAAACAAAAATAAATAAAACTTTTTAAAAAATGATTTGACCCATTGTATAATCATTCAAATATTTCAAGAAAGTTTATTGAGCATCTAGTATATGCTGCTTCATATGCTCAATCACAGCACATCAATTAGGCTTTGATATCCAGGAAAGTCTTGGAGCTACTGCAAAATCGTTTTCCTCCCTGTACCATATGCTAGACCTACTTCAATTCTGCAGACTGTTCTCTACTCACTTCTACCCATTTGGCCTTATTCCTTCCATTCCATGCCCCCTACACAGCACCAAAGTAATATTTTTAAGAGCATAATTGATCATGTTATTTCCCCCACTTAATATTCTTCATGTGCTCCCCTTAGCATTTCAGAGAAACTTCTCAGTGAGACTCATGCAGTTCTTCATAAAATGGCCCTGTCCCCCTGTCCTACCTAACCTTCACTGCCCCCACCATCCCACATTACAACTGCATTGACCCCTCTGACCCCACAGCCTGACATTCATGCAGCTGGGCCTCCCACACTTTGCTCCCTCTATTTGGAAAAACCATCACTGAAGCATCATGTGAATGAGGACCTACCTTTCAGGTCTCAGCTCAGGCAAGCCTTCTCCCAGGAAGTCTTTCCTAATCCATCCATTCAGCCTGGACTCAGTGTCCCTTGCCTATGCTCTCATAATATGCCACTATGGTTACCTGCATCAAAGCAACTTATCCCACTGTGCTTTTTATTTTTTTATTTTATGTTATTTTATTTTGAGACAGAGTCTCGCTCTGTTGCCCAGGCTGGAGTGCAGGGGTGCGATCTCAGCTCACTGCAAGCTCTGCCTCCCGGGGTCACACCATTCTTCTGCCTCAGCTGCCTGAGTAGCTGGGACTACAGGCGCCCGCCACTACACCCGGCTAATTTTTTTTTTTTTTTTGTATTTTTAGTAGAGATGTGGTTTCACCGTGTTAGCCAAGATGGTCTCGATCTCCTGACCTTGTGATCCTCTCGCCTCAGCCTCTCAAAGTGCTGGGATTACAGGCGTGAGCCACCGCGCCCGGCTTATTTTATTTTATTTTATTTTTGAGATGGAGTCTCGCTCTGTCACCAGGCTGGAGTGCAGTGGCATGATCTCGGCTCACTGCAACCTCCACCTCCTGAGTTCAAGCGATTCTCCTGCTTCAGCTCCCAAGAAGCTGGAATTACAGGTGTGCACCACCACGCCCAACTAATTTTTGTATTTTTAGTAGAGATGGGGTTTCACCACATTGGCCAGGCTGGTCTCGAACTCCTGACTGCAAATGATCCACCCTTCTCGGCCTTCCAAAGTGCTGGGATTACAGGCGTGAGCCACCAGGTCCAGCCCCCATTGTGTTTTAATTACAGGTTACTGAGCTGTCTCTCCACTAGACTGTGAGCTCCTTTCCGACAGGGTCTACATATATATTAAGCATTGTATCCTTCAATAAACATAATATATTAGATGCTCAATAAAAGTTCGAAAAATTTGAATGATTATACAATGAGTCAAACTATTTTTAGGAACCTGATATCAGCACAGTCTGCTGGGAAAGGGGAAGAAGAGATACCAAAAGTGAAGAACCCAGTTTCTGGCTTAGAATGCCTTTATAACCCCAGGTAGGGAGAAAATATAAGCTCACAGAATAGTTCTAGTGGATGATCTGCTCTGCAGATTTTCCTGACCAACTCAAGGCCCACTCTCTGAAAAATCAATTACTGACTCTCAAGACATGGCCAAAGCATAGTATTATTACAATAGAGGACCCATTTCATATTCATAAGAAACACATAAACTAAAGTATGGAAAACACCTGGAATACAGCCAGGAATGTATGAAGTACTATGTCCTTGTTTGTTCAGTAAATATACAAATAAATGAACAAACAACAAACTCGATTTTACTTTCATAGGCCCAGAAACACAACTCCAGGAGTTTTCAAGCCGCACATCCTGAAACGGTTAGAAGCACCCATAGTTAGAATATGAGAGAGTTCAGCTGTTCAAGATCCCAAACCCAGTGCAACAAAAGGAAAGAAGAAAGTTCTAGAGATTGTGGACTGAAAAGAAGTGAGTCCACAGTTAACAAAAAGGAACTTCAGCATTCAGGAAAGCAACCATCTTAATCTTTTGCTAAGAAGAAAACATCTGCTGGTACAGCAGGTACTGCCAATTAACTCAACCATGACTCTTCAATCCTCTCTAGCATTACTTCCTACACATTACAGGTTAGAAGGTTGAAAACTACATATCCCCGAATTCCCTGTAGCTGGCAGGTCTAAAAATAGCTGAACTTCTGATGAACAAATACAAACACTATGACTCTGAGAGTAAAGGAACGATGCATGGGCTGTAAGACTTCTGAAGAAAATGGTGGCAGAGGCCCTTTGGCTGTTCTGCAGCAGCCATGATGGAGATTCTGGGGTCTAGTCAGGTCAGAGATGCTGAAGCTGTCAGATGTGGCACCAGAGCCCTAGGTTCTCAAGCCAGGGGCTATGTGGCAGCAGATGTGTAGGGTGGCTCTCGGAACTGTTTCTGGTAGCTCACTTAGTGCCTGCTCCTAGAGGTCTTTCCATTATTCTGAAATGTCTTTAGATCCCTGCAATAATTGTCTTTTTAAAATGACTGCAGCAGATTCTGTTGTCTGCAGTGGAACCATGACTAACATACTATGGAAGAAATGTTTCCTCTGATTGGAATCCAGCTCCAGCTTAATAACAAAAGCATTATGAAAACAATTCACTTTGAAGGACACTAGTCTGAAATAAGTCTATTCAATGGAGGAAAATGACATGGAAGAAAACACCAGCTAGGTCAACCCAATGAATGCTCAAGAGCTAGGTAATGAAGGCAGTGATTGTTTGTTAGAATACAGTCACAGATGCATTTATGTATTTCAAAACCAAAAGATATGTAATGTTCTCTATACCAAAAAAAGGTAAATGTTTCAGGTGATGGATATCCCAATTACCTTTATTTGATAATTACACATTGTATAGAGGTGTCAAAGTATCAAATGTACTCCAAAAATGTGTACAACTATTGTATATCAATTTTTAAAGAAAAAAAAAGGAAATGACCTACCTTACCAACCACTGTATATTTTTCATTATTATACCTTTTTCCTTCAGAGAAAACAGTATAGAACTGAATATATTTACTATTTTCCTTATCCTCATACCTAGCAAGTTGTAAAAATAAAATACTACAGAAATGCTACACGTTTGTGTACTTATTTCCTAAATAGCATTATTTGCTTATTGTTTACTTTGAGACCATATATAATATCTTATTACACTAAATAAGAGTTATCTGCGATCAGAGAAAACCTTTATGAGGTTCTTGAAATCACAAATGTTTCCCTGCACATTCTAAGGCAGCAAACTGACCTGAATGGCCCGTAAATCTCCAGACAAGAAACACAAAAGGAGACTAATTTTGTAAGAATTCTGCACAAAAGAGGCACTGCTCTCCGAATGAACCCGGGCTAATGATTCATTGAGCAATTATTGGAAGAGTTTTCTTTTTCCTTCAACAACTGCTTTTCTCTTTCTAAAAGAATTTGAACTAAATCATTTTACTGCTTACAATTTCCAGAGACAACACTCTCTCCCAGTCAATACTTTCTGAAAGATAAAACGCTTTCACTAATAAAACCTTTTTTTCTGGAAATAACGAAGTCCCTGCTGAAACATCATCACCCTCCTGCATAGGTGAAGATGCTTACAAGGGCAGGGACACCGCCAACAGGACAGGCCCAGGCTGCCCTGTTCTACTGTGTACCATTCCCAGCCTCTTCATTGCCCCTCGCCACACACGCCAGGCAAATTGGTCCAGGGTAAAATGGTAAAGGGGAGGTGTTTTGTGGAAGAAGAAAAGAGAAAGCCTCTTAAGACAAGAGGACCTAATGAACATGGGTAAATTATTTCGCATATCTTCAGCCCAACTGCCAACCTAAACTCAGTAACATCCTCTGGTCACAACTCTCTACCTACCTACCTATTTCTCAGAAGTCACTTTGGATTATGCAGGAGAGCAAGACTGCAGAATCTATTCGGTTTAACATGAATAGATTCTGTCTCCCTGCTCTGTCTATGCCATATTCCCACCTTTCCTTTCCTCCTAAAGCCAGCAAAGAAGGAATCAAATGTTTAAAAAGAAACATTAAATTTCAAGGTGAACTTGAAGGCACAAAACTGTATTATTTTCCCCACATCTCTCAAATTGGAAAAACACTATATTTTCTACAAGGTATATGGAAAAAAAGAGCTATAAACTATGAAAAAAGGTGATAAACAAATTGGAGATCATGACAAAAAAATGTAATAGAATGAGATGACTGGAGAACAAATTACACAGAATCATGACTCCTCAGCTTCAAAATATGCTAATAAATCACACATACCATTAATGTCACTTCCCCAGAATATCAAAAAGACAAAGTGAGTCACAATAACATGGAAGGAAAAAAGATCCTCAGCCTGTTGGGGGCCACAGCCCCTAAAATGATCCTTACACTCAGAGAATTTACTCTCTGCTGAGGAAGTCTTCACACATGCAAGAAAACTGGTTTGTACAGAACGTCTCTGCAGTGGGCAAACATAGCAAACTGGAACTCCACATGGAAGCCCAAAATGTTGGAGATCCCCAGGGCAAAAGGCCAATTAAGAAAGAAAGTATAATCTCAGAGAGAAAAAGGAAGAATTAACACTTTTGCCATCTATTTAGGGGAAGAAGAAAGGAACCCTCCATAATCCCAGATGCCACCTTTCTACTTTACACACTGCCTGAAAGACCAGGGAAACAGGTGAGCAGAGCTATGTTGAAGAGTACTCCCATACATCTTTACCTCTGTCCCCTTTGCCCATTAGCTCCCAAGCTGTTCAAGAGACACCTCCCCACCCAGATCACCTGTGAACCCACCAGCCATCACAGGCAGCCCAGGAACCTGGGAGACCGGGAATAGAGACAGACAAGAACAAGACCAAGGCTCACCACATCCTCAGGGCACACTGCCCCATCCTTCCCCCGCTGTCCATTGCTTCTACCATCTCTCTTCAGAAACCTATTTGTGTATTAATAAAATAACTCATCTTATTTATGATACCTGAAACTTACTTTAAAACACAGACTACAACACAGAGACCTCTGCTTTCAGGCAAGACATAGTCCGCACATTTATCCCTATCCCTCCACTAATGACAGCTAAAACCCTTGGATGTAATCTATAAAACAAATGCAAGGAGATTCTGAACGGTGAAAAGAGCAGACTGGGCTACAGAGCTGAGGACCTACGGAATGACAATAAGCAAAATAAAATTAAGTATGAAGTAAATGTTGATATATTAATATTTACATTAATGCAATATTAATTATACTTAATATAACTTACTAGATGGGCTTAATAGCAAAAGTAGATTACATAAGAAAGAATTATTGAGCCAGGCATGGTGGCTCACGCCTGTAATCCCATAACTTTGGGAGGCCGTGATGGGTGGATCATTTGAGGCTAGGAGTTCCAGACCAGCCTGGCTGACATGGCAAAACCCCCTATCTAGTAAAAATACAAAACAATTAGCTGGGCATGGTGGCACATGCCTGTAATCCCAGCTTCTTGGGAGGCTGAGGCAGAAGAATCGTTTGAACCCAGGAGGCAGAGATTGCAGTGAGCCAAGATTGCACCACTGCACTCCAGCTTGGATGACACAGTGAGATTTTTTTTTTTTTGAACCTAAGGATAGGTCAATAAAAATTACCCAATCTGAACGAGAGAGAGAGAAAACTGACTGAAAAAATACAGCCTCAGAGACCCTTGATATAAGAACAAAAGACCTGACATTGGTGTCATTAAATTTTCCAGAAAGAAAGAAGAAAAAAAATGAGGTTAAAAATATGTTCAAAGAAATAATGGCAAAAAAAAAAAAAATCCCCAAATTTGGCAAAAAGCAAAAACCTACAGATTCAAGAAGCTGAATAAACCCCAATCAAATTAAATACAGCAATTAAAAGACAGAGCTTGGCAGAATGGATTGCTAGAAAAATGACCCAACTCTAGACTGTCTACAGGAATTCACTTTAAATATAATGACATGGGGAGGTGGAAAGTTAAAAGGATGGAAAAGAATATGGCATACTTACATGAATCAAAAGAAAGTGGGAGTGGCTCTATCAATGGCAGATAAAGTAGACTTCAGAGAAAGAAAATCACCAGGGTCAAAAAGGGTCATTGCAGAATGATAAAAATATCTTCTCACCAATAAGATATAAGAATCCTAATATAATTTTAATATATATTAAAAGCATTGTGGTTTTTCAGGGATTAGAGATGAGGAGGAACAGGGTGAGTATGGCCACAGAAGAGGTAGCACGGAGTAGCTCTTCAAGGTCCTATATCTTTATTATGTTGGTGTTTACATGAATTTACACGTGATAAAACTGCATATAACTATATACATATACACAAATAGGTGCCTGCAAAACAGGTGAAATCTGATTAAAGTCTGTGGGCTGCACTAATGTCAAGTTCCTGGGTTTGAGTTTACTATGGAAGATTCCCCACTGGGGAGCTAACCATCAGGTCCTCCTGTTGACAACAGCAGACACCAGGGACTGCTGGGGGGTGGGAGGGAGGACTGGCAAGGGCTGAAAAACTATTGAGTACTGTGCTCAGTACCTGGGTGACAGGATTATTCACACCCTCAACCTCAGCGTCACACAATATACCCAGGTAACAAATTTGTGTATATACCCCTGGAATCTAAAATTAAAAGTTGGGGGACAAAAAGATTCCCCACTGGGGAATCTGGCTAGAGGTACACAAAGCCTCTCTGTACTACTGCTGCAACTTCCTATAAGTGTGTAATTGTTTCAAAATAAGATGATGCTAAAGATAACAAATCGTACTCCAAGTCCCATTGTATAAAAAGGGCTAAAACGAGAGTTTCTATGGTTAACCCAGGATGGGATTTAGAACCCTGCTAGCATGTCCTCTACTTCGCCCCCTAGTGGTAGCACCAAAGGCACCCGGTGAATAACAAGGTGTGGAATCTCAAGGCGATGACTCAACATTCATTTGCATACCCATAGTACCCTGCACATAGTAAATTCTTTAAAGCTTAAAAGAATATTTCTTTTGACTCAACATTTCTAACTATGGGAAGATTAAATAATTCTTTTTGTGCAAACTGTAGGCAGTAATTCTTTTTGTGTGAACTGTAGGCACCATCGGTGTACTAGGAGTTGCAGTTACTGCCATAATGAGTTAAAACTGACTTTTGGTGTTCACTGGTTTCTCTTCAGATCGAATAAATCTTTCGCCTTTTACTAAAGATTTCCGTGGAGAGAAACAAATCAGTTTAAAATTAATTTTTTGAAGCCTTGCCTTGGCAAGGCAGATCATGTTTTATAAAAAAAGATCTTAAAATGAAAGCATTGTAGTGCAGCAACTTTAGGTTGTAGTGTTATATTGTCGCTGTTCACTGTTAGCTTAAACACTGAGTAACAGAACTTGCAAGGCCATGGTTAACTCTTGTTTTCCATCTCAAAGCTCCGAGTCATATATGAGTCACATATCTCAAAAGTCATATAACTTTCCCTGGTGGCATCTGACTTGCTAATTAACAACATTAACATTAGAGACACAGACTGGCTTAGACAATTTAGAAGTGATGGCCTTTAAGATCCTAAATTCAGTCACATGGTTGGAGAATTTCTGGTTGCCTGTCTTTAAAGAAGTCCCAAATCCATCCCACTCTAGATAATATTCTATTTTCTATCTACCTAGTAAAAAATTCAATGCAAGGTGGTGATGCAAGCTCCTTAAAGGACTCCATCAATTCCACTGATCAGCTTGGTGTAAACTGGTTTCCACTGCTTGCCTAGCAAGTGTTTAATAAACGTACATATGCCAGATAGAATTTGACCTGAGATTTGCTTTCATCAAACCTGGGAGCAAAATTATGGTGGAATAACAAACCTTCATCCATCTCAAACTTTTCGGCAGCTATTGTCATCCCTGAAAGTGGCATCAGTCAGTTCCCCACACAAAGACACCCCACTTTACATCTTCTCCCACGTGCCCCTGTGATCTCGCTCTTACCTTGCTGCTGCTGCTTAATTTCTTTTTAACAAAGGCTTATCAACTGTCATGTCATGATTTTAAAAGGTAATAACCTTTTTAAAAATGCTGACAGGCACCACTTTTAGGAAATGTACTGAGAGAAGGAAATGTTTTCCCTCCTTCCCGCTTCCCCATACCTCCCCCCAAATTTCAGATCCCGCCACTATTCAACCTGCCCTAGGCTGGAATAATCCCTTCCCCCTTTCTCTCTGGGTCTTGTTATGGCACTTATATAATTCTGAATCCTGTTACAGCACTTACATATTTGTGTGTAAATTAACTTTAATCCACCTCTAAGGACAGTTCTTAACATTGAAAGTATCCAAATAAGGAGTCCAGAAAGAGTGAGTTAGCATTTGAAGGACTCTAATCAGAAATCTACTCCCATACGTGACTACAATTCAAATAATTCCAACATGGTACCTAAAGCTGCACCTGAAAGTTTACTAGCATAAGGAATGTTAGGAATAAATATTTTACTAATGAAAAGCATGGTGCTCAACATGTGATGGATTAAAATTTTTCATTATTACCCTTGTACTAATGAAGTATGTAAGAATCCCTTGAGGCCAGGTGCAGTGGTTCACACCTGTAATCCCAACACTTTGGGAGGCTGAGCCAGAAGGATTGCTTATGCCCGGGAGTTAGAGGTTACAGTGAGCTATGATCATGCCACCGCACTCCAGCTTGGATGACAGAGCAAGACTCTATCTTTAAAAAATAAATAAATAAATAAATTAGTCTGGGTATGGTAGCTCACACCTGTAATCCTAACAGTATGGGGGGCCATGACAGGAGGACTGCTTAAGGCAGGGAGTTTGAGATAAGCCTGGGCAACAAAGCAAGACCCTGTCTGTACAAAAATTTTAAAACTGGCCGGGCGCGGTGGCTCAAGCCTGTAATCCCAGCACTTTGGGAGGCTGAGACGGGTGGATCACGAGGTCAGGAGATCGAGACCATCCTGGCTAACACGGTGAAACCCCGTCTCTACTAAGAAATACAAAAAAAAAAAAAAAAAAAACTAGCCGGGCGAGGTGGCGGGCGCCTGTAGTCCCAGCTACTCGGGAGGCTGAGGCCGGAGAATGGCGTGAACCTGGGAGGCGGAGCTTGCAGTGAGCTGAGATCCGGCCACTGCACTCCAGCCTGGGCTACAGAGCGAGACTCCGTCTCAAAAAAAAAAAAAAAAAAAAAAAAAAAAAAAAAAAAAAAAATTTTAAAACTTAGCTGGATATGGTGGCACATGCTCACAGTCCCAGCTATTCTGGGGGCTATGGTGCTGGCACCACTACACTCCAGCCTGGCCAAGAGAGACCCTATAAAAAAAAACAAAAAAAACTCCCTTGAGTCCAGCACCCAAAGCATTGAAGGTCTAACACTCTCTTGGTCTGTGTCTTTTGCTTCAATAAGGCTCTATCCTCTAATCAGAGTAGAAGGGTTTCAGCCAGCAGAATAGAATTGCACCAGCCTCAGAAGGAACTTCCTGCAAGATGCTTGTTGGAGTACCTAAAGACAAACAATAGAGGCTTCACAAGCTTTCAGGAACAGGCTCAATGATGGGTTTTGTACCTCCCTACCTAATGAATGTTTGTACTTGTAGGAGAATTCAGAGTTAGACACTTTCACTGTTTAACATACCACTTGGTGGCAAGGTTGTGGGAGAGAAGACGTTTAACTCCTATTCACCTCCAAATGCCAGAAGTTACCAAGAGTAAAACCAAAGAACTTTATTTTGTTAAACAACAAAATAGGCTTGGGTCAGTTCAAAACATAGTACTTCCATTCAAGACTCAGCTCCAACCCACCTAACTCCAGAGAGTCTTCTCTGATCATTCCAAGACTAGAAACTCTCCCAGCAATTTTTGGCTACACCGACTAGGGACAATCCTACATATGGAAACACTTTGTTAAACGGCATGCCAGGGCCAGCTTTCAGGCAGGACCCACCAGCAGGGCCAACTGTCCTGGCTGTGTACAGCCCTGGCTCTTGTTACATACTTCACACATCAGCCGTATTAAAGCTAGGGGTGTCCTCCTGGAATTCTCAACTAGAGTATAAACTTGTTGAGTAGAGAAATAATGCTTCTTACTTCCTTAACCTACAGTATTATCACAACCCAGACCAGAAAGCAGGTAGTAAGCACTGACTTGTAAACTGACTGCTTTGTGACTGAGAAATTTCTCACCATTCTCAACAGTGGGAATGTCTTCATCTTTGCATCGAACTCCCTCAAACATTAGTAGACTCTTGATAATGTTTGCTGAGTTGAGGTGAACATGCCCATTGGGGTTGGGGACTTCTTGTAAAGAAACATTGATCTCTTGGCAACATTGCTTTGTTTCATGTGTGTAAATTCTGGTGAGTTTACAGAGGTTAGGCCTTAACTCATTTTCATTAAGCCGCAGCCCCTCAAAGATTATTCCAGCATGTCTGTCATCTCTCTGCCTCCCTCCATCTGACAGGAGATTAATAAGTGATTTGGCTGTGTGTGTGAATGTTCAGCCTGTCTTGATTAACAGAAAATTGGATTTTATACAGTTTTTCCCCTTTCCAGAGAGGCTTGCTTAGCAGAGACAGATTCCTGTGTACCATGCCAGCCCCTCCAGACAAAGAATGTGGGTTGAAGGGTCTCCAAATGGCAGGGGCAAGAAACCCACGGATTAGGCCAGGTGGGGTGGCTCACACCTGTAATCCCAGCACTTTGGGAGGCCAAGGCGGGCGGATCACTTGAGGCCAGGAGTTTGAGACCACCCTAGCCAGCATGTTGAAAACCTGTCTCCACTAAAAATGCAAAAAGTTAGCCAAGTATGGTGGCACATGCCTATAGGCCCTGCTACTTGGGAGGCTGAGGCACGAGAATCGCTTGAACTTGGGAGGCAGAGGTTACAGTGAACCGTGGTTGCGCCACTGCACTCTAACACGGGCAACAGAGTGAGACTCTGTCTCAAAAAAATAAATAAGAAAAAACCCATGATTAGCGATGGAAGGTCAGGTTTGCTTCCTTCTTGTGAACACAAAGAATGCCGGCTCCTTACCCATCAGTACAAGACCTTTTGTCTAGTCTCATCCATGCTAGATTTTCTTCCTGACATTTAAATTTGCAGACAGCTAGGAAAAACGTAAGATGCTAGTGATTTCCTGGTGAGAACAGGAATAGGAATTGTAGCTCTCTGCCTCATGTAAAAACAGGATCTGCAGCCAGGTGCAGTGGCTCACGCCTGTAATCCCAGCACGTTGGGAGGCCGAGGCGGGCTGATCATGAGGTCAGGAGATCAAGACCATCCTGGCTAACACGGTAAAACCCCGTCTCTACTAAAAATACAAAAAATTAGCTGGGCGTGGTGGTATGTGCCTACAGGCCCAGCTGCTCGGGAGGCTGAGGCAGAAGAATCACTTGAATCTGGGAGGCAGAGGTTGCAGTGAGCCGAGATCACATCACTGCACTCCAGCCTGGATGACAGAGTGAGACTCTGTCTCAAAAAAAAAAAAAAAAAAAAAAGAAAAAGAAAAAAAGCATCTGCATTGTGAATGGATAAACAGCAAATTTGTTTATTAATTCTTAGCCACCAGGTAACCTGCTCTGTTCTCTCTCTTTTCTATCTAGTAGTTCATGGGAAATATTATTTGTTTCATTGAAAAGGTCCTTGAAGGCCAGGCGCAGTGGCTCACGCCTGCAATCCCAGCACTTTGGGAGGCCAAAGTGGGCAGATCATGAGGTCGGGAGTTCAAGACCAGCCTGGACAACATAGTGAAAACTCATCTCTACTAAAAATACAAACATTAGCCAGGCATGGTGATGGGCACCTGTAGTCCCAGCTTCTTGGGAGGCTGAGGCAAGAGAATCACTTGAACCCAGAAGGCAGAGGTTGCAGCGAGCCAAGATCATGCCACTGCACCCCAGCCTGGGTGACACAGCGAGACTTTGTATGGGAAAAAAAAAAAAAAGGTGAAGGTAGAATCAAGCGTTTAGCTCTGCAAAACTAACAGATTGAGAGAGAGAGAGAGAGAGAGAGCGAGCGTGTGTGTGTGTGTGTGTGCACGTGTGTGTGTGTGTGTAGAGAAGAGAAAGAAGACAGAGACAGGGCAAGACAGGAAAATCAGTCAGAGGGCTTCAGAAAGAGTCCACAGAAGAAATGGCACCTGAAACCCTTCAATGACTGACCACTGCCCTCTGGATAAAGTCCAGACTCCACATATGGCACTCCATGGCCTTTATGATCTATTCCCTGCCTATCTTGAGTCATTTGCCCTCCTCACAACTCAACCTTCTAGCCAAGTCAAATTTATTTCACTCAAATCCAGGTCGTCAGGCATGCTATTCCCTTCACCTAGCTTTCCCGTCGCCCAGCCATCACCTCCCTTCAGTCCCTGCCGGTGGGGTTCTCTGCACCCTCTGCCTCTACAAGCCCCAGTGGCTATTGCACCACCAGCTCACTGTCACATCATCACCTTCCCCAAAACTTCAGAGCCCACTCAGGACAGAGACTGAGCCTGGAATGTCACAGCATCCCTGGCACGTGGCCTGGAAGCTGCTTACACAGCAGGTGCACATTTAACTCATTTGTTAAATGAGTCAAAATGGAATGTTGTTTTCCTGAAGTATTAAAATGCAGAGGCATTTATAAATAAGCCAGATCTTAAAACCTTCATGGGCAAAGCATGAGTAGCTAAAAACTACATCTTTATAGAAGTACCTCTTTCTCTATGTTCACAGTCATTCGTATTCAAGCTTCCCTGCCTGCCTCTGCCTCTTCTTCCTAAGCCTCCTCACAGGCACTGGAAAGTCCTTTCTGATTTTACTTCTGAAAGAACAGCTTATTTAGAGGTCTGCCCCAATTTCAGAAACCTGTCATGGGAAAATGTGTCCTCAGGAAAGAACAGAATTGATTACTTGTAACACTTTTTATAATGCATTAGGATTTTGAGAGCTCTTTTCAATAGCAGTCCCCCTCTACATGTAAATGTCACTCTGTAGAACATTACCTCCTTGCTAGAAAGGGAGAATCAATTCTTTTTTTTTTTTTTTTTTTTTTTGAGACGGAGTTTCACTCTTGTTGCCCAGGCTGGAGTGCTATGGTGCAGGCTCGGCTCACTGCAACCTCCGCCTCCCAGGTTCAAGTGATTCTCCTGCCTCAGCCTCCCAAGTAGCTGGGATTATAGGCACCCGCCACCACCCAGCTAATTTTTGTATTTTTAGTAGAGACAGAGTTTCACCATGTTGGCCAGACTGGTTGTGAACTCCTGACCTCAGGTGATCCGCCCACCTCAGCCTCTGAAAGTGCTGGGATTACAGGCATGAGCCACCGCGCCCAACCAAGAATCAGTAATTCTTAGTGCTAAAGCAAGGAATTATTCATCCATGGAAGAAAAAAATAACAATAACCAGAATAACATGTATTGTTCATCGATTCTATACTAACCACAAGCATGCTGGGTGTTTTCTGTCCATCACCTCTTCATAACCTTTTATTCCCATGTTTCAGGTAATACAACTGAGGCTAAAAGGAGGGAAATGAGGCCAGGCCACAGTGGCTCATGCCTGTAATCCTAGCACTTTGGAAGGCTGAGATGAGTGGATCACTTGAGGCCAGGAGTTCGAGACCAGCCTTGCCGACATGGCAAAACACCATCTCTACTAAAAATACAAAAACTAGCTGAGTGTGGTGGCACACGCCTGTAACCCCAGCTACTCAGGAGGCTGAGGCAAGAGAATCACTTGAACCTGGGAGGCAGAGGTTACAGTGACCCGAGATCATGCCACTGTACTTCAGCCTGTCTCAAACACATACATTTTTTTTTACAAAGAAGGTAAATTATTTTCCCAGATGTAGCAAAGCCAAATTTGAACTCAAGCCCATCCAACTCCAAACCTGTGCTCTTTCCATTATGCCAAGTATTTATGATCTTGAATCCTAAATAAAATGAAAAAAATTAATGACAATATACCTGACATAGAACTTCATTTGCATCAGTTTGGTTCAGATGCTACTGTCTAGAAACATGTTTACTTCATCGAGCAAGCAACATGGGCACTGAAATATTTCCCCTATCTCCCTGGCATCACTAGAGAGAAGACCAGTAAGAAGTAACAGATAGGGACTGGCAAATACGACGACAGATCATGCCAGAACCCAGCAAGTCTGGGTTCACCCCATCCCTGCCACACACAGGCTCTAGCACAGCACGCTGGAGCCTGCGGGGTTGGGGGGTCGGGGGACGCTTTTACCCTGACAGCCTGGAAGAGCAAACATTACAAAAAAGGATGCAAAAACCAAAGCATATGGAGTCTGAACAGCCCTTGACAGCCGCACCTACACAAGCACCCACACCGCATCTGTTGTCTCGGCAAGTGCCATCAGCGTTACCCTCAAAGAAATGACAAAGCTCAAAGAAATGACAAAGCTCAAAGGCATTCTTGATTGGGGCTGTAATCCTCCAAACCCGAACATCGTCAAAAATTGGAGGACTACAGTCAGGTCCAGCTCCCTTTCACTGCCCTAAGCTTCACTTCGAGTCACCATTTCCCTAATATGTTCTTCCCTTTTCTAACCACAGCGACACCACTGGAACAGTGTCTCCTCTACCGATGATCTTGCCAAACCCTACCCATTCTTTGCAGCTCAGGTGAAGGTGCAGCCCCTTCTCCCAGAGGCAGTTTGTGATTGTTTTGTGCCCAGAGTGGTCTCTCCCTCCTCTGACTCTACACACCGTCCCACTTCGCCCGCTTACCTACACGGCTATCTAGAGGCACGGAGAACGATGTATTTCACCTCCATGCTGCAACCTGGCACTTCACTCTTTCCTACAGTTAAATTCAACAAAATACTCACTGACTCTGCTCCAGGCATTGAAGATACAGAAATGATTAAAATCCCAGCCTTGCTTTTGTGGGACCCACAATCTATGTGAGAAAGGATAACACCAAATAAAATTCTACAAATCAATTTTTCATAATAGGGTACACAATTTGATCCAAAATAGAGCTATCTTATCACCCTGTTTACTGCCTTCATGTCATTTAGCTCAGTCTGCGGCCATTGTTTGTTCATTTATTTGTGGTCAGCCTGTCCCTAGTAGGAGACACTAGCATAGGAACATTGTCTGTCTGGTTCGCCACCGTCCCCAGCACTCCATATGGACTTGAGCACAGAGACCCTCTCGTTGAAAGCTGTATTTGTGGAAGGAAGTAAAGAGAGAGGCAGGGAAGTGTCAGGAACTATGAGTACCAAGGCCGGCTTGAGGTTCAGGCAATGCTTCCATGACAGGGAGCCAGCTATGATCTGGAGTGTGAGTGACGGCCAGACAGGGAAGGCGTGAGCCCCAATCCAGAAGAGGAACAGGATGAGCAAAGGTAAGAATGGCAAATTGGCATGACTAAGACAGTGGTCATTTAAGAGCACTTAAATATTGCTATACACCAGCTGCTTTTAAAAGGGGATGATTTTGCCTCCCGGGGGCATTTGACAATGCATGGAGACTTTTTAAATTGTTTTTTGTTTTTGTTTTTATTTTTAGAGACAGGGTCTCACTCTGATGCCCAGGCTGGAGTGCAGAGTGCAGTGGCACCATCTCAGCTCACTGCAACCTCCACCTCCTGGGTTCAAGCCATTCTCGTGCCTCAGCCCCTGGAGTAGCTGGGATTACAGGCACATGCCACCATGCCTGGCTAATTTTTGTATTTTTAGTAGACATGGGGTTTCATCATGTTGGCCAGGCTAATCTCAAACTCCTGACCTCAAGTGATCTGCTGGCCTTAGCCTTCCAAAGTGCTGGGATTACAGGAGTGAGCCACCATACCCAGCTCACTTTTTTAAATTGTTAAGGCTTAGAGCAGGAAATGCTGCTAGCATCTACTAGGTAGAGTCTAGGGATTCTGCTAAGCATTGTACAATGTCCAGAGCAGCTCCCCACAACAGCCATCTGATCTAAAATGTCAGTAGTGGCCAGGCAGTGTGGCTCACACCTGTAACCCCAGTGCTTTGGGAGGCTGAGGCTAGGAGTTCAAGACCAGCCTGGGTAATATAGTGAGACCCCATCTCTACAAAAAATAAAAAATTAGCCAGGTATGGTGGTGCATGTCTGTAGTCCCAGCTACTCAAGAGGCTGAGGCAGGAGGATCGTTTGAGCCCAGGAGTTCAAGGCTCCAGTGAGCTGTGATTACACCACTGTACTCCAGCCTGGGTGACAGAGCAGGATCCCATCTCTAAAAAAAAAATAATATTTAAAAAAATAAAATGTGGCTAGTCATGGTGGCTGACACTTGTAATGCCAGCACTTTGAGAGGCCAAGGCAGGTGGATCACTTGAGGCCAGGAGTTTGAACCAGCCTAGTCAAGATGGTGAAACCCCATCTCTATTAAAAATACAAAAATTGGCCAGGCGTGGTGGTGTGTGCCTGTAATCTCAGCTACCTGGGAGGCTGAGACAGGAGAAATGTTTGAACCCGAGAGATGGAGGTTGCAGTGAGCTGAGATTGTGCCACTGCACTCCAGCCTGGGTTACAGAGCGAGACCCTGTCTCAACAAAATAAAATAAAATGTCGGCCAGGCATGGTGGCCCATGCCTGTAATCCCAGTATTTTGGGAGGCCAAGGCAGGTGGATCACCTGAGGTCAGGAGTTCGAGACCAGCCTAACATAATGAAACCCCATCTCTACTAAAAAAATAATAATAATAAAATAAATTAGCTGGGCTTGGTGGCAGGCACCTGTAACCCCAGCTACTCAGGAAGCTGAGGCAGGAGAATCACTAGAACCTAGGAGGCAGAGCTTGCAGTGAGCCAAGATCATGCCACTGCACTCTAGCCTGGGCAACAGAGGGAGACTCTGTCTCAAAATAATAATAATAATAATAATAATGTCAGCAGTTCTGAGGTTTACCAATCCAGCTGCAGACTAACATTCAAGGGATGGGCTGGTCAGAAAACAAACTTTCTTCTAAAGGTCATGATTTCTAGTCACACCTAATATCTTCTTTTGATTAGAATTTGGACCAAAATAGCATGTGCTTGCCACCTCCTACAGCCTCTGAGAAAAGAAATATTCAGCAAAGACTGTTTTGATCCTAAGGACCTATATCAATGTCCTTCATCTGCTGGATATCCACCAGGACTCACCATTTCCTCCATAAATTCTAGGGCTCCAAACCACCCACCCCACATGCAAGGTGATGAGAAGCAGAAAGATGAGAAGGTGAGAGGCGCTCACAGCACTGTCGATGAATGAGAGACAGAGGGATGGACAGACAGATTTGTCGGGATGGCAAAAGACTGAATCCTTGGAGCTCCCAGAGTACGTGCCTGTGCCACGTGGACTTTTCTGTGAAGGCAGAAGTGGCCTGAGCAACAACACTCCCAACCCCAGCCCTGTTATGAGAGCTGCTGTGGAGAGTGGAGAGCACTGAGAGCGCTGTGGAGAGTGGAGAGCACTGTGGAGAGTGGAGAGCACTGTGGAGAGTGGAGAGCACTGTGGAGAGTGGAGAGCACTGTGGGGAGTGGAGAGCACTGTGGGGAGTGGAGAGCACTGAGAGCACTGTGGGGAGTGGAGAGCACTGTGGGGAGTGGAGAGCACTGAGAAGTGGTCATCTCTGCAGGGCTCTGGAGCCTCTGCAGGGAGTCAGTCAAGCAGCTGGGCTTGACCCAATGAAGTGACAGGAGCCGGGAAGTCAGTGAAGACAAAGCCCCTTTGTCTAGAAGTAGCAACACACGACTGGGCTGAGCCTGCCCTTGATAATGAAATCCGTGGCAGCTCCAAACCTTGTTGGGGCCTCACCCTGTGTTTCCTTTCTCGTGCTGCCTCACCACTGCTCCTCTGCAGCTCAAAGTCTCTCCAATGTGTCTGCTTATTTGTGCCCCTGGCACATAATTCTATATTTCAATATTATCTAAAATGTTTGAATTTTAATTCTAAAAGGAAAAAAATCACCTTTTTTTCTGCTGTAAGACATCTGCTAATGTTATAGTCGTAAAGAGTAGATCTGAGACACACAAAGGCTACCTCCTATTACATCTCAAATTCCACTTTGTGACAAAGCTTCCTAAATGTCCTCATCTCTGAGGTGGGTACAATACTACCCACATTACATTCTCACTAACAATCCTAAAAAGAGCTTATTTAAAGAAGAGCTATCTAGAAATGGATGCCACGGATGAAAATTCAATTTACATCTAAGTTTTCATGGAAGTATCTGGTGGGTAGAGCAAGGAAAGCCAAGAATGGCACCCCACGCAGGGCAGGATCCTCTTCCTAGTTCCAGACAAACATGGGCCTTGGATCTTATGCATGGCTCTGTACAGCGCTGGGAGAAAGGAACGGCTTACCCTAGCAAATCAAAATGGAAATTGAGCTATATTTGTTACAATTCGAGTAAGATCTGCAACTTACAACAGGAGAAAAATATTAGTACAGGCAGTACCCAACTTGGACATGAACTGTCTTGCAAAAGTTCATTCCTAAGCAGAATGTTCAGAACCTGGAATGCAAGGTGTCTTTTATGTCCCAAGCCAGCCCACAAAAAGCTGATTGAATTTATGATTTATTTGGTATATTACATACTTAAAGTAAAAATAGAAAACACAAAACAAAAAACAAACAATGCTCTGATAACATTTTAAAAACATATAAAAATACTTAGAAAAACAAATATGCAGCCCATAATCAGCCTTGACCCGAAGCCCACACCATGAGCTGGGCCCTGGACCCTCCACGGTCCAAGTCGTAACTGAAATGGGGCCCTAAGAAACTGAATGGAGAAGAATGAGAAGAACTCCAGCCTCAAAAGGACAGGGGTTCTGGTGGGAGAAAAAAGTAGTCAGGCATCTCTCAATTGGAAGAGAAGGGTGTGGTACCCTACCCAGAATATATACTCTAGCACAGACGTGCTACTGGTGACATCTAGAAAGACACGGGTATGTGAAAGAACAGTGGCCACTCTGCCTGCTACCAAAGTAGACAAAATACAAAATGAGCTGCTGCTGAAGACAAGCGAGCCAGCACCCTGGCACCGCCCCACCAGAGGGAGGAGGAATGTGAATTCCCAGCACGCTGTGCAGCAGCGTGAACAGCCAGGGACACTCAGAGGCCGGAAGGAAGATGTTTCTGCAGCTGCCAACGGTCGGTGTAGGAGTGTCCAGGGGCCACATGTGATTCTGATGGATCTGACTAGGTCAAGAAAGAAGTTTCTGAGCTTTCCAAAAGTGAAAACTGTCCTAACTGATAAGGTTAATCATATTTCTGGTATCTTCAGAAGAGAACAGGGGACAAGAAGATACAGACCCTGGGAATGCCTTCCCCAACACAGCACACTCACACCTTTACAGCAGAAAGGACACCTCATTCCAGATTGTTGCTGAATACGATACCTGGATCGACTCCAAATACAAACGTGATGTGAAATATTGAAACCAGGTTTGAAAACTGAGATTTTTTATTCATCCACTTTGTACCTTCTTTAATCCTCCAAATAAAGTGTCAGTCTCCAGCTCAAATTCCTGGTCCAGCTCCTCTTCATGTTCTGACCAAAACAAACCAACAAAAAAAAAAGTCTTCGTTAGTCACAAATCTAAACAAAATTGGGTTGGCTGAAGAGCTGAAGCACTAAAGGAATTGGACCATGTCCTGGAAAAGCAGCCAGTAGACTAAGCTGCAGGCACGGAAACATACCACACTGCTTGACTCTGCTTTCCAGTGTTCTGTGACCTAAGTTCCTGGAAATACGTAGAGCCACTGATGGAAATTTGGCTTGTAATAAGGGTCACAAAAGGAGAGAGCAAGGGAGAAGAGTTTCCAACACAGGAAAACGTGGGAAGGGTTACTGCAAATGGCCGACGTGCACATGCTGTTAGAAATTTTGGGCCAGGCATGGTGGCTCACGCCTGTAATCCCAGAACTTGGGGAGAATGAGGAGGGCGGATCACGAGTTCAGGAGTTCGAGACCAGCCTGACCAACA